>NC_064616.1:591750975-592394349 GCF_023898315.1 Schistocerca nitens | reverse complement strand
CAGTATAAGCAATTGAGTGGGCTTTAAAGTGTGATATATAGCATGTGTTTCAAATATCATTTTCCAGTAAATACATACTGTATTTTACGGACTATAAGATGCACCTTAATTTTTAAGCAAAATTTTAAAATTAAAACGTTTTTACCATTTTTATCATTATATTGCAGAGTCAGACTAAAAAAATCCTTAGTTTATAAAACTAAACTGACCTTCAAAATCCCTGAAAAACCATCATTTTTCCAGTTTTGGCCATTGTGTATTTAGTCCCCCTCCCCCCCGCCCCCCTGTTGGTGGAGGGCCGAAATGCTGCTCAGCTGCTCTGTATCCATGTTCTTCGGCATATGCTTTCACTTTCAATTTATGGCCCATGCCATGTGAATAAATTTTATTTTATTTTTCCATTACAAATATGGCTACTAACAAAAATATCGTACTGTTACTGATAACACAATCACTTTCAGTTAAAGTTCACTAGCACTGTAGACTGCAATGACGCATCATAGGCTAGACAGTGTTCTGGGTTCATGATGATGGGTCGGGAGGGAGACAGTGTCAGCAAGCTTGTGAATCACCGCAACTCATGTTCATCACATCAGTGCACTGCTGCTGCCAGTTGAATGTGATGTTGCCAGATAGGTTTCCCATGTCATCGAATATATCGCCATTTTTAAAACTGGTGGGAATTTTAAATCAAAACATGGACATTTTTACAGTAATTTCAAGTACGACACACCTGACATTTGGAGGCAATTTTTTGAAGAAAAAGTTTCTTGTAGTCCCTAAAATACAGTAGGTATTTTGGATCATTTGTGGTGTACACCCCCCCCCTTCCCCTCCCCCCTCGTTTGTCCCACTCTGCGTTGTAGTAGCTATAACAGGTAGTGAAGGCGCAGTTGCATGTTGAGATTCTCTCTTTCAGACCCATCATGGGTCCACCTGCATACGTGCAATACATAGTAGAAAGTTTGTTAGAATATGGAATTAGTCAAGAAAATAGGGGCACAGAATACCACTTTTGAATGCTGATACAGAATTTTAGTAGAAGTACAAAGTGTACCACTTTGCTTCTGCCATTTGCCATTAGGTGGCTACAACAGTAAGTAGCGGTCAAAAGAAACAGATCGCAGACATCAGGCAGTTAGTTTGGACATAACCTCATTCAAACATTAGTCTATTTGTGTCTGCATCATAAAGTTGTTCTTGATTTAAAATTTCAGTCTACGAGCCTAATTCTCATCATTTGCAGGAGGTGTTACTGTTTTGTTTCAATATGAAGAAAACAGCGGCTGAGTCTTATTGAATGCTCTCAAGTACGTTTGGTAAGGACGCTATTAGTGAAAGAACATGTCATGAGTGGTTTCAACACTTCAAGAATGGTGGTTTTCATGTCGTGGAGTGACAAAGCAAGCCATTTCAAAATGTTTCAAGGTTATGGGCATGATTCACAAAGAAGTAACTTTGGTCCCGTGTGAGCTGAAACCAAGAGATGTTGAACGGTGTTTGTGTGTTTGTGAACAGTTGGTTCAGGGGCAAAAACAGAAGGGATTTGTGCATTGCATTCTGACTGGGGATGAAAAATGAGTTCATTACAATAACCCTAGACACAAAAAATCATGGGGATATCTTAGCTATGCTTCCACATCGTCGGCCAAACTGAATATTCACGGCTCAAAGATAATGCTCTGCATTTGGTGGGACCAGCTCAGCATTCTGCAGTATGAGGTGTTAAAACCAAGTTAAACAGTCACAGGTGCTCGTTATCGAATGCAATTAATGCGTTTGAGCAGAGCATTAAAAGACAAACGGCCGCAATACAGCGAGAGGCATGATAAAGTGCAGCACGACAACGCTTGACCCCCACATTGCGAAAGAAGTCAAAACGTACTTGTTGTTGTTGTTGTTCTTGTTGTTGTTGTTGTTGTCTTCAGTCCTGAAACTGGTTTGATGCAGCTCTCCATGCTACCCTATCCTGTGCAAGCTTCTTCATCTCCCAGTACCTACTGCAACCTACATCCTTCTGAATCTGCTTAGTGTATTCATCTCGTGGTCTCCCTCTACGTACTTGGGAATGTTAAAATGGGAAGTCCTAACCCATCTGCTGTATTCTCCAGACATTGTTCCATCTATCACCTGTTTAGATCAATGGCGCATGGCCTGGCTGACCAACATTTCCGATCTCATGAAGAAGTCACAAATTGGATCAATTCATGGATTGCTTCAAAAGATGAATGATTTTTTCGGCGTAGGATTTGTACACTGTCCAAAAGATGGGAGAAAGTAGTGGCCAGCAATGGACAATACTTTCAATGATACGTGTGTAACCAATTTGTTTCATTAAAGCCTCAAATGATGGGGAAAAAACGGTGGAAGCAAAGTTGTACACCTTGTGTGATCACTGAAAACAAACAAATTGTTAAGGCAATACCACAAAACAGGCAAAAATCCAGTATTTTCATATGCCACATTAGTTTTCGTACTGATTCTCAGTACAAATCTCACAGTACACTTGTAGTACCATCACTGATAGATGAAGCTTATTCCTTGGCACTGATAATTTCACCGTGACACTCTGTCTGGACAGAGATTGCTTTCTCTCTTCACAAACCACAATCTACAAACAGAAAAGATCCAAATAGTACCAAAACACGAGTGCAGGAAATATACTTAAAAGATTAATAGGGAAACATTTTGTAGCACAGGCCACAAATTGGAAATACACTGATAACAAAGAGCAGATTTTTTTAAGGCATGGTGACTGGAAATGAGTATCTCATAAACGGAAAAGCTGTTTGCATGCTACTGTCGTTAACATATATGGAAAGTGGGGAAAGGATGGTGAAACTGTTATCAGGTGACGTCTGTGCATCATAATAGAACGTGGATGGAGGAGGCTTTTACACTTTGCAAAGCAGGATAGCAGTTCTGTGGCAGATGTGATGACCGAGTAGAATACTGGTGCAGCAAAAGTGTTTTGCAGCACTTTGATCAGTGCAAATTGTCGTATGTGGTGCTCCTCAGCAGTAACACCTGTGTGTTCCCTTGTTGACCAAATGATATTTCAGTTAAGATTGAAGTGGACATGGTGTCATAAAGATTGGACCATGTGTCACTGGGATTGTGTCACCTGTTTGGATGATTACATTTCTTATTCAATAAGGTCAATGGTCGCATCCAGATAGGAAGTCGTCCAGATGAATGGTGCTTGAAACATGCACCACACCATAGACACAGGCATTTGGGGGCAGTATTATGGTATGAGAGACATGTACCTGGACTTCCATTTGACGTATGATAGTAGGCAAAAGTACCATGACATCTGTGGACCATGTCAACATCATTGATGACCACCTGCATCCCTTCATGCTAGATGTCTTCCCCAATGGCATTAGCATCTACTGGCAGGATAACTGTCTGTGTCACAAGGCCAGAACTGTGCTACAGTGGTTTGAGGAGCACAATGATATCTTGACCACCAAATTCATATGATATCGCTAAATGGGACACTATCAGGCATGAGCACGGAGCCCATGAAGCACCAGTACATAATTTATGAGAAATGCGTGGCCTCTATGAGGACATTTGGTGCCAAATATAATCGGAAACCTTCAGAGCACTTGTCAAATCTATACTGTGCAGAACTGCTGCTGTATTGCATTCCAAAGAGGAGGGATATGCCATTAAGCAGGTGGTCATAATGTTTTGGCTACTCCATGAACAGAAGCTTAGTGAGAGAAAGGGAAATAATGTTAGAAGCATTCCATGAAATAGGAGGTCAAATTCTAGCTACATTCCTGATGACAGTCCTAAGAAGTTCTAGTTCAACATGGTCAATAAATGGCTCAGTTATCGCAGTCACTGTGACACAGTGATATCGATGATGGAGGGAATGCCAAATTGCTGAATTTGAGTACTTCAAAGTGTTTTACAGAAGACAGTTATGAAATGTATGTCCTTCAAATTATTGAATGAAAACTGAAATGACTGATATTGAGAAGTGATTGCAGAATTCAAAACAGACAAATCTCACTCTACAGATGGAAGAAAAGTGAACTAGAAGTATTACCAGGGTGTACACGCTCCAGGAAATCTGGGAAAAACCTGGGAATATTTATAATTCAGGGAATTTTTCATTGTTTTAGTCTCTGTTAAAGTGCACTGAAAAGTTTAATAACAGGTTGGGGCCTACTTGTAAGTCTGGACATATGAATGTGTCTTCTAAGCCAAATTATGCTTTTAGTATGGTTTGCGAAATTCCTATGCTCTTGGAGTATCCTCCGATGTCCTGTTCCTATTATGACGTCATGTAAGATTCCTTAATGCTATATGTGTACGAACATACGAGCTTCCTACATCACCATAGCTGCTGACGCGCAATAATGTGTATTTTGTGGCGCTCTCTGGCAGCTGCTGTAATGAACCCATGTCTAAGAGGTCGTGGAAAAATATTGCGAATAGTTTTTTGAGAAGCTTTATTTTCAAAGAAAAAATTTCCTTATACGTAAGATGAATTAAGTTACGTGTGAGAATGTGCAATGAATTTCTTAAATTGCGGAGCGTTTGGCTGTCATTTAAAACTAGCACTTTGATTACCAGCTACTTAGAATAATATCAAGCCCAGAAGACACATACACCCCTGCATTACTGACAGCAGCCCATTAATTTACTGGCACATTTGTGTGATGTATCTTGAAGTGTAATACACACTAAAAAGACCAATATTATACGTGAAAGCTCAGCTTTTCTTGTAGCTTATGAATCTTCAAGATAAATATTATATGTGAATGCTTAACATTTCTTGTAGCTGCGCTATGTACATTAATTTAAACCATTAATTTTTCTTATTAGTGTGTTCACACTACTTAACAGTGATGTTGCCATTGGCTGACTGCATCACATGTTCTATGCTCCTAATATCTGCTATCATTGGCTCGTGAGATCAAATGACATAAGCTATGACGCTTACAAAAGCACATTACAATGTTGATTTTAATGCTTTGGAAATTAAGGTGCTGTTTTGAATCTATACTTTCGTAATACGAATACAAAAATATGCAGCTTATTGTAATATGAAAATCACAGCGTAAATGTTGCTGCACATCACAGATCTTTCCAAAACATTTTTTAAGAGTTTTTACGTTCTCTGAAGATATATGCTAGTGTATAAAAGCTTTACCATGTAAAGGATTGATATTTTTACAGCTCCAAGGTAAAGTACACTGTCACTGATCATGGAAAAAGTGTATTTCCACATCGGGGGAAAGTGTGTTTTTAACTGGGAAATCTGGGGAAAATCCGGGAATTTGTTTTTTCTTGCCCACTTATACACCCTTTATTACTGACAGCAGTTCATTTTAGGTTGCTGGAACAATGAAGTGTTAAGTGACTCAAAAAAAGGTGCAGGTTTTTGGATAGAGGGGCATTATTATAGGTTTAGATCATTTATGTCAGTTGATTAGAGAAATATTAGAACATAATTTGTTTGTTTATTTTTATTTGAAGAAAAACAATCCAATCCATGGGTTCTGATAACAGCACTTTTGTGAAATTTGGCTCATTCTGTTAGTCAGTGAGATCAAGAGTGCAGTAGATAGCATCATCCACATCAAAGGCACGTTCTGTGAATTCCTCAAGGCTTTTGACGCAGTTCACATTGTCATGTAGTGAATAAAATGTGATCTTACGGACCACCAGAGTTGGTTTTTAATTGAAAACTTCCTAGTAAATAGAAATCAGCATACCATTGTTTGGGGAAAACTCTTCAGGTGTGAAAACAGCTTTAGGTGTACCTCACAGGAGTGTATGAAGTTAGTTAGTGTTAGTGATACATATAAATTATCTTACCTGGTACAGAACATAGGGTTATTAACAGGCATAGCTGTTGAGTATAGGAAATGTACAATGCCAAAACATTGTATCACAATATAAGACAACATGTATAGGGTCAACACTTGGTGCCAGAACTACCTATTGACCCTCAGCACAGACAAATATAATGTGTTATGTATAAATAGGTAGTGTGTCTAGTTGTTAGCATGATGAGCAGTCAGCCACTAGAAGCAACCACAACTGTAAAGTGTATAGGGTTAAGCATATGGGGTGATTTAAAGTAGAACCCTTCTGCCATGCTATGCAGTAGTTTGCAGAGTATGCATGTAAATGTAAACTATATCTAAAAAGAAAGATGATGAGACTTACCAAACAAAAGCGCTGGCAGGTCGATCGACCTGCCAGCGCTTTTGTTTGGTAAGTCTCATCATCTTTCTTTTTAGATATATTTTTTCCACGTGGAATGTTTCCCTCTGTTATATAAATGTAAACTATGTTTTACAAAAGGCAGATGCAAGGCTAATGTTCTGGAATGGTTCCTAAATAAACAAAATGGATTCCTTTCACGTATCTCGTGAATTGGCTAGGACTGTAAATTAGAGTTCATACCAATTCCTACAGATCGTCTTTCTTCTTGTACTCTCTTTGTAAAGAGAACAGCCAAAAGATACAGGTATGAGAACTACACTTTGCTATGTACTGCAAAAAGGAAATATCACCATCATGAAACAGTTCTTGCTATTATATTTCCTGTCATTCTTAAAGTAATATTTTTGCAGCAACTAAATGTTTTTTGGCAAATCATTTTGAAACAAACAGTTACTTTTGCTGTGTATTCTCAGTGGAATTTTCATAGAGATTCTTCATAAGCTGCCTTTCAAAAACAGATGGAAAAACATTGAAGTGATGAGGAAGTGGCAGCAGAAATCATAGTGGACAAACCATCAACTTCTACTTTTTTAATTGTGATGTATTTTGAACTCGGGGAGGAAATAATAAAATTTATAAACCTAAATTGCATTAGCAAATGCCAGAATGATGTAATTATGGAATTAGTTTGGCTGTATTGTAGCAGAGGAATACATAAATTTTGGAGTGGTGGCAATGAGTACTGAAGTTCAGTTTGTGTGTGTACATTAACCATTTCAACTAGTCATGTTGCAATATTTAGTGTCCTGTGTAATTGTTTGTTTCAGAATAGCTTGTGCTGTGAAAATCTCATCACAAAAACAGTAATTCTTAAGATATAGAACATCATCGACATCAATGCCACCGAAGACTGTCGACACTAATGTCAACATCTGACATTAGACAACTAGCATTTTTTTCTTGACAGTTTTATACATGCAGAAGGCTTGTGAATTATGTTTTCAGATGAAGATTATGAATACAGTAAACTCTGGATTATGTAAATGGTGAGAAGGTGATGAAAATAGCACAAAGGCAAGAAACTGGAAATGAGAAATACTGTCTATATAAAAATGTTTTGCATTTTTGTTAGTATAAATTGCAAGGTCTTTAAACTTTCAGAAAATAGAATTTGTTTGCTTTCAGTAGTTCCTGGTTTACTACAAAAACTGCAAATAATACTCAAATACTTTCACTGACTGGGGGCTTAAAAAATCAAATCAAATCAAGGAGATCCATTTCAAAATGAGGAATTACAAGAATCTCAACAGAAGTTTGAGAAGAAATGGGGACCAAAGTTATAAAATTCAGATTTTACTGTATTTTCCTTTATATTAGTACCTGATTTTTTTAATTTATACGAGTTCTCCAGCAAGGTGTGTGTGTGTGTGTGTGTGTGTGTGTGTTTGTTTGTTTTGTAGTAATTATGCCTATTGTTTTCATTTCATACTAAGTTATTTGTAATAGTATTTCAAAACAGCATTTATTATAAATGAATTATGTTTTCATTTTTTATTGTTGCTTTTCTTTTACTGTTTCCAAGATTGGTGAAGTGCTATACAAACCCTGAAATGTACTTATTTTGTCTTTGTGTTTCTCTCTCTCTCTCTCTCTCTCTCTCTCTCTCTCTGTGTGTGTGTGTGTGTGTGTGTGTGTGTGTGTGTGTGTGTTTGGTGAAGTGCTATACAAACCCTGAAATGTACTTATTTTGTCTTTGTTTTTGTTTGTTTGTTTGTGTGTGTGTGTGTGTGTGTGTGTGTGTGTGTGTGTGTGTGTGTGTGTCTGTCTGTCAGTTTTTATATCTATTTTGGAATAATTACTACTAGTCAATGCAATTGGTGATGAAAATCATGTGAGATTTTACTGTCAGTCAGTTTTGTCTTTCACACACCAAGATCTTTTAGCTGTGTAGCAAAGATTTCATTTTTACTGCTGGTGATTAGTGTAGTGTAAATGTGAATCATCTGTTGCTTTCAAAAATTCAAAAAAATATTTATTTTCATAAACTTGTTAATAAATGATAGTTCATCCAGTGAAATCTATAAGAAACGCATGCACTAAATGAAAATCGCACAGTAATTTATAAAATTGCAAATGATATTGAGAGATTTTATTGTTGTATTCTTGTTTTTCTTGTTCTGCTGTTTTACTGGTTGTGATGAAAACTGTCTTCAGGTAGGTACATTGGACTGTGTAACAATGAATTATGTTCAGTTAAGTCTGATTTGTTGAGGTAATGCTAAGAGTGATTCAGCCTTTGAAAATTGTTTGATCTATCATTGTTAAGAATTTTTTGTTTATAATATGTGTAGTGGTAAATGTAGTTGTGTAAATAGTATTATCAATTCTTTTGTGGATGTCGGTACACTCATAAATGTTTATAACAAAATATGTATTTTCTTAAATAAAAAAAAAGTAATGTTGGATGTAAAAGTGTGCAATGTGTAGAAGAAATCTGTGTTCAGTGGATTATAGAAACTTCTGGTATTGTATCAAGAGATTAAAAATTTAAAGAACGTTCACATATCGACAATTTGTAATTGAGTTATTGATGTTTTTATTTATAAATAAAGGTACTATTTTCCAATCGGTTCTGGCAAAAAAGTGTGTTGTTTTATTCTGAATATTCTGATCAAATCCTTTTATTTCTTAGATAAATAAATTTGAATAAAATGTAGGTCTGCTGAATTGTACACACATATGGCACTCTTGAAAAAAAAAAATCACAATTTTCAATAGCTTTATCAAAGTTACGTCAGCTTTTGAAATTAGTGTAGCATTTGGGCAGCAGCAGATTCAGGTGCAGCAAAAATTATGTACTCTCTCCTCCTCCAAACCCAAACAAAATAAAGAGGTAAGAGTATATGTTAAATGTCACCATATAGCGGAGATGCTGAGTCACAGATAGGTACAACAAAAACACTGTGTGTGAGTTGCGGTTGCATGTGTGCGCACACACACGTATGCATGTCTATTGTTGACAAAGGCCATTGGCCGAAACCTTTACTTTTTGTTGTGCCCATCTGTGACTCAGCATCTCCGCTGTATGGTGAGCAGCAACTTTCCTTCTCATAATATTGTTACATTCCATCCTGGATTTTCCATTGTTTCAGTATATGTTATTTCATATTTTGAAATAAATAAAAATGTAATCTAGTACTAATTTTTTATCTCCAATAAAATTTGAAGATAGTATGCATGTAATTAAGTTTCCTTCCCAGTTTCAATTAAGTAGGGTCCCTTGTCTGTACATTAGCTTCCATCTTGTGTGATCTTTGATATCTTGAGCAATAACTTCCACAGTGGACATCTCAGTCTATAATGTTATACTGGTGCTTTCCTGATTTACGTAATTAATGATAGCATAATCACAGTTTTTTAGCAGTAGTAGAATTAAAAATTCACCGGCTTATAACATCTGTCAAATCCAGTTTTTATAAGACCCGAGTTTTTAACTTTCATGTATATTTCATCTGGAATAACAGTTTTGTAAAAAAAAACTGTTCTGAAACTTATTTAACCCCCCTCCCCCGCACTGCCGCATACAGGTATAACATGAAGTCTGATACAGTTCTAAATACCTGCTTAATCATATGATACCATTTCCAAAATCTGACTTAGCTTGTGTTCCTGCAACTGAAACATTTGTCAAACAATAGTTTATGGAGCAAAAATCAAACAGTGGAAAATCCAGGATGGAATTTAACAATATTATGAGAAAAAAGTTGCCACTCACGATATAGCAGAGATGATGAGTCGCAGATAGGCACAGTAAAAAGATTCACACACTTCAAGATTTCGGCCTATGGCCTTTGTCACAAAGTGTGTATGTACACCACTGGCAATTAAAATTGCTACACCAAGAAAAAATGCAGATGATAAACAGATATTCATTGGACAAATATGTTATACTAGAACTGACACGTGATTACATTTTCACGCAGTTTGGGTGCATAGATCCTGAGAAATCAATACCCAGAACAACAACCACCTCTGGCCGTAATAACGGCCTTGATACGCCTGGGTATTGAGTCAAACAGAACTTGGATGGCGTGTACAGGTACAGTTGCCCATGCAGCTTCAACACGATACCACAGTTCATCAAGAGTAGTGACAGGCGTATTGTGACAACCAGTTGCTTGGCCACCATTGACCAGCGTTTTCAATTGGTAAGAGATCTGGAGAATGTGCTGGCCAGAGCAGCAGTCGAACATTTTCTGTATCCAGAAAGGCCCGTACAGGACATGCAACATGCATTCGTGCATTATCCTGCTGACATGTAGGGTTTCGCAGGGATTGAATGAAGGGGAGAGCCACAGGTCGTAACACATCTGAAATGTAACATCCACTGTTCAAAGTGCCGTCAATGCGAACAAGAGGTGACCGAGACATGTAACCAATGGCACCCCATACCATCATGCCGGGTGATACGCCAGTATGGCGATGACGAATACACGCTTCCAATGTGCGTTCACCGTGATGTTGCCAAACACGGATGCGACCATCATGATGCTGTAAACAGAACCTGGATTCATCAAAAAAAAAAACCTTTTTGCCATTCGTGCACACAGGTTTGTCGTTTAGTACACCGTCGCAGGTGCTCCTATCTGTGATGCAGCGTCAAGGGTAACCACAGCCATGGTCTCCAACCCGATAGTCCATGCTCCTGCAAACGTCGAACTGTTCGTGCAGATAGTTGTCGTCTTGCAAACGTCCCCATCTGTTCACTCAGGGATCGAGACGTGGCTGCACGATCCGTTACAGCCATGCGCATAAGATGTCTGACGTCTCGACTGCTAGTGATACGAGGTCGTTGGGATCCAGCACGGCATTCTGTATTACCCACCGATTCCATATTCTGCTAACAGTCATTGGATCTTGACCAACGGGGGCAGCAGTGTTGCAATACGATAAGCTGCACTCGTGATAGGCTACAATCCGACCTTTTTCAAAGTCGGAAACGTGATGGTAGGCATTTCTCCTCCTTACATGAGGCATCACGACAACATTTCACCAGGCAATGCCGGTCAACTGCTGTTTGTGTATGAGAAATCGGTTGAAAACTTTCCTCATGTCAGCACGTTGTAGGTGTCGCCACCAGCGCCAACCTTGTGTAAATGCTCTCAAAAGCTAGTCATTTGCATATCACAGCATCTTCTTCCTGTCGGTTAAATTTCGCGTCTGTAGCGCATCATCTTCGTGGTGTAGCAATTTTAATGGCCAGTAGTGTATGTGTGTCTATTGTTGACGAAGGCCCACTGGCCGAAAGTTTTACTTTTTCTTGTGGCTTTCCATCTCATAAAATAGTTTATGGAGAGAATATTAATCCAGTGTTTACAAAGGACAGAGCGTGCTGGCTGGCTGTCTGTTCGTTGGTGGTGTTGGCAATGCAATGTAGTACAGTTATAGACCAGTGAGCAGCCTCAGGAACTTAAATGGAAACCACTGGAGGGCAGGTGACTTTCTTTTCGAGGAGCACTGTTGAGAAAATTTAGAGAACCAGCATTTGAGGCTGACTGCAAAACGATTCTACTACTGCCAATATACGTTTCACGTAAGAATCATAAGATTAGCGAGAGATTAGGGCTCGTACTGAGGGATATGAACAGTCCTTTTCCCCCTCTGTGAGTGGAACATAGAAGGGAAAGACTAGTAGTGGTGCTGGGTACCCTCCACGAAGCATCATACAGTGGCTTCTGGAGTATGTATGTAGATGAAGATGTACATGTTGATGTCTGCAACAACGGTGCCTAGTTTGTACGCAGAATATAGTTTAGTCATTTTCTTATATGCTTATGTGAAGAAGTGAATAATAACTCTTGAGTAATTCTTATTAATTGTTTTTCTAGGTTTTTGCACACTTCCCCGATATTAGTGTCATGTGATTTGACTTAATAGTGCAGTCTAGTCCTTGGGATGAACAGTAGCCAGCAGCAGCAACAGCAGTAACACTTTGCATAGATAATCTAGTTTAGTAATTACAGTAACACTCCATTTTTATGTTCCTGCATTTTACATTTTCCTGCTTTTTACATTCATTTATGTTGGCCCCAACAGAAGTCCTATTCTCTCAATACAGTGCTTTCCTGTCCTTAACAATTCCGTATTACAACATTTCCTGCGTTTTTAATTTTTTATTGATGTTATCACAACCTTCAACGAATGACCTTTAAAGTTGATTTTCGTGCAGTTCTCTGCAAAAAGTGCATCGTGTTTCTGCTCACAGTCAGTTTTGGAACAAAGCGAAAAACACAGATCTCGGCAGTCAGAGACTGTGGTCATTTGTGGAGAGTTGCGTTAGTGTGTGTATGTTTAGTTCCAATGAAGGCCTTTTTAGCTGAAAGCTTACTTGGTTGACAGTCTTTTTGTTGCACCTGTCTGCGACCCGGTGTCTCTGCTATAAGGCGAGTAGCAACTATTGTTTTCATAATACTGTCATTATTCCACTATGGATTTGCCATTGTTTGATGTAGACTATATGCAGAGTTATTAATCATGTAACGTAGCATTAGCACAGCAAGCATGATTTTCATTGTCAGCTTGTTGGGGGTCACAGCCACCTGTATTATAGGTTCTCAATGTCTGGAAGGATGGGAAAATATGCTGAGTCACTGCCTTACTGATAATCACGATCTGATTATAGTAACTCTAGTAGCTACCTTCTTTCTGCCCATTGCATTTTATTACAATAGCTTTAGTTTAATCTTGCAGTCATTTATACAAATGAACACTGCTTTTGAAGAAGGCCATCTTTCTAAGGGGCTTTCACGAATGTTGTTACTTTCATATGAAACATGCTAATCTGTTATTAGGCCTGCAGTCTGTTTGGTATGACCTGATTTCAGATGTAAACCTTCCTTCTCAAGATGCTCCATAACATTATGCAGAAAATTTTTCTGCCCTCATTCTTACCCAGGACGTCTCTGAACTGAGTGACCTTGTTGACAAGAAGCTGTAGATTTCATGCATATTGTTCTCTTCTTAGGAAGTCTGCCGACTTTAGTGTTTTAACCAATATTGTATTAAAAGTTTTATTTACCGTAATTTTTAATGTTAATCAATAAGAAGTTTCATATGAGGACATGAATATCTCTTTAATGGGGTTTTACGGAAGAGTAGAACTAATTGCTGTTATAAAGAAACAAAAACAATTATTTCAGATTTTTTAAATACACAAAATTCTAATTACTTAATTTCATACTTTGAACAATATAAAGAGAATGACAGTAAGAGTAATTTATTCATTTTCACTTGTGTTTCCTGTGCTTTCCAGTATTTTAAACTTTCCTGCATTTTGCACTTTCCTGCATTTTACACTTTCCTGCATTGGTCTCCTGTATGTGCTTCCATGTGGATATGGCCTACAGTTTATTTGTTGGTGTGTTTGGTAGTGCTTTTCATTTCTCTAATGGTTTGCATATTTTGTGTATGTTAGTGTAGTATTATCTATGTGACCATTGCTAGCGAGCTACAGCCAGTAGTGGCAGTATCTACTGACAGCTGTGATTTCTTCTTGTATAGTAGGGTGCTGAAAAAGATGGTTGAGTACTGATGCAGTGAAATTGGTCACTGTATGGAAACAGTATACACCACTGTTGACACAGGTAAAATTGCCGCTCTCAGCTGCAGTGGCATTGACATACCTGTGGTGAAAGCTGTGGCACCTCTTGCTGGCTCCAATGTTGCCTGGTATCCCAATCATGTTGCAGCACCCACTGATACATGTGATGCTGAATTGCCAATTTTGGTGGGATCAAGTGTATCTGGCTAGAAGTTGAAAGTAGGTAGTAACTGCACAGCTGTCCCTTTAGCCCATAAAAAATTTTTAAGTTTTGCCCATTACTGAGAGAAGTTTGAACCAGCATGGGACACCTAGTGTGTTCGGACTGGAGCTACTCTGTCTGTAACGTTCAAGCAAGCATAGTGTGAGTTTGCTAGTAATGGGAAGTTCCTGTGTTAGGTGAGTGATGGTGCCCCTTTGGGAATTGACAGGCAGATTAACAAGGCAGCCCAGTGTTCACTCAGTAATCTTACAGTGGAGTTTCATTGGAGATGTGGAGATGGCTCTACCAAGGACTGTTGAGTGTGCTGGGTACCGCTGGCTGCATACTGTAGCTAACTTCAACATAAATGCTGCCTACTTGCCTTGGTTGGAAGACCATCCGTTTTTCATAGACAGTTGGCTGAACTGTTGAAGACAATTAGCCTGGCACGGGGGATAAAAGTTGACAAACTGCCTATTGGCTTCTGTCTCGGGTTCTTCGGCCAACGTTCATCTAATGATTTTTCTGACGTTTCGCCAGCACGAGTGGCTGGCATTGTCAAAGCTTCACCCTCCATTGCCGGTGGTGAACTGGAGCCGAGCTCGCGGGCGCAGGCTATATGTACCTGGCGCGCCAACGTCCGAGGGCTTCTCCGCGGTCATTTCCGATGCGGTTCTCCTCTTGCTACCTGCGACGGTCGTTCGCTGCAGTACGGGAAGCCAGGATCCGTTGACCTTAAGGCTTTCCTCTTTCTTGTTCAAACTGTTCGCGTGTTTTTGTATTTCTACAGCTTCTCTGAACAAGCGCGTGTGATAGTGCTTCTCTACAGCCAGAACTTCCGTGTCGGCGAATTTTATTACATGGTCGGTCTCATTCAGTGCGTGCTCTGCCACGGCCGATTTCTCCACCTGCCCCAACCTGCAATGTCGCTTATGCTCTTTGATCCTGGTGTTAATGGATCGTCCAGTCATTCCGACATAAACTTTTCCGCATGTGCATGGTATGCGGTATATTCCCGACATTGCAAGTGGGTCTCTTTTCTCCTTCGCCGATCTAAGACACTCTTTGATCTTCCTTGTCGGTTTGAAAATAGTCTTTACGCCATGTTTGCGCAATATACGGCCGATTCTGTCCGTCACTCTGGGAATGTATGGCAGAAAGGCCATACCCGACAATTCTTTTTCCGGTTCCTTACTTCGCCGAGGGTTGGGCTCTGTTACACTTCTAATATAATTTGTGGAGTAACCAGTGCTCCTCAGCACAGTTTCCAGGTGTTGCATTTCTCGTTTGAGGTGTTGCGGCTCACATATTCGTCCTGCTCTCGTTACGAGCGTACTAATCATGCCTCTTTTCTGGCTCGGGTGGTGGTTTGACAGTTTGTGCAGGTATCGGTCCGTGTGAGTCGGTTTTCGATACACGCTGTGTCCCAGATCTTCGCCGTCCCTTGTGACCAGAACATCTAGAAATGGCAGTTTCTTGTCCTTTTCTACTTCCATGGTAAATGTTATGTTGGCATGGAGGCTGTTCAAGAGTCTTAGGAAGTCACTGAGCTGTTCTTCACCATGGCTCCACACCACGAAAGTATCATCGACGTACCTGTACCACACCTTAGGTTTGCAAGTCGCCGAGTCCAGTGCCTGTGCTTCGAATTGTTCCATGAAGAAGTTGGCCACCACTGGACTGAGAGGACTACCCATGGCGACGCCTTCCAGCTGTTCGTAGAAATCGCCATTCCACGTGAAATAGCTCGTGGTGAGACATGCATGGAAGAGCTTTCTGATGTCTAGCGGAAAAATGGAACCGATGTGCTCCAGAGCGTCACTGAGTGGCACTTTCGTAAATAACGAAACAACATCAAAGCTGACCAGGATGTCGTTTGGTGCAAGTTTCAGTTTCTTCAGCTTCTCAATGAAATGTCCTGAGTCCTTAATGTATGTGTCGGTCTTCCCCACGTGTGGCTGGAGCAGAGAGGCCAAGTGTTTTGCCAGTTTATATGTCGGTGATCCAGGAGCGCAAACGATCGGTCTCAGTGGAACGTTGTTCTTATGGATCTTGGGTAATCCATACAGCCGAGGTGGTAGGGCTTCTGTGTTGCGCAGGTTTCTCTGTATGTCCGCCGGCAGAGAAGACACCTTGATTAATCGATTCGTATTCCATGTGATACGTTGCGTCGGATCTGCGCTTAGTTTTCGGTACGTCGTCGGATCTAATAGGTCTCGGATCTTTTGCTCATAATCTTCGGTCTTCATTACGACGGTCGCATTCCCCTTATCGGCAGGCAGTACCAATATACTCTTGTCGGCGTTGAGATTCTTAATGGCTTGTACCTCTTCTTTCTTCAGGTTGCAAGCTGGTGGTTTTGCTCGGCGCAGTATCCTGGCTGTTTCCGTGCGTATTTCCTCTGCCCTTTCACAAGGAAGGGTACGAATGGCTGCTTCGGTGCTGGCAATGATGTCCTCCATAGGTATAGTTCTCGGGATGATAGCGAAATTCCCTCCTTTTTGAAGAACAGACACTTCCTCTTCGGTCAATTGTCGTTCAGTGAGGTTGACCACTGTGTGTGACATGTCGGGAGTCGCCTTGTCGGTGTGCTTCCGGCATCTTTCAAACTTTTTCTTCTGTCGCTCGGTGCAGCGCTCGAGTTCGTTCTGCATGCTCCTGTGAGTGATGCTGTCAATCTTGTCCCAGTCGTCTCGATGCATTCTGCTACTTAGTTGATAGAAAAGGTCCAGAAGTTCCTGATCCGTTCTTGCCAAGTCTCTCTGTGTTGTATGTATTCGCTCACGAAGAAAAGCTCGTTCCATTCTGTCGTAGATACGATGTGCTTGGGCGGTGGTGAATAGGCGCTTACATCTCAAGAACTTCGGTGTAGCACATTCATCTCGGCAACGTGACAGAAAGGCGAGAGAGGACATCAGTCGCGCTTTCTTCTTTCGTCGTTGGTCAAGGCGGTGGTACAATCTGCAAATCTCCTCCCCGTAGAGGCGTAATACAAAATTGTTGAGGCTTTCGTGGCCACTTGTTGACAAACTGCCTATTGGCTTCTGTCTCGGGTTCTTCGGCCAACGTTCATCTAATGATTTTTCTGACGTTTCGCCAGCACGAGTGGCTGGCATTGTCAAAGCTTCACCCTCCATTGCCGGTGGTGAACTGGAGCCGAGCTCGCGGGCGCAGGCTATATGTACCTGGCGCGCCAACGTCCGAGGGCTTCTCCGCGGTCATTTCCGGTGCGGTTCTCCTCTTGCTACCTGCGACGGTCGTTCGCTGCAGTACGGGAAGCCAGGATCCGTTGACCTTAAGGCTTTCCTCTTTCTTGTTCAAACTGTTCGCGTGTTTTTGTATTTCTACAGCTTCTCTGAACAAGCGCATGTGATAGTGCTTCTCTACAGCCAGAACTTCCGTGTCGGCGAATATTATTACGCGACTCACACGGACCGATACCTGCACAAACTGTCAAACCACCACCCGAGCCAGAAAAGAGGCATGATTAGTACGCTCGTAACGAGAGCAGGACGAATATGTGAGCCGCAACACCTCAAACGAGAAATGCAACACCTGGAAACTGTCCTGAGGAGCAATGGTTACTCCACAAATTATATTAGAGGTGTAACAGAGCCCAACCCTCGGCGAAGTAAGGAACCGGAAAAAGAATTGTCGGGTATGGCCTTTCTGCCATACATTCCCAGAGTGACGGACAGAATCGGCCGTATATTGCGCAAACATGGCGTAAAGACTATTTTCAAACCGACAAGGAAGATCAAAGAGTGTCTTAGATCGGCGAAGGAGAAAAGAGACCCACTTGCAATGTCGGGAATATACCGCATACCATGCACATGCGGAAAAGTTTATGTCGGAATGACTGGACGATCCATTAACACCAGGATCAAAGAGCATAAGCGACATTGCAGGTTGGGGCAGGTGGAGAAATCGGCCATGGCAGAGCAAGCACTGAATGAGACCGACCATGTAATAAAATTCGCCGACACGGAAGTTCTGGCTGTAGAGAAGCACTATCACACGCGCTTGTTCAGAGAAGCTGTAGAAATACAAAAACACGCGAACAGTTTGAACAAGAAAGAGGAAAGCCTTAAGGTCAACGGATCCTGGCTTCCCGTACTGCAGCGAACGACCGTCGCAGGTAGCAAGAGGAGAACCGCACCGGAAATGACCGCGGAGAAGCCCTCGGACGTTGGCGCGCCAGGTACATATAGCCTGCGCCCGCGAGCTCGGCTCCAGTTCACCACCGGCAATGGAGGGTGAAGCTTTGACAATGCCAGCCACTTGTGCTGGCGAAACGTCAGAAAAATCATTAGATGAACGTTGGCCGAAGAACCCGAGACAGAAGCCAATAGGCAGTTTGTCAACAAGTGGCCACGAAAGCCTCAACAATTTTGGATAAAAGTTGAGCTAGCATTTTGCAGCATTGTTCTCGAAACCAGTCACGCTACTATGGTTTTAGCCAATTTGAGGGCTGAAACCAAAAGCTCAGACTATTCTGCGATTATCATGGATGCCGATTTCTTAACCTCCTGTGTTGGATGGAAAATTTTTGGACCCCTCTTTAACAAATAAAGAATATTCTACAAGTGGAAAGTTATAACTAGGATATAGGAGTATATGTGGTGTGCTTATGTAGATTTTTTAGAATAGTGTGTACCTCCACAGGCCCAATTAAAATAGATGCATGCTGATTTCAGAGTGGGGAGAATATTGGCCCCACTTACTAAATGAGAGCAGCATTTATCACTGCAGGTCAAGGAAAGAAAATTTGAATACAGTCCAGTATTACTTAAGTGTAAGAGTGTACTTGGAAATGTTCTAAACCTAGTCACACTTACAAATGCTGATCTTGACCACATAGCACTAGCAGCAGAAGGGTGACTGAAAGTACCGGGTGATCAAAAAGTCAGTATAAATTTGAAAATTTAATAAACCACGGAATAATGTAGATAGAGAGGTAAAAATTGACACACATGCTTGGAATGACATGGGGTTTTATTAGAACAAAAAAAAAAAAAACACCCCATATTGCTAGACACGTGAAAGATCTCTTGCACGCGTCGTTTGGTGATGATCGTGTGCTCAGCTGCCACTTTCGTCATGCTTGGCCTCCCAGGTCCCCAGACCTCAGTCCGTGCGATTATTGGCTTTGGGGTTACCTGAAGTTGCAAGTGTATCGTGATCGACCGACATCTCTAGGGATGCTAAAAGACAATATCAGACGCCAATGCCTCACCATAACTCCAGACATGCTTTACACTGCTGTTCACAACATTATTCCTCGACTACAGCTATTGTTGAGGAATGATGGTGGACATATTGAGCATTTCCTGTAAAGAACATAATTGTTGCTTTGTCTTACTTTGTTATGCTAATTATTGCTATTATGATCAGATGAAGTGCCATCTGTTGGACATTTTTTGAACGTTTGTATTTTTTTGGTTCTAATAAAACCCCATGTCATTCCAAGCATGTGTGTCAATTTGTACCTCCTATCTATATTATTCTGTGATTTATTCAATTTTCAAATTGATACTGACTTTTTGATCACCCGGTATGTTGAGAAATAAATAAATATTGACATGAAGAATAAAGATGTAGGGTATTATTAATGTTTGTTTTATTCAAAAAGCTTCAAAAGTTTTCACATAAAAAAATTCAGATTAATACTTTTCAGTATGCTCTCGTAATTCATCAGGTTCAACAACGTATTAGATCAGAAGCCCATTACAGGAAACTGGCTTTTCATTTCCTGTTCCTCTCGTCATAGAACAGAGTTGACAAATGTCAGTCTGTTTTTCCATTTCATTTTCAAAATCCAAGTCAGGTGACACTATGATTAAGAAGTATGGTGCCAGTTTCCATACCCGTAATTCCCTTTATCCTAGCTTGTTCTCCATCTCTAATGATCTAATCATTAACAGAAAATTGTTAATCTCCCTGTTTCTTTTGAGAAACTTAGGGAGATAGAAAACCTAACTACTGTCAGATGATTATAAAAGGAAAAGCTGAAGTCAAATGTTCAAGGAGGAAGTTACAGGTATACATTCAGAGCATTTTGTAGCTGTTTGAACAAATGGAAATATTTATCGAGTAGATAACACACCAACTGATGCCAAGACGTTGATAGGATACACAAAAACGGAATACCACGCACCATGTTTTAGCATCTTCCATACACACAATTTTGGTCACCCAGGAGAGACAGGCTGTCGTTGCATTTCTTTCTCATCAATGTGTCCAACACTACACTCATCAACCAATTTGATCCTTGTTACCACACACAGGTGTAGGATGAGGGTACTTTACAGCATACTGTTCAAGATCATTGACATCATTTAACATTCCACTAAAATGTTAATTAGTGCTGTACATTCAAAGTATTGGAGGTATATTTTTAAGGTGGTCCCCCACAGCTCATAAATACTTGAAAAAGTCATGGTTTACCACCAAGAGCTGGTGGCAAAATGTCTTTATTGAACAACCATTTTCAGTCCATGAACCATCATCAGGTTCATAAATATTTATTTCATACCAGGCGGTATGAAAACAATGAAGTCAATAATAAAATCCATTAATTCATTACTGTTGTCAAATAGTAATATACATTCCATTTTGGATCATGAAAGTGTGCTATACAGTGCACTCATTCAGTCAGTCATCATTAATGTTAGGAACAGAGGCATTCTGCATGTAGTTCTAGCTGCAGAATTGCCTATGCACGAAGCTGTAGGATCAGTTTTCCAGTACTGTGGAAAGTGCTGAGTCAAGAATGCTTACCCAACAGAAACATCATTAATTTATGCCTTCCATACTGTAGTTTG
This sequence comes from Schistocerca nitens, assembly GCF_023898315.1. NCBI lineage: Eukaryota > Metazoa > Arthropoda > Insecta > Orthoptera > Acrididae > Schistocerca > Schistocerca nitens. The sequence goes on along the minus strand of NC_064616.1, from coordinate 592,373,528 downwards.
ATGTCACTGACCCAGGAGCTGGTCTCAGTTAGTTGGAAGCAGGTGACATACCCAGTGGAATCCTATAGCAGCACAGCAACAAAAGGTGATGGTGGCACCTTCGCTGATCCAGGAGTGTGTCAGCTCTGTGGCGTGACAATGCAGTGGCAAGTGTTTGCTGCCTACAGCCTGTGGTGGCTGGCAAAAAACTGACGAACCCAGGACCCTTGGGAGTCTGAATAGACGGTCAGGCAATGACACTCACTGGGCGTTCTCACCACGGTGGGTCCTGTTTGAAGCCCAGAAGCACTGTGGCTAGCTGACGACTCAGTCAGCGGCTTCACCTAGTTTTGGGTGCTGTTCAGTGATGCTGTTGTAGCTTCGGCCAGTGACTGGCACAGAAACTGCACCAGTTGAATGCATGACACGAAAGGAATGCTCTTATCAGCTCAACTGGTAGCATTCATATTCCCTCTGGCCAGGTGTGTTACAACGGGAAGTAGGCTCCCACTGTGTAGTCAGCTGTGGAAACACCACATTGTGCTACATCACATTGTGCTACACCATGTAGCAACCCAGTCAATCACTGCGTGTGGAAATTTGCATTTTAGGGTGCTCTGCCAGTACTACTGCCGCGCAGGTGCAGATTTATATCTGTGGCTGTCCCGCATATGCTTTGGCTGTTTGCAAAGGTCTGCCTGAAGTGTACACCACAACATTTCCTCTCCCTTTGGTAGAATTCAGTCCACCAAATTCCATGCTGCTGATGAATCTGTGAATTGCTAGAACACTGTGGTTGTACGGTGTCTGCAGCTTTCCATTCAACCCTGCAGTGCATTATTTTCTACACAGCTATTTACACTTTACACATTGTCTGATCTTTTGTACACAGTCCATCAAATAGTGTATGGCAGTTGGTATACACACAATGTTCAGTCATACAAGACAAACCTTGTGGTTGGACCATTGGCTTAATAGGTAATGTAGTGGGAAAGTGGATGGACAGATGGCTGAACACTGACAGTGGATATAGGCCACACAAGCGACGACCAAGGTTTAGAAAGTTCCTGAGGACAAAATTCCATCATCCAACAATTGATTTGTATTTTACACCTTCATAAGTCATGGGTGTGACGAGACATCCTGTGAATTAAAAATAATTTTCTTATCTGAAAGCTACCTGGAACAGATAGTTCAGAAGCTCACACATGATGGAACCATATCAGATATAATGGCAACAAATGGACTTCATATATTTGATGATGTCCACGTTAAAACTAGTATCTGTGATCATGAGCTGGCTGTAGCAGCAATGATTAGCAATGTACACAGGGCAACCAAAATAAATAGGAACATTTACACATTCAGTAAACTAAAAAAGAGGCAACAGTGTCATATCTCAACGAGAAAATTGAATCATTTAACTGTGGACAGCATCTCGCAATAGAACTGCGGTTCAAGTTTCAAAGAACAGTTGGCCAAACACTGAATACATATGTAACTAGTAAAATAGTTTATGATGGGAGGGCACTCCGTGGTATGCTGTCTATGTACTCATAAATCAGCTTCTAAAGATACATCAACTATTGCACAGTAGGTGTAAAACAAACCATAGGGCTACAGATGGAGATATCTGAAACACATATGGCTGTCAAAAGGGCAGTGCCTGAAGCATCCAAGAATTACCATGGGAGAATCTCATCAAAATATCTTAGACAAAATCCAAACAAAGGCTGTCAGTGGTACCAAACTTCATCTCCAGACACTCATGAATAACACAGAAACAGAATGAAATTGAGGAGAGCAGAGCAAAAGCAGAAATTCTGAACTCTGTTTTCAAATTTTCTTTAACAAAGGACTATACTTGTTGTATATTATGAAAACTTGCACATTTCAAAATTTTGAAACGGTTCATTTTCTGAAGAGTCCTTTGCATTCTTTGATATATGAACTTCATTCATCTATCACTTTGATACAGTAAAACATACAACAGTGTTCATGTTACTACAAACTCCACCATCCAGTCACATTGATGTGACCACCTATCAAATGCCAGAATAACCACCTTATGCAGTGTGGACCACTGTGAGACATGCAGGAAAAGGGTCAATGAGGTTTTGGAAGGCACCGACAGTGATGTGGAGTCAGGCTGACTTCAGTGCTGTGGCTAGCTGTTCTAAGTTTCTTGGTTAGGATCCATGGCGTGAACAGCCTGATCAAGGTGGTCGTACAGATGCTTGATTGGATATGAACCTGGGGAGTTTGGTGGCCAGGGAAGTACAGTAAACTCATTCACGTGCTTTACAAATTATGCACATACACTGTGAGCTCTGTGACATGTTGCAGTGTTCTGCTGGTAGAAGCTAATGTGCAGAGAAAAAAACAAACTGTGTGTATAGGTGGACATAGTCCCCAAGGGTAGATGCATAGTTTTGTTGATCCATTGTGCCTTCAAGAATGATGAGATCACTCAGGGCATGAAATGAAAAAATAATCCATACCATAAAGCTCTCTCCCCTGCCCTGGACCCTTCCGAAGATTATTGCATGTTGTTTGCTTTCAGATGTTTCATGTTATACATGCCAATGACCATGTGTTCAATGGAGCATAAAACATGATTCGTCTGAAGGGTCACCTGTTGCCACCCCATGGATGTCCAATTGCAGTACTGGTGTGCAAATTCCAGCCTTTGTTGCTGATGAGCAGCAGTCAGTGTGGCTATGTGAACCATGTGCCTGTTGCAGAGGTCCACACGCAGCGTTGTTCACTGAACGGTCATTGTGGAGATTCTGTTAGTAGTCCCATGGTACATCTGGGCAGTGAGTTGCTCAATAGTTGCACGTCTGTTAGCCTGTACCCATCTCCACAGCCGTTGTTGACCCCTGTTATCTGTGGTCCCTGGTGTGCCACAGTTGCCTCGATGCTGGTTTCAGAGAGCACAATTTTGCCACGCATGGTATAGTTAAACCATGACGGCATGCAAACAGTTCACAAACTTAGCCGTTTCAGAAATGCTTCCACCCTTGGACTGAAAGCAACTCATCATGAGTAGTAGGGCAAGGAAAGCACCACCCCACATTGCAATGTTTATTCAAGATGGTGGCGATAGATGTGGCAATGTTGCAATTATCTCATGGTAGAAAAATAGAACAACTGGGCAACCTCCACTAACCTAACCCCCTCCCTGTCCCCCCTCCCTCTCGCCCCTCCCTCTCGCCCCACGCTCATCCCTCCCCCTCCCTGTCTCCCCCTCGCTGTCCCCCTCCCTCCCTCCCACCCATCCCTCCCCCTCCCTCTCCCCCTCCCACTTCCCCCTCCCACACACCCACCCACTCCCCCACCCACGCCCCCCTTATCTCGCTTCCCCTCCCTCACCCACGCCCCCTTATCTCGCCTCCCCTCCCACACCTCCGCTCCCATCCCTCTCCTCCCCTCCCTCTCCTCCCCTCCCTCCCCTCCCTCTCCTCCCCTCCATCTCCTCCCCTCCCTCTCCTCCCCCCTCTCCTCTCCTCTCCTTCCCTCCCCTCCCTCCGTCTCCTCACCTCCCCCCTCTCCTCTCCTCTCCTTCCCTCCCCTCCCTCTGTCTCCTCTCCTCTCTTTCCCTCCCCTCCCTCCGTCTCCTCTCCTCTCTTTCCCTCCCCTCCCTCCGTCTCCTCTCCTACCCTCCCCCCGGTCCCTCACCTCTCCTACCCTCCCCTCGGTCCCTCACCTCTCCTACCCTCCCCTCGGTCCCTCACCTCTCCTACCCTCCCCTCGGTCCCTCACCTCTCCTACCCTCCCCTCCGTCCCTCACCTCTCCTACCCTCCCCTCCGTCCCTCACCTCTCCTACCCTCCACACCCTCTCCTCTCCTACCCTCCACTCCCTCTCCTACACTCCCTCTCCTACACTCCCTCTCCTACACTCTCTCTCCTCTCCTACCCTCCACTCCCTCTCCTACGCTCCCCTCCCTCTCCTATGCTCCCCTCCCTCTCCTACGCTCCCCTCCCTCTCCTACCCTCCCCTCCCTCCCCTACCCTCCCCTCCCTCTCCTACCCTCCCCTCCCACTCAACCCCTCCCCCCTCCCTCTCAACCCCTCCCTCTCAACCCCTTCCCCCTCCCTCTCAACCCCTCTCCCCCCTCCCTCTCAACCCCTCTCCCGTCCTCCCTCTCAACCCCTCCCCCCTCCCTCTCAACCCCTCCCTCTCAACCCCTTCCCCCTCCCTCTCAACCCCTCTCCCCCCTCCCTCTCAACCCCTCTCCCGTCCTCCCTCTCAACCCCTCTCCCCCTGTCCTCCCTCTCAACCCCCTCCCCCCGTCCTCACTCTCAACCCCTCCCTCTCAACGCCTCCCCCTCCCTCTCAACGCCTCCCCCTCCCTCTCAACGCCTCCCCCTCCCTCTCAACGCCTCCCCCTCCCTCTCAACGCCTCCCCCTCCCTCTCAACGCCTCCCCCTCCCTCTCAACTCCTCCCCCTCCCTCTCAACGCCTCCCCCTCCCTCTCAACGCCTCCCCCTCCCTCTCAACGCCTCCCCCTCCCTCTAAACGCCTTCCCCTCCATCTCAACCCCTCCCCCTCCCTGTCAACGCCTCCCCCTCCCCCTCCCTCTCAACGCCTCCCCCTCCCTCTCAACCCCTCTCCCCCCTCCCTCTCAACCCCTCTCCCGTCCTCCCTCTCAACCCCTCTCCCCCTGTCCTCCCTCTCAACCCCCTCCCCCCGTCCTCACTCTCAACCCCTCCCTCTCAACGCCTCCCCCTCCCTCTCAACGCCTCCCCCTCCCTCTCAACGCCTCCCCCTCCCTCTCAACGCCTCCCCCTCCCTCTCAACGCCTCCCCCTCCCTCTCAACGCCTCCCCCTCCCTCTCAACTCCTCCCCCTCCCTCTCAACGCCTCCCTCTCCCTCTCAACACCTCCCCCTCCCTCTCAACCCCTCTCCATTCCCTCTCAACCCCTCCCCCTCCCTCTCAACCCCTCCCACTCCCTCTCAACCCTCCCACTCCCTCTCAACCCTCCCCCCTCCCTCTCAACCCCTCCCCCTCCCTCTCAACCCCTCCCCCTCCCTCTCAACCCCTCCCTCTCAACCCCTCACCCCTCCCTCTCAACCCCTCCCCCCTCCCTCTCACCATCCCCCCTCTCACCATCCCCCCTCTCACCATCCCCCCTCTCACCATCCCCCCTCTCACCATCCCCCCTCTCACCATCCCCCCTCTCACCATCCCCCCTCTCACCATCCCCCCCTCTCACCATCCCCCCTCTCACCATCCCCCCCTCTCACCATCCCCCCCTCTCACCATCCCCCCCTCTCTCACCCCTCACCCCTCACCCTCCCTCTCACCCCTCCCCCCTCCCTCTCACCCCTCCCTCTCACCCCTCCCCCTCCCTCTCACCCCTCCCCCTCCCTCTCACCCCTCCCCCTCCCTCTCACCCCTCCCCCTCCCTCTCACCCCTCCCCCTCCCTCTCACCCCTCCCCCCTCCCTCTCACCCCTCCCCCCTCCCTCTCACCCCTCCCCCCTCCCTCTCACCCCTCCCCCCTCCCTCTCACCCCTCCCCCCTCCCTCTCACCCCTCCCCCCTCCCTCTCACCCCTCCCCCCTACCTCTCACCCCTCCCCCTACCTCTCACCCCTCCCCCCTCCCTCTCACCCCTCCCCCCTCCCTCTCACCCCTCCCCCTCCCTCTCACCCCTCCCTCTCACCCCTCCCTCTCACCCCTCCCTCTCACCCCTCCCCCTCCCTCTCACCCCTCCCTCTCACCCCTCCCTCTCACCCCTCCCTCTCCCCCCTCCCTCCCTCTCAACCCCTCACCCCTCCCCATCACCCTCACCCCTCACCCTCACCCCTCACCCCTCCTCCCTCCCCCAGTACATACCATGTAGGTGATAATATTCATGGGTGGTATATCTTTAATTGTATCGAGTTCCCTGTCAAGATCCAGGACATACCTAAATTTGAGGCTCAGAATACCTGAATATCAGTTCGTGTTTATGGCCTGGGGAAGAAAAGCAAGTCAGATGAGCATGACAAGCATATTTTCGTCGGCTCTGTCCATTTCTCAAAATTTTCTGGTGAGTGTGAGCTACATGTAAATGTGCTGCTCTTCTCTGAAGGTGATGATTATCACTATCTTTGGATCAAAGACATTTCCCGACACCTTTCTTCCCAACTGAGTAATCATAATGGTAAACAGCATATTTGCTTCAGGTGCCTCAATTATTTCTCCTCGGACAAGCTATTAGTGGCACATCTAGCAGAATGCGCTTCCAAGGACCTGGTACGTTTTGTTATGCCTACTGAGGAAAATAAATTCATAAAGTTTAAGAAAGCTCACCACCAAGAGCGAGGCCCGTTTGTAGTGTACGCCAACACTGAATGACTCCTTGCTCCTGTGACCCACTGTGAAGGTGACCCCATGTCCTCATATACCACCTTCACAGAAAAGCACTTACCATATGCAGCAGCGTACCAAATTGTATTGTCCTGATTCCAGTCGTAACCGCTACAAATCTTATCTCGGGAATAATTTGAAGTTTTGCTTCTGACTGAACTCGAAAAACATTCATGGGAAGTTGATAAGCTTTACAGCTACAACATTCCCATGACCAAATCGAAGGGGAGTGAAGGTTTGTATACAAACGCAGTTGATTGTCATATTTGTGGGGTGCCATTAGAGAGAGAAGCTGAAACTCCTCGTAGGGACCACTGTCATCTTCTGGGGAAGTTCTGTGTCACAGCTCACAATGCGTGCGATTTGAATTACCAGTTACCAAGGCACATACCCAATTTCTTCCATAATTTAAGTGGGTATGACGCTCACTTTCTAGTTAAGCACTTGGCTGATTTCGGTTGGGAGAAAAATCAGGTCAGTGTCCTACTCGAGAGCGTCGAGAAATACATTTCATTCTCCAAAAGACAAAGTCGAGAATTACACTCTGCTTCCTTGATATGCTATGTTTTATGCTGGCGCCACTTCAGAAACTTGTTGAAACTCTACCTCAGGAAGATATCCATATCACTCAAGCTCCATTTCTCGATGAGGAGAAGTTTCAACTTGTGACTAGTATGTGGATAGTATGGCAAAACTCAATGAAACCAGGCTACCTGACGCAATTGCATTCTCCAGCAACCTTACAGGCGATGCCATAATGGATGCAGAGTATGAGCATGCTGTGAATGTCTGGTGGGAATTCAACATCTCCACTTACAGAGAGTACGCACGACTTTACATGGACACAGACGTGCACTTGCTTGTGGACGTTTTCAAGAAATTCCAGAGTCTATCCATGGCCACATATTCTCTGGATCCTGCCTTTTATTACACAGCACCTCGTATGTAAAACATTCTCAGATTTTTTGCCACGTCAGTTCTGGATAAAATCTCAAGCTTTTGATGATTGCCTCTATCGTCATTGATGACGATGGAGGTAATCATCGAAAGCTTGAGATTTTATCCAGAACTGACTCGGCAAAAAAAAACAGAGAATGTTTTACATATAAGTGCCGTCGCGAAAAACTTCGTTCCCACACAGCACCTGGGTTGACTTGGGACTCAATGCTCAAGAAAACGAAGAGCAGCATTGAATTATTGACCAATGATGAGATGCTTCTTTTCTTTGAGCGAGGGATCTGTGAGGAACTTTACCAATATGTCCACAGGCACACAAAGGCAAATAACCTGTGGATCGGTGACAGTTTCAACGCATCCCTTGATTCGAGTTATATAATGTACCTGGATGTAAATAGCTTATATGGGCATGCCATGCAGCAATCACTGCCGATTGGTGAGTTTTGATGGATGCCTGAAGACAAATACAAGGGATTAGGTGGAAAAATCATGAGAGTTATGGCAGCTGATTCTAATGTAGGGTATGTGGTGCAGGTAGAACTCGCATATCTTATTAGTTTGCATGATCCACACACCGATTTTCCGCTGTGTGCAGAGATACTAGGTCTGCATGGAGGCTCCATGCCAAAACTGATGACAATCCTGCAGAATAAGCAGAGATACATTATTCATTATCATAATCTCCAGCAGTGTCTCAGCTTGGGTTTCAAGCTTGTTACAATCATCTGGGCTATTTCCTTCAAGCAGTCCCCCTGGTTTAAGGAGTATATTTATTTGATTGAGACAGAGGGCTTCCGTGACGTGTGACTTTGAGAAAGATTTTTACAAATTAATGAATAATTCAATTTTAGGTAAAACAATGGAGAATTTGAAGGAACGACAAGAAATTTTGATTAGAACTGAATGGAGTGGGCGTTATGGCATAAGAAAATGCATTGCCAGACCAAATTTTAAGCAAGCCACCATATTCAATAACAACTTTGTTGTTGTGCAGGTGCTGAAGACTGCAGTAGATTTTACAAAACCTATGCACATGGGGATGTGCATACTAGACATATCAAAACGCCACAAGTACCGCGTTCATTACGAGTTTGCAAAAACTCATTGCGCAGATCGTAAATTACTTTACATGGATACAGATAGCTTCATCTATTGGGTGAAGAACTGCGATCCATATTAAGAAATAAGGTTGCACGGTAATGAATTCGACACGGCCAATAATCTTTATGGTATTGTTCCACAGAACAATAAGGTTATCGATCTTATGAAGGACGAGACAAATGGATGGCCAATTGTGTAGTTTGCAGGTCTGTGCTCAAAAATGTGTGCATATTGCACATTGGAAGGTGCCACCCAGTAGTGGGCTAAGGGTGTGTGTTGTAGGGCATGGAGAGCCCTCTCTATCAAAGACTTTTTTTGTGGTGCATGTACAGTGGTGTTCGCGGTGCTGCACTGCAGCCACTGCATGTTGGATGGCAGACAAGGGCACGAGGTGTACACTGTGCCTCATGATGATAAAAGGGTCATTTATGATGATGGGATTGAAACTCCCCCTTATTCAAATCATGCAATTGACAGTCCATCAGAATTGTTATAGTAAAAAAACCTTCATTATTGGGGCTGTTGAAATTTCATTCTATGTGTGTGCAGTCCATCAGAATTATTGTAAAAGCTATGCTACTGGGACTGTGAAATTTAGTTGTAGTAAAGGAAGTATCTCTGCATTAATTTTTAGTGTAGATTTATAAAAAAAAGTTTCTGACCAGTGTCACTGTTGTAGTGTGTAAGTTAAAGGTATTTCTGTATTGGAATAGCACAGTCAATTTGTACCTCAAGAATACTATGTTGTACCTTAAAAAAAGTCTTGTGAGGTAAAAATTCATTTATTTCTCATCCAACTCAAAAGTAATTTTACATTTTCATAAGCAGACACAGCAACATTTTTTTCACAAATCTTCTTCTTCTTCTTCTTCTTCTTCTTCTTCTTCTTCTTCTTGAGTTGATGGAAGGGAGGACACCTGTAGAATTCCAGGTCATGAATAGCAGCAAACTTAAAGATTCGATGCATCCATGAGATCTTCTCCTTCCCCTTCATGTACATTATAGTATCCGTGTCGTCGAATAATTGAAGCGATGTTAGGCCGGCAAGTGTGGCCGTGCGGTTCTGGGCGCTTCAGTCTGGAACCGCGTAACCGCTGTTGTCGCAGGTTCGAATCCTGCCTCGGGCATGGATGTGTGTGATGTCCTTAGGTTAGTTAGGTTTAATTAGTTCTAAGTTCTAGGCGACTCATGACCTCAGAAGTTAAGTCGCATAGTGCTCAGAGCCATTTGAAGCGATGTTACTGTATATTTATAGGGTATTCCAGGATCATCCCAGTGAATTCCCTCGTAGAAATGGGTTAAACCACTTTGCACTCTTCCATGTCTTAGCACACTTGACACACTTGAAAGACCTTGGTGATGCAATGTTTGTGAGAATGTCTCTATTATTCCTGTATCTTCTGTGTACGCTACGAATGCAACATCTTTAAATATCAACTGTCTACACTCAGCATCATAGAAACTCTGAGTGTGTGCAGTGGGCGTTATGGCATAAGAAAATGCATTGCCAGATCAAATTTTAAGCAAGCCACCATATTCAATAACAACTTTGTTGTTGTGCAGTTGGTGAAGACTGCAGTAGATTTTACAAAACCTATGTACATGGGGATGTGCATACTAGACATATCCAAACGCCACAAGTACCGCGTTCATTACGAGTTTGCAAAAACTCATTGCGCAGATCGTAAATTACTTTACATGGATACAGATAGCTTCATGTATTGGGTGAAGAACTGCGATCCATATTAAGAAATAAGGTTGCACGGTAATGAATTCGACACGGCCAATAATCTTTGTGGTATTGTTCCACAGAACAATAAGGTTATCGATCTTATGAAGGACGAGACAAATGGATGGCCGATTGTGTAGTTTGCATCCGTGAGATGCCATTGTGAAATGCTCTAGGTATGGCACAGCACTTACTAATTTATACAGCTCGTTGCATAATACTGGTGAGCGGGCAGTAGTTGATTACACGATCATGTATAACTAGAGCATAAGTGGCAGTGTGTTCTGGGAAATTTGTCGAAGATTGAAATCCAATTCGCACATCTATAGGTCCAGACTTAATTATCTTGTTCTGTTTCCAGCAGTCTTTACAATGATTGGTGATACCTTCTTTAACTTCTGTGGACTGAATACACACCCTCTTCCTCCTCCTTCTTCAATACATTCATAGTAAGAAGCATGAAACCTTGCATACATGTCATAGGCTAGACTGTATACATTTTCATTCCACTGCAGGTGTAAATTGTCATATGGGTAGATCTGAATTCAGATAGACTGGCATTAGTTAACTTGCAGTTGTCCAACACAGTGGAATCATTTGCTATGTTCCCCCTTCTATCAGTCGGAAATCCAAGTATGATGAATCTAGGTGTCTCTAGCTGCGAAGAGATTTTAATAGCCCGTCTTTGTCTGCTTGCAGTCAGTAACAATGGGTACTAAAAAACCTCCCATGAGCAAAATGTTGGTGATAGAAATGTACCGGAATTCAGGACTTTTAAAAGCTCCAAACACTCCTCATCTGATACACTGATGTGAGGTATTTTCCATAGTATCTTGCTGACTGTGATCATATTCTGCTCTTGAGCTCCTTGAATGTATGAGTTATTATCTGTTGCACTCCGTACCAGAATGAGTTCCTGTTTAGCACTTTCTGAGCTGTTCAAATCCATCGGTGATGCAGGGGTGTATGTTTAAAGAGTTAATGTTATACCGACATTGCATGTATAGTCGATCTCAGACCGATTGAGTTCATAGCATATGTCTTGAAACAGGAATGCTAAGGCATCACGAGTAAGCTTGGATACCACTGTATCGCTGTCGTCGGTTTCCTTGAATGACCCCTCAAAAACTCTTGCATGGAAGCAACAGCGTGTCTTGGTGCTAGATGACAATCCTAATTTCATCATCTTTTTAAATGTGGTTGAAGCATAAGGTTTATATGAGAAGTATTCCTTACGTATAATTAGTTAATCATACTCTACCGGATTGGTTATATTGAGTGAGGACATCATTGCAAGGTTTCAAGCCAACTGATTGAAGAAACTCGTAGTTTGCACGTGTTATCACTTTGTGGTTCGGCAGCGAAGTGACGTGCTGTGGATTACATACACTGGTTTTAAACCATACACCCATCCTTTAGATGTAATTGTACAATGATTTCCTCATCACGAAGGTCAACAAGTTGACTATTTGACTATTTTGGTTTACAATATGCAGCTCGAAATACGAGGGCGGTTCAGAAAGTAACCTCCGATTGGTCACAGTGCGGGTTGTGGGGAGAGTAGCGACGCCATCTGTGCGTTCACGCACTCAACAGGTCAGTCGGCATCAAGCCGTGGTCGAGTGAACGTCGTACCTGCGCTAGTTTAGTTTTTGTGGCAGTTTGAAATGTGTGCTGCAATAGAAAACCCCGCCAAATGTGAAGTGCGTGCTGTCAGAAGGTTTTTTACAGCCAAAGGATATTCTGCAGCAGCTATTCATCGTGAGCTTTGTGCCGTGTACGGACCAAGAGTTATGAGTGAAGGAGTTGTCCGTGAATGGGTACGTTTATTTAAAAGTGGACGAGAAAACGTTCATGATGAAGAGAGGAGTGGTAGACCATCATTGGTGACTGACGAACTCGTTCAGACAGTTGATGCAAAAGTTCGTGAAAATCGATGTCTCTCAATGTCGGAGTTGTCTACTGGTTTTCCACAGATTTCTAAGACTCTCTTGTACGAGATAGTGACAGCAAGATTGGGTTACCGTAAGTTCTGTGCACGATGGGTGCCCAAAATTCTTACCGACCCCCACAAAACTCAAAGAATGGCCTCTGCAGTAGACTTTCTGTCATGTTATGAGGATGAAGGAGAACCATTGTTAAACAGAATCGTGACCGGTGACGAAACCTGGATTAAGTACGTGAACCCTGAGACAAAAGAACAATCAAAGATGTGGGCACATTCAAATTCGCCTACCAAACCAAGAAAAGCCTCGCAAGATTTTTCTGCCAGAAAACTGATGGCAACGGTGTTTTGGGATGCCAAAGGGGTGTTGTTGGTTGAATTCATGGAACGTGGTACGACCATTAATCAAGACGTGTACTGTGAAACAATAAAAAAGTTACGACGGGCTATACAGAACAAACGCCGTGGTATGCTGACTTCCGGTATCGTTTTTTTGCACGATAACGCCCGTCCTCACTCTGCTCTCAGAACAACGGCCCTTCTTGAGTCCTTCAAGTGGGACGTTATCAACCATCCACCTTACAGCCCAGACCTGGCGCCAAGTGATTATCACCTCTTCATGCATTTGAAGAAATGGCTTGGGTCACAACGGTTTGATGACGACGAAGAGCTCAAAGATGCGGTCACAGGCTGGCTCCAGGCACAAGCGGGTGATTTTTATGCAGAAGGAATTTCATAGCTTGTGAAGAGATATGATAAGTGCCTCAATCGCTATGGAGACTATGTAGAAAAATAGTGCAAAGATGTAGTTGTAAGATGTATATATTAAAATATTTTTATTTAACTTGGTGTATTTTTTTAAATCAACCGGAGGTTACTTTCTGAACGGCCCTCGTAGTTCAGTGTCTGAGCTGTCACTGGAAGGTATACTGCATTGGCAGTAGTATCAACAATCTTATACTGGATGGCAACTGAGAGGGAAAAATCCATAAATAGTATGACTCAGACTGTTGTAGAGATATGAGTTCATTGCAGTGTTACACTCGACTCGGATTGTGCTGACGGGCAGTATGTCCACAGTCTGAGCTGACTTGTAAAATTTACTAGGATCCTTCTTCAAAACCTGCCCCTTTGTTAAACTCAGTAGGCACCCTATTGAACCTTTCTGGTTAAAGTCAATCTTTGCATTTACAGAGCTTATTTGACATTTAAGTCTATTGATGTTTACACGTAGTTCAATACCTTTTTCTTGACTGTTTTAAGACTGTTTACATCATCAATATAGTATGCATTCGGTTCTATTTCCACAATGTCTTTTTCACCATTAATAGCCAGATGCAGTTTATTGTTAGTCTCCGTGATATTTGGGATGCTGTTGTACATGTCCAGTTCAGTCAGTGCAATACTCTATTCACCAATGCTTGTATCAATTGGCAGGAAGTAATTTGCAGGCAACACGGATAATAGATCTTTTTTACATCAAAGTGTATGACATTGCATCTGAACCTCAACTGATGAAGGGATGTTTAAACCTCCTTATATAGTCTGTGGTTTCTTCTTCTTCTTCTTCTTCTTCTTCTTCTTCTTCTTCTTCTTCTTCTATAGCATCATCATCATCTTTGTGAATGTCAAGAGAAACATGATGCATAGGTGTGTATTAAAGTCCTGATAGCACTGAAAATTGTAGAACACACGTCTTCTGTGAGTAAAATATCATTGTAATTATTCAGGTGGTGCAGGTACCAAATGAGTCGAAATTAAGGGACGCTCAAAAAGAAACAAGCTGGAGGCACAATTACAGAAACCAGTACCTGTATGCTAGAAGTACTGACGTTGGCTGTTGAGACACTTGTCCCACTGTGACACAAGCCGGTGAACAGCTGTCTCATAAAATTACCGGTGCTGCAATGTTAACCAGGTCAGCACGTACAGCTAGACGACGTCGTCTGAGGTGAATCGTTTGCCCCTCAGAGCCTTTTTTAAGGGACCAAAAATGGCATAATCACAGGGGGAGATGTCCTGGGTGGGTGGTCGAGAACCTCCCATTTGAATTTCTGCAGGAGTGGCATGACTGTGTTGGCCATATGAGGCTTGGCATTGTTGTGGAGCAGCATGACCCCGCGGATGAGATTGTCGTGGAGCAGCATGACCCCGTGGATGAGATTGCCTGGTCATTTTGATGTTTTTGCTTGGATAAGGGTGATCAAGGTTTGTGAGTAATACTTGGCATTCGGTGTTGTCCCATGCTGCATGAAGTTAATCAGAAGGGGGCCATCTTGGTCAAAGAAGAACGTCATAATAACCTTACCTGCACTCATGTGGATGGTCTTGGCTTTTTTTGGTGGTGGTGACCCTAGATGCTTCCATTGGAGACTTTGTCGTTTTTATTCTGGCTTGAAGTGATGACACCATGACTCATCTCCAGCCACCACTCGTACCAGCAACGTATTCCCTTCCCGAGCATAGTGCTGCAGATGAGCAAGACAATGGGCCATTTGACATGCTTCCTTGTGTGGTTGAAGACTGTGGGGCACCCACTGGACACAGATTTTGGGCATGTTCAGTCATTCCTTCATGATGGTGTGAACACTTCCACAATGCTCCAACCTACCATGGCAGCTATGGCTTTCACTGTCACTCAGTGGTCCTGCGTAATGAGTGCATCCACCAGCTGGATGATGTCACCGGTAATGCAGTGTGGTGTTCCAGACTGTGCATCATCAGCTAATGACACCCGTCCTTCCCTGAAGCACTTGTGCCATGACTTACCCTTACAAGGGACATGCAGTGTTTTCAGTACACTTGTGACATTCATGAATGAACGTCCGTTCCTCCTACTCCTTCTGCTGTCAGAAAATGAACAAAACATTTTTGCTCTTCTTTTGACACCTCCATGTCACTGTTTGCAATGCAAATGGCAGCGTTGGACGATTGATGCATGCTGCTGCTAGATCTGTATAGTCATGTGATGTGCACGTGTGCCTTCTAATGACGGGCTGTGAACTTCCGTGCTCAGGTCAGAACCACACCTCATTACACACTCCTGTCACTGGTTTGCACATTCCAGACTCTGGCTCATTTCTTTTTGAACATCCCTTATAGTACATGGTATCTGCATTTTTCATAGCATAAGACATCCAGTGTGTGCCAGGGCCTCCAGCAACATCTAAATTCACAGTACCACATTCATCAGTTTTTCAAATAGTCTTCGGTAATGTATCCCGCATAAACGCACCATGGAGTCTTGGAACGTTGAATTTTTTTCTGACAAACTTTAGAATATCAGTATTTGTAAGTGGTCGATCTGGCAGGACAACTAATGGGCATTTTCTTTTTTCATTTGTGAATGGACCAAGCCCTTTCCTGTACGGTTTCAAGTATAGTCCTTTTCCGATGGCTATGGCTTCCATAATATGATTTTGTCTTCTTGCCTCTTCTAACTGTGCTTAGGAGTTTTGCGCATTCTTGACCGTTCGAGCAATAACTGCAGCACTACCAGTGAGTGACCCTACTGCCGAAAATGCAGAGAGGACTGGGATGAGGAATGGAAGAAAACCACCAGACGTCTTGGTTATTGGTAGAACTTGAGGTACTTTGACTGATCCTCTTCTTCTTCTTCTTCTTCTTCTTCTTCTTCTTCTTCTTCTTCTTCTTCCTGCACCTTTCTGCTTCAGAGCGTTTTTAGCTGCATACATCACTGTCAGGATGCAGTTCTTCAAACAGCTCTGCTTGCCAAACTTCTCCTCCTCCTTGTTCAGTGCACAATGTGCAGCATTCATAACTCACTTGAAATTCACCACTCCTAAACCCAACTTAATTTTTCCACATATGGTTTTATCAACTGCAAATGCTGCAATACGTTGATCTGTACCAATATCCTTTCTTCTTCGTAGCCTTACCAATTAAAATCCTGTCTGCAATGTGATGACTTGAGAGATCTTTATTTGCAGCATATGCAATGTTGTGTTACATGCTTCATCAAGCAGATTAACTCCCTTATCACCTCGTGCCAAGCGTCTCTGAAGCCATGTTCCAAATCCACAGTATTTATGCCCTGGAATCTGTAATTCCACCGGCAGTTTGTCTAGAATACCACCACCACCTCCTCTAATGTGTCTTCTAGTATGCATGTTATGCTACTGTGGTGGTTGTGGACTGTGCGTCCCCATTATACACTCCTGGAAATGGAAAAAAGAACACATTGACACCGGTGTGTCAGACCCACCATACTTGCTCCGGACACTGCGAGAGGGCTGTACAAGCAATGATCACACGCACGGCACAGCGGACACACCAGGAACCGCGGTGTTGGCCGTCGAATGGCGCTAGCTGCGCAGCATTTGTGCACCGCCGCCGTCAGTGTCAGCCAGTTTGCCGTGGCATACGGAGCTCCATCGCAGTCTTTAACACTGGTAGCATGCCGCGACAGCGTGGACGTGAACCGTATGTGCAGTTGACGGACTTTGAGCGAGGGCGTATAGTGGGCATGCGGGAGGCCGGGTGGACGTACCGCCGAATTGCTCAACACGTGGGGCGTGAGGTCTCCACAGTACATCGATGTTGTCGCCAGTGGTCGGCGGAAGGTGCACGTGCCCGTCGACCTGGGACCGGACCGCAGCGACGCACGGATGCACGCCAAGACCGTAGGATCCTACGCAGTGCCGTAGGGGACCGCACCGCCACTTCCCAGCAAATTAGGGACACTGTTGCTACTGGGGTATCGGCGAGGACCATTCGCAACCGTCTCCATGAAGCTGGGCTACGGTCCCGCACACCGTTAGGCCGTCTTCCGCTCACGCCCCAACATCGTGCAGCCCGCCTCCAGTGGTGTCGCGACAGGCGTGAATGGAGGGACGAATGGAGACGTGTCGTCTTCAGCGATGAGAGTCGCTTCTGCCTTGGTGCCAATGATGGTCGTATGCGTGTTTGGCGCCGTGCAGGTGAGCGCCACAATCAGGACTGCATACGACCGAGGCACACAGGGCCAACACCCGGCATCATGGTGTGGGGAGCGATCTCCTACACTGGCCGTACACCACTGGTGATCGTCGAGGGGACACTGAATAGTGCACGGTACATCCAAACCGTCATCGAACCCATCATTCTACCATTCCTAGACCGGCAAGGGAACTTGCTGTTCCAACAGGACAATGCACGTCCGCATGTATCCCGTGCCACCCAACGTGCTCTAGAAGGTGTAAGTCAACTACCCTGGCCAGCAAGATCTCCGGATCTGTCCCCCATTGAGCATCTTTGGGACTGGATGAAGAGTCGTCTCACGCGGTCTGCACGTCCAGCACGAACGCTGGTCCAACTGAGGCGCCAGGTGGAAATGGCATGGCAAGCCATTCCACAGGACTACATCCAGCATCTCTACGATCGTCTCCATGGGAGAATAGCAGCCTGCATTGCTGCGAAAGGTGGATATACACTGTACTAGTGCCGACATTGTGCATGCTCTGTTGCCTGTGTCTATGTGCCTGTGGTTCTGTCAGTGTGATCATGTGATGTATCTGACCCCAGGAATGTGTCAATAAAGTTTCCCCTTCCTGGGACAATGAATTCACGGTGTTCTTATTTCAATTTCCAGGAGTGTACATCAAATCATTAGCATCAATCGAACTGTTTTGTGCTGCAGGAAAACCAAGCCATTTGACTAGTACTACATTTCCCCAATGTCTTAAGACTCTGTCCACGAGAAACACCTCTGGTTCTGAGCTTTTCTGCAACTCTTCAGTGTAGAGGCAACCTGCAGTTTCTTCCCCTTTACTATCCTTCAAGATCTAAATTCTAGGATTCGTTCTTTGCGCCTTTCAAACTGTAAATATCTCTGTTGACAAGTTCGGTAGGTATGATTTTTCAAATGTTGTCTTGTGTTTCGAGATATGAACCAAATAACTTACATTAAATTCCTGTCTGCGTGGATCCAGAATTTTAATGTGATAGTACATTGTATCCATGAGTCCATTATTACAAACATTGATTGGTCTCATTTTTATTGCGCTATGTTTGTTTCAATTATTCTCAGCAATTATTTCTGGGAGGATATCTGTCCATTTGTAAGAGCCATAAAGGTTAAAACGCATCCACATTCGACATTTTATTGTTCTTTTCAGATGCACCACAATATTTGCCTCCAGATGAGTGAATGTTAAGTAGTGATGCATGTATGCTGCATGACGCTCTTGAAATACCTATTGTGAAACTCTCCACCGTGATTGGCTTGGAGGTTGTCTGGGCATCGATTCGTCCCTGTCTGTAGCAAACACTCAAACACATCCGCAAAATTTCTACCCATTTTTGTTTTAACAGATAATGCCCAGGCAAATTTGGAGTATGTATCAATAACTATTAAAATATATTTGAATCCATTATTCTCATGTGAATGTTCCCTCATATCTACAAGATCAGCTTGCCATAAGTCATCCAAGCCTTTAATCATAACATACCTACAAGGGTATGTTTTGCATGCTGGTTTGTGCAGTTCTTGAACTACTGTCTGCAAGGTTATTCAGTGATATCTCTCTCTCTAAGCTCAGAGATTACAGAAACAGCCTCATTCGAATGAGTTGCGTTACCTGCAGCAGCTGATGCTATGAGCAGCTGTAATCGATGTATTAACTCGTTGGGGTCGTCATAATATATATACTGCAGGATTTAATTGTTTACTGATTTATGCTCAATGTCAATACCATTGCTGCTGTTGTTTTCTCCATCAAATATTGGTTTTATAATGGTGTTATATTTCTTGTTGCTCAGGCTTTTTGCAATCTTATGTACATCAGTCAAATGAACTGAATAATTTACAGGTTTTTTGTTAGGTCTTAGGAAAATAAGATTCATTAAGCCAGGTGTTCTCTCAAATTGCCCATCATCAATCTGTGTTGTGTCATATTCATTACATTCATAGGATGCAAGCCCAACATCTATGGTCTCCCCCTAATGCTGAATGTTCTGTCCATCTGACCATGGGTGTGACAGGTAATGAATTAGTCAATGGCAACACCATCACTATCATGTGGTTTTGTTTTTGCTGAGAGCTGCCTGAGATATTTAGTAACCAGCTTAAATGTCTCTATTACTGTTTGCTGTCGATTCATATGCCCTAACCTTGGCGACTGTAATTTCTCTCAAAGCGTTTTCCACACGTGAATGACTTTCTGCTTCGTTGAAATCTCAGTGTATACTAATCAGACGTCTCCAAGGCATGAGGGTTTATATATTTGCTGCTCTTCTTCCTCATCTTCATTCTTTATTGATCCATTGAATCATTTTGTGTACAGAGAGTACAACATGATATGGGACAAGTCATTATAGTAGTTAAACATTTAAAAATATGTAACACCAAATTAAATACACCTAGACTTAGACAATTGTATGATAGTTATAGATTACAAGATATAGTATTAGTATATTCACAAGTTGTTCAAAATGGTCAACTAGGCCTAATTAAAATTAAAATTTGAGGATACATTTAAAATCAAATTAAGTACAGATAAGCATTACATAACTTATACAATACTTAAGATTTACTAGGTAAATATAATAAGTTCATACAAGTAGATCAATTTTTGACAGTCAGTCAGACCTTATTGAAATTTACATTTTGAAGATAAATTATAATACAGAAAGATAAGTGTGCAGATATATTACATAGAAAAATCACATTCAAAATATTCATGTAAGTTATAGAAAGAGTATTTTAATAATGTCGAGCTGCGTGGGGTTAGCTGAGCGGTCTAAGGCGCTGCAGTCATGGACTGTGCGGCTGGTCCCAGTGGAGGTTCGAGTCCTCCCTCGGGCATGGGTGTGTGTGTTTGTCCTTAGGATAATTTAGGTTAAGTAGAGAGTAAGCTTAGGAGCTGATGACCTTAGCAGTTAAGTCCCATAAGATTTCACACACATTTGAACTTTTTTTTTTTTTTTTTAATAATGTCGATTTAAGCCTTATTTTAAAATGTGCTGGATTTTTGGTGTTTTTTCATATTTGGTGGTAGATGATTCTAAAGTTTAATCCCTGTGCATTTTACACTATCAGCATATAATTTGGTGTAGTGGGGAAACTGTGTCAGCAAGTATTACAGTTGTGCCGATGATATTCCAGATTCTGCTGCAGGCTGCTGAGATTTAGCTTCGTAAAACTTAATATCTCCAATATGTACTGGCATGGAAGTGGAAGAATACCTAGTTTTTGGAATAGTTGTTTACACGAGTCTCTCTACTTTTTAAATAACGTTATCATGACAGCTTTCTTTTGGAGCTTAAATATTTTATTGGACTCGGAACTGTTGCCCCAGAATATGAGGCCATATGTTAGGATTGAGTGGAATGTAAAAGAGCCTGGTCCACTGATGTTAGGATTTTTATAATCGTCACTTCCTTGACTTACAGAAGCATAAAACATACTTTACTTAGCTTGATAGCTAAGCTGTCAGTGTGCCTTTTCCAGCTTAGGATGTCATAGATATCCCAAGGAATTTAGTTACTTTTCCAGTTCAGTACTATTTCCACCAACTTGTGTAGTTGGGACAGATGAATTTATGTTCTGGACTGTATGAAATGTTAGACCTACAGTCTTTTTTACATTAAGAGGGGATGTAACGGAAAATGAAAACTTTTATTTAAAAATCATTACAGCCATATTTATTAATGTATAAATCTAAAATTTTACAAGTGTAAAGCAAAAGAGCTGTGTTTAAATGGAAAAATATAATAAAAGATGCAGGATTAATATTTTGCCAGGAATTTGAATTTTTAATTTTTTATTGTCTTTTTTTTTATAAAAAGCCATAACTCAAACGCTAATCATGCAATTAATCTAAAAATTTTATTGTAGTGTCCCGAGAAGGTTGTAAGACCACTGAATTACAGTTATTAATTAATGGCACAAACTGTATCATTAGCAGAGTTTTTAATTTTGCACATACAAAATTAACTTTTTTTTTACATACAATCATCTAAAAATGAGAATGTAATTGCAGGATCTCGTATTTGTAAGTTCCAGGGAGACAGCAACATGTTGCAAATAGTTCCTGAAAATTTCATAGCATTAGCGCATATACTTTTTGAGAAGAGGCTTCTAATAACGTAAAAAAAACCTAAAACAGAGAAAATGATGTTCAAAGATTTTCTTCTCGTACTTCTACACTTAATAAGACTACCTCAATTTTAAAATCCTTCATACTGATACCCCTCTTCATCCAGCTTTCTCTTCGCTCCTCTTAGAATCTGCTTGGCCTGTACTTGCAGTAAGACATTGATGTGTTACCCTTCTTGACTCTGCTCTTGTCAAAGGTGTAAAATGTGTTTTTTGTAAACACACCAGAATCTATACCAACACTCTTCAGCACTTCCATTCTGTCATTATTTCCGTTATTGTAACATAAAACTGCATAATAGACACTAACTTTGAGTACTTCAAGTCCACAGAATGTCCTTTTTGAGCATCTAATCCAAATTAAATTATTGAGTCTTTCCTTTGAATTTCATGTCTTTTCGTGAAGACACTTCCTTAATAAATCAGGGATTGCAAGAAATCTGAATGTGGGCTTAATTGCATTCATAACAGGGCCTTGGATGAGTGTTTATGCGAATACATCTCATTTCTGTTGTTGAACATACACCAATTGTCTTTCGGACACAGATTGTGCATTGGTGTTTGATCAGTGGATAGTTTGTGGAAAAAAATTGCTCACACAGCACGCCTCATTGCTTCTAAATTGTGTGTGTTTTTCCTGATATGTCTCCCATAAAATAACTGAAGAGAATGAATTTTTTTTCAGAGTAAGCCTGCCTTTTCCTCCTAGCTGTTTTCCATCCTCAAGTACTTCACCTTTCTTCTCTTTCAGCAAGCAATGAAGCCTACCACCAAGCCTCTTTTGGATTTGGCCAACACACTCCAACTTCTCTATTGTTGTAAAGTACGGATTTTTATCTGTCACAGCTTTGAACGTCGCTTGAACGGTATCGGTGGATAAATATGATATTGCAGTCCCTGCTTTGTTCAGAAGTATGATGCAATGATCCTTCGGTCATCCATGCTTGTCCAGAGGAACATTGCATCGTGATTCTGAACAACACAGACATTGCAATATCATATTTACTCACTGGCATCAGGCAAGTGACTTTCAATTAAAATGTGTCACCTGTATGGGAATACACGTAAGGGATGTACGAGTGAATGTTGACTACATATGGAAGTTGAGTCTGGCCGTTGGGCGTGCTCGGGTAGCCTAAAGGTAAGACGCCCGCTTGTGAAAAGCGAGAAATCTGGAAGAGTCCCAGTCCATCACAAATTTTCAGTGTCGTCATTGCATTATACAGCTGATGATTGTCCAAATTTGCAACTGTGAATACATTTCTTGTATATGGAAGTTTGAGTCTGGGTGTTGAGGGTGCTCGGGCAGCCTTTTCGAAAAGCGACTGATCGCGGTAAGCGGGAAGTCCCCATCACCAAGGTATTTAGTATATCTAACACCATACTGGTCCTCAGATCTGGAGAACATCCTCACAACTGCAGCAGCCTCCATGGCCCCAGTTGAGCCACTATAATTTTTAGAGCATGCTTTTCTTGCCACGGTTTCTCAATGTCTTCATTGCTGGACATTTTCCTTGTTGCACACTGATGGCAGTATTTAGACACAATTTCTACATCTAAAACTTTATCTGAGTCAATACCAATAACAGATGCAACTCCATACATAGATGTGTGACCCCTTTTCATCCAGGTCCCATCTATAGACTCACACAGGTCAGTAACATTTGTAGGAGATTCACTATCATGAATATCTGCCCCAGGATCTGTTTCTTTTTGGTTTATTTCCATCAATTCCTTCACTGCTTTCTTCAAAGAAACTTTGGCAGTATCACATATAGATCAGACATTTCTTTATTTACTTTTTCAAACTTTGCATAAGGTGGTGGCATGTTCAGACAACCGCACAATAAATTACCTCCTTCCCTGCCCTGTCCAAGGCATCTCAGAGCACATGCTAACCTAAAGTTACTTTAATAGGTACCAGTGTCAGTTTTTTTGAAGGAGGAAAATAATTTAAAATCACAAGCTATTCCCATTCTTCTTTCTTCAACAACAATCATGCATTCCGCATTTTTACAGCTAACGTATGACGTGAAAACTTGACAGCCTGGCAGATAAGCTCTAAAACAATGAGTCTGAATCCAGTGGAATCCATATCAAATCACTCGTGCACCAGTGCAATTCTTCTGTCCCAAGTTTCGATGCTGCTTCCTCCATTTTGATGGTAAACTGATTTCCATGAAACCTCCATTTCCTAAACACAGTTTTTCCATCACCCATTATGTATAAATCTTGACTTCCATGTAAAGGTTTGCGAATGCAACCTTCCACCTACTATTATGTGTTACTATTGTCTAAATGTAAATAAACCACATGCAAGAAAGTTTTCAGGCAAAGAAAATGTAAATAAATAAATGTCAGCCAGAGATACAGATGTTAGCCAAAGATATCGAAAGTATATATATTATAATAGTATAGAACTTTCAGAATTGCTTACAAGTGGCATTCTGTTTATGTAGCGATATACAGCTATGCTTTGAACAGACGAACAGATCCAAATTTCAGACACATCTATGAAAAAGTAACGGCACTGCCGAGTATTATAGTCTTGTGTCAGTAGTTGTGAACATTTCCTGTAACGACCAGCACTGCGGAGAAATCTTTCTTAATCTTACACCGCCTGAAGACATATCTTCGCAGCAAGATGACAGAATATCGTTAAAATGGACTGGCATTGATGCATATCCATCACGATATTGCGTCAACGATGAGCGCTGAGGAAGTTTTGGATATCTCCTGTAGGAAACTCAAGAGGAAATAACTGTAATAAAATTATATTTCTGATATGTGAATCATACGTGATGTTGCCTATAATTAGACTCACAAAGCCTATAAGCCTCCAAAGCACTTTTAATCTTTGTGCCCCCGAGAAAAAGTTCTGTATTCACCTCTGTACATAACTCATGGATTTAATGGATGTATGAGTGCAGGTTGTAGGCACATGGCCTATGGAAGTTTGAGTCTGGCCGTGGAGCACACTCGTATAGCATAACGGTAAGGCGACTGTTCATGATAAGTGGGAAATCTGGATTCGAATCACGGTCTGGCACAAATTTTCACTGTCATCATTGCATCATACAGCTGATGGTTGTCCATATTCGCAACTGTGGATGCACAATGGCTGTAGTCGCCGCAGTGCTTGTTTCTTCAGACGTGCATGTATGCCCGACGGAACTTGGCATCATAATTCTGAACAACACAGACACTGCAAATCACATTAAAATAAAGGTTTGCTTTCGACTTGTGTTGACTGTGTCTGTTGAGACCATCACATTACCCCTTCCATCTTTGGAGAGAGCTGTGGCTCAGAAGGTCTTGCATCACATCACAAATTTGGCCACACCTTATCCTGAACAGAATTAGAAAACCCCAGATCTCCTATAAGCAGTTGCTATTTACATGTTACCTGACTGCCAGACTGCATATATGCTAACTGGTTTTCCGAAGGATCTGGACTAGGCACTCGGAATCTCGTGTCTAATGTGTCGTGCAGTAAATTTTGTGACTGAGGTACAGGTTTGCCTGGTTCGCTCACTGCTGTAGATGGATTGCCTTTTGTGTAAGCAGGCATGAGACGCTCAACAGATACAGCATCTTGTTTCCCGTTCTTCTCAGTTTTAATGTTTCATCGCTGCAGTTTATGACCTTAAAGGGGCCTCTATATTGCGGAGACAGCTGTGGTTTAACGATGTCATCTCTCAGCCGCACAAAATCACATCTGAATAAATCTTTGTGAAAGAAAATGAATCTGTCACTGTGTCGAACTGTGTTTTTTGGGAAGAGATGACGCATTTAAGAGTGCAATTTGTGCAAGAGTGCATCAGACTCCCCCACCAGTAGTTCAGGCACACGTGTGGGCGAGAAAAATTCACCGAGAATCCTTAATTGCTCACCAGTGACTAGTTGAGCAGCCGAGAAAGCCAAGTCCTCCTTCAGGACAGTGTGTAGCCCTAATAGTATTAAAGGTAGTGTGTCTGACCGGACTTCTGTATCGCAGGCCAAGGCCACCTTCAGTGTGTGGTGTGTACCCTCTACCATCCTGCTAGTAGTCAGATGGTAGCTCTTGGTTCGAATAAGTTTCCAACTGCACAGTCTCATAAACTCTTCAAACAATAGCACTCGAATGTCTAAAAATCCATCGGAAGGAGGAACAGGACCGCCAATGCCAACATGTAAATGTTAGAATCTTCCTGGAGGGGAGGAAAAGGAATCTATGGGAGCAAAAATGTGTCTGGAAACCATTCAAATTCGACGTTTTCTGCAACACTGTGCCCAGGGCCGACGATCTTTCTGCATTCCGCCGAAACCACTTTGTCTGTCACCATTTATGCAGACGCTTTGGTGCCAGAGTGTGACTAGTTGTCAGATGCGTCGATGAATGAGCATTACCATCACAGGAAGGAAGGGGCAAAACTTGTTGCTTGACGTGTCGCACCATACCCATTGATTCATACTGTGCATTGTCAGGACCTTTAAATTCAGGGTTTGCACGACAGCATGGAAGGAAAGCGTCCATCTCTTGTTCTGCCACCACTGCCACACAGTCAATAGCAGTGACAGCCGCACAGTTTCGAAACGAGCAGTCAGCCACAATATTATCCTGATCCGCGATGTGCTGGACTTCAGTTGATAACTGAACAATGAACTTGGCGTGTCTGCGGTGGTATGGTGAATTAAGTTCCGTCACGTCCTGAAATATCGACGTTACGGGCTTACACTCAATAAAGTCTTTAAAGACTTGTCTCTCTAGCCACAGCCTATATTTCAAGAAGATCCATGTCAAACGCATTCCATTGTTGCGTTCGAGTAAACAGGTTCTTCGAAAAATAAGCCAGATGCTGCCAGTTGCTTAGACGTACTGTTGCAGTACAGTGCCCACAGTAGTTTTCCTCCCGTCAACCATCAAAGCAATAAGGGGGCCAGACACAGGGTGTATCAACAACGTAACGTTACCTAATGCAATTTTTAAGTTTTCAATGCATTTTGCGCTTTACGACTCTGAGGAATCTTTTTGCTGCCAGACGCGTATTTGCCTACTAGCAGTTTATTTACTGGTACTTGTACTTCAGTGAGATGTGGCAAATGTCGCCGCCTATAATAGTTGAACATTCTAAGGAATCTTCTAAGGCCTTTAAATGGAGGTAGAGGCATCTGCTCATATCATTGACATTCTAGGGAAGAGGTTAAACGCCTTTGTGAGAGTCTGCATAGCCTAGAAACTGTACCTCCTCCTTGGCAAAGATACATTTTCCTGATTGACTATGACTCCATAGCGTTCCAGCCTTTTCAACAACATATTCAAATGCCTGCAGTGTACTTCTTTGGTTTTAGAAAATAACAAGCTGTCGTCCATTGTAACAGAAAACGAAAGAAAACCCCTGTAGCACTTCATTCGTGGAACGCTGCCACGTCTGGGCAGCATTTTGTAGTTGGAAAGGGATTATATTATGTCCGAAGAGCCCAAAGAGGGTAGTCACATCAGTTTTATACTTATCGTCTCTAGGCATATGCGTTTGTGAGAAAGCCTTTGCACAATCAATTACAGCGAAAAAACGAGCGTCCACTAGACTGTTGTTAAACTCAACAACATTGGGAACTGGCTACCTGTCCAGAATGGCGCGGGTGTTCAAATCCCTATAATCGCCACACATTCTCCATGAGCGTTCCTTATTTACCATCTGCAGAGGTGATGTCCATGCACTGTGAGATCTTGTCATGGATCCGTCAGAAATAATCTTCTCGAACTCCAATTGTGCAGCATGTATCTTAGTAGGACATAACTCAGCCTAGATGGCAGTGATAGGGGTAGTTGTATGATCCAAGTAACATGAAACAGGAGTGTAGTGTAAGTGTCGCAATAGCTTGGGTGTTTTGTTCACTCGTTTTGCGTAGGAGATGCTTTACTCTTCAGTTCAGCATGGGTATCTTGTAACACCATTATGCTCCTTGTCACATAAGACATTGACTTCACATATCTTTTCTTTGAATACCATGCCCATCTTTCTCAACTCTGAAGCTTCCATGAGTTCACACAATGTAGAAAGCGAGGTCTTCTCGTGTAATGTAAGTGTGTGCTTTCCACATTATGTGGTTGCAACATCGAGTATTGTACACCCGGTGCAGGAGATGTGGATATCCCGGAAATCTTCACGCAGTGCAGACCAGTGGTATTGTGGAACACGCGGCCTGTTGTGGTAGAGACGAGAGGAGAAAGAGCCACTTTGATTAATCAGTGGCTTAACAGATCTGGCATCACAAAAACATGAGAAAGAAAATTGGCCCCCAAAATCCGACCATGCACATCTGCAATTGTAAATGTCCAAGTAGGGTGGAAGTCACCATCCAACACTAAAGTCAACTCTGTCCTCGTGAATGCCTCAGTTACCAGCTGTGAGAAGTGGAACTGTTGTAAATGAGCAGCACACATTCGACCTCTTTGGATATGTATTTATCTTAGATCTAGTGCCGGTTAAGAATAAGTCACTGTCCTTTACAAATAGTCTAGTTGAACCTGCAACTGCTGGCACCATTGTATTTCTGCTGGACTTGAGGTGCTTTGAGTGTCCCGGATGAGTGCACTCTCCTACTGATACTCGTCGTATGAATTTCGGCAGAGGCATGAGCTCATGAACCGTCTTGCTGCCTCACCAAAACGTCTGCAGTACCAACATATTTTAAATTCTGTCTTTAACTATTATGGCCTCGAAAACTGCTCCTATCTTCCTGCCTCTGCACCCTGGCATTCAACCTAGCTAACGCGTTCGTCAGTTGGCTCAGAGATGGCTCAGTCTGCGGTGCTTGCGTTTGTGGTGAATCAATGTGCGAGTCTGAGCTCCCTGTCGCTGCAAGTGTGTGTATGCACCGTTCGGGCCCTCTCGCCATAACCTGTTTACTGCTGCTTACGAAGTATCGTGCATACACACAATGGCGATAGCATCAATCTTGCCTGCCAGATCATCAATAGGAAGCTCCCAGAAAGCGGAAAAATAGCCGTAATATTTTACGACAATGTTCATCGTCAAAAAATCTTCAGAGATCGCCCAGGAAGGAGCTCACTGTTCGCCAGCATACCGGTACACAGCAAGCGAAGTACTTGTGAAGGGGAATCACTGCAACAAGCATTACTTTCAATAATTTTGTACAGCCGCGACTCATGTGGTAATACAAAACGTTGGAGCACTGACTCTTCAAGAACAGCGTACAACTGATGGTGGAAGACATTGCTCGATAACACGCAAATCCCACTGTATTACAACCAATGTAAAGTTTTCCGAATCCAAAACCAGTCCACGCAAATGAGAGATAGCTTCCGCTTCGGTTAACCTTAGCTGAGCCTTTGTGGGTCACAAAGGTGGAATTCTGATGTTATTGTTCCTGTTGCCGTTGCCTAAATTGTTGTTCAATGTAGCTGATGCAGACATAACGTTGCTAGGTGGCAGCAAAATCTGGCGCACCTCTTTCACTGCTGTGTTAGTTCAAAAAAATGGCTCTGAGCACTATGGGACTTAACTTCTGAGGTCATCAGTCCCCTAGAACTTAGAACTACTTAAACCTAACTAACCTAAGGACATCACACACATCCATGGCCGAGGCAGGATTCGAACCTACGACCGTAGCGGTCCTGCGGTTCCAGACTGTAGCGCCTAGAACCGCTCGGCCACCTCAGCCGGCGCTGTGTTAGTGATGGGGTCCATTGTTCCCTGTGCATGCACTGAAAATCGGTTTGCAAACGGTTCAGTATGGTGTCACCACCGTAGTTGATTCCACTTAAAAATATGTATGCAGTTTATAAGCGATTAACACTTTATTTGTAATAAGTACACTTTACACAGAGTAAAATAGTTTGACTAAACAACAAAACATGAACCATACACAAGTACCAAAAAACATAACATACAGAGACAATCCTGGATACATCTTGATATTACAGATGAATTACTATAGTGTTTCCATTCGAGTTGTGTTGACTCTGTCTATCGAGGTCGCCACAATATCTTTTTAATTCTATAACTTTTGGTAACAGATCTTTTTACTACATTATTATAGCATTTCTTAGCGAACAGTATCACTGCCAATCATAACATACAGCACTATAAAAAGTACTACGAACAGCTAAATTCACATATCTCTACTGCAGACCTCTGTCTGACTCAGTTCATGTCCTCATTTTTACTACGACCTTCATACATAAATAGACTAAATATATTCCCACTTTCAAATCGAGGCATCAGTGTTGTATCCTATCGCTATTTCTCTGACATTTTCTACACTTCTCAATACTTGCTATTAATATTAAACAATGCACACTTTCTTACATCACTGTAAGGCTCTTATCAATTGAATATTTATAAGTGATGGGTTTCGTTCTCTGCAACTTCCACCGAATCTTCGTTGTGCTTGTCGCTATGATCCCCATCTCATGTCTTGTGGGCCTCACAGTGACCACTGTGGCTATTCTGGATGAATTTTCATGGTCCATTACGTCCTTATTGCAGTATGTAAATTCATTATTGCTGACCTCTCGTTTGCTTCATATCATCCAATGATCTAAGCATTTCTATCGATTCGTTTAACAATTTTGCCCCAAGTGTTGAGAATAATGTGATATCAAATCTTCACACCACTCTTTCATCGGACGTCTCGAATGTGGATGATCTGCAGGACTGCTTAAATTCGAAGCATAGGTCTTTCCATTGGGTTAAGGCCACGACCCTCGCCAGGCCATTTCATAATGTTATTGCCCACAAACCATCGCCTCATAAATCCTGCGTTATGGCTGGGTACATTGTCATGCTGATACTAACAATCATCGCCTCCAGACTGTTCCTCTACTGTAAAATGTGTTCCTATCTTTCCAAATTTAGCGTTTCCTTGATTGCAATAAGGGCACACGTGCACCATGAAACACACCCACGTACCATAACATCACCTCTTCCTTACTTCACTGTTGGCACTACACATGATGGCAGATAACGTTCTCCAGGCATTCATCAAACACAGGCCCTTCCTTCAGTTTTCTATAGGCTACAGCAAGATTTATTTCTCTAAATCACTTGTTTCCAGTTATCAACTGTTCAGGGACTAGCTGCATGCTCAGAAGCCACCAGGCTCTGCAGACATGCCCTACATGGCCACAGCCCATGTAGTTCTCCACAGATGTGAAGAAGATGACCCAGCTGCATCCACCTAGCAAGAAGCAGCAGCTCGTGCCGCTATAGCAAACTTGTCAAAGATGGGGCTACCAATTGTGACGACGCAACGTAACACCCATCAGCATTGCTACAGAAGCTGCAACGCAACACCAATCAGCATTGCTACAGAAGCTGCAGACAGTGCAACCTTAATGCCTGCACCAAAGAATGCCCGAGTTCCACATCTGTTGAGATACACAGGGACCAAACGGTGGGAAAGACTGAAAGCTGCCATCACAGCAGCCACACATGGTGGCTACCACGCAAAACCTAAGGGTGACGGTCCTTTGCCATGCAAGGAATCCACGATGCAGCCATGGAGCTTCTGGCGGACTATCTTGTCGCCGTGGCACCTTCTAAATAAGGAAGATAATGTGAGACAGTGAAGGATACCATTCGTGGCCTCCTAAGGCTCATAACACTCAGAGAAGTTGCTTCTCTAGCATCGTCTACCTGTGACAGGTCACAAGTAGGACAAGGCTATTGGTCCACCTGTTTATGGGCCTGATCTGGCACAAGAAGAACAAGGGTATCTTCCAAGTCTGGAGCCTCCTGCGATTTGAAGTAAAAATCACGTTGACACCCTCTGACACGGACTGAGTAGAGCAGTGCTTTCGCTGCCAGAAGCTGGGCTACATGGACAAATACTGACAGAATGATATGGAGTGTGCAAAATGTCTGCAAGCACATGATACATACACCTGCATGAAGGCACAAGATGCCGCACTGACCTGCACCAACAGCGACAGCAAACATGTGGCCAACTTTCACCGTTGCAAGTACAATGTGGGCTGGAGCCACAAAGAGAAGAAAGAAGATGCAGATGTGGAAGGAAGGCCCATATGATAGGGCCTGCCAACTGTGTTCCACCACCAAGAACTCGACTGCTCGCCCCACTGGCAGGCGCAACTAACCCAGCAATGGAAGACATGGCAGATGTGTTCCGTGTGATGACGGTAGAAACCATCAAAAATCTGACAGAGCAGTTTTTAGCCATCTTGTTGGTCATCATGGAAGCAGACCCTCAGAGACTGACAGAAATCACAGGTAGCAGAAGAACACAGACAGACATCCCAACTCCCAAAAAGCTGCAGAAAGCAGATGACCGAAAAATCAAGACTGGTTGCTGCAAGGTCTGTCAACCCCCAGGAACCCAAGAGACAGTACTATTCAGAAGTGGCCTGGAAAAAATTGTAGCATTAGGAAGAAAAAACAAAAGTGTCATTATCAACAAACCTATCAAAAAGTGGATTATATATTTTCTTGCACTGTTTTTCTAGTTTATTAGCAGGAGTAGCAGATTCAGAAGGATGTAGGTTGCAGTAGGTACTGGGAGATGAAGAAGCTTGCACAGGATAGAGTAGCATGGAGAGCTGCATCAAACCAGTCTCAGGACTGAAGACCACAACAACAACATAGCAGGAGTAACCTCAAAGTTTGAACTGCATCACTACTGAGGGGGCTCAATGCCAGCTGCACCCAGCAGACCATCTATTGGTAGCCGTCACCAGCAGAAGTACCATTGTGACCCAAGATTCCGACCACACATCAACCCAGTGCAGCCTAGGACTGCAACTGGACTCCATCCTAGACACTGGCCAGACACCACCTAGGGCATCACCACGTGGCCAAGCTTCGGGGCACTCTTGCATCTCGGTGGATGCCATTGATTCAAGCCCTGGTCTCTCATCGGCCACTGGCCCTCTGACAATGTCACACTGGCTGACCTGTGTCTGACTGAGCACGACACCAACCAGAATACTGACAAGACATTATCTAGGACAGTGGTTCCCAACCTTTCTTAGACCATTACCCCTGAGTGCAATTAGATGTTAGTTATTGTCTCAGCCCTCCCCCTTGCCGTCTGGTGCCCCCCCCCTTTTTTTTTTTTTGTTTTTAACGTCAGTGTAAGTGAAGCATTTTGCTACAGCTAGCATCTTGATGTGCGTTTTCACTTTTCAGTTGATGCACAACAGATTTTTCCTTTCCTTTTGATATATTCAATACATCATCAGTGAATTTGATACATTCTAGATCAGTGGTTCCCAACATTTCTTAGATCATTATCCCTGAGTGGAATCGCACATTGCAAGTGCGCATGTGCTACTCACAACTCCTCCTCAGACAAGAAAGCTAACTATCCCCAGTGACGGTAGACACTTGTTACAAAACATATTTCCCCTGAATTACTCCTCTCCATTGCGGCACTTGCTTGACCTACCCACTGCAACCACATTTAAAGTCAACCAAATACAAATGTGTGCACTCCATACATCTGTACTGGCAGAAATGGGAAGTTTTCAGGCTATTAATGCTTTCTGACTGACCACAGTCACTACTGCTACTACTACTCCTAGTAGTAGTAGTAGTAATAGTAGTAGTAGTAATAGTTCTGTATACAGCACTACAGTAGCCCTTATGTAGTTACTGCTGTGTTGTTCTGTCAATTAATTCATTTATCTGTTTCTAAGTGAGTGATGAAGCAATTTCTGGACTACTGCAGGTACTATCTACAACTTGGAGAAGACTTTTCTTGAGATATTTAGCATTTGTTAGGTATATGTCTCACTTTTATGGTCTGCGATATACGGACAAACCACAACATTTGTGTGTAGTGGGTGGACTATGTGAGGGACTCGTATCCTCCACCACATTAATGTTACTAATTGAGAAAAAGTAATTATTGATAACTTATATAATTATTATTAGAGTCTTACAGAATTATGATAATAGTAATAATATATTTAGAATAATGTAGTTTTGTAACCGATAAAAAATCAAAACATTTAGTTTTTACTCCTCACAAAATTTAATTTCACCCCCCACTGATCTAGGACATTGACTGGAAACTGAGCATGACTCTAGTTAGAGAATTTATCATTATGCCCAAAGTGGTTATTATTCCTGTTGCACATTAGGATACTGAACTATTCATATTCGTGTCTACCAGTAGTTGTATTTCTTTCATAGTACCCTGGGAGCCGACATTATTACATGTTGTCCTTGCCACCACGTAAGGACGAAATGCATAAATGTGTGACTTATAAGGAGCTGCTCGACATAGAGCATTAAACAATTTTAGGGCCACCTTTGGGAAGTTGTTTTGTGTATTTGCTAATCGACACCTTGGCATGTCGATACTGTCTTTGTTGTGGGTGCTGTATTTGTGAACTTCATTTCTCTTTCTGTAAATGTCATGGTTTCTCTTTATGTGGATGAGGCAGTTCAATATATACTGGCTGTAAAGAGTCAGAACACCTAACCTGGTGAAAATTGGTTTACAGTGGTCTGTTTTTTTGCTTGAAGTAATGATCCTCATTGCTTTCTTTTGTAGTAAAAGCACATTCTTGCAGCCTGCAGAATGGCCCCAAAACAATAACCCATAACTGATTTGGCTGTGGAACATTGCATAGTACACAGTTAGAAGGTGCTGTTCTGGTCCTATACTTTTCAGTTTCCTCAAGAGGTACAGGACCCGTGAAAGTTTGGAACATACATGTTTGGTGTGCTATTGCCAGGTTAATTTGGTATCAATGAGAAAGCCCAGAAGTTTAACATCTGCTGTGTTACCCAGTGGTCCAGTATTGCTAAGGCTGCATATCATCCTCTGAGTTTTTTCTTCATTAATTTTCATTCTGTTCATGATAAGCCAGGCCTTAGCTTCATTGAACAAGATTTCTGCTTGTTGGACTGTCTGTTCAACAGTCTCTCCTTTTGAGAACAAGGTTATATCATCCGCAAACTGCATGTGTGCCCATTGGAGCCTATGTCATTTACGAAGATAAGGAACAGCAGGGGCCCTATTACCGATCCCTGTGGCACACTACACTGTAGCTTCTTCTCACCTGAATCAGCTCCTTGCACAGAGACAATCTGTTGTCTGTTTCTCAGGTAGGATTCAAGAGTTTGCAGGACAGATCCCCCTATACCATATGTTTTTAGCTTTCTGAGCAGGGCCTTATGCGGGATGCAGTCAAATGCCTTATTAAGGTCACAGAGTACTAGTGCTATAGACTCTTTGTCTTCAAAACCCTGACTTATGTTTGTAACTAAGTCAGGTACAGCTGTTGTTATTGACCTGCCCTTACAAAAGCCATGTTGACATCATAAAAGAGTCTATTTCCTTCAAAGTAACTTAATAGTTGTTCTTTCATTACCGATTCCATCACCTTCGCTAGTATTGGTATTATAGATATGGGCCTGTAGCTTGACACTTCATGTGGACTGCCTTTTTTGTAAACAAGCACTGTACGTGTTACTTTCAGGAAGTCTTGAAATTCCCCTGCACAGAGGCTTTTATTTATCACTACTGCTAATGGCTGTGCAGTTTCACTGATTATAGTTTTTAACATAGTACAGGACATGCCATAAATATCAGGGCTCCCTGAAGATTTGTAGCGTTTTACAATTTTTATTATTTCTTTTGGATACACACTCTTCCACATTACCATGCTGCATTTATTCTCAAATTTCACAGCAGCTGCAGGATCTATTCCAAAGTAAGAAATTTCTTCCACTGCGTTTTCCACTATTTTTATAAAATAGTCATTAAACTGATCTGGACTGCAAGAATTAGAGCAAGAGGTGGGCTTTTTCCTGTGCTCATTAACCAGGTCCCATGCTGCTTTACAAGGATTGTGAGCTTCTTCAATAAACCTGGCATTGCTTTCCTTCTTTGCTTTTTCTACTTACTTTCTGTGGATCCTTTTGGTCTGTAGATGACTAGAGTACAGTCTATCCTTAATATCTATATCTTTACCAGCTTTGACCTTGTCACTTGGTATTTGGACAATACATTTTATTTTGGCTAGTCTAGGAGTATACCACCTCTTTACTTCGTTAGTTTTTTGTCTACATTTTGATTTAGCATTTGAATATCTCTTGGGTTTTAATGGGAAATGTTCATCAAATTTCACTTTAAGGGTCTGGAACGTGTGATAGAATGCAGAATTTGGTAATTCATCAATTATTTGGTGCCAATCTATAGAAGACACTGTAGTTTTGAAATCATCTAAGCTTTTCTTTGTAATAACTCTATTTCTGAATACATAATTTGAATGCCAGCTGGGAATTTGTTGTGTACTTACTGAGTTTGTCCATAACTTCATGATTACTGTATGGTGATCTGCTAGTATACGGTCCACCACACTTACTTTGTAGTCCCAACTATTCAGGTTTGTCAAAATTGAGTCAAGACAAATAGCTCCTCTTGTTGGTAGAGAGTTTCCTATGAATAGCCCATAGCTGCTTATTAAGTTCATGAAAGCTCTTTCTTTATGATTACGTTCTCCAATATGAATGTTGAAGTCTCCACATAAAGCAATTTTTGTTGCTAAGTGCACTAGGTGACACAGACAGCTTTCCAACTGGTTGAGGAAATTTTCAAAATTTCCATCTGGGGAATGGTAGACAGAAACAACAGTTAATTTGGCATCTGATAGTCCCAAAGCAGCTAATTCTAGGTCTAGATCTACACAAAATTTACTTAAGTCAATTTTATTGGCACTGAGTTTACTATTTACATACACAGCCACAACACCATGGACAGTAGTTTCTCTACACCATGCATTCACCATTTCTAAATGTTCAATGTTTCTGTAGTATTATGTTTGTGGTTGTGCTAGCCAGTGTTCACATATACATAATACATCAGGTCTCACTTCATCAACAAACAGTGATAATGTATCAAGTTTTTTTAGAAGGGTTAAAATGTTCCTGATGGATCTCTTATTCCGGAGACATCAAAAGTCCGCTTGTGAAGTCACTGAGATCTCATGACTGATTCGTTCTGCTGTTGGTGCTCCTCTACTGACAAAAAAATATTCCCCACTTCCATTTATACTGACACTTCCGCATCTCGTAACATCTACTGATCAATTCCACATTACATAGGGCTGTCCAGATACTTTTGATCAGATAGTGCATGCTGCTTGTGTTTGTTACTGATGAGAAATGCTGTTTGTCCACGACCATGAGGCATCCTTTTACTTGAACAGCACTATGTCTTTGGAAAAGAGGATGTTTAATTACAGACTGTGTAGAGTAGGACATCTTATTTAATGTACATTTGGAATATAATTCAATAAATGATGGAATTCTTACCAACTTTCAGTGTCTGCATTGAGTTTGTAGAAGACGTCATAAAATGTTGCGTTATGCTTCACAGTATTGTCTGCACTCAAGAAAGAATAAAATTTGAAGATACTCTACAGTGTGATGGTTTTAAAAATACAGAATATGGCTCGGTTAAAAACTACTGATTGAGTACAGCAAAAACTACTCGAAATAATTTATCAGACTACTTCATCTAAATTGGTCAGATCAAGGATGACTTGTTGTTATCACTAAGTGTGGAAAGAACATTAGTAGAAATGTATCAGTTTTCTACATCCCATCACATATGGAGGTCTGGAAAAATGATTGTTTAAACACCTCATTGCGTCTTGTAATTAGAGTAAACGTTGTCTTCGCAATCCGTACAGGAGAGATATGTAGGGAGTTCCATTGTATTCCTAGTTTCTTCACTTAAAGCCTGTCCTCTGTCATAAGTAGACTTCCTTGGGATACTTTGGGTCTATATTCAGTTGTCTTCCAGTTCAGTTACTTCAGCATCTCCGAGACACTCTACCATGAGTCAAACAAATCTGTGACTATTCGTGCTGCCCATATCTGTATGGGTTCAATGTCGCCTGTTACTCCTATTTAGTATGGGTCCCAAACACTTGAGCAATATTCTACAACTGGTTGCACGAGTGGTTTATAAGTAATCTCCTTTCTAGACTGACTGCACTGCCCCAGCAGTCTACCAATAAACCGAGTTATACCACCTGATTTACCCACAACTGAGCTTATGTTATCATACCATTTCATATCACTAAAAAGTGCAACACCCAGTTATTTGTATGAGTTAGCCAACTTCAACAGTGTCTCATTGACGTTATAGTCATATGTTTACATATACAGTCGATATCCCATGAGGCTCCTATCTGGTATATGCATTTCAGCAACATTGTGTTGCATGAATGTTTTGTGAGCAGTGTCTTTTGTATGCTGATTGTATTCCCCTACTAACCTATAATGCTAATAAACTGAAGTCTGCCACCTGCTTTATCTATGACTGAGCATATGCGATCATTCCATGTCATATCCTTACAAATTGTTGACACAGGTATTTGTATGTATAAGTTAAACAGTTCCAACTATGATACACTGATAGTTTTTTTGTCTTGTTTTGTTTTGTGAAGTGAACAATATTACATTTCTCAACTATTAAAGCAAGCTACCAATTATTGTACCACTTTCAAATCTTATCAAGATCTGACTGACTATGTATGCAGTTTCTTTTTCTAGGTAGTACCGGTACTTCACCATAAACAACTGCATCACATGCAGAAGTCTGAGGTTACTGTTAATATTTTCTGCAAGGTCATTATTAACAACATGAACAGCAAAGGACCCAGCACACTTCACTGGAGACATACCTGAAATTATTTCTACATCTATCGATGACTCTTCATCCAAAGTGAGTGGCATGGTGCTGTGGTTCACACACTGGACTTGCACTTCGGAGGATTATGATTCAAATCTTCATTGGCGATCCTGATTTAGGTTTTCCATTATTTTCCTAAATCACTCTAGCCAAATGCCAGGATGGCTTCTTCGAAAAAGGGCACAGCTAGTTTCCTTCCCCGTCCTCTTGTAATCTGAGTTTGTGCTCCATCTCTAATGAAGACGCTGTCAAGGGGTCGTTGAAATATAATGTTCCTTCATTCTCCTCCCTCCAATATAAAATGCTGCATCTTCACTATCAACAAATCCCCAATTCAGTCACAAATTTCGTTTGATATCTCGTACGACTGTCCTTTCGATAATACGCGTATGTATAGTACTGAGCAGCAATCCAGAAATACTGCCTTAATCAATGACTTTCATAGTGTCTTGGGAGAAACGATCGAGTTGGGTTTCATAGGATCGTCGTTATCGAAATCCATGCTGGCTGGCATGAAGGAGGTCGTTCTGTTCGAGATACTTCATTACATTTGAGCTCAGAACGTGTTCTGAGAGTCAGCAACAAATGGATATCAAGGACATTAGATGATTGTGTTGTGGGTCACTTCTGCTATCCTTCTTGTAGACTGGTGTGATCTGTACTTTCTTCCAACTATTGGGCACGGTTTTTTGTTCAAGGGATCTACCATAGATTGTAGTTAAAGAGGAGGTAACTCATCCGAAAATTAGGTAGGGATTCCACTGAGCTCTGGAACTTTTCCAGTTTTAGCGACTTCAGCCTTTCCTCGACACCATTGACACTACTGTCAGTATCACCCATCTTTGCAATGCTGCGAGAAATAAACTTGTGCAATACTTGTAGCTTTCCGTTTGTAAAATATCATTTGGAAACAGAGTTTAGAATTTCTGCTTTCGCTCTGCTGCCGTCAGTTTCAATTTCTGTCTCAACAGGAGTGCTTGGACACTAATTTTGGTACCACTAACTACATACCACTTCAGATTTTGTGATAGATCTTTCGATAATATTCTGATATGGTAGTCGTTAAAGGCTTCGTGCATTGCCCTCTTGACAGCCAAACGTGCTAAAATCAACGTCACTCCAGAGCAAGGGAGACCAAACCACTGCCCACGGGCCGCATGCGGCCCAAAGCAAGTATTAATGCGGTCCAAGAAGTGAGGATCTATCACACGATCGGTAAAAACCATAAAGTTCCGTTAATGTAAAGTTATCATAAATTGAATATTTTAAATCTGAAACTCCCTCCACACGATGCCATTTCATTGTTCTATACCGTTCTTTCTTTTATCAGCTCTTATTGTTATTGCTAAGTATATTACGAGTGGCCCTAAAATATTTGTCTTCTTTCGATGTGGCCCAGGCAAGCTAAAAGTTTGGACACCCCTGCTCTATACTGAGCTTTGTTTTACACCTATAATGCAATAGTTTGTTTCTGTGTCAGTTTTTTCTTTATTTTTTACTTGACTGTATATCATGGAACATCCTTTCCATAATGAACTGTTTTACTAGGTACATATCTGTTAGGCAAATTGTCAACCATCCTTTTAAACCTGATCCATAGTTGTTCTACAGTTTCCTCTCTAGAGATAAATATTTCGAGTTCCTTATTGAGATACGACACCACTGTCTATTTATCTTGTTTGCTAAACATATAAATCCTTCTACTTTTTTTAGTTGCCCTTTGTGCTCCACTGTTATCACAACTGCCTCATGGTCTCAGACACCAGTTTCAGTATGGACATCCTCAAAGAGGACAAGTCTCTTTGTTGTCATTAAATTCAATATATTTTCATCGTGAATGGTCTTCCGAATTACCTGCTCTAGGTAACTCTATGAGAATGAATTTGCTGACATTCCACATGACGTGTAGTGACAACCACCATGCAGGAAAACTATAATTTTCCCAGTTGTTTGTTGAATGATTAAAGTCTCCTCCAATGATGACAGTATGATGGGGAACTTGTGTACTAGTGAACTTAGATTTTCACTGAAGTTTTCAGTTACATCTGAAGATGAGTCTATCGAGAAGGATCTGATTTAGGTATGCACCCACTCTTGATACCGAGTTATTCCCAAATAAACTCGCATGCACCTTCAATTTTTATCTCAGTGTATTTGAGTTCTTGTATACTCTGACAAAAGACCACCTCCATTTATCATTTGCCTAACTTTTCGATGTACACTCAAATTTACGCAAAAAAATTCGCTGATGTCCATTTCGAGTTTTGACCAGTTTTATGTAGTTAAGTGTTATGTGAGCTCCGCCACTTTTTAGGAGCACTTCAAACTCTGGCACTTTGTTTCGAACACTTCAGCAGTTAATCACTAGGATTTTAGTAGTATCACCAGTAGGGGGCATTTCTTTGGAGTTTATACTGACACCTCTGTGTCTCATACAGTTATCATTATCTGCACTGGGTGGAAAGTCGCCTAACCTAAAAAAGCCTTGTGTGCACCTCACACACTTCAACTACTTCGCTAGCACCCTTACATGTGTAGTGCACACATAACCCATTTAGGGGGACCCTACAGTTCTCAGCTGAATGACACCAAGTCTAGATTCAAATGGCTCTGAGCACTATGGGACTTAACTTCTGAGGTCATCAGTGCCTTGAACTTAGAACTACTTAAACCTAACTAACCTAAGGACATCACACACATCCATTCCCGTGGCAGGATTCGAACCTGCGACTGTAGCGGTCGTGAGGTTCCAGACTGTAGCGCCTAGAACCGATCGGCCACCCTAGCCGGCCACAAGTCTAGGAAGTCGCAGTTAAACCTTCAAAGTTTCTAGTTCAAGCCTACCACTCTACTGAGAACCAGGGTGCCGTGATGGGTTCTGGGGACAAAGCTGCAAATTGTGAGCTTCATTGAAACTCTGAACAAGGTTCATCTTCTCATCCTTCTCTACCAGTCACTGGAATGACAGATATAGTTTTTCCCAACATGTAACACAGGCTGTAGCTAGTTGTACCTTGTTCCCTCATCAACCTTTTCAATATGTTGAATAATGACCCCAGGGATACACACTGGTGTTCCTTCCCATCCCTTGCTGCAATTTCCCAAAGGAGTATCATTATTTGCTGTACGTGTGAACTGCCGATGATTAATAGCTCTCTACCATTTTGCATTTGCCTCCCTTTGACACAGGACACAGCAGGAGCACTAAGGCTACTGGGTCAGCTTTGGATTCAATGGAAGACTGCACCTCAAACTTGTTGGTTAGAGGAGTTTGTGTAATACCCTGAGTTCTCCCTAGTCCCTGTCTCCTCTGTATAGGGTGCCTAGCCCTAGCATGTACACAACACTCACAGTCAGGTAGATGAGTAGTGGTATACATGTTTATTCTATATATATACTTCACTAAAGAAGAATAAAAATTTTTGAAGTATGTATCTGTGATTTTCTTTACTTGTGGTGTCAAGGTGCCACAATACCTATTACATAATCTACATGATTCATTCCAAGACTCAACCTTTTTTTAACTTTATCGAATAGTCAGATGTGAACAGTCTCATAGTACTGTTCTCGTTTGCACTCTCACAATGAAACACTCTACACTAAACATAGCCACTGCTCCGTCGTCAGACACACACAAAGAACCATTCCCATCCACTATTGATAAATAGCTGCTGATCCAACGAGTACACTCAGTTCGTTGATAGAGGCAGTGAGGACTCTCATCATTCTTCTACGTACTTCAAAGCTCTTTTTCTTCTCCCTGCAGCTTCCGTTCCTGCCAATCCCAAGAGACGTTCGTCTTCAACAGTATTTCCATACTGTCTATAGTCAGTAAAGGAGAGATATGAAAAGTGGGGTTTCACACAAGTCTGTTGCAAACGTTCGAAATACTGATTTGCATTCAGTCCTACCCCAAAATCAGAAAAAAAATTATCATGTGGGGACGCACCCATTTCATGTGTATTGCTGCCTCAGTCAAACCGATGTGCTAAGAGACAGATCCGAATTACAATGCTGGCTATTGAAACTGGAACACGAGAAAGGACAACAAGTAACGAAATTTTACTTGTTGTGCGCATACTGTGTAGTAGGAAGAATATCTTACTACGTTTTTAGGTGATTTTGGGGCATACAGGGTGCGAAATTTTGTTACGCTGAGCTGGTACTTTTGGCAGCAACAAAAGCTCCACCCCAACTGTACATCGCTCAGACTGAGCTTGGATGACACTTGCAGTACGTTGCTTCAAATCTATGCCAGGGTTAATCAGTCATAGTGGTTGACGAGTGATGGTGGTTCAGTCTCTTGGCAACCTATGACCAGGTATTTTCATTCGGTGAGAGATGTGAAGAACGTGCTGGTCAGGCCAAGAGTCGAACAACACTGTACCTGGGTAGGTCAGGACAGCATTGACAAAATGTAGCCTTGTGTTATCATGATGAAAGATAACCTCACAGAGATCTAGAGGATAGTCCTTAACACGCCATGAAATGTGATGGCTGCTGTTCAAATTACTTGACACATGATTTTGAATAAAATAATGTTGGGTATTAGCTCGCGTCATTATAAAACATTAATGTAACTAAACTGCCAACGTTTCGACCGACTTGCCGCGGTGCTCTTGAGGTCGGTTAGCTTCTGAATAGTGGTGAATGTCTTCCCCTACATACCGTCTATTTCGGTTATATGGTGGCTACCGCCATCACATATCTGGTGTGTCTGTTGCCTGTGCCACTCTAGTAAGCGGTTGACAGGCAACTCTCGTTGGTGATTGGTAGGCAATAGCAAATCAGCAGCTTGTACGAAGGGATAGTGTTTTCCTGTAGCGAAGCATGACGAAAAGAACATTGCATCGTACTTCTGAACAACACAGGCACTGCAATATAGTATTTATCCGCTGATACTGGGCAAGCGACTTTCAGTTTAAATGTCTCACCTGTACGGCAATATACATAATGATTGTACGAGTGCAGGTTGTAGACATAGGGTTGACGACATGTGGATGTTTGGGTCTGGCAGTGAGTCGTGCTCGGATAGCCTAAAGTAAGGCGACCGCTCGCGACAAGCGGGAAATCCGAGTTCGAGTCACAGTCCGGCACAAATTTTCGTTGTCATTTGATTATACAACTGATTGTTGTTAGTATTCTCAAGTGCGAACACATTTCATGTATTTCGCAACGGCTCTAGTCGTCGCTGAAGGAACATTGCATCGTACATCTGAACAACATAGGATCTGCAATATCGTACAAAACAATCACAGTCCACACACTCGCGTTTTTGAGGTCACAGATGGTATCTTAGCAGAAGAAAAGTGAAAGTCTCATTTGTTGCAAATAGTTATATATGTGACAGAACAGCGTTTTTTATTGGTGAAATTCACACCTTGCTGCATACTAGATGAACAGAGAAAAGTCATACGTTTGCGATCGGAGAAGACATACAGATCGGACACATCCATGTATCCGTATATCCGTAGAGATATACATACCTCTTCCAAACAATAGAGCGGACAGTGATGTGTGATGTCAGAATGTAAAGTCATCCCAATTGGGTTAAAAGCGTTTGACAGACGCATCCTCTGTTTGTGGAAGGACGTAACCACATAACACACCCGAGAACGGTTGTCAGACACGTCAGTAGAATTGAATCTAAAGCGTATAAATCTTACCTAAGGCTGAAAGAAATCTTTGGGTTAATATGATACACCCAAATGCTTTTGTGCAGCGCACAGGAGGAGTTTGAGGCATTCTGAACCATCCTGTAGGAAACACGCTAAATCTTTAGTCAAGGAACATTTAACTATGAGAATACAGCTGACAAAACTCAACCTTTTCTTTGGGCAGCAATTTCAGATCATCAGTTAGGCAGGGGAAGGTGGGGGAATTACACGCATGTGGGTAATCCCACGCAGCCTGATTTACGAAGTTTGAATGGCGCAAGCTGTTCCCAGTTGGTGCTACACCCTGCCGGCAGGAGTAACAACTACTATGCTGCTTATGCCAGCCATTTTCCAGTGGCATTGTTGGAGTAGTGAAGTATTGTTTATTTTCGGCGTGTCTCATGTAGTTTTGGTCAGCTGTATTTTGCAAGGTAAGTTCCTTTAATGTAATTCTTGCGTATCAACTATTAACCCTAGATGAAACCTTTAATTTAATTGTAGATTTGTCCCGCTATTTGAATTAGGTGCCGAGTTATGCTTAGGTTAGTCATCGAACTTACAGTGGGGTAATGCCACGCAGCTGTTGAAGTGCGTGGTATTCCCCCTTGCAGGTTATATTTTCAATACTAACGAGTTATTTTTAAATCTCAGATGGGTAGATATTATAAAAGAAAAACCCAGAAAGCAAAATGGACGCACGAGGAACTTTGTAAGGCTCTTGATGCCATCAAATCTGGAAGAAAAATAAGATAAGTATCAAGAGCTTTCTGGATTGATGAAGCTACTCTGCGAACGAGAATGAACGTTAAAAATACCGAGGGTCCAAAACTAGGAAGATACCCAACATTTTCGACAGAACAGGAAAATGAGATTAGGGATCATGTCATTACAATGGCATTACATGCATGCAGCTGCGAAAGATTGCATTTGAGTGTGCAGAGGCTAACAACATTGCAAACAATTTTGATAAGTCATCTAGGTTAGCTGTAAAGGATTGGCTAGCTCTGTTTTTAAAAGGAAACCCAAATATTAGCATAAGAAAACCTGAATTAACTAGCATTAACTGAATACAGGCATTTAATGAAGAAGAGGTTAATGCATATTTTAAAAACTTAGAACATCTCTTTGCTAAATATAAATTTGAAGAGGGGCGAGTGTTCAACGTCGATGAAACAGGCATAAATACAAAAGCCCGAGAGAATTTCAGCTCCTAAAGGTGTTAAACAAATAGGTGGAGCCACGTCTTGGGAAAGGGGTAAAAACGTGGCGATTTCAGAAGATGTCTGTTTAGTTTGTAGAGAGTTTGGGAAGGATGGAGAACTATGGTACCGATGTATTTCTTGTAGCAGATGGAGTCATGAAGAATGTAGTGGCTGGCACACTCCAAAAGGTTACATGTGCGATCTTTGCTGTATGGTATGAGAAAATGAGCTCTTTTCAGATAAAAAAAGGTAAAAAACCA
The DNA here is from genome assembly GCF_023898315.1 of Schistocerca nitens. NCBI lineage: Eukaryota > Metazoa > Arthropoda > Insecta > Orthoptera > Acrididae > Schistocerca > Schistocerca nitens. Next base: position 592,328,561 of record NC_064616.1, on the reverse strand, counting down.
AAATTATAAGATATGTTTCTAGAATTACATTATTTCGTTCTTAAATATACTGTTTACTATTTGTAGTAACTAATAAACAAATAAAAATAGCAAGTATTGTACATTTTTATGGTTTGTTTGTTTTACGTGTTATTATCCAGTACTTTGCGTGTCATTACCCTCAGGAGTGGATTGGAATATGTGGAGAAATGTCCATTGTATGGTATGTACTTATTTTCGTAGGTTTTAATGACGTAACGAATGGTTCATATCGATTTTTCCTTAGGTGCGTGTATTTCCCCCACTCTCCCCTACACACTAGATCGTGCAACTCGCAGTATGTCTGTTGCCATTACTAAGCCGTGATATCCGAACTAACAGATTTGAATGAGGGAAAAATAGGAGCCAATCGCCACAAATCTACTAAAAGCGTATACAGGTACCTATACAGTGTTACGGAAACATACGTAGTTGCTGGGGCTCGTAATCTACGAAGAATAACTAAAAATCGGAAATCAACGCAGCAGATGCAACGTCTGATATATTGGAACAACACGCAGAACTGGTTCCAGACAAGCTCCGGGATACATTGAGCAGGGCAACAGTATTGTTTCCAGACTTTGTTTTGAGGAAGCATGCTATTTCTACACTTACCTATATCATTACCTTACAGGTAGTAACTATCATGGACATATCTTGACCAGAGGCTTTTTTCTTCAGCTATTTATAGCTGTCTTGCTTCCACCTTAATACTATTTCAAGTCTACAAGCTTGTTACTCATTCATTCGCTTAGAATGTAGCACAGTAAGCCACGTTGCAGGGTAACAATATTCCTATAACATTACCTTACAGGTCCTAACCTACATGGATCTGTTTCATTGAAGTGTCTTAAAGTTTCCATTGTAGTGACACCGTAAGTCAGTCACTGACAGGCGCCCTTTAATTTTTACGCTTAATCCCACATGTGTCGTGTAAAATTTCGCTAAATAATACCCCGAAACAATCACAGTACATTTACTGTCATGAAATGAAAAGTCCAAGAGCTAGATTTTCTGGTACAGATTTCTGTTACTTCCAGCATATGACCATTACTGGGTAATTCCCATCACGTTCCTGCAGTGATGGGAGGGGTCTGAGACACATTTGACTATCAAGAGGGTAAATTTCCGATACGGCAGCGAATAGAGGTTTGAAATTCTAAGCTAAATAAGCAGAGGCTACACGAAAAGAAGTGTAATGAACAGGAGGAACCTATTAGAATGTAAGTTCAAGCACGAGATGGTTGCATTGAAAACGGATAAGTGAAAGTTACAGTCCTAACAATGTACAGTTTATGATGCACATCGAAGAAGAACCGAGAACTGCTGCAATATTCCAGACAGTTTTTCTGTGACAACACAATTTTAACGTCAACTAATTCCAATTTATTTATTATGATCATTGACCTCTTAGATTATTTCCTACTAACTTCATCAGGTGTTCTTCCAGTTACCACATAGTCACCGCCATCTAGGGGAAATGGTTTGCAGCCGTGACGCTGTCTCACAGACATTAACTTGAAAAATTTACAGTGTAGATAGATGTTAAAGATACCACACACATTCCAAAGTGCTTGTCAGTTGGACTCGTCATCCTACCTAGAAGTCGAAGGCTATTACACACTTTTGAACCGAACAAGGCGAACAATGGCGAACAATGACGAATCACGATCATGTATAGCTGGAAATTATATGTTTCGACCAGATCAGAATTAAAGTATGAACAGGTGAACCACAAAAGTTGTATGTGGCAGGGAGTGACTGCCTCTCAGAACTGGACTGTATAGTGAAGTGCTGTACTTGGACAGGAATTGGGATACAGTAGTACAGTACATAAGCCAGACGGTATAGTATGACGCTGTACTGGAATGCGATTTCGGGCATGGTTTAGCATGGTACTATACTCGAACGTGGTTTTGAACGCAATAGTACAGTGCAATAGCCACACGGTATAGTATGTATGTATGTATGTATGTATAATTGTTTGTTTTGTTTTAGGGGGCAAAAACAACTAAGGTCATACGCATCCATCTAAGAACCGTAAACAAAAAAGGAGTTAAAAGCCTTTGCACGTTAAGACCAATCGACGGAAGGAAAGACAGCTAAAAATCAGGACTTTCTCTAGAAGAAATGGCAATAAAATACACCATAAAGACAACGGAGGTCCTGAACTAAAGATTAAGTGCCCTTCGCCATATTGCTATGACGGATAAAAAGTAAAACGCGGTCGGGAGCCCGCGCATCGTTCGCTAAAACGGCTGATAACTCAGACGACAAACATAAATTAGAACATAGGGAGTAGTGGGCTTATGTGGACAGAGAGAAAACGTGACCCTCATGGGGCAGTCGCCCTCCTTGCCACAAACACGTTGTGTGGTTCACCTGTTTAGACTTTAATTCCGATCTGTTCGATACATATAATTCCAGTTACATATGATTTGGCACACCCCTTCTCAATCCAACCATCTCGCTGTTGAACTTATATTCCAACAGGTTTTTCTACATGTTGTGTATTACAGTTCTTTCCCTATAGCCCATGCTTATTTTTCTTAGCATTTCAAACATCTATTCGCTAACTGATTGGAAATCTAACCTCTTGCTAATCGAATGTGTCTCACTCTCTTCCCACAACGAAGGAATGTGATAGAAAGATCGGTAATGGCGATATGTTGGAAGAAGCTGCAAGAAACTGCACCTAAAAATCTAACTCTTGGACCTTTCGTTTCGTGGAAATACATGTACCGTGACGGTTTCAGATATTATTTGTAAAAATACTTCAGGATTTGTTCTATAACATTACAACACACACGGGACCTAACTTACAAGTTAAAGTGCGCTGGTCGGTAACTAACTTACGCTGTCATTACAGTGGAAACTATAAGACATTTCGATGAAACAGGTCTGTGTGGGTTACTAACTGCAGGGTAATGTACAAATATTGTTGCCCTGCTACTTGGCTTTTTGTGTTGCATTCCAGGCAAGTGAACAACATGTTTGTAGACATGACATAGGTATTTAGGCGGAAGCAGTTATTGTTGTGGTCTTCAGTCCTGAGACTGGTTTGATGCAGCTCTCCATGCTACTCTATCCTGTGCAAGCTTCTTCATCTCCCAGTACGTACTGCAGCCTACATACTTCTGAATCTGCTTAATGTATTCATCTCTTGGTCTCCCTCTACGATTTTTACCCTCCATGCTGCCCTCCAGTACTAAATTGGTGATCCCTTTTGCCTCAGAACATGTCCTACCAACCGATCCCTTCTTCTAGTCAAGTTGTGCCACAAAATCCTCTTCTCCCCAATCCTATTCAGTACCTCCTCATTAGTTATGTGATCAACCCATCTAATCTTCAGCATTCTTCTGTAGCTCCACATTTCGAAAGCTTCTATTCTCTTCTTGTCCAAACTGTTTATCGTCCATGTTTCACTTCCATACATGGTTACACTCCATACGAATACTTTCAGAAACGACTTCCTAACACTTAAATCTATACTCTATGTTAACAAATTTCTCTTCAGAAACCCTTTCCTTGCCATTACCAGTCTACATTTTATATCCTCTCTACTTCGACCATCATCAGTTATTTTGCTCCCCAAATAGCAAAACTCCTTTACTACTTTAAGTGTCTCATTTCCTAATCTAATTCCCTCAGCATCACCCGATTTAATTCGACTACATTCCATTATCCTCGTTTTGCTTTTGTTGATGTTCATCTTATATCCTCCCTTCAAGACACTGTCCATTCCGTTCAACTGCTCTTTCAAGTCCTTTGCTGTCTGACAGAATTACAATGTCATCGGCGAACCTCAAAATTTTTATTTCTTCTCCATGCATTTTAATACCTACTCCGAACTTTTCTTTTGTTTCCTTTACTGCTTGCTCAACATACAGATTGAATAGCATCAGGGAGAGGCTACAACCCTGTCTCACTCCCTTCCCAACCACTGCTTCCGTTTCATGTCCCTCGACTCTTGTAACTGCCATCTGGTTTCAGTACAAATTGTAAATAGCCATTCGCTCGCTGTATTTTACCCCTGCCAGCTTTAGAATTTGAAAGAGAGTATTCCAGTCAACATTGTCAAAAGCTCTCTCCAAGTCTACAAATGCTAGAAACGTAGGTTTGCCTTTTCTTAGTCTAGCTTCTAAGATAAGTCGTAGGGTCAGTATTGCCTTACGTGTTCCCATATTTCTACGTAATCCAAACTGATCTTCCCCGAGGTCGGCTTCTACCAGTTTTTGCATTCGTCTGTAAAGAATTCGCGTTAGTATTTTGCAGCCGTGACTTATTAAACTAATAGTTCGGTAATTTTCACATCTGTCAACGCCTGCTTTCTTTGGGATTGGAATTATTAAATTATTCTTGAAGTCTGAGGGTATTTTGCCTGTCTCATACATTTTGCTCACCAGATGGTAGAGTTTTGTCAGGAAAGGCTCTCCCAAGGCCGTCAGTAGTTCTAATGGAATGTTGTCTACTCCTGGGTCCTTGTTTCGACTTAGGTCTTTCAGTGCTCTGTCAAACTCTTCACGCAGTATCGTATCTCCCATTTCATCTTCATCTACATTCCCTTCCCTTTCTATAACATTGCCCTCAAGTACATCGCTCTTGTATAGTCCCTCTATATACTCCTTCCACCTTTCTGCTTTCCCTTCTTTGCTTAGAACTGGGTTTCCATCTGAGCTCTTGATATTCATACAAGTGGTTCTGTTTTCTCCAAAGGTCTCTTTAATTTTCCTGTAGGCAGTATCTATCTTACCCCTAGTGAGATAAGACTCTACATCCTTACATTTGTCCTCTATCCATCCCTGCTTAGCCATTTCGCACTTCCTGTCGATCTCATTTTTAATACGTTTGTATTCCTTTTTGCCTGCTTCATTTACTGCATTTTTGTATTTTCTCCTTTCATCAATTAAATGCAATATTTCTTCAGTTTTAATCTACAGGGTAATTTGCGATTTCCTATTCTGTACGATTTCTCGAACCTGTGTAGCCAGGTCGACGAAGCCTGGAAATTAGCAATGTTCATATTAAATGTAATTCGGTGGGCCCAGTCTCGTAGATCTCCACCGGCAACGGTGCATAGCCTCTCACAAGCAGTTCGAACAGTTTTTCATTTAGATGGTTTCGGGTTTCCGTTCGGCGCATATTTCTTTCTTCATGTAATTCAATCTATCATTTGTACAGTACACGCTCCGATTTTACGAAATGAAAACGCCTTTGCACACTGCGTAACTTCAAGAATTTTTACCCTCCTTCGTTTAACCAATATTTCACTGCCTTTTCTTTGTCTCTGAAAGCTGTTACAGCACTATTTTTTTTTTTTTTCCTTGGAAGGTATTATTCTTCAGAACTGTTACTGGCACAACTGACGTCGTCCGAACCACAATTCATGAAATCGTCAGAGTTATTTCCTATTTCATCTAACGTATCCACAATTTCAAACGACATGTCGACATCATTCGAACGAACGTGAAGGAAATCAACTAACAAATGACAGATATGTACGTCCTCAGGAGAAGTAGGTGATTTTGATTGGAAACCACGTTCTTCATGTTTCATCATTGCTAAATTGAGAACGTTAATTGGATTCCACATTACTTTGAAACTGGAAGAAAAAATAGGTAGGCTACTATTAGCAGGCAGGCCTTACGAAAACACAATAAATATTAATTTAGCTTTATCTGTATTGTCAATACTTACCAATACTGCAAAAAGCAACTGATAATTTTTAATAATGTTAAAAGTGTTCTAATGTGTGTGAAATCTTATGGGACTTAACTGCCAAGGTCATCAGTCCCTAAGCTTACACACTACTTAACCTAAATTATCATTAGGACAAAAACACACACACTCCGCGGGGATCAGCTGCACAGTCCAGTGTGTGTGTGTGTGTGTGTGTGTGTGTGTGTGTGGTGGGCGGGCGGGGAGGGGGGGGCGGCGGCGGCTTCCTACTTGCGATTGCGCATGCGCAGTTGCTACAGCGCCAGTAGAGGTGTACATTTCTACCGCCACCTGGCGCGCTACGAATTTGACAGTTTTCAGCTTCTTTTAATACTTGCAGTGCCTCTTAGCAGTTAAAATTTTGACAGTGCCTTTCTTTCGATGTCTTCTTTCTGTGTAAAAAATCTGAGGGTAGGTTTCGACATGTCTTACTGGACTATTCCCTTGTCAGACTACAGGTATGCTCAGTTCGTTTTACGTCTTAGAATTAAACACTCCAAATTCACTGAATGGAGATACTGACGGCTCCAGTATCGATATATCTGATTGCCCATACATGGAGTGCATAGGAGCCAGAAGAAGGCATTATTGAGATGCCAGACCTGGTTATCTAAATAAAACAACTTCCCAAAACATACGATTTTCCTTCATAAAAATTTATACTGACATAATTTTACAAAATCGTGGTACCAAACGAGGGTTGCCTCGCTGACAACTACCCACTTTCAAATGCCAGACCTGGTTATCTAAATAAAACAACTTCCCAAAACATACGATTTTCCTTCATAAAAATTTATACTGCCATAATTTTACAAAATCGTGGTACCAAACGAGGGTTGCCTCACTGCCAACTACCCACTTTCAAAGTCTCCAGGCTGCCCAATTACTGTACACGTAGATCACCGTACATGGGAGACAGGGTGTAGAACATGAAAACAAATTTTCTTGTACAAATCTTTATTAGTTTCTACATACATACAGAGAAAATAAATCTATTATTGTTTTGTATAGTTTTAATAACAAACAGCATAATTTTTAATTTATAATTTAAATCTATTTTCTGTCTGAAATATCTTTTTTGTGATTTTAACAATTAGCTCTCTTCCTGCCTTCAGTTCTTCTAGGTGAGGGTATTTGGGGATTTTAATGTTGCCTCTTATTTCCTGCATAACACTGTTGTTAAAACACTCCACATCTTCCTGGGTATACTCTGCCATCTCTTCTGCTGCACATACTTGCAAAGAGTCCATGTTTAAGTTTACAAATTTTGCAAATGAGAACCCATTACATTTTTTTATGCTGTCGGTTTTAAACTATGCCGACATCAGTTCTGCTGCTTGGTGTACAACATTCAACACTTCACATTTAGGTGCAATGTTTTAAGCAGATCCAAATGGGAATAGAGCTTTATAAACAAATTTTTCTTGTATACTTTAATGTAGTAAACATGCTCTAATCCATCATTTTTGGCTAGTATTCCAAAATACGTCCACTAACAATTGCCATTAACGGTACGTGCTGATACCTTACCTTCTCCACTAGTATCCAGATTTCTCCATATGCTTTGTTTCAAGTGACTTGTTAGCCTAGACTTTACATTCCTCCTTCATGTCAGTTATTTTCACCATATACTCTAGTTTTCGCTTCTTGGCTATGATCGCATCCATTTTTAGTTTTCTTTTTTGTATACATATTACATTAACTGTACTTACTGAGTAACTTCTTTAATGGGGAATGGCAAGAGTCTGTATGATATATTGACTTTTTCTTAGTATGAAAGGCATTTCCAAATGCAACTGTACTACAGCTGTGCCCTCAAAACCTTTCCATCACCACCATCTCATGAAATACAGTAGAGCATTATATTTATTTTACAATGCCTGTATAGTTTGATGCAATTCTTTCAGACATACATACATACATACATACATTAAATGAGTTGTACGACTAGCTCCTTTACTTACATTTTTGCTGGAAATATGTCTAGCAGACATAGCATAGGAACAAACACATCACCAATTAAACACTTTGACATTCATATGCTTGCTTTTTGAAGTGATGTAAACATCTGAATGTGCATGTGTAAAGTGGTGATGTGTTTAGGTTCAATTGAGCAGTTGCCAGAGTGTGTCAGAAAACAGGCATTACTGCATATGCGCAGTTATGCCAACACAGAGATCTCATGCTCAGTGTTTGCTCTGCTCAAACACTTTTCATCACATTTGTATTTGGAATTTTGTGCATACTGGGGAATCACGTGACCATTTGCACCACTATGGACAGATTGTTCAGATTAGAGGGGACATATGGATTTATTATGTTTGGGGTAATTGTTTTATCATCTCCTCTACAGATAAGGAACGCAAAATAATGGAGCAGTTCTTGGCATGCTATTCATTTAAAAACTAGATTCTCTAGTTCAAAGAACCCTGATATTTTACTGTGTGGTGGCTTTAACATAGATCTTTCATTTTATTGGTACTCTGCAATACTGTTGTAATGTAGCATTTCCAATCAGGTTTACATCTACACTGTACTGCAAAAAGCTAGTAAGAAAGAACACTAATTTCTTGCAAAAATAAAAATGAAAGGTTGTTTGCATACATCAAAATAAGAACAATAAGTTATTTCCTGACTATTTCAAACTGTATAAAAAACAAAGTTTTCTGTAGAGTCAAGAAAATATACAACTGGCAGTTTATATTCTACTCTAGGAATAGATATAAAGCAATGTAGAGAGTCACAACGATAAAACATGATGTGCTGTAAATTTAAGAGTAAACAAATGGCTCTGAGCGCTATGAGACTTAACTGCTGAGGTCATCAGTCCCCTAGAACTTAGAACTACTTAAACCTAACTAGCCTAAGGACAACACACACATCCATGCCCGAGGCAGGATTCGAACCTGCGACCGTAGCGGTCGCGCGGTTTCAGACTGTAGCGCCTAGAACCGCTCGGCCACTCCGGCCGGCTAAGATGTAAACAACACAAAGTAAGAAATGACATCAACTCTAGAGTAGGTACCAGACAAGTTTCAGAAACATGTCTTGTAAGCGAAAAGCACTGTGTTTTGTGGAATGCAGATTTGTTAAAGGAACAATTGATTCTGCTAAGGCTGTCAATAAATTTGTAACAAATTATTTTTTCAGTACTACTGACCAAATTCACATGTTTAGTCATCATCAAGTGAACATTTGCTGTACGTTTGTACATATAACATTAAGATATATTAGGTCATAAAACAAACAGGGCATCTGGGAATACTCCATGAGCATCGGGATTTCGTATATCATACTAAAAAGCGTAGTTCAGGCTAAAGTGCACATTTGTATGTCCAGGCCGTCCATTGTGGCCGAGCGGTTCTAGAATTTTCAGTCTGGAACCGCGCGACCGTTACGGGGACTGATGACCTTAGATGTTAAGTCCCATAGTGCTCAGAGCCATTTGAACCATTTTTTTTTATGTCCAGATTCACACTGAAGTAGGCCTAACTGATATTAAGCTTTTCAGTGTGTTTTTTAGGATGCAATTTTTTTTGTAGTACCAGTACTGTAGTAGCCATTTTATTATGGTAAAATTCCGCATGTGCCTGAAAATGAAAATGTGCACTTGAAATTGAGGGTACATTTGAAACTAGCGAATAGTAAGACATGAAACACTTTGTTCCAAATAACTTTTGCCTCCACAGAAAAGAACAGATTATTTTCATTGATTAATAGAAGCCAAATTTCTTTAGCACAGTGACAAAAATAACTTTATTGGTTCAAATGGCTCTGAGCACTATGGGACTCAACATCTTAGGTCATAAGTCCCCTAGAACTTAGGACTAATTAAACCTAACTAACCTAAGGACATCACACACACCCATGCCCGAGGCAGGATTCGAACCTGCGACCGTAGCAGTCCCGCGGTTCCGGACTGCAGCGCCAGAACCGCTAGACCACCGCGGCCGGCAATAACTTTATTGTTCTACAAGACGATTAATGGTTTAATTGATAATACTGCGTAAATAAAGAGAGAATAATGAATATTTTAGTCTTCCACGGTTATGGGAATGTATCTTAATTCACTTGGTAAGTCTCGGTCACATAAAACCATTTTCTTTTCATTTGATGCGAGAGCGGTACACGAAGAGAGAACAGCAAAATCACGAAACGTAAACACAGGTCACATGGAGACTACCCCCAATTCCTCTACAGCTCAGACCGCTCTGCGCAGACGCGGAATTTGAGATCGCCAGAGAAACGTTTCCATGTGGAATTTGACTGCTTGTTGTACCCACTGCTCAAAACAAGTAACAGTCACATTCTCAAGTAGCCAAAAGTGGGAGAAAGTGCTTTTCAAATGCGACTTTAGCTCTGCGCATGCATAAGGACCTCCTGGCAACTGCTCATATGAACCTTTTCTTACAGTGCTGTGTGCCAGACACATTTCCAGCACAAGTGTAAATAAACGCGCTAATGATGTGACAGAAACGTACAACACACTTTCGGTATTCTCTAAAATAAATATATCTTTCTGTACAGGGCTGTCTTTCATTACGTAGAAAACAACAAAATTCCACAAAAACAGCTCTTTCTTTCGTCAGATAAGTTTGCATATTATTATTATTATTATTATTATTATTATTATTGGCAGCGTCTGTAGTTGTATAAACTTGTTGATAAGCATAACTGATATACAGCAGATGCTATTAATTTCACACTCTCAAATTTATCTGAATCTGTAGATTAACATCCTTGGGCTAAAAAAAAAAAAAAAAACGGAAATTTCCTAAGAGGCCAGAATCCACTAGAACTTAGGTTGTGTTTTCCATTTTTTTCCGCCATAAATGTCCATTTCTATTTCCAGTAGCTTGTTACAAATATCCCAACATTTCTTATGCTCAGCTGTTGAACTATTAAGTAGCCTTAGCATGAATATTCGTTAGCATCTTTGATATACACTTTTTATACATTTCTGTCTCATTCTTTTCTGTTTTCCTACTTCGAATCTTACAGTACGGTATGTTTTTCTTAACGGTTATAACATCGGAGACTTTTTATGTACTTGACGGTCAGGGCATCAAATCTACAAATTTTATTATATAACCTTTAAAAGTGGCATTCCGCACGACTTTCCTTCGTCTGTAATCAACTATAAATTTAAGTGTGTTTCCATTGGAGTCAACAGACATTATTGCACATAAATCCCTTCACAGCATATCAGTTACCTGTCATCTGCCGAAAATTGCAAAGATTCCCACCGAGGGCGGGGAGCATTGCGCCTCCATTGCTACGAAAATACACTTGCACAAATGCGCATGCGTAGATGTGCCATTGGAAATTTATGCGCATGTGCAAAGTTGAACAGAAAAAAGGCTTCTTTGTGGACACACCTTTAAACTGACAAACTTTGTTCACAGGCATACGTGCTTGTTTGACAAACTTGTGGATAGAAAAGATCGAATTTGACAAGTCTGATAGTGTATAGTGTACGATGGCCTTAAGATGAATGTTACAGCTTCCTAATCGTCTAACCGTAACTCCCTTCTAACAGCTTTATCCAAAATTTTTGAGAAAGTAATGTATTCAAGAGTAGCTTCACATATCTGTAAAAATGAAGTACTAACAAAATGTCAGTTTGGTTTCCAGAAAGGTTTTTCAACAGAAAATGCCATATATGCTTTCACCAGTCAAATTTTGAATGATCTGAATAACCGAACACCACCCATTGGGATTTTTTGTGATCTCTCAAAGGCTTTTGATTGTGTAAATCATGAAATTCTGCTAGACAAGCTCAAGTATTGTGGCATGAGTGGGACAGTGCACAAATGGTTTAATTCGTACCTAACTGGAAGAGTGCAGAAAGTTGAAATAAGTAGTTCTTGTAACATGCGAAGATCAGCACATTCCTCAAACTGGGGAACTATCAAGAATGGGGTTCCACAAGGGTCAGTCTTGGGTCCTTTGTTGTTCTTATTATATATTAATGACTTGCCATTCTATATTCATGAAGAGGCAAAGTTAGTTCTCTTTGCTGATGATACAAGTATAGTAATCACACCTGACAAACAAGAATTAACTGATGAAATTGTCAATACTGTCTTTCAGAAAATTACTAAGTGGTTCCTTGTAAACGGACTCTCACTGAATTTTGATAAGACACAGTACATACAGTTCCGTACAGTGAATGGTATGACGCCATTAATAAATATAGACCTTAATCAGAAGCATATAGCTAAGGTAGAATATTGCAAATTTTTAGGTGTGTCCATTGATGAGAGATTAAATTGGAAGAAACACATTGATGATCTGCTGAAACGTTTGAGTTCAGCTACTTATGCTATAAGGGTCATTGCAAATTTTGGTGATAAACATCTTAGTAAATTAGCTTACTACGCCTATTTTCACTCATTGCTTTCATATGGCATCATATTTTGGGGTAATTCATCACTGAGGAATAAAGTATTTATTGCACAAAAGCGTGTAATCAGAATAATAGCTGGAGCCCACCCAAGATCATCCTGCAGACATTTATTTAAGGATCTAGGGATATTCACAGTAGCTTCTCAGTATATATACTCTCTTATGAAATTTGTTATTAACAACCAAACCCAATTCAAAAGTAATAGCAGTGTGCATAACTACAATACTAGGAGAAAGGATGATCTTCACTATTCAAGATTAAATCTAACTTTGGCACAGAAAGGGGTGAATTATACTGGCACTAAAGTCTTTGGTCACTTACCAAATAGTATCAAAAGTCTGACAGATAACCAACAAGTATTTAAGAAGAAATTAAAAGAATTTCTGAATGACAACTCCTTCTACTCCATAGAGGAATTTTTAGATATAAATTAAGAAAAAAAAACAAAAAATATTTAAAAAAATAAAAATAAAAAATAAAGAGAAACAAAAAAACACAATAAAATAAAGTTGTTATATTAACTTAAGTATGTTGTTAAATTAACCTAATTATGTCATGTATTGGAAAATTCGACTCGTTCCACATCATTACGAAATATCGTATTCATGATCCATGGAACTAGTATTAATCTAATCTAATCTAATCTAATCTAACTACATTTTGTTACGACACGCAGTACTGTCGATGGTGGATGAGTGCTTCAGTTCACTGCGTATTGAGTGACTGCGAAGAAAGAAAGCACTATTCTTCTAAATGTGTGTTTGGGATTCCCTTGAGTGTTCCAACTTCAGCATTCGGATATGAGGTCAGTGTTGTAGTCCAGATAAAAGTTAAATGAATGGGAGAGAAACAGTTACCTTATTTCTACTGAATTTCGTATGCAAGCAAAAGCACATTCAGAACAAATTGCAAACTAAGTTTCTGTGGATTCTAGTACAAACCAAAATACTTCCGTGACGTTACAGAGGACACAGGAGCTAGCAGTAATAAATGGGGTATCAGACCATAGGTGAACGAAATTTATATTCATGACTTCTGTAAGGACCGATTGTGAAATCCCCATGGGTACCACCTTAAGGCCAAGTATTCTTCGCACTTTCCAAAATGAACCTTCGTTTCCAAACCCAGTGGCTTCTCATCTCAAGTACCCTGGTTGGCGTATTCTGAATACACATGCAAGGAGCGTTTTGTAGATGTTACGTTCTTTTTAAACCAGACACAGTCGGGAAAGGTGGAGATCCAGTACTTAGGTCTTTTAGTAAGACGGCCACACACTAACTTGAAAAAATATCTACAGGATTTTTCGGATCATACACAGACATTGTTTTATCTAGAACAGCGGTTTTCAACGTGGGGAAAATTATCCCCCGAGGGGTAAAATGAAATTTTCTAAGGGGTAAAAACTAAACGATTCGATTCTGTTTCAGTCACTAAACTAAATTATTTTCAAAAGATCATAACTATTATCATAATTTTGTAACTCTTTAATACTGATCATGTAAGTTATCAATAATAACTTTTTTGAATTAGTAGCATTAATGCGGCGGAGGTTACATAGTCCATCCATTGCACACATATGTTGTGCTTTGTCCCGTACATCGCTGGTGATAAAATAGAGACATATACTTAACAAATGCGAAATATATCACGAAAATGTCTTTTAGAAGTTGTAGTTAGTACCTGCAGTAGTCCAGAAATTGCTCCATTACTCGCTTCGAAACAAATGAACAAATTAATTGACAGCATGTCACAGCTATAACTACACAAAGTGTACTACAGTTATTATTATTATTATTATTATTATTATTATTAGAGTAGTTAGGCACAAAGCCTGAAGTTGTGCAATGCCAGTTCAGAAGTGAGGAGTGCAGCAGTGAAGTGATTTACGAACAATAAGTATAGTGCACACAACTGAACGTGTTCGATTTTTAATGGGTTGCAGGGACAAGGTCAAGCAAGTGCCGCAGTGGACAGGAATAATGCAGAGGAAGCGTGTTTTGTAACATATGTGCACCCTCACTGTGGATAGTTATTCTAAGACACACACACACCACCACCACCACGAATTCCACTGTCATTCATTCGAAGACACACACACTGATAGTGTGCATCATTTTAAAAATAAAAGTGTTCCAAGAAAAGTATTTCATCCTACAGTTTAGTTAGATGTTAGAGTTGATGATAACGTGGGAGAAGAGGGAGGGGGTGTACTAGCTGATGTCTGATTGCACTCAGGGATAATGATCTAAGAAAGATTGGGAACCACTAATCTAGAACGTATCAAATTCGTTGATAGTGTTTTGAAGATATCAGAAGGAAAGGAAAAATCTGCTGTGCATGAACTGAAAAGCGAAAACGCACATTAAGATGCTAGCTGTAGCAAAGTGCTTAACTTAGACTGACATTTAAAAAAAAATCGCAACATCAACGAGTTGTGCGACATAAACGGAATTTGGTAGGCAAGTTTCTACGTTCGAAAGATGATGTATATTCAAATTTCGCGCTAGTCGAATAAGAATGGCGCTAGTAACGCCACTGCGAGGACGCAAATCAGGTTTGCTTTTAACATACGCTGTAACGGTTGTGAGCGTTAATTACCTTGATACTGGAGGTGGTGATCTGACGTTAGCCCAAATGACTTTAAAGTCGATAAAGGTGGCATTATCAACACCTCATTCAGTTTGAATGAGGTGTGTAACAGGGCTACGAGAAGCTGGATGTTCCTTCTGCGATACTGCAGAAAGACTCGGCATGAATGTAGCCAGTGCACACAACTGCCGGCAGCGGTGGTCACGAGAATGTACGGTCGCAATAAGATCGGGCTCCGAACGGCCACGTGGCACTACCGAGAGGGACGACCATCGTGTTAGGCGTGGCTCATCGTACTGCATCTGTAGCAGCAATTTGAGCAGCATTTCGTACGACAGTGATACAAAGAACTGTTACAAATCGGTTACTTCGAGAACAGCAAACGCCCTCTCGCGTGCATTCGACTGATCCTAAAACAAGCGCCATTTGCAACTTCAGTGTTGTCAAGCGAGAGCTCATTGGAAGGTGGGATGGAGGTCTGTTATGTTTTCTGATGAAATCCTCGGTGCCAGTGATGGTCGTGTGTTGGTTAGGAAGTCAGTTGAGGTCCTGCAACCAACCTGTATGCATACTAGTAACACTGGACCTACATATGAAGTTATTGTCTCCACGTGTGATTTCGTTTTTACAGCAGGAGCATTCTCGTGGTTATCCCATGTCTCCTGACTGAAAATTTGCATGTCACTTTGGTGATTCGGTCAGTTGTGCTGTCACTGATGAATAGCATTCCAGATGGTGTTTCCCAACAGGATATCGCTCGCCCACATACCGCTGTTTTAACCCAACATGATCTGCAGAGTGTCAACATATTGCTTTGGCCACCTTGACCACCAGATCTGTCTCCAATCGAGCATAGATGGGACACAATCAGGCGATAACTCCAGCGCGTTTCGGTACCAGCAGTACCGTCCCTTTGTTGAATGATCAAGTGCAAGAGGCGTGGTACTCCATTCCATAAACTGACATCTGGCACCTGCACAACACACTGCATGCATGTTTGCATTCAACATTCTGGCTGTTACACTCATTAATATATCAGCATCTCACATTTATATTGGGTTATTTCGTGCTTACATGAATCTGTGATCTTGCAATGTTTATCGCTTATGTATGTTACCTAGACCCGAAATTTCATTACTCTCTACATTAATTATTTTTTGTGTTGCGGTTTTTCTCCGTAAGGATACTTTTGGAAACTGCGATCCTTTACGGTCGGCAGAAACTGGCTCTTTGTGGAAAACTAAATGATGGAAATTTTCGATCTCTGCTGGAGTTCCGAACTGCAGCTGGCGATTTAGTGTGTAAAGGGACCTTCCAATGGTCTAAGACTGCACAGTACATCAGCACTGGTATTCACAACCAGATAACAGAAACATGGGGCGACGCGGGAAGTCAAAATGTAAAGGGACTTTTGCAATTGCTTGCAGTAGGGCTTGGTAACACTGCTGGTATCCAGAGCTATGGTATTGTCGTCTGTAATAATTCTACACAACGTGTTACTCTTATTCCCGCTTTAGTCATTGTCGATCTGCGTGACGAGGAAAGACCGGGCAGGCCGTCGCGTCGACAATGAAGGACAATTTGGAAGTCGTTGAGGGTATGGTCATGGAAACAGACGATCCACAGTGGCCGAAATCGCCAATACTTTACATATCAGTCAAAGTTTAATGTATTCCATCTTACACGGCAGGCTAAATTTTCTGCAGTGTGTACAAGGTGGGTACGGAAAGAATTGTCAGCACAGCATAAGGCGCAAAGGATGGACATCTCTCGTAAACATTTAGCCCTTATCATCGTGAGTCAGATGGATTTTTATAGCAAGTCATTACTGTAGACGAAAGTGAATGCATCATCACGAACCGGAAAGAAAGGCTGCCAGCATGGTTTGGAAACACCCATTATCACAGAAATTAATTTAAACGTCAGCTGGTAAGATTATGCTAACACGTGGTAGCCGTTCATTTCAACCCAAGAGGCAAAACTGTGTATAGTGAAAAGTATTGTGATGGGTTGCAAACTAATCTGAAACCGGCAATCAGATCCAAACGTCACCGTGAACTGCGAAAAGGTGTCATCCTGCAGCAAGACAACGCTCGGCCACATTCTGCCAAACGAACGGCCAAAATAATATATGAGATGGGATTCGAATTGCTGGAACATCCGCCATACAGTCCACACCTGCCTCCAAGCGATTTCCATGTTTTTGGACCATTGAAGGAAGCGCTCAGGGGAAGATGATTTGCAACCGATGTGAAGTCACGGATGCGGTGCAAAATTGGTTACAGGTGCAACAAAAAACTTGTCAAACTTCGGACAAAGTGCGTTGAAGTGCAGGGAGGTTATGTGGAAAAATAATGTATGTTCCAGTTTTCTATCTCATATAA
Source organism: Schistocerca nitens (assembly GCF_023898315.1). Classification (NCBI taxonomy): domain Eukaryota; kingdom Metazoa; phylum Arthropoda; class Insecta; order Orthoptera; family Acrididae; genus Schistocerca; species Schistocerca nitens. Next base: position 592,311,443 of record NC_064616.1, on the reverse strand, counting down.
TAAATATTCCGTTCCTCAAATTCTCTTTGGTTTTTAACTTCCCTCGTACATTGCTGTGTTCGCTCTTTAACCCTGGTCTTGGCCGATTCGTTTTCTCTGGAGGCTATCTGGAATTGCCTAGGGACGGCACAATCAGCTACAAACTTCTTTAGGAGTTCCGCTAAACAGAACGGCGTTCGGCAACAATCTGTGAAAAATTTATAATCATCTGTCAGACACTCAACACTTGGCACTGCGCGAAACACTGTGGATCTACAAACAGGTGACAATTCGGCGCTGGAAAGAAATGTTCTTAGGCATAATGCATTCTCTGCAACAGTGAGAATCGACTGCTATGGAAGAAACTGCCTACGGTGCACACCTGTTTTTATGTGCAGTCACTTATGGCCAGTTTACTGTATCATGTGTACTGCTGGAAAAATCTTCTCCTCACCCTTTTCTCTTTGCAGAGCATTACGGAGTGTTAACTGTGATCTTTTTACAGCATTACACTACGTTAGTGGTGTGCACAGTGTCTTAGAAGAAACGGTAAGAGACAGTGATACAGAATTAAAAAAAAAAAAAAACTGTTTAGGGAGGGCTCAAAACTCGCAGAAGAAGTCAGAGTAACAGTCGCAGTACCAAGGTGAGACAATGAAATATCGAGACAACAGTTCTGCTAACAGCTCAGAGGAATATTACAACAATAACGTAGCCTTACCTTTCTTGCCTCACGTAAGAAACTAACTCCACGACAGGTTTCGAAGCCGTCAAAATTTAATTAAATCCCTTCAGAACATAAGTCAGAGGAAATACGTAAACTGCAGTACCGTGTCATAGATATACCGAGTCCGTCAAATTTTATCTAGCATTGTTGCCAGAACATAAAAGAACAAAGTGCATGACCAGAGAAAGCTTGGGAGGCGGTAGACACACAATGACTTTTCTTTTTACGATATTATAACTCTGCTACAAAATTCTAGTCACCATTCTAGTTTTAATAGCAACGCCACAGAGGACACCTTAGACTTTAAAACGTTTAAAAACCTACTTAAGAAGTAGCACAAATTAAAATAGAATAACTGGGCTTGTTCTACTCTCTGTGCATCGCAGCGTTCCATTTGATGTAGGTGAGGTAGTGAGTCACTTTTCCAAACTGCCATGTCGAATACATACTTCCTACGGGTCAGTGCTTGCAGCTACTCGAAGTTTGACTGCTTAGTATCGATAAATTTTTGGGATGCAACTAAACAGTGAAGACTGTGTCCTTTAAAAATTTACACAGCAACGCCGTCTTTATTCTCAGAGGGAAAAAAAAAAAAATCTTGCATATACCCATGTTCTGAAGGTATATTAAGCGCTTATTTTTATTTATTTATTGGGAAATATCTTTTATAAATACAATGTATAATAGATGTTTGACAATATTTTGGAGGATTGTAATATTAGACAATTACACTAATTTGTTACCCATATAATCAGACATACTATAAAAACAGTTATTTAGTAAAACTTAGTTGACAACGCTTTTTGAATGCATCTGCTTGAGTGGTGCTCTTTATAATTTCTGGCAGCACATTTTAGAATGCTACATGTCAACGATAAGCACACTTATTACAGAGTTCTGCTGGAACAGTTTACACGAATATTTTTTCTTAATACAGTGTGGTGTTCATGCACGACAACACAAGCGCCGACTCCACGGGGCCTGAGAGGGCCCCAGCCCCCTCAAAAATTCTTTTGAGGTGGCGGAGCCCCCAATAATTTAAGAAAATTATTACTTATATTATGCTTTGTAAAATCACAAAAGTAAGTTGGAATTTTTTATTTTCCTTGTTTTGACGATCGTTACCTTTTAAAACACATTAAGTAATGAGTTAAAACAAATTCTTATTACGGTAGCAAGCAGGTAAACTGAAAACGAATGGTGTGAATCATGATAGTGTCACGGTGCTGCGGGAACACTTAGAAATTGTCCCGGTGCGCGAACCTTCGGGTAAAGTCTGGCGCCGGCCGGCCAGCGCTGCGGCCTCGGCGACATCAAAAGGACTGGAGCAAAAGCGCCTGGAGCCCTCCGCCTTGCGTCGCCTTGACGCTTCGTGACATTACGACGCCGCAGCTATATTAAGCCCACCCTGCTGTCGCAGTCATTCAGTGTGGATAGTTTCGTTCAGTGCATGCTGCAGACGTGTTTAGTGTTCCGATTTTAGTGCCTAGTAGACTATTTTATATGACTATATTTTATTCATTTACTTTAGTCTCTTAGTGTATTGTCAATTAAGTTTGCAATGGATAAATTTGTTACCAAAAAGGCGTGCTTAGAAGTTGATGATACTGCAAGTCACCCTCCAACAATTCTTGTGTCGTCAATTGCTTCGTCGTCTTCGGGCCAGAACCGTTCACGGCCGAAACTTGGACTATCTGGTAAGGCAAGATCATTTCAGAAGTCTTAGTTGATCAAATATACATGGCTATAATATGAAGCATCTACCGAAAAAGTTCTTTTGCAAAACCTGCAAAGAGGCAGATGCTAAAACTCACAATTTTCTTCAAAGAAAGAAGATGCATTTACTTCCGTAGGGTTTTCTAACTGGAAAAAAGGCTTTGGAAAAATTCCGTCTTGATGAAAATACGTTTACGCATAAAGAAGGTGTTCTGAAACTAAATTCTATCACTAACCGAAGTGTGGCCTCCCAATTGAATGAACAGTTAGATAGTGATATGAAGAAAGGCTGTTTAGCTCTTTAGACAATTTTCACAACCGTGCAATTTCTATGCCGACAAGGACTAGCAATTAGAGGGCACGAAGATGTAAACTCAATTTTTTTCAATTGTTGGAACTCTGAAAGAATGACATACCTGAGTTTAAGATTGGTTAGGGCGTTCGGGGTATAAGTGGACGTCCTACGATATTCAAACCGAGATCATTGATCTACTAGGAAAGTCTGTGATGAAAAAGTTATTGGCTTCAATCAAGAAGACTGCACATTTTTCTATTATGGTTGTTGAAACAAGGGATTCTTCGTTTCACGAACAAGAGTCATTTTGCGTTCGTACTGTCGATGATTCCTTAATCATCAACGAAGACTTTATTGGCTTATACGAGACCCCAACACTGAATCACAAACTCTATTTAGTATTTTAAAGGACGTTTTTGCTCGTCTTGATCTGTCAATGGATAACTTGCTACGGTGGTGCCTCGAAAATTAGAGGTAAGTTCAAAGGACTAAAAAACGTTAGTTTTGGATATACAACCAAAAGCACGTAATGTGCACTGCACTGCTTACAATTTAGACTTGGCAGTTGTAGACAGTCTCCGCCAACTTACGTCTATGAGGAATATTATGGCTTTAACCAAGAACTTACTATACACCGTAAGGGAATCCAACAAAAGGATGAGACTTTTCAGAAGAATACACTGTGAGAGCGCCAATGACCAAGCTGGTCTACGACCCTTTTGCCCGACTCGAGGGACTATGCGAGCATCTAGTATCCTTAGAATATTGAAAAACTTTGAAGAACTTCTAGAGTTTTTTGAAACACTTTCTGCTGAGGACAAAACAGAGGCAGGTTACAAATGTGCAGGCTACGTTGAGTCAATGTTACAATTCAAGACTTATTTGTTTTTGCGTCTTTATTGCCATGCAATGAACCCAGTAGAGGATGCCAATGAAAAAATTCAATGCCCTCATCTAAGCGTTGCTGATCTGGAAAAAAAATATATGATGGTTTGATTTGTATACTGAATGGAAGGCGTGATAGTTTTGAATTTTGTACACTTTTGGGAATTGTGTTTAAAAGAAAATCCTTCACTAGTTGATGATCTTTCGCTTCCTCGGAATCGAAGTATTGCAAACAAGTATGAAAACAACGAAGTCAGCTCACCGAAACCCCAAAGGAATACTACAAATCTATTTACATTGAAGTTTGTGAAACGGTGCAATCTTGCATTACTGAGCGGTTTGCTTTAACTGGACTCACACTGGTCATTGCAGTTGAACAAGAGTGCTTGCTTTTAGTAAACAGAGGTGAAACAAATTTGGAAAAATCAACTGAGTTTTTCAAAAATGACCAAGACATTGAGAGACTGCCCTTACACTTGAATATGTTAGCTGATATCGCAAAAAAAAAAAAAAAAAAAAAAAAAAAAAAAAAAAAAAAAAAAAAAAAAAAAAAAACTGGTCTTCAAAAACATGCGTGATGTAAGAAAGTACATTACACAAGAGCCTGCAGTTGGAGAAACGTTATGTGAAGTACATTAAGCTACTCCAAGTAGTTCCAATCATGACAGCAACAGGAGAACCGTCATTTAGCGCCCTTAGATGTCTGAAACCATTATCTCCGATCAACAATGGGACAGAAGCGATTGAACGACTTGGCTGTTCTTCATGCCCACCGAGATGTTTTGGATATCCGACCAGTCATCAACGACTTCAGATTCAGTAATCCAGTCAGACGATCGACATTTCCTCCTTTCTAAAGACACTCTAGCCCTAATAATGGCATTTAGAGCAATATTAAATATCTTTATAAAATAGAGACTTAAATACATACATAACGTTAAATTTTAAGTTACAAATATTAGTACTAGTTTAGTACTGTATTAGTTATTTTCAGATACTTAAATATTTTTTGGATGTAAGACCCAATTAAAACCCGCTATTTACATACTTTTTGATTGAAAGTATTAGGCACACTGTATTAAAGCATTAACTTTGATGCGATATTGTTTATATTTAATGAACCCTGAGCCTTATTCAAAGTAAGCTTAAAAAAGCTATTTCACTTGTTAATTAAAGTTCTATCAGTGTCCGACAGCAATATTTTACGTTTTATTCTTTTAATGATAGTTTAGGATTTAAACACAATTTCAGTCTTTTCAGAGCAGAGCTCCGTAATAGTTTATAAGCATGATTATTACAGCAAATTAAATTAGCTTTTACGAAAATACTGTGCGTGCTTATGTTTTGTTTCTTTTTTCAACGCCAAAACATGTGTCAGGATTGTCGAGTTTCCCGGAGTGTCGAGTTATCGAGAGTCCAGTTTTCGGGGTTCTAATGTTGATCATACGACTCTAAAATGTTTAAAAAACTTTTAAATTCACTATTTTTCATCTAAAATTTAGAAAATTTCCCGGGGCAAGACCCCCAGTATGAGGCCCCCCCCCCCAATATTTTTTATACGTCGGCGGCCTTGGACAACAGTATATGGGATAAAGAGATTATCCTCCATCATATCTTTCCTTACAAACAGCTCAATTTCTACAGTGTAAATGCAGGCAGAAGGAAGAATATTTAAAGCTCTAAAATAAAAAAAGGGCTTTTTTAATTATTCTGATGAATTTCTTTCGCTTCCTACACGTTATTAAGGCATGAGGCGAATCACCACAAAAGATATCATGTCTTAAAATAGCGAGTGTATCCGAGCAAAATACAGTTTTTACAGTTTTGTGAATTGCATTTCTGGATAGCACTCTGATTACATACTACATTGACTTAACGAGTAGTGACTTTAAAGAAGACATGAGAGTTCAGTTTCAAATTTCTTGCACGCAACTGCCTACAAACTTCGTGTCGGTCATATTTTGAATTTCCCTGTTGTTCATGTGAATTACTGGCTGCATTTTCATTTTGTTGGGTCTGAAGGTGTAAAGTACAGTTTTTTGTGGGTTTAGTATAAGCCTGTTTCAGCAGAGCCACTAGGACGCAGTTATCTATGAAGAAGTATTGTCTGAGAGAAGCTGCATAAATATTCAGTCAGGTCTTGATAATACTTCAAAGTGGTGTAAAGATTGGCTACATATTTTGTTTTGTTTTAGGGCGCAAAAACAACTAAGATTATACGCGCTCATGCCAGAACCTTAGAACACTAATACGAAAAAGGAGTTAAAAGCGACTACACGTTAAGCCTAATTGATGGAAGGAAAGAGAGCTAAGAACAAGGACTTCCTCTTGGAGAAAGGTCCACAAAATACGCTGTAGAGATAACGAAGGTCACGAACTAAAGATTAAATTCCTTCGTTATACTGCTACGACGGTTACAAAGTAAAACGCGGTCGACAATCCGCACGTCGTTCGAAGAAACGGCCGATAACTCAGGCGGCAAACATACTTTAGAACGTAAGTGGTGAAAAAAAAGGGCATTCGGTCAGGAAATGGCGAACCGTTAAAATGTTGATGACAATGAGCACAAAGTGGTGGGGGATCACCACTTAACAAATGGAGATGGCTAAAACGACACTGCCCAATACGCAACCTAGCTAAAATGATCTCACAGCGAGAGGGCCGAGAGGAGGTTGGCCAAGCCGATGGGACAGGTTTAGTTCCCCACAGCTTGTTCCCATGAAGTGAGGGCCAGTGGTGAAGTGGCAAAGCGACACCAACTGCTGACGGACGGCAATATGGTGATTATCGGAAGGAACGGAAGAACTAGCGGGTCGATGTGGGAGGACTGCAGCCTCGGCAACGGCGCCACCAGCCTCGTTTCCCGTCAGACCGACGTGACCTGGAACCCACAAAACATCGCAGTGGCTTCCTCAAGAGTGAGCAAGAGGAAGCTTTCCTGAACCCGTTGCACTAAGGGATGGACTGTACAGCACACAGAGGCTCTGAAGGGCACTGAGAGAGTCGGAGCAAATGACACAATTGAAAAGCTTTTGCCGCCGGATGTACTGCGTCGGCTCATATAGGGCAAAGAGTACTGTTGTAAATACTGAGCAGTGTTCCAGAAGCCGATACCGAAAATCGTCGGTACCACTGACGAAGGTACACCCGACACCGTGGTCAGTCCTAGAGCTATCAGTGTATACAAAGGTACTATCGCTGAGTTCCGTGCGAAGTTCGAGAAACTTAAAAGCGATGGATCGAATGTGGAGTAGTTTCCTTTGGAAGCGAATGAAGTCCGAGGTGAACACAGGCTTCCGCACTAGGCCGAGGTGGTGAAGGTTTCACACCCGTCGGGAAAGTGGCAGGTAGCGTAAAGTTAAGGTGCCGGAGCAATAGCCGGAAGTGAACTCCGTGAGGTAACAGAGGACAGGGATGCGACCCATATTGGCAGTCAAAGGAGTAATCGAAGGAGGAGGCATAGGACGGGTGGCCAGGCACGGCAGACAAAAGGCACACGTATCTGCTGAGGAGACCACTTCGGCAGCCTCCTAATAGAGGCTCTCAACCGAGGTAGTGTAAAAGGCGTCAGTGGCCAAATAGATTCCATGATGGTGGATTGTATTTAGACAGTGTAAGATGGACATACGTTCAGATGCATAAACTAAATACCCATAGTCTAGTTTCGAACAGATAAGGTACCAGTAGAAATGGAGGAGTGTGCTCCGATCTGCTCGCCAGGAAGAACAATGAGGGATCAGGTACAGCTGGTGGTCAGGTAAGACATGTGGGAGGACCAAGGAAGTTTGGTAGCTTGCTTTAAATGTTCAAAAACGTAAAATTTTGCACTTAAAAAAAAAAGAAAGAAGCAGCAGCCTATAATATCAACGAGTCATTGTTGAAATGAGGCAACTCATATAAATACCTGGGTGTAACAATTTGTAGGGATATGAAATGGAATATGACATAGGCTCAGTTGTGGCTGAAGCACAGGGTAGACTTAAGTTTATTGGTAGAATACTGGGGCAGTGGGGTCAGTCTACAAAGGAGATTGTTTACAAATCATTTGTGCGATCAGATCTAGAATATTGCTCAAATTTGTGGGGCCCATACCAAATATGACTAACACGGGATATTGAATGTATACAGAGAAGGGCAGCATGAATGGTCACAGGTTTGTTTGAGCAGTGGCAATGTGTCACAGAAATACTGAAGGAACTTAACTGGAAGACTCTTGAAGATAGATGTAAACTATCCCGAAAAAGTCTTTTAAAAAAGTTTCAAGAACCAGCTTTAAATGATGACTCTAGGAATGTACTACAACCCCCTACATATCAGTTACATAGGGATCCTGAGGATAAGATTTGAATAATTACTCACGCAGAAAAGCTACAATCAATCATTCTTCCTGCACTCCATACGCGAATGGAACAGGAAGAAACCCTAAGAACTGGTACAATGAGACGCACCCTCTGCCACGCACCTCATGGTGGTGAGCAGAGTATAGATGTAGATGCAGATGTAAGAAATTTCATCTGTGATGACAGTGCACAATTGGTAAGATGTTCTCTATTTTTTGCTTCCATAAGCAGACTTGCATCATATGGATATAGTATTGCTTCTGCATTCTTTTCACGTGAAAGCAAGTGATTAGAAAGATATATGGTTCTCAGACAGTACACTGTATGACAGTAAGGATGCCTCTGAAAGATAGTTCTGTGTAGTGCTATTGTGCTTCGTCTGACCTTTGTAACATGAGATCGATTACTTAAGAAAGATTTCAGCCACTCATTCAGCATGCCTTGGATACCATAACTGCCAATAGGGAAACTGAATAATCTATAACATCAAGAACCTTTGTCAAAGCTAAGAAAATACCTGAGGTTTCGGAGTGTTTGTCAACTGCATTTAGGATGTAGTTGACACATAAGTACTTTTTCTCTAGCTTTCTAGCATCCCAGTATGATACAGCTATGTGGGGACATCATCATGGATGACTTAAGATATTAGAAAACAAGACTCTTTGGAAATGAGTTTAGAGTTTTTGTTGTGAACAATGGTATCGTGTGCATGAGTTTCTTTGCATGTCCATGTCCATGTCCATAGGCGAATCGAGATGGGAGGGGTTGGGAGTTAGGGGGCTGCAGCCCCCCCCCCCCTTATACTACACCTGTTTTCTCTTTAAAAAAAGAAGGGGTCTCAAAAATTTTCTCGCTATTTCAGTTGGCATTATAATAGATTAAGATTAAGAAAACCCCTTTGTTTACTCAAGATATCTATGACACTCCCTCTCACCCCCCCCCCCCCAACCAAAATCTTGAATTCAATACTGCCCATGTTTAATAATAGTGTGTAAGTTAACTGCATTTACTGATATTGTTCTTCTTCTTGCAGGCATTCTCAGCTGGAATTCCGAAATTGGTCAACCCGCAAAAAACACAAGCAGCTACTTTAACATAATAAGTGTACTTCATTGGACTGTGTTCGCTTTGACAATGGAGCTGTCCCACCATCGCCCCTTTTACAAGTAAGTTGGACAAAACGGTTGCTTAATGATGTTTTCTACCACCCGGATCAGCCTACGTTACACAGGGCGATTCTTTCCACTGTGTATAAAACCCAGGGACTGATCGATGAGAGGATATGGAACAAAAATGGTCTACTGAACTTATGTCCCAAAATGCATTCAATCATACATTGTTCCGGAGACCGAGGTCTAATATGAGCTGTACCATGCCGCCCCAGTTACGGTATGTGATGAAAATGGTTTCCATGTGCCTCAACGCATGTTTGTACGCACTGTAGTATGTTCTGTCTCACACGTTCACATCGGTCAGGCTGCGTCCAAACAGTGTCAAAGGGAGCACGAATATACTGTTCTAGTGTCTCCATATCTGGAATGGGCTCTGCATACATGATTCTTTTGAGATGGCATCATCATCAGTAGCTGCACGGGTTGAGATCTGAAGAACAGGCAGGCATTGTACTGGCGGGCAAACTGCCTGGTACTGACGTGGCGGTTGCCTTCCACAATTTTCCTCCAATTCTGGTGTCTGAACATTTCAGGTACATCCTTCATGATTTTCTGCTTCCTGAAATGACCCTGTCTCAGACAAATGGCGAAACACTGTTGCAAACATTGTGAATGCTGTGGTGACTGTAGGCGGGTATAGGTCTCCTTATACAACTTTGCTGCCGAGTACTCATTGCCGTTTGCCTTTCTGTAAGTAAACACCATTTTGGCAAGCTCTCAATTTGAATGCGGAACCAGTTTATACAATGCGGTATCACATCCACTACAAGGCGAGTCAGCAAGAGAAGTGAATCAGACACAACACTACCAATGACAATGGCAGGAGAGGGCCATAGGTCATGATGTATGAGGAACATTGCCACCCTCTAGGAGGAAACTATGCATACTGAACTGCGGCTGCATGGTACAGCGGATATTAGACTGCAGTCTCTATAACGAAGTACGTTTGAATAAATGGTCTCTAGCATGGAAACCATGCATTTCCGGACATAAGTTCATTAGACCTTTTTTCTTCCATATAATCTCATTGATCAATCCTGAGAGTCTGTACGTGGTGAAAAAAGAAATCACCTTGTATGTGAAACACGAAACTACGTTCTACCCCATCATACCATAGACTGCAATAATTATGAATGTGTGCACAAACAACGGTGATGTGTTCAGTCGTTCCTCGTACCAATAAGACACCATCCTACCAACTGCTTCAGGTTTGCACAGCATCACCATTTACTGGTGTATCCGTGTCGGGCCCGGACGGCTGCTGCCAAGCAAGAAAATTCTTGGAGTGCTATCTGAGTTTTAACCGGACTATTAAAACCACTCAAAATAACCGGTTTCTTAAATACACGATTTTTGGTTTTTTATGACTATTACTTCTTGTAATATATGCGAAAACTGCATGAAAATTGAAAAGATTTCACTCCTTCAGTTTAAAGACACATAAAATCAAAATATTAAATTAAATAGGCAAATAAAAGAAAACTTAGCCTTTCCACTGTTCATTACTTTTCACAAAATGTGATAAGTAATTGTCTACTACAAAAAATCACTGATATTCTCCTATTGATTCTAATTTTTCGTAAATCAACTCAAAAATAATGTTGTAATCAGGAATCATACCACTGTCTGGACATTTCGAATAGTCACTGCTAACAGGTGAAAATTGATGTTGAAGAAAGTCTGTTTTTGTGTTAATTTGTCCATTTTCAAGGGCTACGAGCAGATAAAGGCATGTTATATCAACACAGACAGCAGCTCAGCTAATTGCTATTTTTATTGTAAATTATGAATGAATAATTACGTTTTACGTTTTCTCCTTATGTCACACGTTGGTTGTGGCTCTTCCTGCTTTTTACCTTTAAGGAAAACGGGGCATTGTAATTCACTGATTCCACACTTCATAAAATACTTCCAGACTAGGGATGGTGCCGATCTGTAATACAACTATCTTGGACGGTGACAGTGAGAAACTACCATATAGACCAGATGGGCCAAGTCTTCAACGCTGCATGGACATGTGTACCATCCAATACGTCACCCCACATGATAACAGGTACATTACTGTCTCAGCATTGCTATACCAATTCTTATGCCATTTACTGTAGAAAATGCATAACACAAATGCTGACTTTAATGCAATCTATATATACCGACTGGCTTCAGTTCAGCCCCATGTTCACAGTCGTCACATATGTAATGTTGGTTTTACAATTGCATATTTGACTGCCATGAACTTGGTCCTGGACTACATATAAATTGCATTAAAGTCAGAACTTGTGTTATGCATTTCCTACAGTATAAGTATGCTGATGTCTGCCTAGACAAGATGTCTTACACCATGTGTTCACTGCTCTTTTTGGTTGGCATTGTTACTGAAATAGCACTGATAGCTTTTCCCATTTTGTATAATAATGCAATGTTTCAAACCAATGCAAATTTTATGAATAAAAATCACTCTTTTTTAAAAAAAGTTTTATTTAAAAATGAATGCCCTCAGACTGCACGTCAATTGAATGGATAAACACCAATAGGCTTTGAAATCCATGGGTTTTACTCTCTGAGGAGGTTAGAATAATAGGTTGTAACCACCTAGAGGCCACTAGACAGACCAAGGAAAACATGGAGAGATGGAATCCATGAGTACTTGCTACAGATTGGTATACAGAGTGACTGGCAGCAGATAGGAGGAAACAGAATCTAGTGGAAGAAGAGCCTTGTTGCTGCGTGCGGTCCTCTTGGCCTGATTGTGTAACAGTATTTTAGCTGGTAGCTAACCAAGTGAGTGTTAAACCAAAAATCAAAAAGGTTCTGGTTTTACTCTTTGGTGGCACCTAGGATTTCTTCTGTTATGTAGTACATCTTTCATCATTCAGCTCTGGCAATGATTTGTATATGTTAAATATGCCAGGAAAATGTAGTTCCCTCTATAACTTGCTCAAAAAGCCAGTTTAAAGGTCAGAGAAAGGTGAAACAACCTTCTACAGTGTAACCATTCTTAATCTTCATGAAGTCTTCAAAATGAAAATAGTTTCATCTGATCATATTTCAAATAAACTGCTTAAAAGAATTTTGCACCAGCACTATATCTACAAACATTTGTGGGTTTAAATTCATGGGGAGAAACAAATGAAAGAGTAAGTCTTATGAAACTAAAAAAAAAGAAAATACTAAGCTGTGGTATAAAAAATTAACAATAATCAAAACATAGCCAAGTCTTTCAAAAGTGTACACCCTTCAACACCTGTGAAATCAAAATCTGTTGCTGGATGACATTCAATACTGTGTTGTTGCTCTAGCCTGTCCCACTCTTCAATGGCGATGGTCTTCAGATCATAAAATGTGTGAAGAGGGTTCCAACTGGTGCCAAGCATACTAAACCATGTTCATGTCAGTTCAGTTGATTCCTTTCTCCTGGAAGGAAGCGTTCAAGAAGTAGGCAGAGTGTGCTCATGCAGTATCATCTTGGAAGACTCCAGGGCTCGATACTGAAGAGAGGTGTCCACCATCTTTACATGATACTTGCCCAAAATATGACTGATGAACTTCCCTGCTGATACTGTGGGACTTCAGCTTGCTAGAGACATAAGTAAGTATGTGGCTATCTACATACTCTTCTACGACAATCGTCAGGTGTTGGAGAAATCATCAGTGAATGCTGTGCCAATAATACATGTTTTCTCAGGCATTCCCTTGCTCACGTTATTCACAGATTGTGATGTTGGGGTGTTTGCACTGATGTTTGTAATGGATGCTGAAAGGAAAAATTGATTGTGTGAACATGGCAGCATACTGCCTGGGTTGACACAGTCCTAGTTGCCTCCAAAACAGCATCATGCAGTTCTGTTGCATTTTTCTCTGGTTAAAAACGAGCCACAATTTGTGGGTAGCGGTCGTCAGCTGGTGGTATTAACCATGGCCAAATCTTACAAGACTGATTTTCAATGTTTTCTCTCTTATGATAGTAGCAGAATGTTTTAATAATGTTGCTGTGGTGTACGCCAATCAGGCTAGTAATTTATTTTGTTGACAAGCCTTCTAACCATAAAAGTACAATGTGTGCACAGTCTAGGCTTGAACTGACTCTTTCAGAAATGTTGACAGACTGAACAATGTACAAAAGCAGCACTGGAACAGATTTGGTAGTAATCAGCCGCTCTACAATAGCAAAATCATCTGCAAGAGCAACACCACCAACAGCAACTTGCTTTACTTCAGCAACACCTACAGCATACAAATTGAAAATAACTCTCCAGTTCTCCGGAATGAGATTTTCACTCTGCAGCAGAGTATGTACTAATATGAAACTTCCTGGCATATTAAAACTGTGTGCCAGACCAAGACTCGAACTCGGGACCTTTGACTTTCACGGGCTCTAGTGTTCTAGTTCTGCAAGGTTCGCAGGAGAGCTTCTGTGAAGTTTGGAAGGTAGGAGATGAGGTACTGGCAGACGTAAAGCTGTGAGGATGGGGTGAGAGTCATGCTTGGGTAGCTCAGATGGTAGAGCACTTGCCTGCGAAAGGCAAAGCTCCCGAGTTCGAGTCTCGGTCCAGCACACAGTTTTAATCTGCCAGGAAGTTTCTCCAGTTCTCGTTCCATTTAATGAAGTTGCAGAAGAATGGGAGTCTACTCGTGGTAGTAATCTGTGACCTTCAGATTGACTCCACTAGGGCAGCACTGTGCATTTTTCTGGTCTTGGTTCTCTTTTGCATAAATTGTTTCCCGCTGATGAGCCTCACATGTCCTTTCCAAAAATTTGCAAGAGACTGTTCTCCCATATTGCTACACAAACTCATGTTGCAGCCACTAGTTTAGAATTGTACTGGTGACAGAAATTACTTCTGGAATAGTGCAAAGCTTGGGTACACCTTTCACATGGCTTAGCCATCATTGTCACATTGGAGGGTAGTGCAGTTTGCAACAGATGAGATGGTTCCCTCTGCAGCAACTGAGCGAGATGGTACAGTAGTAATAAACTGAAACAGACTAGGGGCTTTCTGTGTTTTCCATAAAATAACTTAAGGAAAATGCTAGGATTGCTGCTTTGAAAAGGTCACAGCTGATTTCTTTATCATCCAAGCTTGGCTTCGTCTGTAATGACCTACTCACCATTATCAGCACATTAAATCTGAATCATTCTTCCTTCTTTCCATGCTCTACAGCTTTTGGACCCATTCTTGATAAGTATTTGAAATATTACGTCTCAGCAGAACAGCACTAACAAGATAAGACATATGCAGAGACATCCCAGCTGTCGCTATGTTGGCCGTGGCTAACTCTGTTTACAGAGTTTGTCTCATACAAGCCAAGCTTGCCTCAATAGCCGAACCCAGCGGGAGGAGCAGCAGCAGTGGCGGCGGCAGCAGCAGCAGCAGCAGCAGCAGCAGCAACAACAACAACAACGATAGTCATAAAGGTATTTCTCAACGTCACTCCCCCTTTGAGTGACAAATTTCAGTAATGGCACATTCATTTTCCCATTCCTGTTTACTATCCTGTCCCAACTTACGCAATATTCCTGGCACACCATACAGTGGAAAGTCCTGAACCAGCTTTGCTCACACAAGCACAAACACCCACAAACCATTGGTAGGAGCCAACGTCAACCTCCTCCAAAAGGGGAACAGTAGCGCCCTGCTACAGACAGCATTTAACAGCAACATCAGTTCTGTTCTGGCTGCTGCTAACAGAAACACAGAGAAGGCTCAATATGCATCACTCCAGCAATAGTGGTCAGGGCTGTCCCTGCATATGTGACAGGGAGCTGTAGGCTCAACAGGCCCCTAGCCACCTCATGTACAGACACAGCAGACAACAGCTTGCCAACCAAGAAGCAACACATCTGACCCCACCTGAAAGCTTCAGATTTTCCCAACCAAATTGCAGCTGCTCTTTCTTATACATTGGTCACACCTGAGCTCAGCAGAACTAATGCAGTACCCTCACATTACCTGCAGAAGTAGGTGCCAATAGTCCTCAATCCAATAAGCAAGAGAGCACATATAAAACACTGGGGCAGAGCACACATAAAACACTGGAGCACACACAAAACACTGGAGCTAATGAAATAGATCTCTACCAAGTAGAGGTGTAGACAAGATCCGCCTTCTCATTGCCCCTTACAACAGCTGGTACAAATTAGAATGTTACTGCCTGGAATGGCTACCTTGGTTGGGAGGGGGTGGTGGTGGTGGTGGTGGTGGTGGTGGTGGTGGTGGTGGTGGTGATACACAGACAGCAAGGGTGGCCACATATTGATACAGGAGGCAAGGATGACAATCACCGCTACCTCTCAAGTGTGGTGATCGAAGTTGTACTGTCCCAGCAGCCACAGCAAAATACCAGTCGTGCCTCATTTTAGTGCACCTGCTCCAGCCCTGGAGCCCAGGGCACTGCTACAACTTCAACATAGCTGTTTATATAAACAGCTCTGGACAAATATTGCTCTACCTGCTTGCACATGAACATGTGTGGGCTTAGATTTGAGGAAAGTTGAACTGAGTACCCATTTCAAATTACACTTGCAAATGGCATACAATAAGCATAAAACAATTTCATCTGTTTCAATGAAAGTGCTGTTTACCATTCCATTTTCTTTTGGACTGTACTATCATACCTACAGCAACAAGAACTAAATTGGCCTTATAAATGTAAAACAAGAGACAGGTTATTACAAGAAGGTAGGAAGATTAGAGTTTCATGTCCTAGGAGTTGTGCATAATACTCACCTATAGTGGCCATAAACTCTTAATTCCTTTAGATAAGTGTTACAATTTTTAAATGCTGACCAAAAGTACTTGTGCAAACTAACTGGTCAGCAATGTTCAGACACTTTTACAACCAATCAAGCCAACATCATACACTGAAATGTTAGTATGGATGAGACATATTTTCAGTACTTCAGGCCAGTAAAACAGCAATGAAAACTGTACGTGGAAGCCAGTGAACATTAATTAAAATGAGGGAAGTTAATTTTATCAGCTATAAAATATTAATAGCCAGTGTATTGTGAGAAGCAAAGGTAATGTATGTAATTGTTAGTCTACCAAACAGTAAAATAATAACTGCCAAGCTATGTTATTCTTCAGGACCAGGTGTCTCACCTGGACTGCAAAGGGTTGGGGGAGGGGGCAGTTCCATCAGGACAATGAAAGGTGATTAGGCAATGGTAAATCTGATGTGTCTGAAGAACAAACTTTTGGAATATCAGTCCTGTCTATCAGACAGGGTGCCCTTCAATTTACACTTATTCATATATCTAAAGAAATTTACAGCGGAGAAATATTTGGAGCTTCATGAAGAGGTTATGACCACCATAGATATTATGCACACCTCTCAGAAATTCACTTCAGAGGTGGAACCTACTCACTGACAAACATTGCACACATGTCCAATGTTTCTTCACTGCTGCCACACACACACACACACACACACACACACAACCACCTAACAACACACACTAGCACCACCACTGGCTCCAATCTAGGCATACTTACTGGTTATAGTATTTTTATTAACTGCAACCTAAAGTATGCAAACCAACACTGGTCTTTGTAACAGCAGGCTTCATTGTTGATACGAAAGGCTTTAGAAAAGTAGCAGATTGACTTTAACACCTTTATCATCCCAGAGGATGGGATACATTGCACAATCATAATCGCCTGTACCTTTGCCTCTTCAATGAACATCAGACATTCTATACTCCAAACTAGGTGCTTTCTTGAGTAATTAATACATGTGGACAAAGCAATGCATTGAATAACTGATTTGTAGGCGGCTCAACATCTAATGAACTTCATCTTGCCTCTGCACACTATTGCTATGTTCCCAAATGTCGACAATGGAAGCAGCACATTGGATCATCTTTCTCTTCCTGTTGTAGCTTCATTCAGTCCAGATGCAATATGTCCCTACAGCTGCCTACACCTTCGCATATTTAGCTATAGTGTGTAGCTTATAGTACATAGTGCAACAAAATTATAGGATCAATTTTTTGAAACCTCATAATTCACACACATTGCCATGGTGAAGTTTGAAATTTGGCTCAAAGGTGCATACAACCTTACTCTGTAATGGTGCAAAAGCTTGGCACCCTGTGATGTCACTCTCATGCTTGATGATGCTTCAAACAGCAATGAGTTAACATATGTGAAAGAAAGGCCACAGCTCAGAAGTTCATGTGACATGTAATGAGGGTTAATGATGTCATGTTCGCATCAAATTTCACCGCAATTCTGCCCAGTGCCACAGTGGACATGTCACACAATGTGAAGGTCATCACACCCCCTCTTGCCTACATTTCACCCCTCTGTGATGGGGGTCAGAACTGTGACGTGCCGACCGGTGTGGCCGTGCGGTTTTAGGCGCTTCAGTCTGGAACCGCGTGACTGCCACGGTCGCAGGTTCAAATCCTGCCTCGGGCATGGATGTGTGTGATGTCCTTAGGTTAGTTAGGTTTAAGTAGTTCTAAGTTCTAGGGGACTGATGACCATAGATGTTAAGTCCCATAGTGCTCAGAGCCATTTTTTTTTGAACTATGACTCCCAGCACTGAAATAATGCAGTTTTCTTATGAGCTTCCCCGAAAAACATTCCAGACACATTGACACTCAGAATGGTATAAAAAGGTCACAGGGAGTGACATAAAGGGTGTCAATTAAACCCCCCCTTTCCCTGGGGCATTGATTCCCACACATTTCACAGTTGAAAATGAGTTTGCAGTCTGATGAGTGACAGGAAGATGTTCTTCACAACCTTTGACACTGGTGAAACCCTCAGGCATTTCAAACCTTCTCTAAGGATACAATGAGGTTGCACCCCCATTGAATGTGATCATATCCATTTGGAGAGCAGCGTGACCACTAATGGTCACTATTTTTTGCTCTAATGTACAGGTTGAAACCACTAGGGACCATTCAAAGCCATTCAATGAAATTTGAAGGTGATCTGAAACAGTATTGCTACTTTGTGTTGTTCTATGGCGTGACCACAGGCGGATGCAACATGTGCTTGAATAAAATAGCAAAGCATCCCCCTAACACCCGCTTCGGTGGCACCCACCCACCTTTATTGAGAATTTTAAAAATTACCTGTACAGACAGAAGCTACAATGAGAGTCTCAAATGCCTGCAGGAAGGCTTCACTGCTGTTCTTTCACCACCAATCTGATGCTCCAGCGCTCGATAGTATGCCATCTGGAATTTGAGTGTGCCAACGCGGTTTGCAGTCTGCAAGCGCCTACGACTTCATAACAGGTTCTGTCTGTAAAAAATCTCAATAAAGGTGGGCGGGTGCCACTGATGATTTTGTCAAATGGGGAATGGGGGGGGGGGGGGGTCTTAGAGGGGCCTTTTGCCATTTTATTCACACATGTCCATGTGGCACAAAATGGGTGCAATGAAATGCCCGTGGGTGTCACCAGTGTCAAAGATTGTGAGTAATGTCTTTCTGTTGCTCATCACACAGCAAACTGTCATTTTCAACTGCAAAATGTATGGGAATCAATGCCCTAGGGAAAGGGGTGGTTTCATGGATGCCCTTTACGGCACTCCCTGTGACCTTTTCATGCCGATTCTGAGTGGTGGTGAGGCTGGAATATTTTTTGTGGCCACTCATACAAAAACTGTATGATTTCAATTCTAGGCATCACAGTTCTGATTTCCATCGCACAGGCGTCAAGAGAAGGGGCAAAATGTGGATGGGTAAGAGGGGGTGCAATGACTCTCCCATCATTTGACATGTCCACTGTGGCACTGGACAGAACTGTAGTGAAATTTGGTCCCAATGTGACATCGTTAATGCACATTACACATCACTTGAACTTCTGAGCTGTGGTTTTTTTTTTTTGCATATGTTGACACCTTGTTGTTTGAAGCGTCGTTGAGCCTGAGGGTGATGCCGCAGAGGCGCCACATCTTTGCACTATTACAGAACATGGTTGTATGCATCTTTGATCCAAATTTCAAACTTATGCATCACAATGGGTGGGGAATTATGGGGTTTTGAAAAAGTGATCCTTTAATTATGTTGCGCAGTTTACTTGTGGCATAGTCTTCAAGTTATACGGCACTTAACAACTTCCTTACTGAAGAGCTTGCTATCTCAAATAGGAACCTAGAATTACATAGCCTCTTGATTGATTTCAGTGATCCTGCAACACTTTCTATTTTTAATAGATATACACTCCTGGAAATTGAAATAAGAGCACCGTGAATTCATTGTCCCAGGAAGGGGAAACTTTATTGACACATTCCTGGGGTCAGATACATCACATGATCACACTGACAGAACCACAGGCACATAGACACAGGCAACAGAGCATGCACAATGTCGGCACTAGTACAGTGTATATCCACCTTTCGCAGCAATGCAGGCTGCTATTCTCCCATGGAGATGATCGTAGAGATGCTGGATGTAGTCCTGTGGAACGGCTTGCCATGCCATTTCCACCTGGCGCCTCAGTTGGACCAGCGTTCGTGCTGGACGTGCAGACCGCGTGAGACGACGCTTCATCCAGTCCCAAACATGCTCAATGGGGGACAGATCCGGAGATCTTGCTGGCCAGGGTAGTTGACTTACACCTTCTAGAGCACGTTGGGTGGCACGGGATACATGCGGACGTGCATTGTCCTGTTGGAACAGCAAGTTCCCTTGCCGGTCTAGGAATGGTAGAATGATGGGTTCGATGACGGTTTGGATGTACCGTGCACTATTCAGTGTCCCCTCGACGATCACCAGTGGTGTACGGCCAGTGTAGGAGATCGCTCCCCACACCATGATGCCGGGTGTTGGCCCTGTATGCCTCGGTCGTATGCAGTCCTGATTATGGCGCTCACCTGCACGGCGCCAAACACGCATACGACCATCATTGGCACCAAGGCAGAAGCGACTCTCATCGCTGAAGACGACACGTCTCCATTCGTCCCTCCATTCACGCCTGTCGCGACACCACTGGAGGCGGGCTGCACGATGTTGGGGCGTGAGCGGAAGACGGCCTAACGGTGTGCGGGACCGTAGCCCAGCTTCATGGAGACGGTTGCGAATGGTCCTCGCCGATACCCCAGGAGCAACAGCGTCCCTAATTTGCTGGGAAGTGGCGGTGCGGTCCCCTACGGCACTGCGTAGGATCCTACGGTGTTGGCGTGCATCCGTGCGTCGCTGCGGTCCGGTCCCAGGTCGACGGGCACGTGCACCTTCCGCCGACCACTGGCGACAACATCGATGTACTGTGGAGACCTCACGCCCCACGTGTTGAGCAATTCGGCGGTACGTCCACCCGGCCTCCCGCATGCCCACTATACGCCCTCGCTCAAAGTCCGTCAACTGCACATACGGTTCACGTCCACACTGTCGCGGCATGCTACCAGTGTTAAAGACTGCGATGGAGCTCCGTATGCCACGGCAAACTGGCTGACACTGACGGCGGCGGTGCACAAATGCTGCGCAGCTAGCGCCATTCGACGGCCAACACCGCGGTTCCTGGTGTGTCCGCTGTGCCGTGCGTGTGATCATTGCTTGTACAGCCCTCTCGCAGTGTCCGGAGCAAGTATGGTGGGTCTGACACACCGGTGTCAATGTTTTCTTTATTCCATTTCCAGGAGTGTAGAAAGATGATAGTTTCTCTCAAGTTCCTTCTTCTGTTTTGACAACAATGAAAATATCATTTACCACAATATGTGGGCAATTATTACAATTATTTCCACTATATTTGAATGAATTCTTTGATGAAGTAGTCACATAAAGATTCTTTGTTTGTTTGGGTATGATTACTGTCCAGAGGCCTACTCCAGGAAGCATAGAAGGAAGGAAGGAATATTATTGTTTGACATCCCATCGAGACTGATGTCAGCAAGCATAAGCTCACTCTAAGCAAGGATAGTGAAGGAACTCAGCCATGCCCATTCAAAGGAACAACTCCAAAATTTGCCTTGGCAATTTAGGGAAATCACATAAAACTTAAAGCAGGATGGCTGGATGGGGATTTGAACTGCCATCGCCCTGAATGTGAGTTTAGTGTGCTAACCACTGTGCTACCTCACTCAGTGGTTGACTCTACCTGCTGGGAGTGATTGTGACTACTGTAGGATTCAGTGATGTCCCACAAGCAGCTAGGAAAATAAAGGATGATCGAGAGTTTCACATCACCTCAAGAAGTCTAATATATCTGTAATATGAGAGGTGCCCCAGAAGTTATTGGTTAGTGACTATTTTGTTTCTACACCCATCCAACCCACTGGAAAGTAGAAAACCAGTGCATTGCATGGTGGTTGACGGCAAGAGTTTATCATTAAGGAAGACGAGTATTGCTCACCAACCTCAGCTTGTAAACCCTGTATTCTAATCCTTACACAGCAAAGACTGGCCAAGTTCCCTCTGATGCTTGCCAGTTAGAATGATTTAGGCACCTTTGTGGCTTATCAAAATCCATGGATGTGACAAATTTCATTCTCTCCCCCCCTCCCCTCCCCCAACCTACCTTCCCCTGTCAGCTGATAGAGAGACTCTCACTAAGAGCAAAATGCCAGACTACTAGCAGCTAGAAGTCATAGTACATTAGCAGACCAAATTTTGTAGTTATTTGAAACTTCCAAAACTTGAGAAGTGTTATTAACTTCTTAACATTTTTATGGTGTCATTGTTTTTTAAATGATCTGCTGCACATTCACATCACCCATGTACATGCTTAACACATAAATTTTAACAACAGTAATTGCTTTACCCACATCATGATGCACACGAACTTGATTCAATTGCTATTAAACAATAATTTATTTTTAGTTAATATGGCATTCTCACTGTCACCAAATTTAATCTAACACAAAAACTATGCAGTTGATGAGTACTGTTTTCAGCTATTCTGTAAATCTGTTGCCTTTATAACTGTTTTGTAAATCTGTTGCCTTTATAACTCAATATTAAGTCCCATCATTTGCCACTGAAGATATTGTCTTTTAAGGGAACACCTAATCATATTATGTGGTAACATAGTGCTAGTAACACAAGCTGATTATTTTCTATAGCAAAAGTAGCTTGAATGTTGCTCTAACTCATACACAAGACTTTCTTTAAAATCTGCAAACACTCATAAAACTTTAAATGTAACTTGTTACAATGGTAACAGAGACCAAGTATGTTGTTGTTGTTGTTGTTGTTGTTGTTGTGGTCTTCAGTCCTGAGACTGGTTTGATGCAGCTCTCCATGCTACTCTATCCTGTGCAAGCTTCTTCATCTCCCAGTACCTACTGCAACCTACATCCTTCTGAATCTGCTTAGTGTATTCATCTCTTGGTCTCCCTCTATGATTTTTACCCTCCACGCTGCCCTCCAATGCTAAATTTGTCATCCCTTAATGCCTCAAAACATGTCCTACCAACCGATCCCTTCTTCTAGTCAAGTTGTGCCACAAACTTCTCTTCTCCCCAATCCTATTCAATACCTCCTCATTAGTTACGTGATCTACCCACCTTATCTTCAGCATTCTTCTGTAGCACCACATTTCAAAAGCTTCTATTCTCTTCTTGTCCAAACTAGTTATCGTCCATGTTTCACTTCCATACGTGGCTACACTCCATACAAATACTTTCAGAAACGACTTCCTGACAGTTAAATCTATACCCTATGTTAACAAATTTCTCTTCTTCAGAAACGATTTCCTTGCCATTGCCAGTCTACATTTTATATCCTCTCTACTTCGACCATCATCAGTTATTTTGCTCCCCAAATAGCAAAACTCCTTTACTACTTTAAGTGTCTCATTTCCTAATCTAATTCCCTCAGCATCACCCGATTTAATTTGACTACATTCCATTATCCTCGTTTTGATTTTGTTGATGTTCATCTTATATCCTCCTTTCAAGACACTGTCCATTCCGTTCAACTGCTCTTCCAAGTCCTTTGCTGTCTCTGACAGAATTACAATGCCATCGGCGAACCTCAAAGTTTTTACTTCTTCTCCATGAATTTTAATACCTACTCCAAATTTTTCTTTTGTTTCCTTTACTGCTTGCTCAATATACAGATTGAATAACATCGGGGAGAAGCTACAACCCTGTCTCACTCCTTTCCCAACCACTGCTTCCCTTTCATGCCCCTCGACTCTTATAACTGCCATCTGGTTTCTGTACAAATTGTAAATAGCCGTTCGCTCCCTGTATTTTACCCCTGCCACCTTCAGAATTTGAAAGAGAGTATTCCAGTTAACGTTGTCAAAAGCTTTCTCTAAGTCTACAAATGCTAGAAACGTAGGTTTGCCTTTTCTTAATCTTTCTTCCAAGATAAGTCGTAAGGTTAGTATTGCCTCACGTGTTCCAACATTTCTACGGAATCCAAACTGATCTTCCCCGAGGTCCGCTTCTACCAGTTTTTCCATTCGTCTGTAAAGAATTCGCGTTAGTATTTTGCAGCTGTGACTTATTAAACTGATAGTTCGGTAATTTTCACATCTGTCAACACCTGCTTTCTTTGGTATTGGAATTATTATATTCTTCTTGAAGTCTGTGGGTATTTCACCTGTCTCATACATCTTGCTCACCAGATGGTAGAGTTTTGTCATGACTGGCTCTCCCAAGGCCATCAGTAGTTCTAATGGAATGTTGTCTACTCCCGGGGCCTTGTTTCGACTCAGGTCTTTCAGTGCTCTGTCAAACTCTTCATGCAGTATCTTATCTCCCATTTCGTCTTTATCTACATCCTCTTCCATTTCCATAATATTGTCCTCAAGTACATCACCCTTGTATAAACCCTCTATATACTCCTTCCACCTTTCTGCCTTCCCTTCTTTGCTTAGAACTGGGTTGCCATCTGAGCTCTTGATATTCATACAAGTGGTTCTCTTCTCTCCAAAGATCTCTTTAATTTTCCTGTAGGCAGTATCTATCTTACCCCTCAAGAGACAAGCCTCTACATCCTTACATTTGTCCTCTAGCCATCCCTGCTTAGCCATTTTGCACTTCCTGTCGATCTCATTTTTGAGACGTTTGTATTCCTTTTTGCCTGCTTCATTTACTGCATTTTTATATTTTCTCCTTTCATCAATTAAATTCAATATTTCTTCTGTTACCCAAGGATTTCTATTAGCCCTCGTCTTTTTACCTACTTGATCGTCTGCTGCCTTCACTATTTCATCCCTCAGAGCTACCCATTCTTCTTCTACTGTATTTCTTTCCCCCATTCCTGTCAATTGTTCCCTTATGCTCTCCCTGAAACTCTCTACAACCTCTGGTTCTTTCAGTTTATCCAGGTCCCATCTCCTTAAATTCCCACCTTTTTGCAGTTTCTTCAGTTTCAATCTGCAGTTCATTGTGGTCAGAATCCACATCTGACCCTGGAAATGTCTTACAATTTAAAACCTGGTTCCTAAATCTCTGTCTTACCATTATATAATCTATCTGATACCTTTTAGTATCTCCAGGATTCCTCCAGGTATACAACCTTCTTTTATGATTCTTGAACCAAGTGTTAGCTATGATTAAGTTATGCTCTGTGCAAAATTCTACAAGGCGGCTTCCTCTTTCATTTCTTCCCCCCAATCCATATTCACCTACTATGTTTCCTTCTCTCCCTTTTCCTACTGACGAGTTCCAGTCACCCATGACTATTAAATTTTCGTCTCCCTTCACTACCTGAATAATTTCTTTTATCTCGTCATACATTTCATCTATTTCTTCATCATCTGCAGAGCTAGTTGGCATATAAACTTGTACTATTGTAGTATAGTATAGCAGTGAAAATTAACACGATGGTGTCCTGAAAAATAGATGTTCATAATGTACACATACCATTAGAAGAGGATGTGCATAAAAGGCAGATATGTGCCTAAAGAAAGGGTATAAAAATTAGGTCATTATTGCAAATTACAATAATGAAGTAAGTGTTTTGGAAGTGCAATGTTCATTTATGCATACTTATAAGATCACTATACTTGGACTATAGTATACAATACTTCATTCTTCAAAATTTTACTGATTCACTTCCTTGTGACATTCATTTGTAACTGGCAACAGAAATGAGTTTCTCAAAATGGAAGGTATTTGCAAAGTTTTGGACAACACTGACGGTAACACTATAAAAACAAGAAAATGTATATTGTCTCACAAATTTGTATTTTGAAAACATTAATTTGTGTTTCCAAACACATACTTATACATATAATTACTCGCTTCCAAGCCATAGTGTGTAATGTCAGATCGGTAGTGTGTATGTGTGCACAAAGATTTGTAATAAATAACTGTCATATGAACATCACACACACACACACACACACACACACACACACACACACACACACACACACAGATATATAGACATAAAACACTAAATAACAAATCTATTCAGCATCTTACTATTTGAAAGAAAAATCACAATAATGGAATGTTTTCTTAACTTACATTCACATGACAAGACATATTTTATCACATACTGCAAGCCACCACTCACCTGGCAGTCATCTAAATGAAATAAGAAAGCTGATTTTGTACTTTGCTTTGAATTTTTGAAGGCCTGTTACATTTGTCTGCCATCACTAAAATTTAATGGAGAGAACAAACTGACCATGCAATGATTGTGGCTTACACTCAGTCATTACATCTCTTCTGCTTTACCCATTGTGGTCTGAGATTCTAATAAAATAGTCAATTTAGCATCCAGACAGTGAAAATATATTTCACTTATTTTTAAAGAATAAACTAACTTGTGACCAATATTTCAGCTTATGAGAACATACCTGCTTTATCCTAGCTTTAATTAATATTATCTTGAGAATGCTTTTTGAGTTTCAGCATAAAATGCGACGAGGCATTTGCAAAAAAAGTTAGTAAAAGTGAATACACACAAACTGTATAACATTTACTTTTTGGAGGTTTTATAGACATGAGACTAATACTGGTAACTTAATTTTCCTGTTCATTATTTAAGAATTATAAAAATAAATTCTTATCTACAATAAACTGCAGTGCAAGAAATTTATATGAAATACAATATACTTAATCAACTGCGCACTGTTATGCACAGTTATTCTATGCTTACATATTATGGTAACATAAGCTATAATTTCAATCTTAGTGGGAAGAGCATGAAACTTCACAGGAACTTATTTGCAAATATACTTGCACAAACTGCACAAGTTTTGACTTGGGAATGAGACACAGACCACAAAGACAGAAAATGCAAGAAAGAACATTTCCTTTCATAACCCCTGCACTGTGGATGATGCACCCTGTCTTACAGGTGAGTCTGAAATGTCAAAAGAAAAACAAGTTAGAATTTAAATAGCTACAAGCTTCACATACATCCACCCAAATTTAATTTTTGCCCCCATTTTCTTTTTTTTATGAGACATTAAAGACTGATGAAAATGGAAATATTTAAATTAGCTGTAGATGCACACAGTACTATAATATGCATCTGTTTATCAAAATGGTGCAACTTAAAGTATGTAAGCAGCTTGAAGAAACCAAATACAATTTGGTACTGAACCTATGGTTTTCAGTAGAACAAGTTTATATGAGAACTGAAAGACTGAAGCCATTTCTAATCCAGTCATGTGACTCTCCTCCCCCCATACCCCATTTTTCCGCATACAGTTATTTGTGTCTTTGATCTGTAATGCAAACACACAAACTAAAGCAATAAAATGACTGCAGAAACAGCACTTAAAATATTCTAAGCTGGAGGTGTCACTTATATGAGGAAGTTGAATTTTCATTACATAATTATCTTTTACACACAAATAAAAAACTAAGAATGTATAATACTTGACAGTAAAAAATTTCATCTGCCCTCTGGTTCTACCTGTCTGTTTGGTCAATGTTTGAAGTAATGAAAATAGATTTGTTGCCAATGCAAGTATAGTTAAAATTAAATTAAGATCACAAAGATAATAACCAGTGTTTTGCAAGTACTTATTGCAGTATTAACGCATGAGAGGGTTTGAATATACACTGGATTCGGTTTTAATAAGAATGTCTGCAGCATAATTGTAGCCATCACCATATTGTTATCTTTCACCATCTAACCAACCACTACTACTGCAACAGATGGCAAAGGAAGCAGGCAATACAATTATGAGCCTTTATTATATTTGAGTAATGCTCATACATTTCTATAATTGATCCAAATAAATTAAGTATGAAGTGTTAAAGGAACAATAATGATGGAAGATTAGATTACAGTTTTTGGAAGACCAGGGAGATATCACCAACACAAGTGGTAAACTTTTTAAAAGACGCCAACTGTTGGAATGTTGCTATGTTGTATGACCAGTAACAAGGAAAGAAAATGGTGACAACGAAACATGGTAAATGCATGCATAGTGACAGTCTATGGTTGGTGAACCATGGAGAGAACATGAAATAATCCACTTTCAACAGCAACAAGAAAGACATATCAAGAAAGGGTGTGCACAAGTGACAATGTAAATATACATAATTTTCTCAAACAATAAAATGCTCTAATGACAAACTTTAGTGATAAGCACACTATAATATGTTTTTCACTGTTTCTGCTAAGCTAACAGAAGGTTCTAGGATCATAGCAAGCAGGTATGGTATTTTGTACTGAAGTTTACTTTCTTTTGTATGTAATATATTCCTAAAATGAGAGTTCATGTTTGACACACACACACACACACACACACACACACACACACACACACACACACACGAAAATCAGTTTCTTGTATAATATGTCAGACTTTGCACAGGTGTTAATGACCAACACACTTCCTTATGAACTTCTACTACATTAACACAATCTCTTCCTTCTTAGAAAGCTCTTAATTTAATAAGTTAATGAATGTGCCCTAAACAATATGGTTAGGTACAACACAAACTGGCTACATTGTGTGACCTGAAACTGAGAGCACCTTCAATTTTTTTTAATGAAAAATTTCATATCTGCAGAGCAATATACAGAAAAACAAATATATGCAGCATAGACATGATATGAAATGAGAGAGAAAACCATTATGTGATAATACCTCAAAGACCATATCATTTTATGTTGTAGAAGCATGGAGTAATTTCTGTTTACATGAAATGTAAAATGTATTTTCGACTTTTGAATAAATAAGTTATTTTTTCTAGAGGTGTAGTTAAAAACACATAATTTGGCTCCCCCTTGAAGAAGATGACTCTCTCTGTGTGTGTGTGTGTGTGTGTGTGTGTGTGTGTGTGTGTGTGTGTGTGGGCGCGTGCGGGGTATGGTAACAGCTACTGAACACATTAGCTAATAGAAAGAAAATAGGCCAAGAGCTACATTATAGTCAACACTTATTTTCTCACATAGTGTCACTTCTGTAATATTCTTACAAATTTTATAAGTTAAATGAAAATATAGAACACAAATGTATGATAACTGCAAGTGATTTTTAAATTTATTGCATGAAAGGGTTAACATGACACTGATGGCATACAGCTTTTACAATATGCAACAGTTATTATTTTTAATCAATTACTTATTGATCATAGAAAATGTAAGTAGGTATAACACAGAAAGAAAATTCACAAAAGAAACAGGTACATGTTCAACATGTTTGCAAATGGCTACACCTGGCTTTTATATAATTACCCTTTCAGAGAAATAATATCAGAAAATTCTTAGCCTATATAATCTCTTTCACAGTTAGTATATTGAATCATTACAATCTTAGATCATCAGTTTTCAAGATTACAGTATCTGAATGTATTAGGCAGATAGGTTTTCTTTACAACTATAATAACCATATTGAAAACCTTCAATTTTGTGTATAATTTTGATCATGAAGATAAACCAGCAGAATAACACACACCTATCAACAAGCATGATAACAAGAACTATAGTTACAGTCGAAATCTTACTCGAGTACACTCAAGTGTCAAAAATGCCCACTGCTTCCTACTATCAAAATTTAGTTTCATCAATGACACTGTGAGGAAAAAAGCATAAAAAAGTTTTGAGATTTCAAGAGGAGTTTCCTACTTATGTGAATAATGTCTGATTGAATGGAAGACAGCACATAACAACTGTGAAAACCAATTAATGTGCAAATATAAAATTTATCATTCTAAAAATGTGAAATTGTCAAGCTTGTGAGACACAAATAATAGAGAAATGTATCTCATATACATTGTGAAGGGCTATTAGCAGTATTTACCAACAATTCTCAGTGTTAAAATTACTGCAGTTAAACATTATAGTTATAACATTAACATATAAAAGGCATTTACATTAACCCCACCTGCACTGAAGCTAGTGTAACACTAATTTCATGCCATTTTGACACACGTGTCGCATAATGGTCCCACAAAATCAGATTAAAAGCAAATTATTCAGTATTTATGCTCTACTATCAGATATTGCTTTTGTGGCCTTTACACCTTCCTTTAGTTTAGAACTTAGGGGTAGGGGCGGAGTCTTATAAAAAGGGGAAAGTAAAGATATCGGTTTGTGTGAAAAATTCTGGCTTTTGTCTTGCACAAAGTATCTGTGAATGGCTGTTTTCAATAATGACCACTTATACCATATGAGTATACTCTGATTTTATTAAAATGACATTGTTACTAGAAAGGTATATTTGAAGCTTTTAGCTATGATATTAATAGTTACATGGAATTTACATTGTATTTAGTTTACATACATACATACATACATACATACATTTCGTTCCAGTGGGTTTCAAATCTCTGTTTCTCATGTGGCAAGACAAACAAGTTTATCGGAAAGTGGGAATCTCTACATAACAACTTTCATTTTACAATTGACTATAACAGCACTGTAAAACTATGAAGTACCTCACAAGTTGTATAAGGTATCCAAAGATAACAATCTTTTCGATGCTCTTAAAAGTTGGATGAAGCATATGACTGACCACATTAACACTCACTTTTTAGCAATGTACCTGGTTCCTGGATTCTTTATTCTCTATTTCTATAGTTTAGGACAGAACAACAGTGCAAACGTATTTACATCAATGCTTTTACTTTTTCTCAGTGAAACTCATCTTATATAAGTTTCCTAACACATGCACTGCCTTATATACAACCTGCTCAATGTTACAAATAATTTGTGCATTTTGGTAATATTAAAGTTTTAAACCCATTTTTCTTAAATTTTG
Organism: Schistocerca nitens; assembly: GCF_023898315.1. Taxonomy (NCBI): domain Eukaryota; kingdom Metazoa; phylum Arthropoda; class Insecta; order Orthoptera; family Acrididae; genus Schistocerca; species Schistocerca nitens. Next base: position 592,281,245 of record NC_064616.1, on the reverse strand, counting down.
CAGGAATGAAATAAATGCCACCAGACAAACTTTGCACTCCTCTGCACAGAAGTGAAAGTAGCAACAGCCACTGATTACAAAGCTTCAGTAATTTACTTGTTCCCAATTTGTTTAACAATCAGTCATAGTTACTGCCTGTCATGCTGAGAAGTGACTGCTATCCCGTGTGTGTGTGTGTGTGTGTGTGTGTGTGTGTGTGTGTGTGTTTGTTGTTGTTGTTGTTGTTGTTGTTGCATGTATGAGCAAAGCAAACACGAAAGTAGTATCACTGTATGGATTACTTCTAAAACTCAGTTGTATGTGACAGTATTTCTACTTTTGCTTAAGGTGTTTTTTTTATTTTTATTTTATTTGTATACAGTCAGCAGTGTGTTATAAAAGGCAATCTCTCTTTAGGCCTTTGGACTATAGTTCATCTTCTAGGATTTTAATTTTCCATTCTGTTAATCAGCTAATGAAAGTAAGCTACATAAGATTACAAACAAAACTGTTCCTCAATTTTGCAAATGAAACAGCAAGACTGGCTTAAATAACGACTGCCAAAACCACTAAAATGTGTGACTATATAATAAAAAAAAGTTTAATTCATTTATTGCTTCATATATGTACTCTCAAAGAAATATTACTGCTCAGTAGGAAAAATGGTGAAGATAATCATTTTATTTTGGGAGCAGGAAGTATAAGGGTATGAAGTTTAAATCTGTAAGTGATGTCCAGGTGAGAACAAATAAGAGCACAAGATGAATTTTCCAGAAAATCAGAATATCAGCCTTGTGGCACTTGAGTTTTCACAAAGTAAATGACTCAGAGCTAGAGCAGATAAAAACCAACATTAAGGCTGAACATTATTTACTTGTAGTGGCAAGCTCAATTTGAAGGTCATGACGACTTGCAATTTTGGACAAGAAACAAAGCATCAATAAACACAATGCAAGTTTCTGTGAAAAGGAACCAAAAAGATAATCAGTATTAATCTGCAGTCTAACAAGGTAGAGTATGTGTGTCAGTTGTAGTATTTAAGTCAGTTGAAGACTGAATGTCATGAAGTAACTTCCTTTACAAGACATAGTACACAATTCAAAAAACAAATAAAATTTTACTCAGGAAGTAATATGACAAATTTTTCGTGACAGCTTAAAAGTACTACCGTATGTAAAGTCATCTGGGAAGAGTGAAATACTTGTTACAGACAGTGATTCATATCTGGAGAAACTTGCAACTACACAGCACAGCTCAATTCTGCATGCAAACTGTGCAGTAACAGCAACAACTATACTAACAACAACAACAATGATAATAACAATGATGACAACAACAGTAGCAGCAGCAGCACCAGCAGTAACCACCTGATACCTCCATTTGTATACAGGATGCTTATAGGTCATATTTAAAGTAAATTGAAAATTTACACATCATTTAAAACCAAGTGCTGTGCTACTAAATAACTCAGCCATTGGGTAACCTCTCAACAGTATCTGACAAACAGAAAAAGAGAGAACTTTGAAGCTAAAGGTACAATTTTACCTAGATAATATTCTACTATTATCATTTGCTATGATTTCAACATGAATATACATAAGATGATTACGCCCACAAATATTCTTTCACAAATTGGAAAGAAGGAGGTAAGTGAGCTATATAGTAGATATAAAGGAGAGTTAAGAAACCAATAAACATAGAAAACCAGCAGTTATTTAATTTCTACCTCACATCACAGCTGTTTCAATCCATGCTACAAATATCTTTTAATCATGAGCAACTTTGCCCAAGTCAAATACAGAACATACATTGGTGGAACATAATATTTTATTTACAAAAAATCACCCTTAGAGAAAGATAGAAGCTTAATATAAAATAACTCTGTCATTAGAGTAGTGTGTCATTAAAAACAAAGTCAATTTTTTAAATACAAGTTGACTTCGGAAAAATGTGTCCATCTAGGGGAGGTTATCAATAACTGAAATGTTAAGTTTTCATTTGGATGAAGCATAGTCTAGAATAAATCCACATTGACACAGCAATAACACATGAAGTGTATGGAAATTATACTACAAAACGAGGAAAACGGGTTCAGAGTACATCATTATAAAGACCAATTTTACTATTGAGAATATAAGTCACAGTTGTTTTGAAAAAGTAAGCCTTCCTATGACAAATCTGGGAAGCATGATGCTAATGTCAGCAGCATTCGGGCCATAAAATGAGACAAAATATGAATTGTAGTGAACTGTTTTTAGGAATCACAATAACATAAAAATTTATGAACTTCCTTGTTGTGGCGCAATGATAAGAAGTGTATGAATTTAAAATGGCAGTGAGTAAATGCAACATGATCTCAAGAGAGTTGAAATAAACAACAATTATCATAAAAGTACACAACTAAGGAAGATTGTGCCTGAACCATGTCGGAATTAATAGCAGGCCACTACTGACACGTATACAACGTAATTTCAAACAATTTACACAACAAATTACCTTTAGTTGGCATTTTGGATACTGTTTGTTAGCGGAAAATTTCTACACACAGTGCATTAAGATATATTTCTAACATTTTTAAAAATGTCAATTTACCAATACTCACAATGGGCCGGTCAACATGCTTCACTTAGCAATTTCCCTTTATTAAACCTATTGCAATATAAAATTTACTCTGATGTTATTCTTCAAATTTATGTTTCATACTAAATACTAACACAATCTACAATGTAACAATAACAACAATAAGAACAATAACAGATCTATACTGACTGGCATACTTTCTGGTAGCTCTGACAAATGAGCACCCAGCTCCAACAAATACAGACATAATTCTACAGCACAGAGCATAAAAAAACACTTATAACACATTCCCATATTTTAATAAATTACAGCTTCACTTGAGTTACAGCACACCAAAACTACATATACTGATACATACTTCTGGACTGATCAAAGTCTTCTTAACAATTGTAAAATATATGACACAAAATACACACACACACACACACACACAAAATCTAAAAAATAGAAAATGCACATTGTTTGCCTGGATATTAATTAATACTGACTAAACCAACAAACTGACTAAAAGTAGCTTTGGGAAACAAGTACAGGTCCATTTAGTTCCTGCATTATAAAGTTCACAAGCCAGTACTGGTAAAAAAGTATCCACCCATAATTTAAAAAAAAAAATCATTACAATGTTCTGTGTTATATATTTCACCAACAGCACTTATTCTGATTCACATTTAAAAATATCATTAAGTCAGTTCTCTGGGAACAATATGTCACGAGAAGGCAAGAAAGTCTAAAGCTGCAAATTATCTGATACAAATCAGAACACACTTTTTATCCTGTCCTACTTTACCTTTAAAATGGGTCACTAGCAGAGAGAAAAAAGTCATCTGGCTGCTTGCACAAATACAGAAATGAGTTAGAATGACAAATATAAAATGTAAATAAAACAGAATGTTATGCACAGTAATCACAAGAAAAATAAAATATAACTACACTACAAGAATACAGAGAAAAACTGCCTGGCAAAGAACATGCTGTCAAAATTATTCACATCTTATTATGAGATTCACATCTCAGTATGAATATAATTGTCCATAGCATGTACTAACACAATAATGTTTGGATGATAACAACTAATTGGCATTTTTAGAGTTTTCCATAAAAGCAATATTTTTCAGATGAATTACAAAGGAAAATAGAAGACACTTGTCTGACTAATGAAATTAGCAAATATAGATCACTAAACAGAGAGAGAATTCTAGTGCTTGCAACCATTTTACAGAATCAGTATCGGTGGTGGAGGAGAATGAATGTGTGTGTGTGTGTGTGTGTGTGTGTGTGTGTGTGTGTGTGTATTAGTTTACTACAATTCAAGACACACTGGCATCCATCACAGCTCAAACACTTCTGAAACCTGTCACACTCAGTTTACATGAGCATTAAAATGGACACGAGCATAGGCCATATTTTGCCAATATGTTCTAGTCACACACTGTAATTCACTGAGCAATTCACACACATCATAGTCATATGCTGAAGTGTTAGGTGATGGTTTTCCTGGGATGCAGCTTCATTGCGACTACTTTTGCCTGTAGCCGGATGCAAAGTCATTGATCATTTTTATGATGTGGAAGTCTACTGATGGCTGCCATCAAGTTCACACTTATCTCTGATAGCCACAATATTGATAGCATCTTTGATGTGGAGTTATTCACTGATGATGCTAAAACAAAACCAGAACTATGGGGTGTATTCCCTGAAAGTTATACGGACAACAAAGACAGAAAGAGTATGGTTTCAAGATTGCAGTTTTTTTGTGAAGAGACAGAGACAAATCAAAACAGCTGAAAGATGTAACTTTTTATTGAAATAGTATACCAAATATTTACAAGGTTTTAATTCAAATGCAATTGTCCTGTAACAGAAATATCATTAAATCAGTAGTCTGAAAAATTACTTCTGTTTTTGTCAACAGGCTATCTTCCTTATGCAGTTGACTGAAGCACTTGATTTCAAATCTTGTGTACATAAGCTCACCACACAAAATATTCCTTAAAGGAACACACAGTTTACTTTGGAGCATTGCAGATAGTGTAGAAATGGTACCAGGCAATCATGTGACACTCTGTCACTGACATGTGTCACTGCAATGCCACGGCAGTTAGCTGTTTATGTGGCATTTGGTTTTATGGATCAGTGTAGTAAGATGGGTTAATGTGGAGAAGGGACAGAACAGCAGAAAGCAGCTATCATGTTTGGATGTGCACATGACCATGTTGTGAATGAAGTTATCTTGTTGGTGTATTGATGCAGACTGTCCATTGTGTCTACATGGAACAATGTACCACTCCCAACCATGTAACTTGACATAAGAATAGTGATTGTAAAAAGCTCCTAACCAACAGGGACCGAAGATGAATGTCACACCCTATCAATGATAATCGGTTTCTGCCCCAATAGCAATTGCTGCTGTCAGTGACTGTAGGTTGATTTCAACCAGTTTCCAAGTGAATATTGCAAAGGAAACTGTATGCAATGGACATCTGGATTCGAGTGCCTCTCAGAAGGCCACTGCTCACAGCAGCACATAAATGTGAATGTCTCCAATGAGCCAAACAACACAGAAACTAGACAATAGCTGACTGGAGGCATATAATGTGATCCATGATGTAGGAGGAGGAGGAGATTAGTGTTTAACGTCCCGTCGACAACGAGGTCATTAGAGACGGAGCGCAAGCTCGGGTGAGGGAAGGATGGGGAAGGAAATCGGCCGTGCCCTTTCAAAGGAACCATCCCGGCATTTGCCTGTAGCGATTGAGGGAAATCACGGAAAACCTAAATCAGGATGGCCGGAGACGGGATTGAACCGTCGTCCTTCCGAATGCGAGTCCAGTGTGCTAACCATGATGTAGGAACGTGGCCTGTTTCCAAATGGTGCAAGGCACTGACTGCATCAATGGCCAAATGCCATTTTTAGCTCACAATGGGTGGAGGGTGTAGCTCAAGCAGGGGGTGATTCTGTGATGTTTAGGGAATGTTTTCTGTACCACAACTTGGGCCCACACATTCGGATAACAGTGAAAATGAACCAGAATGTTCACTTAAAGATTCCTGGTGACTAAATTAAGCATTGCCCTTCTTCTACATCTTATAGTTGATTATGCTGTGAACACTCCCATCTTCCAAGCTGACCCCAACTGTGTTGACAGGACTACACACATATGTTCCTGGTTTGACAACACTTAGGCACTCTGTCACACCTTGGCTGGCCCACTAAGTCACCCGATCTTCATCCCACAGCAAATGTCTTTGACTATTTGGAACAGAAACTAAAATACAGCACTGAACATTCCCACAATTTGTAAGCTTTATGGGATCTAATTATCAGCAAGGTGCTTCAACAGGATATGGCATACATGAAGAAACTTGTGTTCTCTCTTCCTCACCAAACTGAGACCATTATCAAGGTTAGGTAGTGATACACAGTATTAGTGTAATATCTCCTACAGGTGTTAACTATTTGTCCAATATGCTTAGGCCATCTTTCAGCTGAAATCTGTCTCTAGTATAAACATAACTGAAAGCAATACGGCATCCTTTAATAATACTGACAACCAGATTGATCTTTTACTTACGCATTTTTGTTAGAAATTTTGGTCAAACAACAATGAAATACAAATACAAGTTCGACATTACTTTGGCACTGTATGTGAGCTGATACACAACAAATGCCACGACCTGCATAATCCAACAAATACACAGACTTTTTGTCTTATTCCTGTGAACTTAAGTAATATAGCAGCTAACTCATACAAACTGGCGTGTTTATAAAGTTAACATTCAGTTTTGTTCACCATTCTGAAACAAAACTGTAACATTAAAAAAAAATACAAATTGTATTGAGATTATTTGCTAGCCTGTTTTAATCTCAAAATAGACATTCCCATGTTTACACTAAAATATGCTTCAACTTCATTTATGCAAGTCCCCTGCTGGATTTTTCTATCTGTATGTGACGGCTAATCTCAGGAATTACTGTAGGGGTTTTTGTATGGTTTTCATTAATAGACAGACTGTTTCACAAGAAAGGATTGTGTATACATTTTTTATTGCTGCTATGCCAGATAAGTCATCTGGCCATGAAGATTTTGTGCTACCAGTGTGAAGTACGGGTAGGTTTCTAGTTCTATATAATTTCACAGCAAGCCAATATTAGTGCAGGCTACAAGAAAGTGTCACCAGCAGGGCAAAAAATACAAAGACAACATGACAACAATGTGATGCAGAATTAAAATGAAAGTCCACATTACTCCTCCAAGTCAACAGTGGCTGCTGAACTAGAGTTACAGAAGGTAGGGGGGAGGTTGCAGTCACTAGTACTAATGAAAAAATAAGCTCAAGTATAAGATAATAAAACAATTTTCTGAGTCTCGTTACTTCACTCTACTGTTCACTTCTGCATGACCCTTTGAGTACACAAATATCTTTATATACCACATTATGCAGGTAAAATGTGAACAATAAATGTGTGACTAGTTAGTTGTTCAATTCTTGTTGAATCATCATTACATAAGGAATATTTTATTGTTCTTACTGCTAAAATGTCTGGGTAGTTCTATCCTAAATGAATGAGATCACCATTAGTGACTTGTGTTGTTGATGCAGCATAACAGTCTTGACGATAACTGTGGTCTTTATTATGTACTATGAAGTCTGAATGACTCTATACATATTAATGATGAAGTCTCCTTAGGCTACCAGCTGAGTAGAGGTGTCATTCTGCAGCACTGTTTGACAAGTTTCCTACTCATGATCTTCAGGTGAAGTGTTAGGGTCATGTCCAGTTCGCATCTTTATAGACACTGGACTGCAGGTTTCTCTGCCTTGCCTGCAATGGCTGCGCCAATCACATGCCCCTGGAAGGGGTATTGTGGACAGTGGCAGGGGAGGGGAGAAATTGGGAATCACAAACAGCTGTGGGGGGGCCTCCCAGCATGTTGGAGGGTTCTGGCAGCATGTCCGGGTGCTGACTTTGCCACTTTCACATCTGAATGCTCTTGACATATTCTTGCTAGTGCTACATCCCAAGCAGAGCACAGCTGGAAACTGCTATTTCAGTTGAGAAGATTATCATGGATCTGTATCTCCACTGCCTCTTTGATGATCGAGCCCCAGAAACTATTTATCTGGCACAACACCTGTCTGTTCAAAACAAAAAATACGATCTTCATTGAGGCTGTGCTCTGTCACTACAGATTTGTCCATTTGGCCAAGGCGAATCCTTCTCACATGTTCTGAGTGGCACTATGAAATACACCATTGCACAACTGATGCTGTAGATCACCAGTGTTCGTGGTCCTAGTTTGTCTTTCAATTAGCCATGCATATTTTTGATTTTTGCCAATAAGCTGAAAATGGTTTTAATGTTGCTGTTCTCCAATATCTTGGAAATCTTGACCATGGGCAGCCCAGCATACGGAAGGAACACAAGATACTTTGTGTCTTCTTCCATATTTGTTCACAAGTTGTGGCTCACATTGGCACCGACAGTGCCTGTTGCCTAGGTTTTGAGACCATCCTCAGTTCATACTAGTAGCTGGCAGTGGTAGTGAAGCCTGCTGGCCTTGTGCACATGGTGCAAGCAGAGCTTGCAATTTGCAGCACTGTTATCAGTGTATATTGGGGTCTTTTGGTTTGGAGACAAGTGGAGGGTCTCAACCAAAGTCTTTGTTAACTCTGTGATGGTCTTGGTTGCAGATTTCTGGACCTGCGTTTTATCAGGTGGGGAATTTTATGACTCCCTTGATAGGTCAGGGGTGCATTACAAAAAGGAAGCAGCTACTCTGGTAGCAGAGTAGTTATGAAGTGCACATGGATTTTTTTTAGGCTAGGCAGTTGCTTGAGGTTCTCTGATGAACACTCGCCAAACGACTTGCAGATAGCAAAATCAGACCATGTTCACAGAAAAGACACTTTGATTGTCAAAATTTTATCAGTAAATTCTTGAAGTATTTGTAACAAAGTTCCCAAATTGACTGCTTTCCAGAAAACTTCTTGTGCTCAAATTATTCTCAGGACCAAGAGCTGGCTGATAGTGATTCACGGAACGTATATCAAAAACACAGATTAAGACGCCATAGAAGGGGACATTTTCATTGCAGTTGAAAAAAAAATATTGTCTCTGTTGAGGTTCAATTTGAGTGGGATGGTGAAGTTATCTGGTGGAATGTAACAGGTGTAAGTGAAATCAAGTTAACTGTTGGATGGCTTTACCAGCCACTTGATTCCACCGTGACAGTTTTAGAATTGTTCAAAGAATGTGTACGCGCAACAGTGCACAAATACTAATGTAATGCAATATTAGCTGGAGGCAACTTTAATCTACTGAGTCTAGATTGAGGCATCTATGGATTCATTGCCTACAGATTCATTGTACAGACAGACAGTCTTGTGAAGTTATTATGACCATGTTTTCCAGAAACTTTCTTGAGCAGCTAGTTCAAGAGCCCACATGCAATGGAAATATTTTAGACCTTGTAGCTACAAACAGGCATGACATAATCAATAGCTTCAGTGTAACGGCTGGGATTAGTGACCATGCTATCATAGTGGCTTTGGCTACTAAAGTTATTGAATCAATCAAGAAGTCTAGGAGAATATTTATGCTAGAAAAAGCAGATGGACAGCTGTTACAATCCCACTCAGACAAAGAATTGACATCATTTAGTTCCAGTATGATGGACATAGAGGAATTTTGGATTAAGTTTAAATGGATTGTAAATCATATTCTGGATAAGTATATGCTGAGTATGAGGATTAAGGATGGAAAAGACCAATCATGAGTAAAAAAAAAAAAAATCCATAAAAATGCTGAGGAAGCAAAGGCTGTAGCACTCTTGGTTCAAAAGACAATGCGTAAATGACTAGAGGCAAAAGTTAATAGAAATTCGCGTGTCTATAAAAACATTCATGTGTGAAGCTTACAACAACTACTACTGTCATACCTTAGCAAAAGATCACGCAAAGAACCCAAGAAAATTCTTGTCCTACATAAAATCCCTAAGGGGGTCTAAGGCTTCTATACACCCACTCATTGACCAGTGTGACATGCAGTAGAAGATAACAAAAGTAAAGCTGAAGGTTTAAAATTTTTCAATTAAGAAATTGTTCATGCAGGAGAATCGTACGTAGAAATTGTGATTTGACCATCAGACAGACTCCCTTATGGAGGGCATCAAAACAAGCATCCCTTGCTTAGAGAAACAACTGAAAGCAAATAAGTCACCAGGTCCTGATGGAATCCCAATTTGGTTTTATACAAAGAGTACTCTACAGCACTGGCACTGAATCTCTCACCCAGGGCAAAATCCCAAGTGACTGGAAAGAAAAGCAGGTAACTCCTGCATATAAAAGGGTAAAAGGATAGACCAGCGAAATTACAGACCAATATTCTTAACATTCGTTTGCTGCAGAAGCCTTTAACATATTCACAGTTCAAATGTAATACATTCCTTGAGAAGGAAAAGCTTCTGTCCATGAATCAGCATGGTTTTAGAAAGCATCACTTGTGCCATACTCAGCATGCACTTTTCTCACACGATATCCTGCAATGGATGAAAGGCAACAGATGGATTCCATATTCCTATATTTCCGAAAAGCCCTTGCCATGGTTCCACACTGGCAACCACTGATGAATGTACACGCATATGGAACAGGTTCCCAGATACAGGGTGTGGTAGATAAGTAATGAGACTCAGTCTAGAAAAACAAATTTATTGATCCAATTTGTACAAAACGTTAATATTCTTCAAAGTACTCGCCTTGGGCGTCGACACAACGTTGCCAGCGAGTTTTCCAAGCTTCATAGGCCCCACTGTAGTCCGTTTGAGTTATCCCAGTTAGCGCCTTCGTGACAGCACGTTGGATGTTCGGAATATTGTCGAAACGATGACCCTTCAGGCATATTTTGACCTTCGGAAATAGGAAGAAATCAGGAGGACTCAAGTCAGGGCTGTATGGTGGCTGTGGCAAAACTTCAACTCCAATTCGGGTCAAGTAGGAGGTCACGAGGAACGCTGTGTGCGCCGGAGCGTTGTCGTGGTGGAGACGCCAGCGTTGAGCAAGGTCCTGTCGCTTCTGTTTGACGGCTCTGTGCAATCGCTGAAGGACTTCTTTGTAGAATTCGGCATTGACAGTCTTCCCCTGAGGGACAAACTCTTTGTGAATTAACCCCCGCTTGTCGAAAAACACAATCAGCATTGTCTTGATGCGGGACTTTGACATTCTTGCTTTCTTCGGCCGCGGGGATGCCGGTGTGTGCCACTCCGAGCTCTGGGCTTTCGTCTCCGGGTCGTACTGGAATGTCCACGATTCGTCGCCTGTTACTACGTTGTCTAAAAAGTGTGGATTATTTTCCAAATCATTCAACATCTCACGGCAAACGTCCACTCGTTGTTGCTTTTGTTCGGCGGTGAGCACTCGGGGAACCAATTTTGCGCAAACTTTCCTCATCATCAAATGTTGCGTAACAATTTGGTGAACCGTAAATTTATTCACGGAGACCTCATCGGCGATCATTTTGAGACTTAAACGACGGTCGGAGTCCAGGAGTTCTTTCACTTTGGCCACCGTTTCATCCACACGACTCGTTGAAGGGCGTCCAGATCGTTCCATGTCTTCAACGGATTCCCTCCCGTTTTTAAATTCATTAAACCACCGGAACACTTGAGCTCTTGATAGGGAGTCTTCTTTGTAGGCCTCCGCAATCATAGCAAAAGTTTCCGAAGCAGTTTTGCCCAAGCGAAAGCAAAATTTGATTGCATACCGCTGTTCTATCGAGCGATCCATCTTCAGCGTTTTCACAAGTGTCACGGGCACACAAACAACGTAAGACGCGAAGCTCGACCCTCACTGCACCAGAGCTCCAACGCGACTGCGAACCGGTTCTATTGTTAGCTCAGATCCCCCACCACGTGACGTACAGGTGGAGACCGCCCTGCGAGCGACTGGGGCGCCGCGCGGCGGCCAGTCTCATTACTTATCTACCACACCCTGTATGTGAGTCGCTCGATGACTTCCTGAGCAACAGAAACCAGTACGTTGTCCTCAAGGGCGAGTGTTCATCACAGACAAGGGTATTGTTAGAAGTGCTCCAGGGATGTGTGACAGGACAACTGTTTTTTTCTATATACACAAATGATGTGGCAAGCAGGGTGAGCAGCAGTCTACACCTGTTTGCTGATGATGCTGTGGTGCATTGAGTGATTGTAGGAGGATACAAGATGACTTAGGCAAAATTACTAGTTGGTGTGATGAATGGCAGCAAGCTCTAAATACAGAAAAATGTAAGTTAATGCGGATGAGTGGGAAAAGAACCCATATTGTTTGAATACAGTATTAGAAGTGTGCTACTTGACACAGTCACATCAATTAAATATCAAGGTGTAACATTGAAAAGCAATATGAAATGGAATGAGCATATAAGGATTGTAGTAGGTAAAATGAATGGTCAACTTTGGTTTATTGGGAGAATTTTAGGAAAGTGTGGTTCATTTACAAAGAAAAACTGCATATAGGATACTAGTGCAACCCACTGTAGAGTACTGTTAAAGTGTTTGGGATCCACACCACGTCAGATTAAAAGAAGACTCTGAAGCAATCCAGAGGTGGGCTGCTAGATTTGTTACCAGTTGGTCCGAACAACGTGCAAGTATTATGGAGATGCCTAGGGAACTTAAATGGGAATCACTGGCGGAAAGGCGATGTTCTTTTTGAGGAAAACTTCTGATAAAATTTAGAGAAACAGCATTTGAGGCTGACTGTAGAACTATTCTACTGTTGCCAAAGTATATTTCGCATGAGAACCACAAAGATTAGATTAGAGAAATTAGGGTTTTACTGAGGTCTGTAGAGAATTGTTTTTCCCTCCTTCTATTCGTGACTAGAACAATAAAGGAAATTACTAGTAATTGTACAGGGTACCCTTCACCACATACCATACAGCGGCTTGGGGAGTATGTATGTAGATGTAGATATAGATTGTCATTTTCTTTCTTCTTCTTGCTCAGCTGGAGAGAGCATCATATCTGTATCTCTGTTCATGTGAAATGTTTGCTGCAGATGCTGCAAGTCAGTGGGTAGATTCTCCTTGTTGCATGTCTCATGCTCTGTGCACCAGTGTGGTGAGCACAGATTTGCATTGTACTTGACGGTGGCAGCTATTGGCATTTAGGTACAGGTCAGTGTGTGTCCTTTTTCTGTAGACAGAATGTCACAGCATGCCATTGGTTTTCCTCCTCATCAAGAAATTGAGGAAAGACACGCATCCGCTTTCTTCTACCTGCTTGGTGAACTTTATATTGTTGTGTATGCTGTTAAGGTGGTTAAGAAATTTCTGCAGGTTTTCCTCACCATGAGGCCACAAGACAAATGTGTTGTCCACATATCGATAGAATGTCTTTGGTTTCAGACACGTGGTTTTGAGAGCAGACCTACAAGTGATCCATATACAGGTTTGCGATGCTCTGTCTAACTACTGGTAGAACTTTTCACCACTTATAAAGTAGGCAGTAGTGAGCATGTGGCAGGACAGTTCCACAGTGCCTTCATTAAAGTGGCTCCATAGTAATGCCAAGGAGTCCTCTAGACGTGCCCGTGTGAAGAGAGACGTGGCATCAAAACTGCCCAGGAGATCACTCTTGTCCAGATGTATCCCCTGAGGCACCTTCACAAACTCAGTAAAGTTTTTGACATGGTGTGCACAGTGACCTTAGTACCTATGCAAGTGTTTAGCTATTCCGTATGTTGGTGGATTTATTGCATCCACTATTGGATGTAGCAGACCTCCCTTCTTGCGTGTCTTTGGGAGGCCATATAGCTGCGGTGGTATCGGTGCAATGGGGTCCATTCCTGAGTTGTTTAAAAGTGAAATAGTACTCCTGGTCACAGCTGGTGTAGGATCCTTTTTTACTGGCTTGTAAGTTGTGTCTTGTAACAGCATCTCAATCTTCTGCCAGAAGTCAACAGATTGTAGCAGCACCATTGCACTGCCTTTACCAGCTGCTAGGATGACTGTGTGTTTGCCTTCTCAGAGGTTGCGTATTTCCCTGAATTCTGCTTTGGAGATGTTAGTTTTTGGCATTTTTGCTTTGTCAGGGACACTGCAGGTCTCCCTTCTTACATCTTTGGCAGTAAAAGAGGGAAGCCTCTGAATGGCTTGCTTGATGCTGCTGTTGATCTCCCATTTGGCACTGCAAAATTTAATCCTTGTCAGGTGCTGTCGCCTCATCCAGTTCCTTATCGATCAAATTGATGATGGTCCTCAAATCCTTGGTGTTGTGCACTGATGCCACCGTAGCTATATGGCCTCCCAAGGATACACAAGAAGGAAGTTTCACTATGTCCAATAGTGTACATGATAAATTCAGCAACATACAGAATAACTAAACACCTAGTGCAGTTACTAAAGCCTCTCATAGGTCACTGCACACACCATGTCAAAGACTCAACTGAGTTTATGAAGCTGCTTCAGATGATAAATTTGGACAAGGATGATTTGGTCAGTTTTGACGCCATGTCTCTCTTCAAATGGGTAGCATTAGATGACTCCTTGACATTACTACAATTTGTTCGTCATAAGAATAAACCTGATGTAAACAAACACAAACGCAATGAGTGGTCGGCAGCTGTAGCACACTTATACTGATGTTGTTACACTCTCAAAAATAGATCCTTATTTATTATTAGATATCTTGTTCCTATTTTATGGTAAATGAGACTTTAACATATTGAAATGTATTAACAGTCATCAATGTTTTTCTGAATCATACATCAGCTTTATAGTTTTTATTGGGTGCTACTGATACGTAATCTGAAAATGGCTGACACTGATTCCTGCTTCCTAGTGAAACATGCATGTAGTTAAAAATGTTCAGAAACAAATTGTTCTCAAAGTTTTTCACAGGTTTACAGAGAAAAATAAGCTACAAAGATTTCTGAGGACTTTATTTACTAAAATTAAGGCATTTATTATAGATGTGATGAATAGCAGAATTGGTACCATTGTAGGTTCACGAACAGGAATAGTTCATAGATCGATGGTTTGCATCTCACTTTGGCGTTTTTTCATTCAGTTTGGAGTAACTATGTCTTCTAAATGCAAAATCTATGAAATATATGTTAGTTAACACATATCTAATCACAATTTTTATGAAAAATGTATGTATTCTTGTTTCTAATTACATAGTGCACACAGAAATCCAGTTTCCATTGCAAATATAAGCTCTTGATTATCCAAAATCATTTCAATTAATACAATATCACAAATTTAAATTTTAGGGCAAAAATGAAAAATCAAATACTCCTCATTTGGACTACATCCATTGTTTTATACCACAGATGTAGTCTCACATGAGTCAGAATGGTAAGCATCCTAGAAAAATGGAAAACAATAATTTTCATGGTATAGAGCACACCATAAATGCTGTATTTTTACAGTTGCTAGTGTACAACTGCAATAACAACCAAACAGAATTGATCTGGAGCAAAGTTAAGTGATTTGTTGTGAGAAATAACAGGACCTTTAAGCTGCCAGACGTACTGGAACTAATGCACACAAAGCTTTGTCACACATCACTACTGAATGCTGGCACGATACAAGATGGTACTTCATAAAAGAAGAGGGGCTAATGTGGCACTTGGATAGCTTAATGAATTCTACTGCTGGCTGACTCAATACCACTGTAGCAGATGACAGTTCCTGTACTGACATGTATTTGTCAGATCTGGATATGGAAAGAGTTCCAAGTTACCAGGCAACTAACTGTAGTACCTTCAGTGGCTTCATTACTTAACTGTACAATGAAATCCCTGCAATATGGTTTTGAGTCACACATAGCTCACACAGAAAAATTACCATGATTTTAAGTTAAGAATTTTCATTATTTTTGTTTTTAATTACAATACTATGTTAACTAAGACTGAGAGCATGTTATGTTTTCTGTCTGGTTCCCTAAGAAGCGTGCAGTATTGCTGGAATTTTGCCGAGTATTATTTTATTCTGTTCAAAAATTGACATTTTGAAGCAATGGTGTTTCTCTGCTAATCTCTGTTTAAATCTTAACTGCAGCTGACTGGACCAGCAGGCTGGCCTTTGCTGTCCACGTTAAACGCACAGGTAAAGCTGTTGTCCCGCATTACCATTCAGTCGAAATGTGCATAATGCACAGCATAAAACATATCCCTGTCATTGTACATGACTGTACTTGTGACAGCCGGCTTTCAATCCATGTGAAACAAAATCTAATGTGATTCCCGCAAACATGGAAAGAATACATGGTGTAGTTTACGTCAAGTTTACTCTTACGATGAACACAGTATAGGGGACCACTCTGATGGAGACATTGAGTGAACTGTTCCACCACGCGCAAGACCAGAGATGCAGACAAGACATGCTCTCCAGTCTAGCAGAAGAAGAAAATTGACAATCAGGAATAAGACATAAAGTGTCTGGTGTTCCTTCCGTATGATGGGGCATCCATGGCCAAGATTGCCAGGATATTGGAGAACAATAACAATAAAACTATTTTCCCCTCATTGGCTAAATTCAAAATGTGCATGGCTCAATAAAAGACAAACTCGGAGTATGGAAACCTGGAGACTAAAGCATCAGTTGCGAGTATGGCAAGCAATGTATCAGCCAGAGACAACGGTGTATTTCACAGAGGTGTTGTGCCCGACAAACTGGTTCTGGGATTTGATCATCAAAAAGGCAGTGGAGATATGGGTTCTTGATGATCTTATCAAATGGGATAATGGTTTTCAACTGAGCTCTGCAAAGGATGTAGTTCTAGCAAGAATATGTCAAGAGCACTCATATGTGAAAGCAGTAAAGGCCGCGGATGAAACAGACAGGCAGCACCAGGATGTGTCGCCATGACCCTCCCTCTGCTGGGAGTCCATGACACCCCTTCTGCAGGCATGCGATAGGCCCAACCACTGCGGAAGAGACAGAGGAGCCTATGGTCTAGCTGCTATAAAGATATGAACTAGACATGACTCTTGACACTTCGCCTGAAGATGAAGAGTAGCTAACTTGCCAAAACACTGCCACAGAACGACACCTCGACTAGGCTGGTGATTACAAAGACTTCATCATTGACATTTGCCAAGAAAGCATGAATTCCCATGTTTACATATTCTGCTATCTGCAACTTGGAATGGTGAGAGACTTTAAATCTTGTCCTGTTTTTGTGTACAAACACAACACATAACAACTTTTCCTGAATCAAAGTAACACAGAATAAAACAAATACTTATGATAACCACAACAATTGGAGTCAGCCATTTCAAAAAGTAGAAAGAAAAAGGAGCATACACCATGATAGAAATGCTCTGAAAAAGTATGATTTGCAATAGTAATTAATGCAACATAAGCCAGCAAAAATGTGTGAAAACCAGATAGCAAACATTAACAGCAAGGATATTAATGCACAAAAATGATAGCTCAATTCGACATAGGACTGAAAAATGTTTCCCAACCTATTTGCATGCCATGGTTGAAAATAATAAAACAGAAATAGCACAGTTGATTTATACAATGTGCTCTAAAATTCCTCTAACAAACTGCTTGGACTTGTAGATGGGACTGAGTAGACAACATTACAAATTGGAGCCCATGTTTGAAAACATAGCATTTCCGCCTTTATCAAGTTCATTACCCACAATGTCTAACTATTGCATACCCTTTCTGCCACAATTATGCAATGGCCAGAAAGGAGTACCTTCACCATCAGCAGGTGTGACTGTAGTTCTCCAAGGAGACGCAGCACACCCAAACTGGAAGAGGCCGTACTGCATCACATTGAAGAGGACCTGTCAACGAGTACACAAGCAACTGTGTATGCAATGGATGTTGCTCCCAGTACCATCTTGTATGTTCTGCATGACCAACAACCACATCATGACCAACAACCACATCCGTACCACCTTCAAGACTCCATCCCACCTCTGACATTCACATACATGGGAATGAGGCTCAAACCAGGTTAGAGAGGTAGGACATCAGCTGATCCGCCATTAGCACACACCACGATTAACCTGTTGCATACCTACACAGAAAGCATGTTTGCAAAGAGCTGGGTTACAATTCAAAATATTGTCTACTCACTTCGTAAGGACAATTATAGTGCACCCTGTATGTCATTATGTTGAGTAACTATCCCTGAAATGTTAAAATAGTTATTACAACACATAAAGCTCCCAATCCAGAACTATTTTGGTGTCATCACAACTATTACGATCATTACAATTCTGCCACCTAAGTACCTTGAAAATCAATAAATAATCATTATCGGCATATATTGGGAGGAATTATGACTACACAACTAATACAACTATTTCGTTTAGGAATGTGATAAGTATATTTAACACGAAGTCTTTCTCATACATAATGCTTTAGCACTTACAGAGGAAGACAGTATAAAGTAATTTAAGTCTATCTGACAATAATGTGAAAACAATTTAAGTTTTCAGCCCAAGGTCTTCATTTAAAGGAGGAAACACACACACACACACACACACACACACACACACACACACAGTCTCTGGCCGCTGAGAACAGACTGATTGGAAGGGGGGGAGAAGCAATCCGATGGAGGTTGGGGTAAGGAGGAGGTTGGGGTGGGGAGGGGGAAGGATAGCATGGTACAGATGGGGCAAAGTGCAGTGCTGCTTGTGGGAGGATAAGCATACAGGGATGTGGTGGGGACAGGGTAAGGCCATTAGGTGCAGTTGAGTAGTTCGTGGGGGGGGGGGGGGGGGGGAGACGAAGAACGGGAAAGGAAAGAAGTCGAGAAGGGAAAAAAAGACTAATGGGTGTGTTGGTGGAATAGAACACTGTACAGTATTAGAGTGGGAGCATACAAGGGGATATGTGGGTGAAGGACAGGGGCTATTGAAATTTGAGGCAAAGGGGGTTATGGGAACGTAGGATATACTGCAGGGAGACTTCTCACCTAGCAATTCAGAAAAGCTGGTATTCATAGGAAAAATACATATGGCACAGGTTGTGAAGCAGTCACTGACGAGAAGCACACTGTGTTGGGCAGCATGATCAACAACTGGGTGGTCCAGTTGTTTTTCGTTTATGGTATGGCAGTGGCCATTCATGCAGACAGACAGCTTGTTGGTTCTCATGCCCACATACAAAGCAACACAGTTACTGCAGCTTAGTTCATAAATGGCATGACTGCTTTCACAGGTATCCCTGCCTTTGGTGGGATAAGTGATGCCTGTGACGGCCTGGAGTAGGTACTGGTAAGAGGATGTATGGAACAGATATTGCATCTAGGTCTATTGCAGGGATATGAGCCATGAGGTAAGGGGTTGGGGTTGGGGGTAGGTGAGGAGTAAGGATGGACAAGGATACTGCATAGGTTTGGTGGACAGCAGAATACCACTGTGGTAGGGATGGAAAAGATAGTGGGTAGGACATTCCTCATTTCAGGGCATGAGGAGAGATAGTCAGAGCCCTGGTAGAAAATATGATTCAGTTGTTCCAGTACTAGGTGGTAATGAATCACAAGGGGAGCGCTCCTTTATGGCCAGGTGGTGGAACTGGGCAGACAAGGCATGGGAGATGTGTTTCTATACAAGGTAGGGAATGTAATTTTGATCTGTTGAAGGTCTCAGCAGTATGGAATGGGTGGCAACTCTCAAAGAGGAGGTACTGCTGATGGTTGGTACGTTTGCTTTGTATGTAGGTACTTATGTATCTTTGAGATGCAGGTCAACTTCGAGGATGGTAGCTTGTCAGTTTGAGGAGGACCAGCTGAAATGAATGGGTGAGAAGGTGTTGAGATTCTGGAAGAATGTGGTTAGAATGTCCTTACCCTCAGCCCAGATCATGAAGATGTCATCAATGAACCCGAACCAAGCGAAGGGTTTGGGATTCTGATTGGTTAGGAAAGATTCCTCTAGATGGCCTGTGAATAGATTGGCATACGATGGTGCCATCCAGGTGCCTGTTTTTGTGCCACAGATATGTCTGTAGGTGATACCTTCAAAGGTGAATTAATTACGAGTGAGGATGTAGTTTGTGTTGGTGACCATTTTGAATTTAGAAGAAGGCCTTTTTATTGAAAGCTTACATGTTCAGCAGTCATTTTGTTGTGCCTGTCTGTGACTCAACGTCTCCTCTGTATGGTGAGTATTAATCTATCCTTTTCATAATTCAGAGTGTCCATATAGTCTGGGAACACTTTCAATTACTTATTGCACAAGAACTAAACATTGTACAGATGTCATACATATTGCATTTTGAAGAGAAACTCTGAAAGTTTTTTTTACAAAAACATTCAATATGCAAACCATGAGTGACCCGGCAGATGTCATACGGTAATCGAATTCTTGCCATACCTGTCCCAGCATGGCATTGTCGACTGTGACAGTCACTTCCTGTATTCTATCCTGGAGCTCTGCTACATCACATGGTAGAGGCGGTACATACACCTTATCTTTAATGTGTCCCTAAAGAAAAAAGTGACACAGAGTGAGATCTGGTGATCGGGGAGGCCATTTCATGAAACAGCTGTCCCCTTCTGTAGCACAACCGATCCATCGATGTGGCAGCTCCGTGTTCAGGTACCCACGAATGCTTCTGTCGAAGGGCTCTCCACACTGTCACTGGAGCCATTTCGATTTCTTTGGACTACTCCTGAATGTCTCTCATACGCGCTCCACATTCACTTCACTCACAGTGGGATGTCCACTACTCTTTGCCGGGCACAAACAACCTGTCGTAAAGAATTTGTTGTGCCAGTGGTAAATGGCCTTCCTTGTTGGTAGCTTCTTACTGTACTTGGTTATAAACATCCTTTGAACAGCTGTAGGACACTTGTTTTTGTTGAACTCCAACATGCAGAAAGCTCGCTCTGCACCTGAAATTGCCAAGTTTGCGACTAGCACTGAGCATCAGCAAATATTACCGAACTACACTGTGGCGGTATACATGAAAGGGGGGGGGGGGGAGACAACTTTCAGGGTTTCTCTTCAAAATGACATATGTATGATATCTGTACAATGTTTTGTTTGGTTCTTGTGAAATAAATAATTCAAAGTGTTCCCAGACTTTATGTACACCTTGTATTGTAATTATTCCATCCTGGATTCTCCATTGTTTAAATTTGTTTGAAAGTAACTGAAATATTTCTTAGAAATTTATAGCCACAATCCATTTTGCACAAACTGGGTCACAGTGAAGAATCAACAGTTCTATCTACCACTAATTATATAACTCTCCTCTTCCATTCTTACAGGCTGTGGATATCCACTCACATTCAAGCCTTCATAATGCAAAAAATAAATGACTTATAAGCAGAAACGATATTTATTTCTGAGCACCTGCAGTGCGGTATGAATATTTAAGAAAAGACTGGTCTGTCATCAACAAAAAGAAAATGTATTACATTATTTCAGAACAGCTGCAACTGTATTGTAGTGGAAAAAAATTCCACCATTTTGTCCATGTGCCTCATTAGATCTGACATTAATATGAAGCATTAAATACAAATGTACATTTAATTCTGACTTCTCCCACTTTATTAAATTGATTCATTCACTATCCATAATTTACGCTGGTTGGGGTACACAACACAAGAAATAGAAAGCTGAGATTAAAATAACATCAGTAAGGTGGCAACTAGAAATGTTGTCACATAGCAATAATTTTGGAGAGATATTAATACTTTATGCCTAACATCTCCAATGTTTCTCCAGCTAAAATGAGTGATAGGAAACCAACTAATGGGATGATGAAGGAATGGTGGACTTTACATTAATAGTTCCTCACATACATTATAGCAAACATACAGCCAAAAGCAATGTGAACATGAACTGGAGTACACAATAGCAGTTTAGGTTCTTAACTGATAGAACACACAGAGAAAATATGTTTTAATGTGGTAAGAAAACTAATGAGACATTAATATTGGGCAGAAATGTTACGGGTGTGGTAAGAAGACTCATGAGACATTAATATTAGGCAGAAATGTTACGATAGACATGGAAGATAGAGGTAAGATATGAACAGCTCAGAGAGAATGCTGCTGACATTCTGTAAATGTTATTGATGTGTTATAGAATTTCTTCTTGTTTCCTTTTCTGTAGGTAACTAATAACTAGAGCACATAGTCAAAATGGATTGTGCATGAACTGAACATCAAAATAAAGTTAGTTTAAACTGAAAAACTGAAAGTAATGATACATCAAAACTTGCAAAACAAAGACTTGTACATTATCTGATCAAATGTATCCAGACTGTTATTACTGGAATTTAATTTGTGGTGTGTCCTCTCTTCACCTTTATGACAGCTTGAATGCCACTGGAGACTCTTTCAGTGAGGTGTCTGGATGCCTGCGGAGGAATAGCAGCAGTCCATTCTTCCTCAAGAGTTGAAACCAGAGAAAAAAATGGTTAAAATGGCTCTGAGCACTATGGGACTTAACTGCTGAGGTCATCAGTCCCGTAGAACTTAGAACTACTTAAACCTAACTAACCTAAGGACATCACACACATCCATGCCCAAGGCAGGATTCGAACCTGCGACCACAGCGGTCGCACGGTTCCAGACTGTAGCACCCAGAACTGCTTGGCCACTCTGGCTGGCGAAACCAGAGAAGGTAGTGATGTTGGACACTGGGGTCTGGAACAAAGTTGACATTCTAACTCATCCCAAAGCTGTTCCACTGGATTCAGGGTGGGAATCTGGACATGCCAGTCCATTTGAGGAATGTAACTGCCTCACAGATGATGCTTTATGACAGGGTGCACTGTCATGCTGATACAAGCAATCATCATCTCCAAACTGTTCCTCTAATGTACACAATACAAAATGCTGTGTGATGCTTTTGTGCATTTCCAGCACAATGATGGAACCACACCATAACCATGAAAAACACCCCATACTGTAACACAACCTCTTTCATACCTCACTGAGGCACTATATGTAAATGGCAGTTAACATTCTCCAGTGTTTGCCAAACCCAAAGACTTCCATCTGATTGCCACAGGGTATAGTGTGATTCATTACACCGAATCCTTCATTTCCTGTCATCCAATGACCAGCGGTATACCCCTTTACACCAGCTCAAGTGTCGTTTAACACTGAGTACACAAATGTGTGTGTGGCTTATGAGGAGCTACTCAGCCATAAAATAACCCATTCTCTTTAACTCCCTGCCCACAGTCACTGTGCTAGCTGGACAATTGGTAGCACTTTGGAGCTTACGAGTGATTCCTTCCCCTGATTTAATACTATTATTTTTTTTACACAACTTCCCCCCCCCCCCCCCCCCCCTCCCATGTTTGATGGTCCCTGTCCATCAGTACATGACCTCTGTCTGGTCTTGGTTTTGCTGTGGTTGTTCCTTTGCATTTCCACTCCATAATCGTATCACCAACAGTTGATTTCAGCAGCTTTAGATTGGTTGAAATGTTCCTCGTGGATTTGTTATTCAGGACACACAAAATGACTAGTGGGCAAATTGTGTTGCTGCTTCTCAACCAACAATGCAACACTTTCTGTCTCCTTTTTACTGGCATGTCCAACTCTCATGAGAACTATTGGTCAATTCTGCATTACATGAGGATGACTGGAAACTTTCGATCAGATACTGTATATGGGAAGGAAGACAGTAAGATAGAGAGGGGAGTGATAACAAAGTAGAGAAACAGGATGGAGAAATTCTATGAAGACAAATTATGGCAGTTGTGATACAGCAGGAAAATGAAGCTGGTTATGGTGTAAAAAAAGAAAAGGGTTGTAGAACTGTCCTGTAAGATCAGTTACATGGATACCAAAAACTGCATTTAGGAAAACGGAAATTTGGATCAACATAATGAAATTATAGCCTAACTAAGAAAGAATCGCAACTACAAAAACAGAAACAGTTGCGTTAGTAACAAAATTAATATATATATAATTATAATAGAGGGAAACATTCCACGTAGGAAAAATGTATCTAAAAACAAAGATGATGTGACTTACCAAATGAAAGTGCTGGCAGGTCGACAGACACACAAACAAACACAAACATACACACAAAATTCAAGCTTTCGCAACAAACTGTTGCCTCATCAGGAAAGAGGGAAGGAGAGGAAAAGACGAAAGGATGTGGGTTTTAAGGGAGAGGGTAAGGAGTCATTCCAATCCCGGGAGCGGAAAGACTTACCTTAGGGGGAAAAAAGGACGGGTATACACTCGCACACACACACATATCCATCCACACATATACAGACACAAGCAGACATATTTAAAGACCAGTTTGGTTGAATCTGGGAGTGGGGCTGAAGGTGAGGCCTTTGGATAGGACAGAGGTTTCAGATTGGGAGAGAGGTTTGGAGGAAAGGTTAACTACTGAATTTGGGTGTTGTGGTGCCAGATTTTGTTGATTGGAATTTTGAGGTTTTGGAGGGAGTGGAGCTGGAAGTGGGAGACTGAGTAGATGGGAGAGACTGGGTTTGTGTGCAATTAGAGGTGGTTGAGGTTTGCTGGAAAGGTTGTGAAGGGTAAGTGAGTTGCCTTTCCGGAGGTGGGAAACCAGGAGATTGGATAGTTTTTTGAGGTGAAGGGTGGCATGCTGTTCTAATTTGCGGTTGGCCTGTAGGAGGATGCTCTGAATAGCCGGTGTGGATGTGGGAGAGGAAAGATTGAGGACTTTTATTAAGGATAGGAGTTGACGGGTGTGTTCATTGGCTGAGTTGATGTGTAGGTGAAGGATTAGATGGGTGAGGGCAATGGATTGTTCAGTGTGGAACTGGTATAGGGACTGATGGAAAGAAGGGTTGCAGCCAGAGATGGGAACTTTAAGTGTGAGGCCTTTGGGGGTTATGCCAAATGTCAGACAAGCCTGAGAAAATAAAATATGCGAGCGTAATCTGGCTAGGGTGAAGGCATGTTTGCGGAGGGAATGTAAATAAAACTTAATGGGGTCGTTGTGGGGGTGTTGTGAGGGTGACATGGTATTAGAAGGTGGAAAGTGTAACATGAGGTTGAAATGAAAATGAAAATGTCTGCTTGTGTCTGTATATGTGTGGATGGATATGTGTGTGTGTGCGAGTGTATACCCGTCCTTTTTTCCCCCTAAGGTAAGTCTTTCCGCTCCCGGGATTGGAATGACTCCTTACCCTCTCCCTTAAAACCCACATCCTTTCGTCTTTCCCTCTCCTTCCCTCTTTCCTGATGAGGCAACAGTTTGTTGCGAAAGCTTGAATTTTGTGTGTATGTTTGTGTGTCTGTCGACCTGCCAGCACTTTCATTTGGTAAGTCACATCATCTTATATATATATATATATATATATATATATATATATATATATATATATATATATATATATATATATATATATATATATATAAAATGAAAATCAAGTTTGAATGGAATAAGTCCATTACCAATCAGTGTAACACAGATTTTGGGTGAACACTACATTAGGGAAAAAAATGGGTTTAGAAAATAAATATGTATATGACTAATACCTTTGTAATGATATATTTAACAACTGCAATTATAACATGTGTGCCGGCTGAAGTGGCCGTGCGGTTAAAGGCGCTGCAGTCTGGAACCGCGAGACCGCTACGGTCGCAGGTTCGAATCCTGCCTCGGGCATGGATGTTTGTGATGTCCTTAGGTTAGTTAGGTTTAACTAGTTCTAAGTTCTAGGGGACTAATGACCTCAGTAGTTGAGTCCCATAGTGCTCAGAGCCATTTGAACCATTTTATAACATTTGTAAAGAAGATATTGATGTTCATTTGAAATGTACCTGATAATGAAAGGACACAGAAATGCGTATAAAAGTGTATCCATTGCTACAAAACAAAACAAGGTAATTGGTCCCAAGGGATATTGCCAGGTATAGGGTTAAGGTTATATCTCTACTTCCCATCCTTTTCTTTGCTGAAACCTCATATTCTACAACACAGTTTTTTAAAAAGAAGAAATGCAGTTTTCAAGTATAGTGGAAAGAACTGGTTGTCTATCACCAAAGGAACCATACCAAAGTTTTCTTGGAAAAATTTACGTTAATAATAACAAACCAAAATTATATTAACTGGGCTATATGTTGACGTCAACTCCAACTGAAGAAGCACTCTGTGGCCTATACTCAATATTAAAGTTTTACATGAAGGACACATTCTTAAAATAAAATACTTAGCAGCAAATATGGAATTCCTTCAAATGAAGACAACAGCCAGCATGATTGTACTTGCGTATATTTCTCAAGTAGTAATGTATGCCTCCTCTATGTGGTGAGTAGCTATCTATCCTTTCAATATTTTTGTTAATACAGAAGCAGTAACACAGAAGACTAACAGAGTTTTGAAAGATCAAAAAGAAAATGATTACAAGAAAAAGGTAACAGAAGGATGGCCAGCTGTAATATACAGACATGGAGAAGTTAAGAGAGAAAGCAAGGGCAAAAGGGCATAGGACAAGGAAAAAAGTATAGAAGGGAGAGGAATTGTGAAGCTGATCAACATAGTAAGTATCTCATGAGAACAGAGACAAAGATAAAAAAACACAGTGTTTAGCGTAAGTTCATCTGAGAAGTTTTACTAAAAATTTTTAATTACAAATAGGCTCACAAATAAAACATGCAACAAAAGTCCCACAAACATTTTAATTATCACCTTTACAGTGGAAAATGAATACATTTTCAACAAAATGGCACTTGTCATACTATAATCCAAGTGGAGAAGAAAACACATTGTATACAGTGTCAATAAATGCTACGTTAAAGACTGCAATGAACTGTGGAAGCATCTACTTCTTCCATTTACATTATACAGCAGTTACATAGCTTTCAGTGTGGCCAATGCAAACAACTGCTGTTCATTTATGTGAGTTACTAATGGCAAATGTGATATCCAGTTGCAAAGCACATTGGTAACTGATGGTTTACCACTTTCTGCCACTAGATCCTCCCTTTCATCCTCTCTG
Organism: Schistocerca nitens; assembly: GCF_023898315.1. Classification (NCBI taxonomy): domain Eukaryota; kingdom Metazoa; phylum Arthropoda; class Insecta; order Orthoptera; family Acrididae; genus Schistocerca; species Schistocerca nitens. The sequence goes on along the minus strand of NC_064616.1, from coordinate 592,254,751 downwards.
CCTTTCAAAACAAGCTGTTCTGAGCTGTGCAAATGAGACTTATGTCTCTAGCACATGAAATGCTCCTGCAACTTCTCTAGTCTCAGTTTCCACAATTACCTGCCTCTCCAGAATCTCCTCATCTGCCTCCCCCCTTCCTCCTCTCCTCTCTCTTTTCTGTCACCATATCAACCCTCTCCGCCAATAATTTCTGAGCTCTTCCAAATCCCCTAAGTCCTTAGGCTTATGAATTTCTTTTCATTTCTTATAATGTTTGTTTCGTCCTTCTTGGGCACTATTCTCTCATCCTCAAGCCCCTCACTGTTTTTCAACCACATTGCATTTCCTGCGTGACACTCCTGCAAGGAAATGTCTTCATTTATGCACTGTATTATTTTCTCCACTGTGAGAGTAGATGTGAACTTTGTAGTAAAATAAAAGCAATTTTTGGTTATCAACACAGAACTCTACCAGAAGTGCTTTCAGTGTGACTAACTGCACTACTTGGAACACACAGAACTCACACATAGCTAATATTTTTATTTGTACAATACATGATAATGTTTTGTATACACATACAAAGAAGACAAACTGTAGAGGAAAAAAGAGGACTGGTTGTGTGAGAAAATAATAATAAGAATAAGGGATACATAGCAGAATTGACTATCTAACCAAACTGAGTGCCAAAGCGAGAAACCCGTGTTACCATGTTACACATCAAATGAACCAGAAGGGATCTATGCACTTCCACCTCATCACTCAGCATTTAACGATTGATTTATATTGCAAACTTCACTGTTATGAGAATGATGACCACATCTTGCACATTTAGTCTGGTAGTTAATCAGTTTGTTATCAAGATCATGATCAGTGTCATTATATCACAGCCAAAGTATTAGAAGTGAGACACTCATTCAATAGATCTATTATCTAAGAATTATTTCTGTTCGGACTGTATATTTCTGTCTAAAGGCTATATTCTTTCTTTTGTGCAGAGACTCACATGTTATATCCCAAGCAGATATGTTGATTATATAAGGATCTCAACATGTAATCTTCCTTTTGCTCAATAACAACTTGATCATTGGCAGGTCATAAGACAGCAGGTTTTCTGTTTTAAATATTATTTGTGTGCCAAGGCATGAGCTTTTTATGACATTCACAAGATGGAGACGATACCCTCGTTTAATCAAGATATCACAAAGGACTGATCTTTTGACTGCCAAAAGGCTCTTTTGTAATGAATGAATGCCAGGTGTGTGACTCATGGTTAAATTCTCTTCTTCTCTTAATCAGTATATTCAAACAAAGTGTTTTGTTTATGCATGAGTCATCCTTTCTAAACCCTGCTTATTCTTCAACCAAAATAGCATCTGACGCAGAATGTAATCTTTCATTAATTAGTTTTTCATATACTTTATGAGTGGTGTTTAATAAACTTGTCCCCCAGTTGTCTATTGTTATTCTTCTTTCAATTTTTTAAAATGTAGAAATCACCCATGCTTTCCTCATGCTATAAGGAATTTTGGAGCAGTGCCAGCATATATTAAATAGGTGCAACAATGTTAATTTAAAGGATTTACTGGCGCATTTCAATAGTTCTGAAGTTATTCCACTGAAACAAATCGCTTTAGAGTTTTTTGATGTCCTAAGCAAATTTTCTAGTTTTTTAATTGTTACGTAATCAACACTTCTTTCTTTCAAGTTTGTTTTTCCTTCCTTGAAGATGTCGCCAAATCATAACTTTTTGTAATACTGTACCCAGTGAGTGACGGCTTTTAAATTCTGATTAACTTTTTCCCTTCCTTCTTGGCTAAGACATTTCTTTATTATGTACCTCATTATTTGTGGCCTGTGCAAATTATCCTTTATTCTGCAAACAATGCACATTATCCTTTATTCCGCAAACAAATCTGTTCTACCACCCCTCTGGTGCTTATCAGATAATATTCTTTCTGAATTCTGTTTTTGTTTATATGTTATATAAGCTTCATTCCCCCCATCTGGAGATACTTATGACGGGTTGCCTGTTTATCTTTTATTGGTTTTTCCTTTTTTTCTATTTTCTGATGTGTTTGCTTAACCCCTTCTTGCCAAGAAATTTGCTGACTACTTTTGTCCAAAGATTTTTTTACATTATTTCATTCAAGTTACAAAGTTTCACTGACTGGGACTGTCTGTATATGTTCAGTTAGTCTTCCCTGAAACATATCATGCGAACTTTCTTCCTGTAGTAACTAAACTTCACACATCTCAGGTCTTGCTACTTTCACTGTGTTATTTCGTCCTTCTTCAATAGGAGATTAGATTGTGAGAGACGTATAGCACCAAACATATGAAAATCTTTGGGAGAGAAAATCTCTCCAAAAATTAAGAATGCTGATATGATATGCCAAGTACAGAGATAAATATGCAATTAAATGAAGTCATAGATCTAAATAATAATAAAATGATGACATTAAAACTGCCACCAACCATACAACATATTGATTATTCTTGTTTCATTCCACCACAAATTTTGTTACGTAAATTAGGAACCAACCACATACTTACATTAGTAGCTTCTTCCCTACCACTAATAAGAAAAAACACAAATCTCATACTTTAAACTTAGGGTCTCAAAAAATTTTACTGCACTATTTGTAACAAGCACTCCCCCCTTTCACTCCTTTGGGTTTAATGGATATGTAATCAAGTAGAGAGGAAGAAACAACAAAGCTGATACAATCATTCACACATTACTTCCACGACATTTTTTGCATTTCATAAAACTGAGCAAATCAAGTCCTGCAGCCTATTTAAATGAAGGACGCATTTACTTCCTACATATTCATTCACAAGACACATTGCTCAAATGAAATAGTCTACTCATATTCTATGACTATTTATGTGGATGTATGTACTAGCATGAGAGGTGCTCACCATTTCTGAGCTGAGACAATCAAGAGAATCTTCAAGGGAGGCTGATTTAGGTCCTTCGTTGCTACGAGGAGTGAGGTTTCTAACCGATGTTGCTGCGCAACCTAAGCATGAAATAAATGAATGGATAAATAATCATACATAAAATGCTAACTCAAAGAAGAGGACAAAACTAAAAAAAGCCTTATCACATAAAGATACATGCTAAAAATATATCACCCAAGGTGATAAAGAATAATTATATCCTACAAATAAAGGATAAGCAAGGAGTTGCTAAAAATGCAGAAATATTGAATAGTTTGAGCTAGAAAGTAACCGGGAACAATGTTTTAAACTATTTTCAGTCTGTAAGCACTTAAACATTTTTTAAAAAATATTTAGCTTCACCTAAATTTATGAATCACGTTGTTTCCCACTGCTTCAACAATACTAATATGATGTGTATTAGTACATATAAATAACTATGTAACAAAATTAACATAATTAGTTCAAAATACAGGTTTTTAGTATTGCAAGTGTGACACACCAACACATTTTTGCTTAGGCTATAGTTTATTTTGTTGCAGTAACAATAATTCATATTTTTGCAAAGTCATTGAGTCTGAAAGCTTGTTTAGCCTATGTGCTTTGACAACAGAAACAGAAGTGATTTCTTAATGCTTCAATGATTTCCCAGATACTCTACGTACTTCAGAACATAGAATACTGAAACTAAAGATAGTGGAACTATGCAAGTTATTTTTTTTACAACTATGTTTTGCACTGTGTACTGTGTCAGCAATGGATCCCGCAATCTAGTGAAGAAGGATTTACAACAGATAACAACAATGTGAAGGTGCATACTTCAAACCTTTTTTCTTACATAAGTGACATTAATTCTGAGATAGAAATGTAAATAGACCTGTTATTTGCAAGACACAAAACAACACTTCACTATGATAATCCCTAGCAAAAGACCAAGATATGTTATTGCAAAATAAGTAATATTACTAGTACCTTTTCTGCTAACAAGTCAAACACTTCTTCACCAATAGCTTAAAGTATGATGTCTCTAAATCTTCCCCACTCAACCAGCTCATCATTCTCTAATATAAATAAGACTTGAACAAAATAGAAAGCTTCAATGCTTATATTTTCAAGAACCAGGTTTTTTGCAACAAAAAATGTGCAAAATTTCATCCTTATCCATGACCCATAACTGCTGACCAACACTTGCAAAGAAAAGCATGATGTCTTTGCCTTTATTTTTAATAGTTTTAGAGTTTTGAATAGCAATGAGAAGGCAGCAGCTGTTGCAACATTGAAGGAACATATAGAACAGATATTTTAACCAATAAAATTTTATGCTAGAATAAAAATTTGTGCTAGAATTAACATAATCTAATTTAAGACACGCACTAGTGAATTTATACTGCATAAGTGCATATTTATCAGTTGTGCTATTGATCAGGCATTTTAATAGCAATATTTCTTAACCCCAATAAAAACTATATTTAAAATTGTTAAAATAACTTTGGAAATTCAATCAACAAAACTATTAAATTATGAGAGAAAATCGTTGGCGTCCTTAGGGAGAAAGGAACTAATCATTCTGAAAGCAAGAATGGAATTACAGAGTTGTGTACTTTTACTTTTGTATGTGTCTATTGGTAGTGCTAAATATTTCACCTCCAAATGGTACTGAAACAGAGGATGACAGACTAAAGGCCAAAATACTAAATGTCTTTTTCCAAAGCTGTTTCGCAGAGGAAGAGTGCGCTGTAGTTCCTTCTCTAGATTGTTGCACAGATGACAAAATGGTAGATATTGAAATAGATGACAGAGGGATAGAGAAACAATTAAAATCGCTCAAAAGAGGAAAGGCCGCTGGACCTGATGGGATACCAGTTCGATTTTACACAGAGTACGTGAAGGAACTTGCCCCCCTTCTTGAGCGGTGTACCGTAGGTCTCTAGAAGAGCGTAGCATTCCAAAGGATTGGAAACGGGCACAGGTCATCCCCGTTTTCAAGAAGGGACGTCGAACAGATGTGCAGAACTATAGACCTATATCTTTAACGTCGATCAGTTGTACAATTTTGGAACACGTATTGTGTTCGAGTACAATGACTTTTCTGGAGACTAGAAATCTACTCTGTAGGAATCAGCATGGGTTTCGAAAAAGACGGTCGTGCGAAACCCAGCTCGCGCTATTCGTCCACGAGACTCAGAGGGCCATTGACACGGGTTCACAGGTAGATGCTGTGTTTCTTGACTTCCGCAAGGCGTGCGATAAAGTTCCCCACAGTCGTTTCATGAACAAGGTAAGAGCAATGGACTATCAGACCAATTGTGTGATTGAATTGAAGAGTTCCTAGATAACAGAACGCAGCATGTCATTCTCAATGGAGAGAAGTCTTCCGAAGTAAGAGTGATTTCAGGTGTGCCGCAGGGTAGTGTCATAGGACCGTTGCTATTCACAATATACATAAATGACCTTGTGGATGACATCGGAAGTTCACTGAGGCTTTTTGCAGATGATGCTGTGGTGTATCGAGAGGTTGTAACAATGCAAAATTGTACTGAAATGCAGGAGGATCTGCAGCGAATTTACGCATGGTGCACGGAATGGCAATTGAATCTCAATGTAGACAAGTGTAATGTGCTGCGAATACATAGAAAGATAGATCCCTTATCATTTAGCTACAAAATAGCAGGTCAGCAACTGGAAGCAGTTAATTCCATAAATTATCTGGGAGTACGCATTAGGAGTGATTTAAAATGGAATGATCATATAAAGTTGATCGTCGGTAAAGCAGATGCCAGACTGAGATTCATTGGAAGAATCCTAAGGAAATGCAATCCGAAAACAAAGGAAGTAGGTTACAGTACGCTTGTTCGCCCACTGCTTGAATACTGCTCAGCAGTGTGGGATCCGTACCAGATAGGGTTGATAGAAGAGATAGAGAAGATCCAACGGAGAGCAGCGCGCTTCGTTACAGGATCATTTAGTAATTGCGAAAGCGTTACGGAGATGATAGATAAACTCCAGTGGAAGACTCTGCGGGAGAGACGTTCAGTAGCTCGGTATGGGCTTTTGTTAAAGTTTCGAGAACATACCTTCACCGAAGAGTCAAGCAGTATATTGCTCCCTCCTACGTATATCTCGTGAAGAGACCATGAGGATAAAATCAGAGAGATTAGAGCCCACACAGAAGCATACCGACAATCCTCCTTTCCACGAACGATACGAGACTGGAATAGAAGGGAGAACCGATAGAGGTACTTAGGGTACCCTCCGCCACACACCGTCAGGTGGCTTGCGGAGTATGGATGTAGATGTAGATGTAGAAAGGGTTATTACTCACCAGCATTTTTATATCGATTTCATAATTTTTCTAAAAACATCTATGTGAAGAAATAGAAAAAAATGGGGACAAGGAAAAGGGGGGAGCTGGATGTGGGGGGGGGGAGGACATAAGTGAAAAGGGTGTTGACAATAACAGGACTGGTTAAGGTAAGCCGCAATTTGAAACCTTCTCTCCCTGAATTAGAGTCGAGTCTTATCCACTGCCACACCTCATTTGGAGCGGGCATTGGAATCAAGTTCACATTGTAAAGGAAGTTTCCATGGATGGAATTCTGATGTACCATTGCTCAGACAGTGTAATTCAGCTGCATAGTGAAGCAGGCAGCAATGTGAAACTGATTACAGTATAGAGGAAAGATGGTTCGCATTAACTTTTAGGTGGTTGCTAGTTGACTATCTGAGAGACAGCCAATGTCTTTCAAGATAAAATGCACACATTTGAGAAATATATTTCAGATGTAGGTTAACCAAACACAATAAACGTTCTGCAGGCATTTCGAAATCATGCCACAGCTGATGCCTTCTCAGTGCGTGTCAAAGCTCTAAAACTGCTAAAAATAAATAAATGGAAAAATCTATGTAGGTGAGGGAAGGAAAGTCATAAGTTTGCCTTCAGATAGTCTATAGTTGGTAGTAACTAAGAGGAATGTTAGGAAATTAAGTGATCCATGTGCCACTTACAACACATAAGCAATATGGATCCTCCCCTACAGGTCAGAGGTTAGCACAAGGAACCCACCATCTGACTGACTTCAGATTATGCTACTCACTCCTGTTTTGCCTCTCTTTTTTCTGTCCCTTTATTACACTTGAAGAATTTCTTACTTCCTTTTCTGTCCTGTATTTTGTCCTTGCCACTGTTCAGCTTTGTTGTCCTGACTTGTTCTTTTTCTGCTGGAACTGTCCATTTCTGGCTCCTTTCTTTTTCTGTTTTCCCGTTCCTTATTTGTGCATTTAATGCCATCCCTGCCATTTCAAATATTCCAGGCTTTCAAGTTTCATTGTTAACTTCCCCTCATATTCTATCCTACTGTATCTCTCACGACCTCAAAACCTGTGTGGATTTCCTATTTGATTCTAGAAGTGTGGTGTTTCCTCTACAGTTTGATTAAAATTACTTGATAGTTGACATCTGTCACTTGCCTTTACAGTATTGCCACATCCGTTGCCAGCTACCTCTCGGTTATAGGCAACACACGAACACAGCAGGTCACTTCACAAGTGCTGTTAACATATAATGTGGAGCAATGTTAGAAGCAGCTGTCACGAGGTGTGATGAAAATAGGAGATGCTCTGTCAAGAGCTGATTTTAAGTGAGCAATGAATGAACTGCGGTATGTGATGGGTTTTCTAGCCTGGAATTTAAACTTGTGCCCTAACCTAACCACACTCTCATGATGTGCAATGCATCTGATAAAACGGTGATAGATAATCTGCAGCAGGACTAAAACCACTAAAACCACAATCACTTTGTTCATGGCATTTAGGCTAACTTCAGCGAGTGAACTCAAGACAGAAAAATTTCATAAAATCTTTGTTTGTATATTAATCTTCTGCAACAAAATTTCAGTTTTAAAGCTAAACTGAACTGTAATTTTGGTTACCTGAAACTATCCTCACACTGGTTACACGGGGTGCTGTGTTACTAAGCAATGAGCAGTTATAGTTGGCACTTGGTTGCAGATTAAATGTTACACAAGCAGATTACAAATGAAAAAAGAATGATAGGAAGAAAAATGGGAGAAAATGAAAGGTCAATACGATGATGAAAATGACATAGCAAAGTATTAGAAACAAAATAAAATTACATTTAAACCAGTTAATTGAATAAAAATAATAATCAAAGCCTTTCAATTAGATTTAGAAGAATAAAAAAATTTGCTGCATTTGATGAGTTTCAAACCTTCAATCTTCTACCCGTGAAGTTTACACGTTAATCACTCAGCTATGCCATTACAGTACATAAGGCTCTTATATTTAAGACTCTCATGTCTGAGTCACAATGATAAATTGACAGACTTCAAAAATTCAGCTTCACACAATGTCATACAAAGCTCATCCAATGTAAGCCAATCTCTGTGATTATAATAATTGTATAAATCACACGGAATTGCGCCTCGTGCAGAATGATCTAGCAGTGTTTGGTTAGTGCTGTGTATGAAACATGTATTTCATTAGCATCACTGTGTGTGTGTGTGTGTGTGTGTGTGTGTGTGATAGAGAGAGAGCGCATGTGCGCGCGTTGCTTTTGTTGTAAGTTACCGTGTGATGAAATACAAAACAAAAGGGTCTGACCCAGGACTTGGGATCCAAACACATCAAGAATGAAAGCTGGAGGAGGAATTTGGGCAGTTTGGCAATGGCAAAGGTTTGGGTGTGATGTTAAGCATACAGACTGAAGGAAACCAAAACTAGCTCCAACGTGTGAAGTGTCAACTGTCAAGTTATTTTAATCGGACTAGAAACACTTCCTCTGTCTGGACCAAGATCTACTGGATGTAACAGTCAACAAAAAATGGCATTAGCACGGCTGTAAATGAAAATATCATTCCAAAATGTTTGGTTTTCAAATGAATCACATTTTCATCTGGGTGATCATAAGACAATCTAATGCTGAAAAGTTTGAGCAGACTAAAAACTGGAATGTTGCCTTATCATACTAGTTACCATTTTCGTTCTTCAGCTTTTGCTTAAGGGTTAGAATTACGAAATGAATGGCTTATGTGGGATGGCCTCCCAGACCAAATACTGTTTCAGAATTTCTGACTGCCAATTTTAATTTATTTCATTTTAAATAAATTTGCGGGTCATCATCCACAAGAACAGACTGGGCATCTGAATAGTTATGATTTGAATTCTTATGATTCATTTACTAACTTCTGCACAGAAAGGTTTCCCCTTCAAACCTAACTGCAATCTAGGATGTCCGAGTGCTAATCATTGTGGCCTGTGGAAGTACTGAGGATTTTCATCCTTAAGTTATCACAAAATTGGGTGCTCAAAAAGTTACTACATGTTTCAGAAGTCACATCAAATGTGTGACTCACAGTAAATAACCTTCATTTAACTTGTACACGAGTTCCATTTTACCTTCCTGTATCGTGACTGAAATAAATTGTTTGGAACAGAAACAAATGTTGGGCTACTTTATTTGCCACCTTGTATGATGAAGTTACTTCTTCCCACATTACAAATTGTGTACCCATGACAGGAGAGCCCTTGTAACAATGAAAACTTGCTTTGTGAATGTTAAATCCAGCTGATATACGCCTGAATGAAAAATTAAGTCCGGTTTGAAATAAGAACTACCCAGCTGTGATCACTTAACAAATTTTCAAACACCAAAACATCAGTTTCTATACATGTTTAATGATTAAATGATATAACATTCTTTGCATCTAGCTCATAATCACAAATTTCTCTGTCATGTGTTTTCTCATAGCCAATAACTTTATATTCTAAAGTGCATCAATTAGTTCCTATTGCTTCTTAATCATGCCTGTTACAGTCTATTCTTTGGTATTTACGAGCTTTAGCAGTAATCAATTACTCCATAGCAGCTTGTAACTGTATTGGTTTACAGTTCTGAATTATTTAAAATAAACTCATTTTAATCTTATTTGTTTATTAACTTTTACAAAAGAAATTATAGTTTTCAAAACTACTTAAAATTGTTTTATGTTCATCTGATCACAGTTTTAATGAGTATAAGCCTTCATACCATGTAGTTATACACTCATCAAGAAAAAGTTTTGCCTCACCCTGGTTCCCAGAACTCCTAAAGATAGACGTTGGCTGTGGATATTGTACCACAGACAAAGTCCCTTTGACTGTTCCAAGATGTCACTAAACTCGCCCAAAGATGTAAACAACCATGCATGAGCAGCGCCTATTAGACAGAGGGTGTCTGACAGCTGATCAGTTCCAGTCATTCCACCAGGAAGGAGGTACACAGCTCGTGTTGTCAGTAGGTCAACCAAGCCTAGATGGTCAATACCGCAGTTTGATCATGTCCGCATTGTTACTTTGTGCCAGGAGGGGCTCCCCACAAGGAAGTGTCCAGGCATCTCGGAGTGGACTAAAGTGATGTTGTTCGGACATGGAGGAGATACAGAGAGACAGGAACTGTCGCTCACATGCCTCATTCAGGCCACTCAAGGGCTACTACTGCAGTGGATGACCACTACCTACGGATTATGGCTCGGAGGAACCGTGACAGCAGCACCACCATGTTGAATACTGCTTTTCGTGCAGCCAAAGGACATCGTGTTACGACTCAAACTGTGTGCAATAGGCTGCATGATGCACAACTTCACTACCAACGTCCATGGCGAGGTACACCTTTGCAACGACACTATGCAGTGCGGTACAGATGGGCCCAACAACATGCCAAATGGACCGCTCAGGATTGGCATCACATTCTCTTTGCCGATGAGTGTCGCATATGCCTTCAACCACACAATCGTCCGAGACGTGTTTGGAGGCAACCCGGTCAGGCTGAAAGCCTTAAGACACACTGTCCAGAAAGCGCAGCAAGGTGGAGGTTCCCTGCTGTTTTGGGGTGGCATCATGTGGGGCCGATGTATGCTGCTGTTGGTCATGGAAGGCGCCACAGTGGCTGTACGATACGTAAATGCCACCATCTGACCCACAAAGCAACCATATTGGCAACATATTGGCGAGGCAATGTCTTCGTGGACAATAATTCACGCCCCCATCATGCACATCTTGTGAATGACTTTCTTCAGAATAATGACATTGCTCAAGTGACCAGCAGGTTTTCCAGACAAGAACCCTATCGGACATTCCTGGGATATATTGGAAAGGGCTGTTTGTGGACAGTGTGACCCACCAACCACTCTGAGGGATCCACACCGAATCGCCATAGAGGAGTGGGACAATCTGGGCCAACAGTGCCTTGATGAACTTGTGGATAGTAAGCCATGATGAATTCAGGCACGCATCAATGGAAGAGGACATGCCACTGGGTATCAGAGGTACCAGTGTGTAGAGCAATCTGACCGCCACCTCTGAAGGTCTCGCTGTATGTTGGTGCAACATGCCATGTGTGGTTTTCATGAGCAAAGGAGAGGAGCAAATGATGTTTATGATTCTAATTTTCTGTACAGGTTCTGGAGCTCTTGGAACCAAGGTAATGCAAAATCTTCTTTTGATGTGTGTAATTAAAGTGCAGCTAGTCACAGAGAGAATTATTATATGACAGTGGAACTTGTTACATATGCTTATGCGTTAATGCGGAAATAATTTACTGCGGAGAAAAATTAGTTCCAATTTTGGCCACCAGGTGCAAATCTGGCATTGTACACTGTTTGTATGACAGTATGACATCCACACCGTCATTTCACAAGCCATGATGTGAGTGAACAATATGGCTATCGAGAAGTGAGACTGTGCACTCTTAGTGAAACTGTTTTATGTGAACAGTAGAAATTACAGTGCTGCATAGAGATAGTATTGTTGACTGACAGGTCTGAGGAGAGGTCCAAGGTCATTAAATGCTTTGAAGAAGATGATAATGAAATTTGAAAACACAGGTGAGCTTGGTGTGGTACCTGGTAATAGGAAGGCATCCTATCCTGGTGGAAGTTATTGAAAAGGTTGCTGTTGCTTTAACTGACCATGCAGCATGTACCTCAGGCAGTGCTGGTGCTCCTGCAGTTTCATGAAATTTGTCCATCTCACGGTCAGCAGTACGGAAAGTGTTTGGTCCATATATACTGGTACCCGTGCAAGATCCAGACAGTGCAGTGACTGAGACAGTATGCTCTTTGGTTTCCAGCACAGATTGTAGTTAGTGACATGTGGCCGGGCAATATTTCATGGAGTGACGAGGCACACTTTACGATAAAGAGTGCAGTGAATACAAAGAACTGCTGAATTTAAGGTAATGTTAAACCACATGCGGTGCACAAAGAGCCACTGCACTCTTCCTATGGGACTGTGTGGTATGTCCTCCTTTGAAGAGAATCTACCATAAGCACCTGTCAGGTGTAACATGAGATCTGCATGTTATCGAGACCTCTTGTACAGCATGTGATTCCTATTTTGGAGGAGTGCAGCTGTGTGGGAACCAATGTTTTCATGTAAGATGGGATAACACCTCACGTAACTCGCCCAGTTAAAGATCTGTTTAATACAACCTTCCAAAAACGTGTTATTTCCAGAAGTTTTCCAGATGTATGACCTGCAAGATCACCTGATCAGAATCCATGTGGACTTTTGGCTCTGGGGATAGCTAAAAGAATACATTTACCAGTGACACACTGGATGTCTACCTAATCTGGAGGCCAGTATCACATTGCTCAAATGCCACCGACACTGCTGCGTGCAACTGCTGATCACACCATTTTGTATATGCGGCATCTCATCAATGTCTCCGGTGCATACATTGACCAAATTGTGTAAGTGGCAGTTAACAATAAAATCAACATTGTGCCCTTCTCACTTGTTTCACTTTTTCTGCCCACATCCCATTCCTAATCCAAGACATATGGAAACATTTCTATATGACTTTTTTCCATTCACAGCACTAGATTTGCACCTAGTGGGCACAACTGGAACTAATTTTTTCCACAGCCTGAATGGGTTCTACATTAACGCATTAGAATATTTACCAAGTTTCACTGACACATAATAAGTACAGAACACAGTGGTCCTCTGTGCATAGCTGCACTTTAATGATATCCACCCAGTATGTATCTGCACTTCAGACTGCAGCATTCATTTTCAGTTTTCCCACTCATTCATTCACACTTAAAGTTCTGTAGAACCCTCTGTGTTGTGGCATACCTCTCAAATCACACATTACAACAGAGATGTAGTTATGATACTGAAAGATAGTGGGGTTATGTTATTTGCGAAAGTGACCATTTGGAACGACAAGACATCAATTAACAGTTCATTTGTTTCATATAAATTGATGTCAAACTTTCATTAACTCATTAGTCAGATGTTTCTCCAACTACAGTAGTGATTTTTTGATATGGTACTAGTCAATGTTTGTCACAATGAACTGTAAAGAACTATAGAACATGTAATAAAAGTGCAACATAACTGTGTTAACCCTTCCCATACCTTATTCTTTGTAAAACTGCTGCTACAAACAACCTCTGAAAACTACAAGAAACTGGTATCTGTTCATGTTATTTAAGCATCTCATGCACTGTTACAGGTAACTTACCTCTACTCTAGTTTTTTCACTTAATTTATAAGAGCAATTTCATTTTTCTTGTTTTTTCCCCTTCTAAAAATAAACAATTTACATGGTAGATATTTTCTCCATTTAAATCCTAATATTTGTTAGGATGATACGATTTCATTACTGAAAACTAATAATTATACAAATATTCAACTTTATTAATCATTTCTTACAAGAATTCAATATTAAGAAAATGAAGTCCCCTCAATCAAACAGAACCTTCTCATCCCAAAGAACCAAACAAGATGATATCAGCCGAAACTTCAGCTTCTTCTAAAGTGGCTATTTCTCCACCGATTGCAGCCTCGGTATGTTATACCTGCAGCAGAAGTCAGTCCAAGCCTTGTCACACTAACAACTCATTTTCCTTAATTGTTTCCGTTGGAACCTTGGCATTCCAAAGGGTTGAAAGGTAGTGAACAGAAAAGCAACTTTAGTTAAAAAGCTCTTAATTTCTGAGGTTCTTCCACAATCATTGCTAGTTATCTCAATGTCCAACATAGCTGACACTTTAATATTTCTGTAGAAGTGTGACATTTTAAAACAACTGCTTCTTCCACAATTATACTATTCAGCCGTATATAATATGAAGGTATTGTTGAAAAAAATGTTATTTGTTCGTTTATATATGGTTACATCAGGCACCGTATGTATAATTAACACTTATCTTACCATGTGACTATCCTGGAACCCAGAGCCTGGTACCAGTTGGAAGTTGCCTAATTAATGGATTCCAGGCAAAACAACAATTTGTATCTCAATATTTCACATAATTATGGACTGTATACAAAATGCTGTCATAATCTACTCATTAAGAGCTATAACCTAGTGTAATTGATGGCATCTAAATTCATGGACATTATTCAACCAGTATTTTTTGAGAATGACAACAGATAGCGACTTCCAACAAACTTTACACAAAATTACAAAACTTTTTCTCACAGACATCCCCCTCCCTCCCCCTCATGCACACACACGAAATGATGAAAGGGAACCATTTTATTGCTTTTTTATTTCTGCTGTTCATATGGTAAAACTGCTGCATCAGGCATGACGTTTTAATTTATTTCTTCCTTACTACTGACTATTTTCAACGCTATCCACATACACCACTGAATGAACCTGAAAATATATCATTGTATGACACGAAATTCATCACAGACATTTAGATGTACGAAAAACAAGCTTTTGCTTAAAACAGAGCACAAATTACCTACATTATATTCATTCAGTGTTTCATAATTTGAACATTTATTTACTTCCAACAAACTTTGATCATAATTTCACACCTTTTCTGAACTTTTTTTCACTTGCATGTTTAGTGTCAAATATTTAACACTTTAACACATTTGTAAAGTTATCAGACATTTGCAGCTGTCTTATACATGGGTTTACTGGTTATTTACTAACAGAGACTTGTAATCCTAGAACCAAAAGACTTGCAATAATTTATTGAAGGAGTTTGCTAATATAGTACACATTTATGTCGTGGAGATTCCCAGTTTCATATCTTACGCCTCAATAAGTTTATAACTAGCCTATCACACTGAAGAATCCCATTTTGTACCATTGAAACGTTTGCAGAGCAAATATGTATTAAAATATATTTTTGGGTGTTTTACTTTGTAGAAACCTTTTTGTAACAAGCTTTATCTTTCTGTGTAACAAACTCCAATAATCAAATATGTGATAATGATTAATATTCTAGTTTAAAAATATTTTACTAAAATACACACCACCAGTGTACTATATACAACAAAATAATATGACACATAGAATTCACATAATTTCTTTAATGCATATCAATGTTGAATGTTACTTCAAATGAGCATACATGTTCTTGTTTCAGTTAACTGACTTACTTTTGACAGATGTCCAAAATATTAACACAAGTTATCCGTAGTTTAAAAAGCCTAACCCAGAGCAAAATTGTACATACTATTAATAACACACAACACAAGATACAGGCTAAATGCAGCAAATTTTATGCACAATTTAAATTGCAGACATCATACAAAATAATGTCATTTAAATTATTACTATATGAACAATGATATATTTGCATTACACATTACACATGTAAAGGGTCTTTCACACAATATAAGGAGAAGTATTAGGCACAAACAAGGAATATGATTGGTTGATTTGGGGGAGGGGATCGAACAACAAGGTCATCAGTCCAATTGCATTAGGGAAGGATGGGAATGTAAGTCGGCCATGCACTTTCAAAGGAACTATCCCGACATTTGCTAAAGCGATTTAAGGATATCATGAAAAACCTAAATCACGGGTTTGAACCCTTGTCCTCCCGAATGTGAGTCTAGTGCGCTAACCACTGAGCCACCTCATTCAGTTGAGGAATATGCAACTGTTATACAAGAATGTAGAAAATCAATGTCTGTTTTAAAAAATAACACAAAATGTTACAATGACATAAACAGCCTAAAAAACAAAGATGATGTACCAGTATGATCTGCCAACACTCACCTGTTTGGAATGGAAGCTAGTCATTAACATTTGAAGCAAAACTGTGGATAAATCCAGACTGGTAGTTCTGTACACTGTTCAGTATAATTTAGTTCTCTGTCAGTGTCTAATTAGAATAATGATTTACTTGTTCAAACGATAAAGTGCAGACAAATTCAAAGACACTGGACATGGTAACAGGATATATTCAGAAAATGACTAAGTCATGATGTTCCTAGTAAAATAATATTAAACTACTTTAACGACTGTAGTGTTTCTGATTTGGAATTTCAAAGACACTTATGCACTCACTGAGAAACTGAAGATGATGGTGTATGCAATGACCAGTTGGCTAACATCCCAAACACTGAATAAATAAATTGTGCAGCCATTGACACAAAAGTAGGTAATAAGAAATGATAAAAGAAGTAATTAATTTTCTGAAAGAGATTATAACTGAAGACTTGTTACATTAATAAATTTCATCATTTAACTGTTACCAAAAATTGTATGTTAAAAATGTTTGTCTATGCTACAAAAGGAAGCAGATTACTTTTACAAGATGAAGTGTTATAGCACATGAAGTAGACTTTAAAATTTTGTTTATCTCACATGCTTGCTTTTCATCATGTTGGCATCATTCATTTAAATGTAGTTTTTCTACATTTACTTGAACTGTTTATACCTTACATGAAAAATAAGGCTATCTAAGATTACAGAGGCCCATGATGATGAAGCTTTTTTTAATGAAAGCGGCTTATTCTTAAGGGGTTTTAGTGTGCTAAATCCTAATGTGGTAACAAAAACACTATATCCCCACAATTTGTTTTTAACAATTAACAATCAATATTTACAAACACACTTTTTGCAGTTTTAATCTCAATTAATAACACAACGTTGAAATGATATGGAGGGAGCCAAGGAAGCACTATAATGATTATGTAATGCTCCTGATCTTCCTGCACCTAAACTATCAGACATTTTTGATGATATTATTCACGAGGCAAAACCCAGTTTGATGCAGATGAATGAACTCATGAAGAATTTAATTGTACTTTGAACAATTTAAAACCAAAGCTGTTTACACAAACTGGGTTAAATGATATGGTTAGGAGCCTGGGCCCAGTTGAATTACATTGTTCCACACTCAAGAAAAATATCTTATCTGCAGCAGAATAAATACTTATGCATATAGAAGAAGAGAGGAAAATTTTCTTGCTGTTTCAAAGAAGACAATGATTTAGTATACTGTGATGTATTGCTGGCTTGATGAATGAAATTGGTGTCCATATATATTGTAAAAATGTATTTATGTTTGTTCATTCCACTCTCCTCCTAAACACCTGGGCTACTTTCAACCAAAATCGGTACTCATATCACATACTGTCTGGAAATAATTGTTGTAGGGGAAGAAGCACCTACCCATCACAACGGCGGGGGCAAGAAAGCAGTGTAGTTCATGATGCGCGAATATGCCTACTTTATTCATTCAATGTAGGAGAATGAGAGAAGTTAGTGACTTGCAAGAAATTTTACACACAATTTCAAACCTTTATGAAACTCACTCTCACTGACAACCTGCACAAAATGATGCAAGGAAAAAAAGTTTATCACTAACTACATTTTTGCTGTTCATGCAGTAAAACTGTTGCACGAAGCATGATGTTTTAATTTATTACTTCTTTAGTATTAATTGTATTTGCAACACATTTCACTGACAGTATCCAAATATTTTACTGAATGTACCAACAAAAATATGTTATTGTATGAAACAAAGTTCCGGAAATATGACTCAATAAACATTGAGCTGTGTGAAAATAAAACTACAGAGTGAAATTTACTAAAGATGCAAGTGGAATTTGTGTACAAATACATGTGAAATATATTAAATATATTTAACATGTGCATAGGCAGGCAAAGCCATGGGTAAAAAGCTCATCCTAAACACCTGGAATCATTTAAATCAAATCTGGTACACACATTAGTTATGATCTGGAAAGAAATACTATGGGGATAGGAACCACCAGCCTCCTACATTTATACTCTGCAAGCCACCCAACGGTGTGTGGCGGAGGGCACTTTACGTGCCACTGTCATTACCTCCCTTTCCTGTTCCAGTCGCGTATGCTTCGCGGGAAGAACGACTGTCTGAAGGCCTCCGTGCGCGCTCTAATCTCTCTACTTTTACATTCGTGATCTCCTCGGGAGGTATAAGTAGGGGGAAGCAATATATTCGATACCTCACCCAGAGCGCCTCTCTTGCAGAGTCTGCCACTTGAGTTTGTTAAACATCTCCGTAACGCTATCATGGTTACCAAATAACCCTGTAACGAAACGCGCCGCTCTTCTTTGGAT
The DNA here is from genome assembly GCF_023898315.1 of Schistocerca nitens. Taxonomy (NCBI): domain Eukaryota; kingdom Metazoa; phylum Arthropoda; class Insecta; order Orthoptera; family Acrididae; genus Schistocerca; species Schistocerca nitens. Next base: position 592,236,465 of record NC_064616.1, on the reverse strand, counting down.
CTTCTCTATCTCCTCCGTCAACCCGATCTGGTACGGATCCCACACTGATGAGCAATACTCAAGTATAGGTCGAACGAGTGCTTTGTAAGCCACCTCCTTTGTTGATGGACTACATTTTCTAAGCACTCTCTCAATGAATCTCAACCTGGTACCCGCCTTACCAACAATTAATTTTATATGATCATTCCACTTCAAATCGTTCCGCACGCATACTCCCAGATATTTTACAGAAGTAACTGCTACCGGTGTTTGTTCCGCTATCATATAATCATACAATAAAGGATCGTTCTTTCTATGTACTCGCAATACATTACATTTGTCTATGTTAAGGGACAGCTGCCACTCCCTGCACCAAGTGCCTATCCGATGCAGATCTTCCTGCATTTCGCTACAATTTTCTAATGCTGCAACTTCTCTGTATACTACAGTATCATCCGCAAAAAGCCGCATGGAACTTCCGACACTATCTACTAGGTCATTTATACATATTGTGAAAAGCAATGGTCCCATAACACTCCCCTGTGGCACGCCGGAAGTTACTTTAACGTCTGTAGACGTCTCTCCATTGAGAACAACATGCTGTGTTCTGTTTGCTAAAAACTCTTCAATCCAGCCACACAGCTGGTCTGATATTCCGTAGGCTCTTACTTTGTTTATCAGGCGACAGTGCGGAACTGTATCAAACGCCTTCCGGAAGTCAAGAAAAATAGCATCTACCTGGGAGCCTGTATCTAATATTTTCTGGGTCTCATGAACAAATAAAGCGAGTTGGGTCTCACACGTTCGCTGTTTCCGGAATCCATGTTGATTCCTACATAGTAGATTCTGGGTTTCCAAAAACGACATGATACTCGAGCAAAAAACATGTTCTAAAATTCTACAACAGATCGACATCAGAGATATAGGTCTATAGTTTTGCGCATCTGCTCGACGACCCTTCTTGAAGACTGGGACTACCTGTGCTCTTTTCCAATCATTTGGAACCTTCCGTTCCTCTAGAGACTTGCGGTACATGGCTGTTAGAAGGGGGGCAAGTTCTTTCGCGTACTCTGTGTAGAATCGAATTGGTATCCCGTCAGGTCCACTGGACTTTCCTCTGTTGAGTGATTCCAGTTGCTTTTCTATTCCTTGGACACTTATTTCGATGTCAGCCATTTTTTCGTTTGTGCGAGGATTTACAGAAGGAACAGCTTTGGAAAAAGGTGTTTAGTATTTCAGCTTTACGCGTGTCATCCTCTGTTTCAATGCCATCATCATCCCGGAGTGTCTGGATATGCTGTTTCGAGCCACTTACTGATTTAATGTAAGACCAGAACTTCCTAGGATTTTCTGTCAAGTCGGTACATAGAATTTTACTTTCGAATTCACTGAACGCTTCACGCATAGCCCTCCTTACGCTAACTTTGACATCGTTTAGCTTCTGTTTGTCTGAGAGATTTTGGCTGCGTTTAAATTTGGAGTGAAGCTCTCTTTGCTTTCACAGTAGTTTCCTAACTTTGTTGTTGTACCACGGTGGGTTTTTCCCGTCCCTCACAGTTTTACTCGGCACGTACCTGTCTAAAACGCATTTTACGATTGCCTTGAACTTTTTCCATAAACACTCAACATTGTCTGTTTCAGAACAGAAATTTTCGTTTTGATCTGTTAGGTAGTCTGAAATCTGCCTTCTATTACTCTTGCTAAACAGATAAACCTTCCTCCCTTTTTTTTATATTCCTATTAACTTCCATATTCAGGGATGCTGCAACGGCCTTATGATCACTGATTCCCTGTTCTGCACATACAGAGTCGAAAAGTTCGGGTCTGTTTGTTAACAGTAGGTCCAAGATGTTATCTCCACGAGTCAGTTCTCTGTTTAATTGCTCGAGGTAATTTTCGGATAGTGCACTCAGTATAATGTCACTCGATGCTCTGTCCCTACCACCCGTCCTAAACATCTGAGTGTCCCAGTCTATATCTGGTAAATTGAAATCTCCACCTAAGACTATAACATGCTGAGAAAATTTATGTGAAATGTATTCCAAATTTTCTCTCAGTTGTTCTGCCACTAATGCTGCTGAGTCGGGAGGTCGGTAAAAGGAGCCAATTATGAACCTAGCTCGGTTGTTGAGTGTAACCTCCAACCATATTAATTCACAGGAACTATACACTTCTACTTCACTACAGGATTAACTACTGCTAACAGCGACGAAGACTCCACCACCGGTTGCATGCAATCTATCCTTTCTAAACACCGTCTGTACCTTTGTAAAAATTTCGGCAGAATTTATCTCTGGCTTCAGCCAGCTTTCTGTACCTATAACAATTTCAGCTTCGGCGCTTTCTATCAGCGCTTGAAGTTCCGGTACTTTACCAATGCAGCTTCGACAGTTGATAGTTACAATACCGATTGCTGCTTGGTCCCCGCATGTCCTGACTTTGCCCCGCACCCATTGAGGCTGTTGCCCTTTCTGTACTTGCCCAAGGCCATCTAACCTAAAAAAACTGCCCAGCCCACGCCACACAACCCCTGCTACCCATGTAGCCGCTTGTTGTGTGTAGTGGACTCCTGACCTATCCAGCGGAACCCGAAACCCCTCCACCCTATGGAGGGGAGGGCAGGGGAGGGGAGGGGAGGGGAGGGGAGGGGAGGGGAGGGGAGGGGAGGGGAGGGGAGGGGAGAGGAGAGGAGAGGAGAGGAGAGGAGAGGAGAGGAGAGGAGAGGAGAGGAGAGGAGAGGAGAGGAGATGGACAGAGGCTGGGGGACGGAAGAGGAAATGGACAGAAAGAGGGGGAAGAGGAGATGGATGGAAAGAGGGGGGAGAGGAAATGGACAGAAAGAGGGGGAAGAGGAGATGGATGGAAAGAGGGGGAAGAGGAGATGGACGGAAAGAGGGGGAAGAGGAGATGGACAGAAAGAGGGGAAGAGGAGATGGACAGAAAGAGGGGGAAGAGGGGATGGACAGAAAGAGGGGAAGAGGGGATGGACAGAAAGAGGGGAAGAGGAGATGGGCAAAGAGGCAAAGGATGAAATGTATCACAGATAAATTATGAGGGCAAAGAGGCAAAGGATGAAATGTGTCACAGATAAATTATGAGGGCAAAGAGGCAAAGGATGAAATGTGTCACAGATAAATTATGAGGGCAAAGAGGCAAAGGATGAAATGTATCACAGATAAATTATGAGGGCAAAGAACAGCTCACTGCAGACTCTTAAATTTCTTGGGGTTACTATAAACAAAATCTTGTCATGGACTGAACACATGGATTGCTTAGTGAAGTGATTGAAAAGTTTTGTTCATGCAATGTGACTTTTAAATAATTGACTTAACTGTTAAGAGAACTGTTTATTGTGCATATTTTATATCAGTTGTTATATAGGGAATAATTTTTTGTGGTGTTGACAAACCAAACCCCTCACATGTTAATGCTACAGAAGACAATCATCAGCACTATGATGGAAACAAACAATAGGCAATCATTCAAACAATTATTCAAAAGCTCACATGGAACTGACTGCATTTCCAACAGAGTACTAAAAGCTTGTTCCCAACAGCTAAGTAGGATTCTCAGCCACATATGTAGCAGACCACTGAAACAGGGTATTTTTCCAGACAGACTGAAATACACTATTGTTAAACCATTGCATAAAAAAGGGGATAGGTCTGATGCTAACAACTACCGCCCAATCTCACTTCTGACAGCTTTATCCAACATTCTTGAAAAAGTAATGTATTCAAGAGTGGCATCACATATTTGTAAAAATGAAGCACTAACAAAATGGCAATTTGGTTTTCAGAAAGGCTTTTCAACAGAAAATGCTATATATGCTTTCACTGATAAAATATTAAATCCTCTGAATAACTGAACATCACCCATTGGGATATTTTGTGATCTCTCAAAGACTTTTGACTGTGTTAATCATGAAATTCTTGTAGATAAGCTTAAGTATTGGAGTTGGGTGGGACAGTGCATAAATGGTTTAATTTATATTTAACTGGAAGAATGTAGAAGGTTGAAATTGACAACAGATATTCTGCAAAAAGCAGCACAGTCCTGTAACTGGAGAGATATCAAGAATGGTTTTCCACAGGGTTCGGTCTTGGGTCCCTTATTGTTCTTAATATATATAAATGACTTGCCACTCAATAGACATGAAGATGCAAAGCTTGTTCTTTTTGCAGATGACAGAAGTATAGTAATCATACCCAACAAACAAAAATCAGCTGAGGAAATTGTAAATAACTTCTTTCAGAAAATTATTAAGTGGTTCTCTGCAAATGGACTCTCACTAGACTTTAAGAAAACACAACATATACAATTCTGTACAGTAAATGGCATAACACCACTGTGATAAACATAGACTTTGAACAGAAGTCTGTTGCTAAGGCAGAATATTCAAAATTTCTGGGTGTTTGCATTGGTCAAAAATTGAACTGGAAGAAACACACTGATGCTCTGCTGAAATGGTTAGGTTCAGCTACTTATGCTGTTAGGGTTGTTGCAAATTTTGGTTATAAACTTGTCAGTAAATTAGCCTACCATTTCACGACTTTCATACGGCATCATATCTTGAGATAATTCATCACTAAGAGAAAACGTATTCATTGCACAAAATCGTGTAATCAGAATAATAGCTGGAGCCCACCCAAGATCTCACCTTGCAGACATTCATTTAAGGAACTCAGGGATATTCACACTACCTTCGCAATAAATATATTCCCTTATAAAAGTAGTTGTTAATAACCAATCACAATTCAAAAATAATAGTGAAGTGCATAGCTAGAGCACTAGAAGAAAGGCTGATCTTCACTATTCCGGGTTAAAACTGACTTTGGCACAGAAAGGGGTGAATTATGCTGTCAGAAAAATCTTTGGTCATTTGCCAAATAACATTAAATGTCTGATACACAGCCACCAACATTTAAAAACAAATTAAAATAATTTCTGAATGACAACTCCTTCTACTTAATAGATGAATTTTTAGATATGGAGTAGTAACCATAAAGAGTAAAAAATAAAAAATAAAAATAATTATACAGTGAAAAAAAAAAAACTTATGTTAAACTGACATATTCCACATCATTACAAAATGTCGTATTCATGACCTATGGAACAAGTATTAATGTAATGTAACTCCCTATGATGAATGTCTATAACACATGAAGGCAAAGCAAGCAGCTGGGGTGGGGAGATCTTGCACAATGAAGTGACAGGCAATCTGTGAATAATTAAATTAAGAAAACTTGAAGTAAATTCTACTCATTTATAAGCAATGTTACTTGTTTTCAAAGTGCACTTAATTGTTCCTTATACTGCTTCAGTATACCACCATTCACGCACTTCAACAACATATGAGTAAGTGGCTGTAACTTTCTGCAAGTACTAATGAAAACAGACAGTGTGCTTGTGACGTAACATTTTCACAGATCTTTTGAGATATTGTAAATTACCTTATCATTATACTTCTAACTGGAATGACTACTTCGGTTCCTTGACGGCAGCTTTATATTTATGCTTTGTAAGCTATAAAACCTGTTTAAGGAAGAAGTAGATACAAACTATACATTTGCATATGTTAATAAGATAGTTACATACCTTAATACTGCTATGGTGTAGGCTGCCACAATAATACACAAAATATATACTATGGATGTGCACGAACAAACTGCAGCTCCTGATGATAATTCATCTTCATTAGCTGAGAGACAAACATGCAATGATAAGTGCATGCAAAGTTTTTTTGAGGGAGCTGGTGTGGAAATATTGGCAGTTACCTTAATTCAAATGAACTTCTCTTTCAGTTACCTCCTTCACATGCAATACGAGAGTAAATCATCTAATTCACATATACAGCAACAGAATGTATTAGAACTGTCTTTTAATTCATCACTTCTGTGGAGGGTTTAAGTATTTCATTAGATTTAATTCATAAGGGGAAAATGCTGAGTTTCCTTATAATTTAAAATTGTATGTGCCCTATGAAACAAAACACTTTAAGGAGTGAGATGGTAACCAACAGCTATCATACAAACACTTAGAGAAATGTTACTTTGCAGTCTGAAAAAAAGGTCTTTTGTTAACTTACATATGTAAAGTTATGATCAAACGAAAATTGAAATTACCTTAAAATAAATCTCTACCTACAACTTATCTCACACAAAAACAAATGTTTTACTAGAGATGATAGTAAATATTGTGGAACAATTACATATTAGATAAACACTGTTAGATAGACTATGTTAAACTATTAAGTGTTCTCCCATAAAAAGAATTGTTCATTGTGTTCAGACTACTTGATTTGGTAGCGGGCACAATGTTAATTGATTGATAATAAGACTTCTGGATTTTCATTATACAATTTCAAACACAATAAACAGAGAAGAAAAGTCTGCAGAAACAAGAGAAGTGTGGTGGGTGAACTGGAAATGACAGAAGTGAAACATGAGCTGCACGACACTTTTAATACAGGTGAAACTGGAAACTCCTATGCGCTTCTAAAAGAAAAGACACCTCTTAAGATATCAAGGTTGTACTAAAGACAAACTGCCTGTTGGCTTCAGTCTCAAGTTCTTTGGCCAATGTTCATATGATGATTTTTCTGACATTTCGCCAGCACAAGTGGTTGGCATTGTCAAAGTTTCACCTTCCATTGCTGATGGTGGACTGGAGCCGAGCACGCAGCCACAAACTATATGTACCTGGCGATCCAACGTCCAAGGGCTTCTCCGTGATCTTTTCTCATGCAGTTCTCTTGTTCACTGTAGCATGGGAAGCCAGGATCCATTTACCTTGAGGTTTTCTTCTTTCTTGTTGAAGCTAGTCTCATGTTTATGTATTCCATAGCTTCTCTGAACAAGTGGGAGTGACAGTTGTTCTCTACAGCAAGAACTTCCATGTTGGCGAATTTTACTACAAGGTCTGTCTCACACAGTGCGTGTTGTAACACAGCTGATTTCTCCACCTGCTTCAACCTGCAATGTTGCTTATGTTCCATGATCCTGGTGTTGATTGATCACCCAGTCATTATAACATAAACTTTTCCACACGTGCATGGTATGTGGTACATTCCCAACATTGCAAGTGGGTCCCTTTTCTCCTTTGCCAATGTGAGACACTCTCTAATCTTCTTTGTCAGTTTGTAAATAGTCTTTACACTGTGTTTACACAATATACAGCCTATTCTGTTCGTCACTCTGGGAATGTATGGCAGAAAGGCCATACCCGACATTTGTTTCCCTGATTTGTCACAGTGTTTGGCTCTGCTATACTTCTAATATAACTTGTGGAGTACCCATTGCTCCCCAGAACACTTTTCAAGTGCTGTATTTTACATCTGAGGTGCTGCAGCCCACATATTCATCTTGCTCATGTTATGAGCACATTAATCATGCCTCTTTTCTGGCTCGGGTGGTGGTTTGAAAGTTTGTGCAGGTATTGGTCCATGTGTGTTGGTTTTCAATACACACTTTATCCCTGTCACCATTCCTTGTGACCAGCACATCTAGAAATGGTAGTTTTTTGTCCTTTTCTGCTTCCATGGTAAATTTTATGTTGGCATGGAGGCTGTTCAAGCATCTTAGGAAGTCACTGAGCTGTTCTTCACCATGGTTCCACACAATGAAGGTATCATCAACATATCTGCAACACACCTTGGGTTTACAAGGTGACGAATCCAGTGCCTGTGCCTTGAAATGTTCCATGAAGAAGTTGGCCACCACTGGACTAAGAGGACTACCCATGGCGACGCCTTCCAGTTGTTCATAGACATTGCCATTCCATGTGAAATAGCTCGTGGTGAGACATACATAAAAGAGTTTTGTGATATCTTGTGGGAAGATGGAACTGATGTGCTCCAGAGTGTCACTGAGAGGCACTTTCATAAAATAAGAAACAACATCAAACATGTTGCTTGGTCCAAGTTTTAGTTTCCTCAACTTTTCAATGAAATGTCCTGAGTCCTTTATGTATGTGTCAGTCTCCCCCACGTGTGGCTGGAGCAGAGAGACCAAGTGTTTTGCCAGTTTATACATTGGAAAGCCAGGAGCACTAACAGTCAGTCTTAGTGCAATATTATTCTTATGGATCTTAGGTAATCCATACCACCTCATGCTGGTGGGGAGGAAAAAAAACACACGAACGTCAGCCGAAGAACCCGAGACTGAAGCCAATGGGCAGTTTGTCAGCAAGTAGCCAAGAGAGCCTTAACAATTCTGTACTAAAGACAAGAAATAAAATTGGTCAGTTACTGCAGTGCTGTGTACAATTATGATGGGACACTGAAAATTTTGACTTTTGATTACAGGCAGAGGCTTGAGGATGATATACGAGTGTCATTCAATAAATAATGCCCACATTTCTTTCCAGGAAAATATTTATGTATTCTTAAGAGTTAGAACTGGGGTAATAATCATTTTCATGTATGTAAAGCTGGGCTGTAAACCATTACTTAGCACAAGTGATCCATTTTTTTCTAAAATCCTTCCTTCAGTAATACAAAGTAACAAAAAAGCGGAGTCCAGAAAGACAAACTTTTCTGCGAATTCTTAAGAGCAGTTTGTGTCAGTCTTCATTAACTGAAAAGAATAACAATCAACATTTCTTTTACATATACTTTTTTTCCACACAGTCTGCATCACACTGTGTGGCCTCATGTTAATGTTTTTTTCACTGTGTGAATAAGACTCATCACCTTCTTCTTCTTCTTCTTCTTCTTCTTCATCTTGTCTTCGTTCTTCTCCTTCTTTTCTTCTTCTTCTATGTGTTTCCCATGTAGAGCATCCTTAAATGGACCAGACAGATGGAAGTTCGAGGGTGCCAGGTCATGGCTATAGGGTGGATGAGATAATGATATCCAAACCAATTTGGCAATGCGTTCCTGGGGGTTCTGAGTCTTGTGTGTGAGCATGTACTGTCACGACGGAGAAATTTGTTTATTGAATTGTTTTCAGACCAAATGCGTTATAAAAGTTTCTTGAGTTTGTCCTATTTCAGTTGCTCCAGAAACTATATAAAGATCAGAAGGGAAAAAGAAAATAATCCACCTCATTGACAACTACAACTTCAACGGTTTTCCTGCTTCAAAACGAGAAGGTGAACTTTCTCCCTGCTAATCACATCTCTGTTTAACAGCCACTTGGTATGAGGATCAATCACTGAACACTGTTACAGGACCAGTGTTCTTTTCAGTGAATGAAGACTGACACAACTTGCTCTTAAGAATTCACAGAAAATATTGTCTTTCTGGAGTCCACTTTTTTGTTAGTTAGTATTACTGAAAGGTTTTAAAAGGTGCATCACTTCTGCTGAGTAATGGTTTACAACTCACTTTCCATATATGAAAATGATTATCACACAAACTGCAAATAATCTTAAATCTTACACATTAACTAGGAAAATCATTATGGTACTTCCAGAATTTAATGGTGTGATAAACATTATGACACTAGCCATGTGTGGCGGATAGGCATAGAGTATTAGCACACAAATATGATATTTGGCAATGCTTATTTCATAGGGAAACTCTGAACCCACCACATCTATTTAACAAAGGAGGAGCACAAAGAGCTCTAATAAAATGTGTGTAAGTGAAGAATTTTGAATAACAAAAGCAGTTTCAGCCACAATGACTACCACCACCACCACCACCACCACCAGAAATACAAGTAGTACTGGTTATAAGTAATTATCCGTATCTGGGATAGGATTTGATAACTTCAGTGGTAATCTTCAACTGTCATTGTCATTGTCATTCTAATCTTCTTTTTCTTCAAGTTTTAGGCATATGGGACCATTCTTTCTTCAAGGAAAATTGTCCTCCATCTGGTGAGGGTTGTTTCCAGCGTTCCACCTTTCAACTGGCTAATTTTTGAGCAAAAATCTTTGGAATTCAGTTAATTGTCCATTCATTCAATATGCCCCTTCCATTTTACTTTACTGCTCTGTGTTCAATCTTTTATGCCGAAAATTTTCAGTTCCTTTCATATTTTATTTCTTTATCTTTTTTCTGTAGGAAATTACAGCCTACCAAAGGTCTTTAAAATCTCATCTTTCTTAAATCTGTTAGTTTGCACTGGCTCTATGCTGACGTGGCTATTGACAACTCAAATTATTTGCGCAGTCAGTACTGAGAGTCCTACACAATTAGTAATATGTCTATGAATACACTGCTATTGTGTCAATACTCAGCACAACTGAAATTATAGTAATTTATAGTGGAGTAATCATTATCAAGGTTTAATTTTTTCTGATGGACACATCAATTACTGGGAATGATTTTGTCTACCATCTCTATCCCTGTTGCTTTCTTTCCTAATTATTACATAATCTCTGTTTGTTCAAAATAAAAAGTGTATCACAACTGCCACAATATTAGAAATAAAAATGCTCACTTATTAATCACCAAATACTGCCTTTTTCATATCCTAGGTGGCTACGACAGTATAGATGTAAGCACCTGTCAACATAGGTTCTCATCAAAATATTGAGTATCAACTGTTGTTATTAAGCTAATCTGAATTTACTAGTCACTTATGTTTTAGTTGTCCAAACTTTCAGAACTTTTATTTTCATCATGGAAGTTAATTAACATAAACACATGAATTATTAGTTTACCTGATTACAGTCTTTGCAATACAAATACTCACATAGTTGATCTGCAGTGCCAATCCAGGAGATGTGCCTGTTAAGTATGTCAATTTTATAAGGGAAATATTGTAAACTCTTTTTAGCTGCAGGATTTATGTTATCACATTATGACAGTTTACAACTGATGCATTAAATAAATGATATCATACAGTTATATGGAGCAACATATGCAACCATAAAACCGATTTTTGAGGCATCCCCAGAATTACTCAGAAAAAAAAAAAAAACTAATTACATACCACCCATCCAGATTATTGGTGCCATTCTTCACACAATGCAACAAAACTTGTTTAGTCATCTATTCCAGTGCTGTAAGCAATGCCTTGTAATTAAGTTACATCACTGCTTAGATCTTCTGAGTAAGACGGTTATAAAAGAAAGCAGGCTTTAAGGTTTAGCATTCTGTCGATAACAATATCATTACAGATGTAGCACAAACTTCGACAGGAGACAGCTATGGAACGTTTTTCTTTTTAATAAATATTTTGTTCTGTACTTCAGATTCTTAAAAGAATTCCTGTTTTCAGAATGGTATATAGTTGTTTTTGAAAAATACATTATTCATATACTTTTAATTGAGCAATTTAGCAGCTTACAGAACTGCAGTGTACAATGTGTACCACAGGTGAAAATATATGATAGTAGAAGCAAAAATGTTCCAGTCAACACGGGCCTACATAAATGAGCCATTTACGAGATAACTGAGAATGTGTGCTTATGAGCCACCACTAACTTCAGTGTGAAATATTATCACAGCTAGTATAAATGTATTTGAAACGTAAACTTTTCAATCAAGTCACCATCTGACTTGACTCAAATTTCACCCATGGCTTACTTCAACAAGAAATATAATACCATCTGAGCACATTACATGTTACAAGTTACTGTTAAAGGACATGTTCATTGTGACATCCTCACAGTTGGATACACATTGCACTCATCACTGCAGTAAGTTATGAAACTTTTTGATGCCCTCATAAACCTTGGTAAGACTGTTCAATTTCCTGCTATAATAATTCAGCTGTATCAATGGGAGTGCTGTACACTTCACTTTTGAGATGACTCCACACAGAGTCGGGTGTTCTTGGAGGCAAGGACTTGACTGGTGCATGAGACATTGTCTTACATCAGCAGCAATATGTGCCAATGACCCACGATGCACCTACCACATTCCCCAACCATGGACCATGGTTGAAATTTAAGCCCAATCAAATGGGACTTAAGGGGCCCCATACCAATTGAAATCTTGAAATTTTCATGTTTTTTCAGAAATTTGTAAATTTGTGGTAAGGTCTTATGGGACCAAACTGCTGAGGTCATCAGTCCCTAAGCCTACACACTACACACTACTTACTCAAAGTTAAACTAACTTACGCTATGGACAACACACATACCCATGTCCTGGGGAGGACTCGAACCACCGACGGGGGGAGCTGCACGAACCGTGACAAGGCGCCTCAGACCGTGCAGCTCATGTTTTTTTTTCCTTGATCTTAATCTACAGAATTTCCTTTTTTTCAATATTTACAATACATAAATATTATTGCCTTATTTTGTGCTTATTCATTCATTTAAACAAAACACTGTGTGGGAGTGACCATTTTCTAAGAATCTGAACAGTAGTAGAAGGAAGATGTGTCAGTTATTTAGGAGATGGGGATTCAAAAGCATTTTTTTGGTTTTCTTTCTTCATTACTTAAGGACCAAACTGCCTAGGTCATAGGTCGGAGAATATGTAACTACCATTAAAATGGAGTGTATAGATCATGTAGAAAAGTGAACGGGTACAAGGCTCCAAAGGCTGCATAAGAGGGAAAGAAATTAGAAGATGGCAGACTCACAGAATTTATCATAGATAAAATTCAAAATTACTAATGCATGGCCATCAGGCAAAACGTTAGTAGTGTAGAAGATGCGAGAAAAGTTGTATGCACAGTTTTGTCTCATCTTCTCTTCAACAAGATGAGAAACCCATTCATGGCCTATGCTCTCCTTTTTCCATAGTGGAGGTCTTGGGGGGGGGGGGGGGAGAGAGAGAGAGAGAGAGAGAGAGAGAGAGAGAGAGAGAGAGAGAGAGAGAGAGATTTGTCAGATGTAAGACTATTGAAAAAATGTCTTCATGGCCACACCCAGAATCCTAATGAGTCCATCAACACTGTAATCTGGGCCAGAATTATCAAGACAGTGTTTGTGTCAATTAGTACACTGAATTTTGGTGTCTCTGATGCAGCGGCAACATTCAATTAAGAAAATGTTGCAAGGTGTGAACTCCTGAAAAGCCTGCTACAAACTGCTGGCCATTTTGCAGTGAAACAAACATTAAATTTAGAAAAAAGAAAGAGTTAGGGTATCACGTAGAGCTATTAGAGAGCTTGAAACAAGAACAAGACAATGCAGACAAGCAAGAAAAAGGACATTGCAAGATGAGATGGAAGAGAATGCAGACAATCCATCTTAGGGAGCTGGAATGTATGCACAACTTTAATGTCTGTTTCCTGTAAGTTGTATTTTTTTTTTAGAATAAAGTGTTTTTCTCAGCTGCTTCTTGCCAGAATTTGTTCAAAACTACAGGATACTCTAATCTGAGTATTCTGCATATTTTACCATAAGGGTTTTCCTATTCTGTAAATCTCACAGAAGTTAGAGCCTTATGTACATAGGAAAATGTAGATAGTTTCTTATTTTGATGTCCACTTTTTACAACAATAATTATCATCACAAAACTAATGAATATTTTTAGAAAGCCTTCTGTTAATGTGATAAGAAATGTGTAACCTACAAGCCATATTTTCCACAATGTTTTATTCTCAACAGTTTCTGATAAAAGGTACCTTTCATATGAATAAATTTTACTTTATTTATGATACAGATTGCGAACCTGCTCAGACCCACTTAACTGAACAGTTTACATTTCAAATGCTTTTGTACTGACTGGGGCAATAGTTCATATTGAACCCAGTGGTAGATCGTAACTACATATTTGCAATTATATAGCAAACAGCTCATTTGTGGACCAGTGTGTTACCGGAATTTTTTGCTTCTATTACCATTTATTTTCACCTATGTCACATTTTATTATTAATTATGATACACCCTGCACACCTGAGTACTCTACTTTAGTTGCTACATTTGTCAGTTAAAATTAAATTAATGTATCTTCTTAGAAATTTCTACATATCATTTTCAAAACAGGGATTCTTTTAAGCATCTGAAATATAACGTGAAATAAGTAAACAACTCAAAAAGCACCACAAAACCATTGACTACAGTTGTCATCTCATCTGTCAGAATTCTAAATCCAGTAATACGAAACTCTCTTATATCACATATGAATTTGTGGCAAGATTAGCAAATGAAATGATCAGAAAACAGTGTATCTGGGGCCTTCAAGTATTGTAGTTCACCCATTTAAAAGATCCTGAAAGAGACATAACTTCACTGCATTTTTTGAAGAAGGCAAATTATATTTACATGTCCCAGCACTGAAATTTCTCTTCAACTCTTCACTATATTGACAAGCAACTCTGTACTATGAGGTACAAATACAGTGAATGTTCTAGGTCTTTGCTACCTTCTCAAACAGAAATCAGTAAAGTAACTTTTAATGATATCTAACTACCCTTTCATCAACTCATAATAAATGTCAGCTGTAAGAGTTTAATGGCCTCTTCAATAGAAAAACATTATTGGAAATCTCTTCCTTTGATAAGGATTCATTACTTCAGGTTACATACATATGTGACTATTTAGTTGTTATGGCCAAGTTCTTCTAATAATTTGTACATTAAAAAGTACTTTTGCTTATGGAAGATTCAAGTATGGAATGTAGCTATTGTAACAGATCATACCTGACCACTTGGTTTCCAAAATTGGTTTGCTCTCACTTTTTTTTTTGCTTGCTTTTTAATAAATGTGCATGGAAATCCATATTATTTTCATAAAAGAAATAATTCTCAATTGGTCTAAACATACACTTCTACAAAGCTAGTTTTTTCTACACCAATATTTACACCTTGACAGCAAAAACTAATTTCTAGGAGGACAGAGCACAATGCAGTGCTGCAGTCGCTGATGTGTTATTTTAATTGGCATTAGACCTATATCACTTCATCCTCCAAGCTGATTTACATACCCTAGGCAATTTTATGAAACATTCGTCATCTATGCCATCATTGCAGTTGTGACTACATTTGATTCCGAGTGTAGCACAAACTTGATTACAGTCAGAATCTTTCACTATTGATCTGTTAGACACCAGCAGCCCAAGTATTCAGACATAGTGCATTATACTACTGATACATTTATAATATTTTTGTTCCACATAGAGTAACTTCAACTCTGATATTTATTTCTATTCCATGTCTTCCTAATGAGCTACCACTAACTGAATGTGAATTCATGTTCCCACTTTAAATATTGTGTAAAATATATGCTGAGTACATAATTCAAGAAGGCTACACTAAGAAATATGTATTCACTTATCATCATATGCTTCCCTTTTTAATGTCCTGGAAGGCTACGACAGTATAGCTGTAAGCACTAATTGACAGAGGTACTCTTAAAAATATCATGTGTATCGGCCATTGATTAAGCTCATCATAATACTCATTTTTGAAGCAATGCCAGAATTATTGGTGGTGGGGAGCAGTGGGGGGGGGGGGGAATTACTTTTACCCCATAATATTACTGATTACATTTGTCTCAAAATGCTTCAACGATTGCATGTTTCTTGCAAGTAAATCATAGCACTGCTGATAGCATCTGAAGACGACTGCTATAAATGGATTGAAGGAACATTAAGGTGTAACATCTTGTTGGCACTAAGATCATTAGAGATGGAGCACAAGCTCAGACTGGAGATGGATGGGCTGGAAATTTGGGTCGTACCCTTTCAAAGGAGCTACTCTAGCATTTAACTTTAGAGATTTATGGAAACCACAGCAAATCTAAACATGAAAGGTCAGACAGGGATCTGAACCCAAATATAACATCACATTTGTAACTATATTAAATTTCAGCCTCCAGTTGCTGACTGCTGCACCATGCTAAAGATATTCACAATTGTAACTCAATGGAATTTATGTAGCAGCTCAGCCAGTTTTAGTTCAATGACACTGACATTTTTGTCAGTTTTGACATGGTGCCCCTCCTCAAAAGAATGCCACTAAAAGTGTCTCCAGTAGACGGGCAAGAAATTCAATGACAAGACAATGGAGCAATTAAGGCTTGCCCTTGTCTTTATGTATTTTCTATTTGATGGGTATTACTATAAACAGACCAAAGGGGCAACTACAGGCAATTCCCTCTCTTTTGTGTATGGAGCACATCAAAGAGCAAGTGCTAAAAGCAACTACATGGAATCCAATTTGTCATTACTATTAAGTGAATGGCATGTTTGTGATATTGACACACGGGGAAGAAAGAAACTGGAAGACTTCCTGCATCTCAGTTCAAAGTATCTGAACACAGATCTCACAACGGAAGTGGAAACAGAAGGAAAACTGCTGTATCTCTATGTGCAGTGGTCAGCATGTAAGCAGACAGCACACTGGATATGTGATAAACATTATGTACCAATCATTCCAACTTGTACTGCATGGTGAAACTCACCACCATTCTATGCATTTGGTACATGGGGTTTGTGGGCTGTATGGTGCCGGAACCTTAATGGATTAACTAGTGTACATGAAAATGGTATTCCACTCCACTAAGTATATTGGCCAGCAAATCAGGCATGCTCTCCTGCCTGCACCAGTGAACTGTAATTGTTGGAGAGGGATGGGGTTGGGTAAGGGTGAGGGCTGGGGGACACAAAATCGAGAAAGAGGCAGAGAAGTAATGTACAATCTATCACCTTCCTTCCATTTGTTGGGTTTGTCAAGCAAAGTCGCCCACAATATAGAGAAGCATCTGGAACTTGGTGGCTCCAGTAAAGCATAAAATATGTTCTGTTCTACTAGCAAGGGTGTACTAGCCAGTTCTGCAATGACAGTTCAGTTGCATACCAGAGAACTCAGTTTATACCTTTGTTGATTTGCAATCAGTGATCTTCTTCTACAGTGAAAAAATTGCAAATAAACCAGACAAAATGCTTCAGTCTTCAGTAGTAGTTATACAGTTCACTGGCCTCACAGCACTTTTTATCTAAACTTTTAACATTAGTTACTTTTCTGTTTCCTCTATCTGCATGTTTATTACCAAGTCAACGTGTTATTTGTGTGCTACTGCAATAATGTCACTTGACTGTTGATTACACATCACTTTTGTATCTTATAACTTACCATACTTCTGCCATGATATTACCTTAATGAAGGATATGTCTCTATACGACTTACTTTAAATCCTGAGAGTTTATTAATTGCAGTTCTGGGGACAATGTTGGAAGGTAATGAAATTATCATTTATTTCATGAAGAATAACTGTACCTAAAAAAAAAATTGGAAAATCCATAGCCTATCTGCGACTCAGCATCTCTGCTATATGGTGAGTAGCATCTTTCCTTCTCATAATATTGTACCTCAAAAAGTCACCTATACCAGTTTGGTTTAATAGTATCAGTATCACTGATAATATATGCATCATTAATGGAACTAATTTTAATTTAAAACCATAAATTTCTAAGAATTTACACATTCCATTTAATTTTTTCATTTTATTTTTTGGGATGTAATGTACTCAATCCAGAAGTATCATTTTCAGTAACTGGGTTACATGATTTCTAAGAGTGAAAAATGACCTTGTGCTTGAGAAATTTCTCTAATGAACTGATCACTGATTTTACTTACATGTCCAACAGATCGATGGAACCAACAGCAGATGAGAAATTTTAATCTATCTATCTACACACACACACACACACACACACACACACACACACACACACACACACACACATTACTATCAACTGACACACACAATGTGATACATACAATTCTGTATTAATCACAATGGAAACATAACAAATTCACAGTTATCATGTACATTACATATGAGGCATGTCCCAAACGTAAGTATGGTTTTGGAGAAGAAATTAATAAAAACATTTTTTCAAACCAAAATTTATTTTTACAGGAAAAAAGCACTTCTTAAACTATTCTTCTATGTAATTGTCACCATTATTCAGACATTTGTCATAGCGGGAAACCAACTTTTCTATGTCCTCTTCATAGAAAGATGCTCCTGGTAAAGGCAGCCACTGCTGAACACCATTTTTTGTGTCGTCATCACTGTCGAAGCGCCTTCCTTGAAAATCATGCTTCAAGTTCAAGAACAAGTGGTAGGCAGAAGGTGAAATATTGGGGCTGTGTGCAGGTGGTCAACATGCTCCCAACCAAATTATAGATGAAGGTTCTAACAAGGGAACCTCCCCATCGCAACCCCCTCAGATTTAGTTATAAGTTGGCACAGAGGATAGGCCTTGAAAAACTGAACACAGATCAATCGAGAAAACAGGAAGAAGTTGTGTGGAACTATGAAAAAATAAGCAAAATATACAAACTGAGTAGTACATGCGCAAGATAGGCAACATCAAGGATAGTGAGAGCACAGGAGTGCCGTGGTCCTGTGGTCAACGTGAGCAGCTGCAGAACGAGAGGTCCTTGGTTCAAGTCATCCTTCGAGTGAAAAGTTTACTTACTTTATTTTCACAAAGTTATGATCTGTCCGTTCGTTCACTGTCGTCTCTGTTCACTGTAATAAATTTAGTGTCTGTGTTTTGCGACCGCATCGCAAAACCGTGCGATTAGTAGACGAAAGGGTGTGCCTCTCCAATGGGAACTGAAAACATTTGATCACAAGGTCATAGGTCAACCGATTCCTCCACACTGGTGACAGCATGCGCGTCACATCACAGGAATATGTTTTCGACCCACCTAACTTGAACACTTGGCGAATGGGTAAAAAGATTCTTCTACCTTGCCCGATTTAGGTTTTCTTGTGGATGTGATAATCACTCCCAAAAAAAGTGATGAAAACATAAGAGTTTGTCACATAAACTGAAAATAAAAAATTAAACTTTTCACTCGAGGGAAGACGTGAACCAAGGACCTCTCGTTCCGCAGCTGCTCACGCTAACCACGGCACTCCTGAGCCTACATTGTCCTTGATGTTGCCTATCTTGCACATGTACTACTCAGTTTGTATATTTTGCTTATTTTTTCATAGTTCCACACAACTTCTTCCTGTTTTCCCGCTTGATCTGTGTTCAGTTTTTCAAGGCCTATCCACTGTGCCAACTTATAACTAAATCTGAGGGGGGTGCGATGGGGAGGTTCCCTTGTAAGTGACACCAGCTGCCATGATTGACCATTCCATGTCTTTTATTTTGAATTGCATCCCAAAGTTTTCTAAATGTTTCACAGTATCATACCACACTGATGGTTTCACCGCTGAGAAAGAACTTCGTAAGCAGAAAATCATGCAAAAAACGGTGTTCAGCAGTGACGGTCTTCACTGGTGGCATCTTTGAATGAAGAGGGCACAGAAAAGTTGGTTTCCCACTATGAAAAACGTCTATTTAGAAAAATAGTTTAAGAAATGCTCTTCCTTGTAAAAATAAATTTTGGTTTGAAAACATATTTTTATGAGTCTTTGTCCAAAATGGTATTTAGTTTCCAGACATGCCTCATACCTAATTCTGGTTTAGTGATATGTGGTACCAGTAGTTATTCATTAATGATTTTTGTTGCTTTTCCTCACCCAACAAGCAAAGTCTAGATTACTCCCCAGGCTGTGCCACATTTAGTACAGCCACAACTGCATTCATAGTAATCAACAGATCAAGAAAATCACAAGTTTCACTGGTCGCTCATTAGTGTAAATTACGAGTACCAATAAGCAGGATGCATCTGATTACAGCAGACAATATCTATTGAGAGGTTTTGCTTTTCAAATATACCAATTAGCAATGGGTCCAACTGTGACCTGCAGTACACATGCAACTATTTATTTGTAGCAGCTCCAGTACATTAATAGTTAGAAGTAAAGTACGTTTTCTTCTGTAAGAGTTCTTCACTTGAACTACACACTGTTAAAAATTTATATTGTTACACAATGGGCAGCACACACCCCTCTCTTTTGGTTCATAATGATATTTCACTGCATGATAATTTGTACTTTGGAATTCATAATTTCTGCAGTTAAAGTAGTTATACAGTTGGTAATACACACAATTCCTTGTAATTTCTTGAATAACATGGATTGAACTCCTGCCTGACACTAGTTTTGCATTAATAAATGAAATAATACACAACCTTGGTGAGTTATAGAACAGCTCTCTCCTGCACTTTGATTCTGCTTTTAGAGTAGTGATATTGGTGACCACGTGACAACTGGACAGTAACTTTATATGCAACAGAAGCCATCTCCAGGAATCACGAGTTTTGATGTTCTATTTAATCCCAGATTACAGAATTGTGTGTCATTATAAACTAAAGATTTTTTCACTATTATGTATTACTGGTAAAAGTTTGTTACAAGGGCAAACCAAATATAAGTGGGATTTAAAAAACATTATTTATTGAAAAATAAATGTCACACATAATTTACTAATTTACACAGTTTTCTCCTTAACAAACACATTTTTCCCAGCAAGAAAGAAGGTTTTTCATCTCAGCATTGTAGAACGAAGCTGGTTACATCAGGAGCCAACTGCATACGAATTCCTCATCACCTTCATCATCTTCAAATCCTTGCCCTCCTGGAGCTTCTTTAAGCAGCCCAAACAAATGAAAATCAGAGGGCAATAGATCCAGGCTGCAGGGAGGAAACAATTTTGAGACTGTTAGAGCAGTATTATGGGGCCTGGTGTTGTCATGGAGGACGACCTCTCAAATAAGTTGGTCTGATCTTTTGGGACAATATGCAATCCTCACCTGGTGCAACAGCTTGCAGTAGTAAGCAACACTGAATGTGTGTCACCCATGCAAAAAGTCAATGAGCAAAATGCCTCACCTTTCAAAGAAACCAGTTCAAAGACTTCAAATAACTGAGAGTCAAGTTCGACTTTCACTGGAGCCGTCTCTCCTCCGACACTCCACACAGGCTTGTTTTGATTTCGGAGTGAAGTGGGCCCATGTTTCATCAGAGGTAGTGATCTGATTCAAAAATGCATCACCTTCTTCCACAAACCTTGCTGTAAGCCTCTCATGAACCTCCAAACATCTCAACTTCTGCTCAGGGGTCAAAAGGTGAGGGGCTCGTGTGGCACAAACTTTATGGAACTTCAGGTCATTTGTGATGATCGCTTGACAACTCCCATAACTTAATCTGGTCCATTCTGCAATTTCAGATACACTCACCATCGATATCCTTCAAGAATGTCTTGAACCAGACGAATGTTTTCATCCTTATGCCGGTGCAAGGACGGCAATCATGTTGCTGATTTTGCACTACTACTCATCATGCCTTGAACTCTTTATGCTCGGCAAACACAAGAGTCCTCGGCAGTGCTTTGTCCCTGAACTGCGCAGTCAATCTCCAAAGCATTTCCATTGCTTGAACTCCTTCATTAGTAAGGAATTTTGTAATTAAGCACTGTGCAATGGTAGGGCTCACCTGTTGCTCTGACATTAAGACCACTACAGACAAACTGGTTTGGAGTGTGTAATGGCCAACTCTCCCCACTCCTAATGGCCCATTCCGATCATATCAAAAGCATGTGCCCAGTCCTACCAACAGTAAAAGCACAGGAAAAAAATACCATTTGTATTTAAGTTGCCCTTGTATTATTCCAAGTAATAATTTATCCTTGTATTGTTCCAAGTATCTTAGTACTTTTGCCTACAGGCAGCAGCACTATCTGTAAACTTAATTAATAAGGAAACCATGCCATATGCACCTGTGAAGGGGACAAACAACACCCATCTTAAGAACCATCTCTGCATTTTACCTATGTTGATAAATCATAATTTTACTACCTTATTAGAAATGGATGATATCACTTGATTTGGATTCAAAATTACATTTAAGCTGCACAGAAAATGGGTACACACTCAGTTCTGGATGATGCCAGCAAACAGGAGACAAAATCATCACTGCTGGCAACACCATCTTTCTCAATTGTTGGCATCAGAATTATAATTCATATTTTGAAGCTTATTTTAAAGGGAAGAGAAACAATGAGTAAGCCATTCAGAAAGGAATGAGTGTATTATCTCTATATAACATGGTTATTTACTGTTAAAATTTGGTTTTTGGTTGGGCAACTCTTACCTTACCCGATGAAGGGGGTCTCCACCCCATCTGCCTGCAACATCTTGCATCTTATAACAGGTGAAAATAAAAGAAAGAAATGAATGCTCACTTACCTACAGAACAGTAGTAACAACAGAAATACTTCACTGAAATAAGCAAACCAACACATGCAACACTGTATTATTACCTATAAGCTTCGCAATGAAGTTTAAAACTGTGTTAGATACACAAATGTACACAGATGTAACACACAAAACTGAAAGTGGTCATATTTTGTCATCAACATTAAACACACACAAAATTTTGGTTCCAACAATCAGTCATAGAACCATGCAGCAAGTAAAATGTCTTGTATTATAAACATTAAAATTAGTTGATATAAATCATTAATATGGTTTTACTGGGCAATGATGATAATCTACACGGTAGCAGAAATGTTACCACATAAAGAGGGTTAAGAAAACATAGAGGTAACAAGAACACAGTCTGATAGTAATATAGCCACAATGTCTTTCTATCAAAATAACTAGTTTTTTGTTTCCCCCTTTTACAGCAGTGATAATGAATTTAAATGTAAAAGAAGTTGATATCTTGGCTTACATTTGCAATGATTGCTTTAACAAGAACATGTATGCCCAATATTAAAAAAAGAAAGCCAATCTACACACAAACATGCACATTGTTAGTTTACAGAATTAAACACAACTATGTGCTTTGAACACTGCATTTACACTTTAACATAGTGCACGAGCAACATTATTTATGAACATACTAACATCATACTTTTAAAATTTCTTTGGCCTCAGGTTTTTATGTATGTTCATATGCAAGATGAGCTACAAATTGATAAGCATTCACAATAATACTTAAAACTACAGGTAAGTTGTGTAGTTTCTCACTAGCATTTATTTTAGTGTAAACACTCAATGCAAACACAGAAAAAAATAATTATAACAGAAGGATGAGTGAAGTAACATGTCCCTCATCTAATTAATGTCAGTAAAGTACAGAAATTAAAGGAGAGCAACATACAAGTTTATCATCTTCCCTAAATACCTCAATATATAAAAAGTTTTTGTGTTCAAAGGTCAAATAGCCCTCTCAAATGCTTATCAGTAAGTACTCAGAAGCACAAGGCACAAAAACAATATTCTGTCTACTCTCAAGTACCTCCAGTTTCAATCAAGCATTTTTGGAAGCACTTTACAGAAAAAAATTAAAAAAAAATGTGGAATATCTAATAATATAAAGATGTAGCTAATCAGACTCCCCACATATAACTATTTAGTTTTCCAGTTTCATTGCAGATTACTGATAGACAGAAAGCTAAAGGACATTTCAGTTATAATTTAGAGATTCACTTGGGAAAACTGTGTGACAACCACAGAATAGTTTCACCTTTTGTATTTTAGGATAGGGGTCAGAAGGTATCAAAAATTCTAAGTACACAGTTAACTGGATAAAATTCATTTAATGGATGATGAAACATTACAGTTCAAGGGATGTGCATGATCAACGAACAAGATTTTAGCACATTCATAACACAATGCTCTAAAATTAAATATTTGGATGATACAGTTACTCCATTATGTAATCTACACCATTCCACTACACCAACATTATTTTAACAAATACCAGATTGTTAGCAAAATACTGATACAGTTACTGGAACAATAAAATTTAAAAATGACAACAAACTGTGTTTACGAATGGGAAGAACAACAACAGGGTTACATGCCTTTCAACAGTCATTCACAGCTTAGTTCTCTTTCATTTCACTACGATTCTAATGCACGAGGAGATATCCACATCACTATCATATCTAAAATAGCGTAACCCAAAGAATATACTAGTTTGGAGAATGTAAATTTAAACTGTAGGGAATAATTAACATTGCAAATGATCCAAACACAGTCTCATTTTGCACACTATGCCCGGAAATATTTGAGAGTAAAGAGTTCCCATGAGGAAAATGCCATCACCTACCACTGAGAACTATCTGACAACTGCATCACAATTTCATATTTCAACTTTTTTCTTCTTTCCTTTTTCAGTTGTCATGCCCATTGAAAGAAATCAGGATCAGTGACGAAACAAAATACTGTCACTGTGTTTTCACTTGATTCCTATACTTATGGGAAACAGTATGTACATACAATGAAATGAAATGTTATTCATTTAAACCATAGATTGACACACTGTAGCTTTATTTTTGCAGTACTTTTACATCTCTGAAATCCTTTGTTTAGAGCATAAAATAACATACTAATTAGACAAAAGCACTCTGTTTGAAAAACAAAATGCATGCCAGTAAATTGCAAATTATCCACGTAATTTGCAGTATTTATGGTTTAAACAGGACTACATGACTGAGCAGGAAGGTCACATTCATGTGTCTAACACAAAGTCCCTCAATTATTCTTTTGTTTTTCTAACTGGATTAACATTTTTATGTGAAGTAATATGCAATTTATTTTCAGAGGCCTGCTAAATATTTGCAAAAATATCTCTCTGTTCAAGGAAACTAATGAGGTGAAGAGAACAGTACAGATAAAGATATGGAATATTTTAAAAAACAGTAAGAAATCTGGTATAGGTATCCACAAAAATGTCTTAGTGGGCACTTGAAAAGTAAAACAGCAGTGACACACACACACACACACACACACACACACACACACATTTAAGTTGACCAGCTGCATATAAAGTAGCATTTTATGTCTCTAGGCCATCAAAAGTTATGTAAGCCTCAAAAAATTTTGCTAAGAAGTGAATCATTCTCAAAGGTTCATCAACTTTAGTTTTCTTTAGTGAACTAACAATGTTTAAAGTGATAATGTTTGAACCGATAATGTTTCCATGAATGGATACTATGTCCACGTGTTGTGGAATATTCATCTATGGTTACTTTTGGTCTGTACAGCAGAGAAAAGATATGATGATACACCATATATTCATACAACTTCTTCCTTCCGTTTAAAACTCTTGCAATCATGTGCATTTCAATAGTGTGTCAGACCACACAGGGAAACAGTAAACTCAGCCAGAGTTTGTATTTTGCAACATTATTCCAACCAAATACATGTCTCATTGTAGCAATCTCTGTAATCTATCACTATGTGCAATGCTGTTTAGAATAATGTTTTGCACTCTATGTTAAATCATCAACATATATTTGGTACTCAATGCTGAAATTGTATCATGTCTGCCTTCAGCTGATTACAGATACAAACCAATTTTATCAATGAGTTTCCCAATACTTTATTTTAAAAACTCAACATATGTAATTAAAACAGGGTGAAAAACTTGACTAAAAATTGAAATCTCTCAAGTTAAATTCTCTAATCATTTCTAGCATTTTCGTTAGCAGTTAATATGACATTCATGTCTGTCAATGTCTTCTGTGTATGGGGAAAAAAATTAAGCCATACCATGATATGAATTTGATATCAAGATGTAGGTACCCCTTACAACTGGGTGGA
The DNA here is from genome assembly GCF_023898315.1 of Schistocerca nitens. Taxonomy (NCBI): domain Eukaryota; kingdom Metazoa; phylum Arthropoda; class Insecta; order Orthoptera; family Acrididae; genus Schistocerca; species Schistocerca nitens. Next base: position 592,211,164 of record NC_064616.1, on the reverse strand, counting down.
TAAACTAATTCTGAAGTCAGGAGGAGAAATTGGCATACCTTCTCCAATAGAGCCACACCTAGTGAAGTATTATCTTGCTCAAACCAACCACCACATTAGGTACAGGATCTGATAAATCTCATTATTGTAGGTATATTTGGAAAACACCTTACTTGCAGTAGAAACATTATAAATTTAATTGAATAGATTGTGGGCTCATGATGAAACATTACAACTACTACAATCACTTCTTCTTGTTTTCTGCAAATTCTATCGCACACAAAATAGGTTTTGTGTTCCACATCAGTTTTCTAGCCATTCATGTTAGAAAACAGAATACTACACCTAGACTGTGCACAAGTTTGTAAAACACAAACAGAAGAATGTTTCCTTGTGTAAATTTTCAAACTGATTTGATGTGGTCTAAGCTTTTTAATCTCCTTTTCAGACTATTCATTTCCTCTAAGAGAGTAGCTGGCTCTTGCATTCAAGTAGCTGACACACTCACACATGTATTTAGTACAGGCTATGAATGTCTACTGGTTGTATCTCTTTTCCAGCTGGATGACAATAAGATAACTTTCATGATGACAACTGATGTGCATCACTGTCCTACTTTTATACTTAATGGGTCCTTTATTCCTTGTAAATAGATTTCAAAGAAGGCAAACTGATACTTCTTCAGGTCTCCACTGAAAACTGAATACAAAGTGGAAGTTGCTGACTTGACTGAAGTATCACATAATAAATGTAAAGTTGATGTGTGTCCTTTGAGTAACATGCCAAATGTATGTCTAAGTTAGTCCTGTACTAGTCAGTGAGGACTGGGAATAGAGCAAGGACCCAGCTTTGCTGTCGTGGGAAAAGGTGTAGTGGAGGTGGTTTATTGTTACCTTCCTCTTGCCTACTATGATGGATCAAGTGTTTCCAGCATAATGTAAATGACTGACATGTGCTTGAGCATGCAAAACTGATAGTTGTAAAACTGTGACAGAACACTCTGCTTTAATCATCAGAGAAGTTTGTATATGTGTTGTAAATGGAATTCTATGGTGGAGTTTTAAAAAATGAAAGAACTCTATAGATAACTGTGCACCACAACATAATGTGGGGGAAAATGAACACTTGACAACTGTGGGACTGTATTCTGTATATAAAAAGGGAATAATTTGTGATGTTTACACCAAATTCTACTTTCACAGTGATATACACAAAAACATGCAAATTATCTGACTGCAGTTATCTTCTATTTCTTAGTAACATAACTGTACACCGCCCATCTTCTCTTATCTGATTGTCACCCATGGGCAATAATTGCCTAACAGTATATTTTCATGAGGAAAAAGTTGATTCTATTTATTATTACTCTTAAATAAGCATAATTGCACAGAAGGACAGGAAATACAAACATTTTGCTGTTTGGCTGCTGGATAGGGTAGGGAAAGGATGTGAAGGAATACTGACATCTTGCAAATCTGTTTTTAATTCCCAAAATACATACAAAGTGAATGTCAGTCCTTAATGCAGCATCTTTAGCATCCTACACTGCTGTCCTAGGCCAGTCCTTAGTGGAAGTGGTTTTGTTTTCGCCTTCCTCCAACCTGTAACTAATTGGCCAGTGTTTATCTGTACCAAATCAGAGACATTGCTACATGATGATGGAAGTGTTAAGTTTCTGTTGTTATGGGTGATTATGGAATGAAAGGAAGAAGCGACCTGGTGAGGAGGAGATTAGTGTTTAACGTCCCGTCGACAACGAGGTCATTAGAGACGGAGCGCAAGCTCGGGTGAGGAAAGGATGGGGAAGGAAATCGGCCGTGCCCTTTCACAGGAACCATCCTGGCATTTGCCTGAAGCGATTTAGGGAAATCACGGAAAACCTAAATCAGGATGGCCGGAGACGGGATTGAACCGTCGTCCTCCCGAATGCGAGTCCAGTGTGCTAACCACTGCGCCACCTCGCTCGGTAAAGCGACCTGGTGAAACGTGGTGACAGCACGTAGCAAACTCCTATGTAACAGGATTAAGCACACAGCAAACTGTAATGTCCTTATCTGACACCGATGGACCAACAGAGTCATGTGCCCTTACACTATAAGACACCACAAAGAGATTTGGAACTCAAGGGCATTGGCTCTCAGTCTGGCACTCAGGATCTTTGTCCGCCTTGACAGCCAAATGCTGGTGACAAAAATGTCTTTTACTACAGGACTTTAGTAGCTCTCTCTGCAGTGCTATCATACTAGCACACATTTCCGACATTAGCTACTAAGGTACTTTACAACAGTAGTTTTAGATAGTCACTGTTAATAAAATTTAAATGTGTAATTAAAATGATCCCAATTTCTATTTAGAGAAAAACATTGACTTCAAAATGAAATGAATGTTACTCAACTGAAAGAAAATAAGTAAGTTATTTTATTGTTAAGGACCATACGTACCACTTCCAGAATTCCCATTTTCTTCCTTGGAGGGAACACCACATTTTATACTGCGGAGACTACATTATGTTTCATTTAATGCAGACACTCATTCACACTCAACTGCTAACATAAAATTCTACTTCTTGAGGTTTATGGTGCACTTTTACAATGTGCAATGCTATGCCGCACAGGAGCATTGAGGTTTTGCTCAGTCAAGTGCCACAAGCTTCCTCTACTCTACGTCAAATATAACAGTATGATGGAGAGATTAAAGATGACTCCAGTGAGTCATCTGTAAATAAAATAGTTTCGTTCATGACTCACTTATCATGCAGTCCTGTCAGAGATGGTTCAGAATAGTATCCCACAAGCAATCATTGTACAAAGGTTAAAAAATAATGACAGAAAATAGAGTGTGAGAAGACAGAATACAAGAATCATTTGGAACAGTTCAATCCTACATTTACACCATTTAAGACTTGCAGTACATGTGTGGCCAGTCAGTAGATTAGAAGCAAACTTCCTCAGGTGATATAGAATACTCTGTCCATTTGTCCTTTTTGAAACAGCTCAACAACCAAATAGTATGTAAGCACATGGCTATTTTATAGAGCTGAGGAAGTATAATGAAAAACACATGTATTTGTCTGTAATTCAAGCTGAATTCATGTCATTTGATTTGCACTAGAAAATAAAATGACCTAAGGTAATGAGAAACAAGACTTTTTAAAAAAATAAAGTTGTACCTTTATGCACAGTCACAGTCCAGCAAAAACAATAATCCACAGCAACATTTAATCATTAACCATAAGACCTGTATGAAGAGTTACCAGAAATTATTTTTGTACGTGAATACTTTAGAACAGCATAATGCTGCATCATGTGTGAACTCCTTACAGTACTGTCTTCTCAGTTTTGTAGATGTGATGGCTTCCTCTTCTGATTTGTAGTAGTTGTTAATCTGACTACTTACAACTATCAGTAGCAGTTATTTTTAAAATCTAACAACAAAGATCAAGTAGCAGAAATAATGAGTATTTTATCAGTTCTGTTGATGATTAAATTAAAAAGTGCACCATGTTATAACTATATACTATATTTCAGAACTGAAAGGGTGTGAATTATTAGTCTCAAAAAGGAAATTTTAATTTTCTAACCTATATCTCCACTGCTCGAAGATTCTGTGAAAGATGGTGTCCCTTCAGTCCATGTTGGTGTGCTTCCTTCAACTGATGCAGGTGGGGTCCATGTCAGATTTCTTCCTGTAGCACCAGAGCCAAAGCCTGACGTCGATGATGTTGACTCTACACTCAATGATGATGATTTTGTCTCTACTCGACATTCGAGGCGCACTTCGGAAATGCTGCTGTAAAGGCACACAAAAATAGAAACCACTCACTGTAATAATAAATTAGCAGATAACAATAAATAATTAGGGAGGGTGGTAAAAAGTATTTCATGACAATGACACTGAGTTTTATTACACACATAGCAACAGCTCATGTGGACAAGAATGGTGACAAGGACTGACCATGGCTTTATTAAAGGACGTGTCCTGGCATTTACCTGTAGTGTTTAAAGAGAATATTGGAGAACATAAATCTGGATATCTAGACAGAAATTTGATCCCTAGTCCACCCGAATATCATTCAAGTGTCCAAAACATAGTGTCACCTTGCAGTGTACTTTCAAACATTATTTGATGGGTTATACAAGACCACTGAATAATGATGTGCCAAATGCCCATCTCAGTAAAGGTAGTGGTTACCTCAATAAAGCACAACAAAAAGTGAATCAATGAAGATATCCTCATACATAGAGGGCAGAATGTTGTGTGTAAAATAGTTCTCAGGCTCACTGTTATTACAGGATGGTGAAAATTCCACTCCCCTTATTTAGGAATATAAAAAATCCAGAAGCAGTGTTGTTAGATGTACAGGTGCTAGTTTCATTCAAACTGGCTCTTCGGTAACACAAAGGTGAACAATAGCCTTTTACCTCTTTTTCTGTCATGTGATGGTTCCATCTCGGATATTTACCTTTTCATTTGTGACATTGCTTAATCCTGTAGGACTCAGCTGGACAACATACTACAAAGGGCATGTTTTACATTAATTTTGTGGCTAATGTGTTTCCTGGATATGGGTCCTTTTGGATGAGTGTGGTATTTAGTTTGAAGGTATATTACAGTTAGACCAGCATCTCCTACCAATGTTCAAGAACTGAAAGCATTGAAGCAATATTAGAATTTAGCTTCACACCATATCAAGTTCATTTGAGATGAAACACTAATTCAGACAGCACAAGGATGGGAAAAAGACACTACTCAGTCCTTTCCAAATGAATCATTTGTCATAACTGATTTAAGAAACCCACAGGTAACCTAAATCTGGATGGCAGCAAAGGGATTTGCGTCTAATGTATTGTAATGCTTGGCTCAAATCTGGAAATTGAATTATCAGAGAGTGTCAAAAGTCACTCCCAAACCTATTAATAACCTCACTGATTTCATACATGTAGGTGTGCAGCACTGTTGGCCATGATGACTGCAGAGAAATATGGAATAGCATTTATTGCCACTTCATATGTTTCTAACCTACTCCACTGCTGCAAGTACCGAGTGCCTTCTCATGTGTGGAGTCATATATGTTACAATTACAAAAGACCCACATTAGTATTTCCTAACATATTAATGTTTATCGTAAATGATATCCTCCATCTACACTGAAACAAATGTACTGCTTTCATTTCATGGTTCCTTATACTGAATATCATTTAAAGGAGAGTCCTAAAACAGTTGATCATTTGGAAACAGGCATATCACATGCCTTCTTCTATTTATAATAAATACTTAGTTTTGCTTTGAATATAAATTGTGTGTGTTTTTGCCGTATACCAAATAGGAGTGCCTAAAGAAAATATTTGACTAACAACTCTCTCTTCATTAGTTCGATAGTTTAGCTAGTGTACATGACCATTCACACTACTCGTGACTCCTTTATATGTTTTTATCACCTCATGACGTATGAGATATGCATTTTTACAGTTGAATCAAACCTCTTTATCATAAGACATTTACCTTTTTAGTAGTAATTTATGTACCACTTCTAGAATATAGTTCCCAAACATTTTCAAATATTTTTACTTAAGTATCTTAGTTAAACCATAGTAAAGACTGAACAACCGTCTATAGAATGGAAACAACCTGAGGAACAGTATGGATTCTGGGAGACACTGGACATACAATTGATCTAATCTTTCAACTTTGTGAGCTTGTGGAAAAATTTACATCCAAATTAACAACCTTTATGTAGCCTTACTTAATATCAAGAAAATATTTGATTCTGCAGTTAGAGGCTGCAAGCATTTGTAGGGATGACTACAATGTTTGGAAGAAAGGCAGGAGTCAGGCAAGGTGGAGTTCTGCCTTATCTTTTATTCATTGCAAGAATGAGATCCAACATGTAAACAATGTCTTATCATTCAAGAGGACAAACTAAACAATAAAAATTCTGTATGCAGATTGTTAAATGAATTCAGAGAAAAATTTGTTAGACACAACTGGACAACAACAGATCAAAAGAATGATCACTACTGAAACATGGAGCTGAGGGGGAGAATGAGGACATAAGTAGGACAGCATGAAAATGAGTGGATGTAAATATAGAAATTCATGAAAATCTTCATCTGTTGAGCCATTAAATAGTTGGAATGACATATGTAACCTCAGTAAACACATTGTGGACAGATCCTGAGTTTACTTATGTATCGCACGCCATCCGTTTAGGGACTGATCTTGAAACAACTAATTTTTTCTACACGATGTCTGCAGATGCAGTCTGCTTTGATATATTTTAACTACTTCATCTATTTAGGTGTTTAAGTTAGTAGTAAATGTATCATACTTGATTGCCTTCATATGTGTTTGCTTATTTACCATTCTGATGCTATTTTGATATTTCAAAGACTTTTGGATGTTTTTGACAATGATTGTTCAGATGTTCTTAGTGAGAATGAAGATCTGGACAACTGTATGAATGACTGTTTTATGGTTCTAAGGACAATTCCAGTTACAGTGACATCATTAGACCTATAAAGAAGCCTAAGTGACAGTGATTTCAACTGATTCCAACAACAATAATGAAGGTGATTCTGTTCTTGCGAATCAGTCATAAAGTTAACTCTTTTGAGAAAGCCTGAGAGTCTCACTTGGGCACCGGCTATGCCAGTGCACAAATAAAACTCAGGTGTCATCTTGTGTGTGTGTGTGTGTGTGTGTGTGTGTGTGTGTGTGTGTTAATGATCCATAACCAAGACAAAGTCAGCAATATTCTGAGTAGAATATAACAATGAATCACACGAAGGCAACACAAAACATACATATCGACACACTTGACAAGAATGCATCAAGCTACATTCAAAATAAGTAATGTAACTTTTGTAAACAAACAGCTTACATTAGCACCTGGATTCAACCATTTGTCACACACTATGTTTTCCACATCATGAACATATGTTGTGTATTTATAAAAAATCATAAGTGGCAATCTACTTCCTTAATACATGTATATTGATGCCACATACAAGATAAAAAGTATTTTAGGGATTCACTACCCAGCAACTCATTTTAGTATTACTACATATTTCCACAATAATGGACAAAATATATCAATTAACCACCCATCACAATATGCTTTCAAAGAAACAGTATCAGCAAAAATGTATGGATCACATACAGTAATGTTAACTATTTATGTTACTGTAATTATTCTGCCAAATGTTTAACAAAGCAGAACAACTTTTCTTCAGTGTCAATATGAAATATGCTACTATTAATATTATGAGTGTTAGAACTTTGGCAAACACAAGATTAGTTAATGCAATGGGAATAATAATTGTCTTACTATGATTGTTTGCACAAAACTTTTTAGCAGCATGCATAAAAGTAATGAAACTAGACTAACAAGAGAAATACAATAGGTAGATGTGGCATGTGGAGAAAAATTGTGGTATTTAATACATAAAACAGCATACAGTACTAACATAGAACTAAAAGTGGATCTAAGTTAAGCCCTATATAACTCCAGCCTGCATACCATATTTCCAACAATATTATTTTGCATCAGTACATTCAGAAGAAGAATATTGTTAACAACATGTCATTGCAGCAAGAATAAACACACCAAAAGCACTGTAACAAAATGTAATACACCACTCATTCAATCATATTTCGAAATAGAAAAGTAAATTATTGTTTTTTTAGTGGACCTCAACTACAAAGAACTAAAATATAATCCAAATATTTGTCACTGTAAAACTGTGTACAATTTTGAGTGCATTACAGACAACGAAAGGGGAAAAAAAAACCTCCAGGGTGACTAATACAAACACATAACTTACAATAAATTAAGGCTATGGCTTTCAATTATTGGCATGCACACAACACTTCACTAGAGCTCAATAAGAATGGACCTTTCAGTTCATGAGAGATTCCATGTACGTAAAAGTAAAAAGAGAAACACAACTGACTTTCCAGAACTAATTGACAATAATGCATTTTATCTGTGTATTTCTTTAACTTATAATCCTGAAACATTTATATAACAGTGTCACAACAAGAGTGACTGATTCCATATCCTCCGAATTATTTAAAACAAATGCTTGTAGAAAAATAGAACTGGGATAGCAAAAACAGTATCTCATACAAGAAAATTAGCCCTCTGAGGTGGATGAAATAACAGAAATTTTAATTGAGAAGCAAAAGGGCGAGCTTAGCTTGACTCTCTCTCTCTCTCTCTCTCTCTCTCTCTCTCTCAAGATGACCATCCAGACAAATTATAAATATTAATTTTAAATATAACTTGCAGGCTCACCTCTTGACTATATCAAATATACACAACTCTAGCCAATCACATAATCTGGGAACAAACATGAAGGAATGAATTTCTAGTTCCATACCCATGAAGGTCATCTGGGGCAGGTAGGGAAACATGAACCCAGAGAGAGCCATGGTTTTGTTTAAGTAAACACAACAACTCTCAGCTTAAATAATTTACAGAAACAACATAAAGCCTGAATTAGGGCAACTAAATGGATACTTGGAGTCAATCTTCTAGAACAGAAATCCACGGATTTAACAACTGTGTCACCTAGCTTGGTAACTATAAAGAACCCTTGAGAAAACAAGAAAAATTCTTGAACTGTTTTAAATAAAACTATAATGAGAAACCTTGGGCGGAGTGCAAACAACTGCAAGAGCGAATACAACCACTTCTTGCTTAGAGTAGTTCAATAGCCCCTTCAGTAATAGGGCAAAACACAGCAGAACTACAAATACCAAATTTACCTACATAAAGATGCATGTTTAATTTTTTCTCAAGACAAAGAATAGTTTGTGCCGTAAGATTACAAGAAACTATCTCAGAGCTGTCTGCCTCCGTAGCGCAGTAGTAGTGTTACTGCCTACCAAGCGAGGGGGGCCGGATTCGATTCCTGGCAGGGGACTGGGTGTTGTGTGTCCTTCATCATCACTGACACGCAAGTTGCCGCAGTGGCATCAACTAAACAGACTTGCAATATGGCGGCTGAACCCTGAAGAGGATATCCCGGCCAATAAATGCCATATGATCATTTCATTTCATCTCAGAGCTGTGGTCAAATGAAGTAATAATTTTAATTGGAAGTGTGTGTGGTCATAGAAAAAAGTGATAACATATGGAAGCAACAATTAATGTGTTCATTTCTGAAATCACATTGAAGTAAAGGATTATTTAGGCTACACCTACAGTAGCTGGATTTAACAAGAAAGAGAAGGGAATGGAGAAAACAAGTGAAAATGGGGTTTTTTCAGAAATGAGATATGAACAGATAGAAAAAGATAAGAACCATTTATTTATTTATACATCTAATTCCGTAGGACCAAACTGAGGAGCAAATCTCCAAGTTCATGGAATTGTCGGTACATGAAATTAAAACATAAAAGTAATAACAGATAAAATAAAATTTTTATGAACCAAAAAGAAGTCAAGCCATAAGTTTAAGTAAACACAATTAACAATATAATATAAGAAGCAGCTTAATTTTTCAAGCCACTCCTCAACAGAATAGAAGGTTTGACCCATGAGGAAACTCTTCAGTTTTGATTTGAAAGTGCGTGGATTACTGCTAACATTTTTGAATTCTTGTGATAGCTTATTGAAAATGGATGCAGCAGTAAACTGCACACCTTTCTGCACAAGAGTTAAGGAAGTGCGATCCAAATGCAGACTGGATTTCTGCACTGTATTAACAGAGTGAAATCTGCTAATTATTGGGAATAAGCTGATATATATATATAGAAGGAAACATTCCATGTGGGAAAAAATATATCTAAAAACAAAGATGATGTGACTTACCAAACGAAAGTGCTGGCACGTCGATACACAAACAAACACAAACATACACACAAAATTAAAATTTGAAGACAAATATGTCTGCTTGTGTCTGTATATGTGTGTGTGTGTGTGTGTGTGTGTGTGTGTGTGTGTGTGTGTGTGTGCGCGCGCGCGCGAGTGTATACCCGTCCTTTTTTCCCCCTAAGGTAAGTCTTTCCGCTCCCGGGATTGGAATGACTCCTTACCCTCTCCCTTAAAACCAACTTCCTTTCGTCTTTCCCTCTCCTTCCCTCTTTCCTGATGAGGCAACAGTTTGTTGTGAAAGCTTGAATTTTGTGTGTATGTTTGTGTGTCTATCGACGTGCCAGCGCTTTCGTTTGGTAAGTCACATCATCTTTTCACCAACATACACCACTTATTGCTCGAACTGCCTGTTTCTGTGCCAAAAATATCCTTTCCGAAGAGAAGAGTTATCCCAAAATATAATAACATACGACATAAGCAAATGAATATAAGCAAAGCAGACAAATTTTCATGACAAATGATCACTTACTTCAGATGCCATTCGAATAGTAAAAATGGCAGCATTAAGTCTTTGAACAAAATCTTGAACATGGGCTTTCCATGACAGTTTACTATCAATCCAAACAACTAGAAATTTGAACTGTTCAGTTTCACTAATCATATGCCCATTCTGTGAAATTAAAACGTCAGGTTTTCTTGAATTGTGTGTTAGAAACTGTAAAAACTGAGTCTTACTGTGATTTAGCATTGGTTTATTTTCTACAAGCCATGAACTTATATCACGAACTGCACTATTTGAAACAGAGCAGATGTTGCACACAACATCCTTTACTACCAAGTTAGTGTCACTAGCAAACAGAAATATTTTAAAATTACCTGTAATATTAGAGGGCATAACATTTATATGAATAAGGAACAGGAGTGGCCCCAACACTGATCCCTGTTGCACCCCCAATTTGATCATACCCTACTCAGACTCCACATTACAGCCATTCTCAGCACTGTCAATAATGACCTTTTGCTTTCTGTTGTTAAAGTAAGAGGCGAACCAACTGTGAGCTACTCCCCGAATTGTGCAATGGTCCAACTTCTGGAGTAATATTTTGTGATAAACACAGTCAAATGCCTTAGTTAACTGCAGCATCATCGTGAATGGAACACAAAAATTTTAATTCAATGTTACATATAATTTTCGTACAAATAACTGGTGGCAGTAATAAATAATTCTCGAAATATATTTTGTGTAGACGGTGCTGAAGAGCTTTCAGGAAATCTTAATAATTCTAAAGATATTCAATGAATACACCAGATTAATTACTCTCATCCTTTGTAAGCTTAATATTCTGGCCAAGACTGACAGCATCACAACATGACAGATGTGGCATTTATTGAAATTTCGCATCTCATCAATGCTGCTACTCAGCAAGAAAAACCAGGAAATATCCATCAGTTCCATATGCTGGGACAGCCTACATTAGCCCATGTTCAAAGTTTCAGGTGACTACACTCACATTAATGATATAAAATCAGTCAGTATTTTTAAAGCTATTAATGCTGCAATTCAAACCTATATACACAGTGAGGTTCATTAAATACATCAATGGTGTGTGTTTGGGATGCTGCCGGGCCCAAAGTTGGTTAGTATGTGCAAATACAAGTCATATATTAGTTGAAGTCAAATTATCATGGTTTACACATGGTTGACTAATGGTATGTGCATACACAGCCAGATATGAATGCGAATTTGAAAGCTGTTAAGAACTTGCTCGCGTACTTTCAAACTGCTCCACACTACTTTTTTACATCATGAGTGGTTGTTTTTCCAAACCACTGTCTTCCTCCCAGGATTTCCATTATCACATTACTTTTTATATTCATTTGAGTCACCTATAAGGTGAATACACAATCCAGGGAAAAAACATATTTGCTGCACTGGAAACGGAGCTGGTATGTGAGGAAAAAAACTGTTTCAATACCATCGTCTTGGAAATTAGCACTATGCCAGCACTAAACTAAGAGTGTAACTTAGACTTCTGGACTATTTTAGAGAAAGAATTTGTCATTCAGAATAAAATATATTACAGTCAAAATGATATCTAATGGCACCAAATGCTTCTGGAAAGTTTTAAACATACACAATATGATCTATTTTATCATAATGACTTAAGTATGCTGCCTGTCATCGCAACTACAAACACTAAGGAGGACTGCAAATAACAGTAGTTTGCTTACTGCACACACATATATAGTGAGAATACATGATTACATTTATGTGTGGTTTTAGAGTACCCAGGGTAAAAAATTTAGTACACTGAGCTGACAATTCTGGCAGCAACAGCAGCTCACACTACACTTGGCACTGAATTGAACTGAGCTTGGATGACATATGGACACATCATTTGACACTGCTTCAACTAAATGCCGGAGTTTATCAAAAGCTGCTGGTGAGTGGTGGTGTGCCAGTAACGTGGCAACCCATGACAGACAAAATGTTTTCAATGTGGTCAGAATAGCACAGGCAACAGACCTCCCTCGATTATCTTCTAGAATGTCAATGTTATGGAGGCCTTGAAGATAAGGCACAACCACTAGCCTATCAGATAAGAAATATGATGCCTGCTGAGCAAGCTACCAGCTTTGTGAACCAGAGATGTTCACATTCTGTACTCTGTAGCACCTCATACGCTCCCGCCAGTTGCTGGACCCATGAGATGACGACAAATGCAGTCTTGCAATGTTTGATCTTCTCGGAGCTACTGTGCATGGATATGTCTATTGTAAAGCTGTATGCACAATCCACATTCATCTCAAAAAATTATTTGGTGCTACTCCTGTGTCTAGTATTGTCGTCGGGTGCATAACTGTCGGCATGTTTCTCACTGCTGCTGTGTCGAAGGAAGATGTAACAACGGTCACTATGACGACGGTGGTGCTCCAGACTCCGTTTCTCTGTCCATGTGGATACTCGTCTTGCTGCAAATGGGCAATTTTCCAACGCAATGTACATAATGTGGCTGTATCATACTGCACGCCTGAGCAAACAATATGTCTGTCCTCTCAGGCATTAGTCACATGGGGCCATTGGGGTATTGAATATGGTCTTTCTGAAACCATTGATTCCAATATTCACATGACAGTTGTGGAATCCCGACCAATGCAAATAGTAGTATCATGGAACGATAAACCACAGTCTTGACAGTTCCCAATCCTGCCCCTGTCAAATACTAACACTTGTTAGTAAACAGTTCACCTTCTTACACGAGACATAAGACAATCTTTTCAGGAACAAGCAGTCAAATGTGATTTTTGAATGTGAAACCTGCTTCATAATCTTTCATTACACACAGGTTTTAGGAAATGTTACTCCTATCTACTTTGTACGGTTGCATTGTATGCTAACCATTTGCATGCTGTCTTCATGGTGATGCAATTTTGATGGCCAAGAGTGTATACTACTTTTACATAAAATAATTGATTTTTGTTGTTATGCTTTGCTTCTGCACTGTGACCAATCTGATTTTTACTGGATTGTGACAATTCAAGGCTGTGGCATCCATTGTAAAAGCACATGACAAAATCATGGATATTGTTATTACGTAACAAGTTTATTAATGCATAATTTTAAATTAACATAACGTAACTAGGTGGCAAACAACTATTGTCTAAAGGCTCTGGTAGATGTAACATAATACAGGACAGTGTAAATATAACTTTAGCATTTGATTGTAACCACCTGTAACCTAAGCATGATACTGTTATGAGATACCATGTAACACATGCTTGACTTTAAGATGCTATGCACCATCATTTTTCTGTGTTCTTCCTATCTCTATTTTATTTTTGTCTCATAAATTAACAGTAAATGCTGTTTCATTTTGACAGATCTGTTTATAACCAACAGTCAAAACTAGTAGCCTAATGGGCAATCCCATTACATTTGTTCATGCTCAGGCAGGCAGTACTGTAGAATACACTACAGAGCCGGGACACTGCACTCACAATGTCAAAAGGGTAGCCAGATGTGAGTGGTTCTACTGCACCAATCAATAGTGCGCATGTGATCAGCTAGATACAATGTTTCTGTTAGTGTTATAATTAGGTAACAGAGAACAGAAATTAGTAGAAAATATCTGTAGCTAAAGAATAATGGAAGTACAAGAGGTGCTCATGAATTATACAATACTGACTGTGTTTAATTTAAAAAACATGCAACCTCACAACTTATATTGCTTGTTTAAAAACTTGGATAATTATTATAAAGAATTCACAATAGCATCAGAATGGAATTTCTGCACACACATAAGGAATGAAAGGTCAGTTAAATTAACTGACTTGTGCTGAAAGGACTATCAACCCTTTGAATATGTTTTGATAGAAACTACAAGCAGTAATTATAAATTTTTAAATATCACCTTGAAGCAATAAAGTTACGTAACTAATTTTTTTGTTTGTTTGCAGGTACATGCCTGTGATCCCCGTACACACTGAAATCTCTGCACCAAAGTACCACAGCACACCGCTTGAGAAGCCAAACAAAATGCTTGGTGTGTCACTGTGATCCCCAGACAAAGGAGCAAAGCAAGCACAGGAAATGTGTGGATTCACCACTGCTGAAAAAGACGAAGACCCAACTGCCATTCAGCAAGGGGATCCAGTGTATTTCTGGGACTGGCCTGGTGTGGTGGGGTGCTACAATGTTACACCAATAAGGGGTAAACCATCACATGAGCGCACTAATCGAATCTTCTAATAATGTTCAAGATGTGCCATGGGAAGCTGCCCAATGCCCCAGCTCAGTCCATTAGGACACAGTCACACATGTTGTTTCTTTGGGCTACCACATTTTGCCTCACACCTCGTATTCTCCTGACACTGGATACAGTGATTTCTTCTTCTTTTCTTGAATGAAGAAAGCACAATGCTGTGATTTTTGAGTTGGAATGTTCCCCAAACAGATAAAATGCAGAACTCTACAATTGAGATCTGTGGGAAGTTGTCCACTGTTGAGAAAAATGTGTCACATTGAAGTGTAAATATATAGAGAAGCACTAACACTATCACCAAGTTCCATAGTTGTAGTTTGATTTATTGAGGGATTAATTAAATCTTTATGACTGTCCACATACAGGACATATAAAACACCAAAGTCTCAATATAAGATGCCAAAGTCTCAATTCCAATCAGAAACTGCAAACTAGCAAAACATGTCAATTTCCACCACAATAGGGAAGTCGGTTTCAGTATCTTTCAAGTACCACGATTTGTCACTATCCTAGGGATATATTTGCAATACTACACTATGTCATTATATTCAGTCTGTAACTTTCATAAGTGAATCACTGGCTTTGCATTACAGTTCAAAAACATTGTACTGTGAGAGTGCAAGAAAAAGTAGTCTTATACTGACTTGATTAATAATAATAATAATTATGCCACATTAGTTTGTGCCAGTGAAGATATTTCAACATTTCTGTTAGACACACACACACACACACACACACACACACACACACACACACACACACACACACACACTATTACTCCCAAATACTTGTAGGACTTGTCTAACTCTAACTCTGACTCATTAGTCTCGTAGTTCAAGGATACTAGGTGTCTACATTTCATGAAGCATCCAACTTGCATTTCTGAACATGAATAGTAGTCTTTGCAGAAATATAGAAATATGCAGAAGAGCAGATGGGTGTGCAGAGGGGGGCGGAAGGGCAGACAGGCGGAGGGGAGGAGGCAGAAGGGCACACTTGTGAGGAATGTGAGGAGCCGGGCGCAAAGAGAGAGAGATAGAGACAGAGATAGATAGAGATTAGAGAGGCAGAGATAGAGAGAGAGAGAGAGAGAGAGAGAGACGCAGGGTGAGGGGGCGGGCAAGCAAGAGAGGCGGGCAAGCGAGAGAGGCGGGCAAGCGAGAGAGGCGGGCAAGCGAGAGAGGCGGGCAAGCGAGAGAGGCGGGCAAGCGAGAGAGGCGGGCAGCGAGAGAGGTGGGGCGAGAAGACGGGCAGTGAGAGAGGCGGGGTGAGGAGACGGGCAATGAGGGGGACAGCGTGAGCAGACAGCCAGTCAAAGGGGTGTAAGGAGCTAAGGACTTTACAAGACTATAAATGACTACATAAACTGCAAACATTCATCTCCAAATAGTTACATAGATCAGGAACCTGTCTGGTATACAATCTGCGCCACAACCCTTGCCTCTATTAACTGATTTAAGCTGCTTCACTACACCAAAGATATCTACTTCAAAGTTACTCATATTGGCAGATGACCTTTATTTGAATTCTGGAATATTTCCTTCATCTTCTTTGGTGAAGCAATTTTGGAAAACCGTGTTTAGTAATTCTGTTATAGTGGCACTTTCATCACCATTCTTATTGTGGAGTGAAGATATTGATTACGTCTTGCCGATGGTGTACTTGGCATACAACCAGAATATCTTTGCATTTTCAGTTAGAGTTTGAGACAGAGTTTTGTTGTGCAACTTCTTAGAAGCAACTTGCAATGAAGATTGCACTAAATTTCAAGCTTCTGTAAAAACTTCACGAATTTTGCTTTTACCTAATAATTCATGTCTGTTGTGTAATCAAAGTACAACTGATTTCACTATAATGAATCACATCTTCAGGTTAAATCTACAGCATACATCTGAATAAGAGGATGTTAAGTGAAAAAGCTAATAGTGCCTATTATGAGGGAGATAGGAAAGTACTCTCTTGGCTGAATTTCATTAACCCATAAACCAATACGATCTCCCAGAGTTCTGTAAAGCTCATATCCTGGCATCAACAAATGCAATGGGTGCTGAAACATCCATCAATCTTAGATAATTGAGGGTCATCACTGAGGGACATCCTAATTTGGACTCGAAAAGTAGGGTCAAGAAGTGGTACAACATGAAATTGAGACATCAAAATCCTATAAATATAGAACATTAGCAATATGCCAGTGTGGAACTCCAGATATTACTGAGAGAAAGAGCTATCTCAGTTGTGATAAAGATATGATAACATTGTATGCAGAGACAGCCGCTACTAAGTCATTGTGAAAACTGAGACAGACAATGAGCCATACTTACCGCATGAGTGCTAGTAGTTGCTGGTAGAGGGCATGAGGGTTGTAGTACCTTATTTTTAGAAGGTAGAGTCTTTTAAAAACGAAATTGACGACTGAAGATAAATTACACAACAACAATGGGTGTTGCTTGTTGTTCGTTATATTACTAACACTTTTAACAGTGGAAAAATTTTGAGAAGTGTGCTTATTTTATATATGAGGGCAAAGATAGGATGTGTAGGTAGACATGGCATTGATACGCACATACTAACTGAATCTGAAGAATAGTTTAGCTTATATGATGTTTTAAGTAGTAGTGGTGTGTGTGTGTGTGTGGGGGGGGGGGGGGGGGGGACTGCGCATGCACGCATTTTATTCCAACAAATAATATGGAACACCATGCAATTACATAATGTTTGGGTTTAGATGGATTTTCAGTAACTGAAATTCATCCCACACAGATGGAAAATGTCTGCTCTGGAGTTTCCAACAGTTAAGATGATCCATGTGAATGTTAACCCAAACTTCTAATACAGAGTTTGCCCTAAAAGATTTGGGAGTTATATTCTACAGCAAACCAGAAGCACTAGAGCAATACGATTTTCAGTGGAAATGGTGGTGAGGGGTCTAGGCTAATTAATGCATCTTGGCTCAGCACCTTAAGGCATTCACAGAGTGAGGACTGCATTTCGCACATAGTATGTTTTGGTTATGTGCTGAGATTCGAGATGCAGTGGTTAATCAAGTAATGATTTGAAATACAATGTTGCGCTAAACTAAAAAAAAAAAAAAAAAAAAAATCAGGCTCTGAGATGGAAGGCCTATTTCGGGGTGGCTTTAAGAATGAAGCCGCATAGGTATGTCACAGCCAAGAATTTATAAGCGGTACAAGGTGTTTCAGGAGGGCCAAAAGAACACTGATGACAATGAGTGCTTCAGGCATCTGTCATGTCCCAATAGGCAAAAAAATGTGGAGAATGTGTAAAAAGTTTTGAATGGGGATAGACAGTTGAATGTGAGAATGATGTCAGAGGATCGTACTTAGCTGATCTCAAAACATCTATCACATTTTGAGAGACAAATTAGGGATAAGAAAAGTGTGTGCAAAGAGGTTTTTGCCAATGAACAGGAGGAAATGTAGGTGTTGATGAGTCGTGAATAGTTATAATGTCGCGAAAGTGACAATAATTTTTTGGACAGAGAAGTGACAGGTGACAAGACATGAATTTTTGATTACAATCACAAATCAAAAAGACACAGTATGAGTGGCACACACATGAGCAAATCCTAGGTTACAGCAATGTTCACTGTCTTTTTAACTCTAATGATGTAATTCACAAGGAATTTGTGCCTCAAGGACAAACAGTTAATTGCCAGTTTTACACTCAAGTCCTTGCACAGCTGTGGTTGGTTGGTTGGTTTGGGGAAGGAGACCAGACAGCGAGGTCATCGGTCTCATTGGATTAGGGAAGGATGGGGAAGGAAGTCGGCCGTGCCCTTTGAAAGGAACCATCCCGGCATTTGCCTGGAGCGATTTAGGGAAATCACGGAAAACCTAAATCAGGATGGCCGGACGCGGGATTGAACCGTCGTCCTCCCGAATGCGAGTCCAGTGTCTAACCACTGCGCCACCTCGCTCGGTTTTGCACAGCTGTGGAAGAGGGTGAAATGCATCAGGAAAGACATCACAAACAGACTGGATTTTACATCACAACAATGTGCTGAGCCACAATGCCCTCGTTGTGCAAGAGTTTCTCATCAGGAGCAATGTGGCAACACTGCCTCAGCCACCGAACAGCCTTGACTTGGCACCACCGGATTTAATTTTGTTTCCGAGGATAAAGAGAAGCTTGAACGAACACTGTCATGGGCCAATGGAGGGGGTAAAAGTGGCATTCACGTGCTGCCTTAAGGAGATTCCTGATGACACCCTCCATGAAGCCTATGTGGACTGGGCAAAGCAGTGGCAGCAATGCACAGAAGGGGAAGGAAAGTAGTTTGAAGATTTTTTAAGTTTTGTATTTTAATAAGTAATAATGAATAAAAGATACCCCTGACAATACATACAGAATGCTGTGTAATCATTGTCTTGAATTTAATTACAAAAAACTGTTTGCGAAAGTTTTCTGCTCTGGAGCTAAAATATATAGGAAGTAACTTAACATACAGTCACAATTTATATGTTACACAGTTAAAATTTACACACTAGAGTGTGAAAAAATATAATTCGTCAGCCAAGAACATTCGATAACATGTTACTGGACTGCATTCCATGGGATTTTGTAGACAGCAAAGATGGGCAGTAGGATGTTCCTGGCTACCGAATGACATGGATGCCTTACCAATAGTGATCAAATATGCTGTGCTGCTGCCATACTGCTTTTGGTTTGGTCGTGTATGATCTTCACATTTGTGTTGGTCTGCTCCTTCAACATCAACCACCAATGTGTTATGCAGTGCCATTCTGTACATATTATTAGGGTTGCCGTGTTACTGGCAGTGCTGGAAAACAGTTACATGGGTTTTCTGCAGTACTTGGCACTTCATAAAATGTTGGCATTTGGCGTTGAAGGACACCTTACACCCAATGCAAACATGAAGATCATACGTGGTCAAACTGAACACAGCATGGTGTCCGTGTCAATAGGTAAACAGTGGCATCCTACAGCCCATCTCTGTGTACATTTAAGTCCTGCAGAGGGCAGTCTAGTAACATGTTAACTGATGGTACTGGCTTTTCAATGTTACATTATGTAAAACTTTAACTGTATAAGATATAAATTGTTACTTAGATATAACTTATGCTAATACTCAGCATAGTATTAAGGTTTATATTCATGCTGTATGTCATGTACTGCATAAGTTGTATGCTACTGGCTAAAGATGACGTAGGGTGACAGGTGAGGGGCAGGGCTTCTGCTCTTTAACTTCATGACACTGCCACAGCTGGCAGTCAACATCAATGAGTGGTATCCATGGTCCCTGCCCCGTGCCACCGTCTCCACACGTCATCACTTGATATAACATTGTTTAATTTTATGTTTATTGTGTTAACTGTTTCCCTCTACTCTGTTGTACTCTTAGAGTATGGTATGAAGATAATCCACATTAGGTCAAAACTGGTTACCACTTATGAAAGAAAGTGTTTTTATATGTTCAAGAATGTTCTATATGACATTTTATAACTAGTGCATTGCAATCACTGCTGCTCCCAATTTGTTTCTGCAGACTATCAAAAAGCAATAAATCTCTTTAAAAAAATGTTCTTGAAAATTTTGAGTACACAGTGTAAAGCATATCAGGACATCAAAAAAGTGCACAATATGATATTGTATGACTGACAATTAAAAGTGTATTAAGTAGCTGATGCCAAAGATTTTAGCAGAATGGAGAGAGTGGTAGATTTCACATGAAGAATTAACTACCATATTTTATGGACTATAAGATGCTACGGACTTTAAGATACGCCTTAATTTTCAAGCAATTTTTTTAAAAGAGTAGCATTTTGCCATTTTTATGTTTATTATGAAGATCTTCCTGAATCACAGATCAGAGACGGAATTAACTCACTGAAAAAGTTTTGGACGATGGGTGTTCACCTAAGAAGGGACAACAGGAAGGATTTTTCTTTGCTCTCATTCATTACTTATATTCTTTACATCAGTGTAATCTTTGTAAGTCCAACTGTTTATCTCTGAAGTATTCGAAATTGAGACAAATTACACTATATGTTTTCATCCTTAAGGGACATATCAGCATAATTAATGTATTAATTAAAAAAATTGCTACTTTATGTAGATGAGATATAATTGCTCCTGGCACATCTGATAATGGCCAAATCACTTGGTCTAAATGAACTAGGCAGTCAACACCATAAGAAGCACAAGCATCATCTTCCCGCCCCATGGCATAATGCATGTACCTCCGTTTGGCACGCAGTGCAGGGAACACAAATGTGATTCCAGAATCTTCAATAACGGTAAGAAGTTTCCCCTTTCAGTTGGTACAGCATTTGAAAATTGCATTTGTAACCACAGTTCTGGAGTTACCCATTAACATGTCTGATACCCAACTTAAAACACATTATTTCAAATCATGACTTTATAGGAGTAATTCATTCATATACAATGATGGGAAAAAAACTGTAACACCAAAAAATAATTAATGTAGAGTAATGAAATTTCGGGAATACACTTGTCTAGATAACACAATTAAGTAATGAACATTGCAACATCAGAGTTTAATGTAAGTGTGAAATGAGCCATTGCAAATGTGAAATGCTAGTGCATTAATAACCAGTGTAACCAGCAGTATGTTGAATGGAAGCATGCAAACATGCACGAATTGTGTTGTACAGGTGCTGGATGTCAGTTTGTGGGAAAGCGTTCCATGCCTGTTGCACTTGGTTGGTCAATACAGGGACAGTTAATGCTGGTTGTGGATGCCACTGGAGTTGTCATGCGATGATGTAGCATATGTGCTTGATTGGAGACTGATTTGGTAATTGAGCAGGTCAAGACAACATATCAACACACTGTAGAGCATGTTGTTTTACAACAGCGTAAACGGGTGAGTGTTATCCAGTTGGAAAACACGCCCTGGAATGCTGTTCATGAATAGCAGCATAACAGGTTGACTAACTAGACTGCTGTATAAATTTACAGTCAGGGTACACGGACAGTCATGAGAGTGCTCCACCTGCCATACAATATCACACCCTACACCACACAACAGACTTCCACTCTACCCTCTAATGAGCTCTCCCTTCACACTACTGAAGTCACAAACAGCAGTAGCTTGGGGTCAGTGGAATGCATGCTACTTGACATAATCGATTTTTAACAGTTCGTTGTGTCACTGTGATACAAACTGCTGCTCAAATTGCTGCTGCATATGTCAAACATGATGGTCTTTCCTCTTGGTAGTGCCATGTAGCCATCCAGAGCCCTGTCTTCTTGTGACTATACATTCTCGCGACCACCTTTGCCAGCAATCATGTACAGTGGCTACATTCCTGCCAAGTCTTTCTGCAATATTGCAGAAGGAGCATCTAGTTTCTCACAGCCCTATTACACAACCTCATTCAGTCTCAGTTAGGTGTCGATAATGGTCTCTTTGTCACCTGAAAGATATTATTCACTGACATCAACTCACCATGTCCATTCTCAAAATAACTAACGCTCATGACCATTACAGTGTGTATTGGAAGCAAATCTGATTTGCATCCTCATAGTGGTGCTACTAATGCCACTCTTATAAAACTGGTGCAAAATTTGAACAGACATCATCTTTCAGATGCAGAAACGCACTTACTAACTTTGATTTACATAACACAACTCTTCCTTGGTGCTGCGATTTTTTCCCCCCGTCAGTGTACAAGGATGCTCATGCTATTTTTCATAAACTGTTTTGAGATCTCAAAACCATTTTCCTTGCAAATGATGGCATGCAAAGGGGGGGGGGGGGGGAGGGCGGGGGTATTTTATTTACAGGAAAATTGAAGCAACAAATGTTTTTATTTCTTAAAAATAACAAAAGGCACTTTTATTGACAGCATCAAGAGCTCTTTTTAAAAAGTGCAGTTATGAAGCTTATTTATATATGCAGTGAAATATTTCAGCAAAATAGCTGAATAATTTTCTAAATGTGAGGAGCAAGTCTAAGCTACATTATGCTACGTTTACATGCTAATAGAATGAAGACAAAGCTGCAGTATTAGCGCATCCCCTCAGATTAAACAAATTTTTCTGCTACCTTCTATCAAAGGGACAAAATTTCATATAGGAAAACACACTTGCTTCCAAATCTCAGCATATAAAGAGGTTACAAGAATTAACATACCACAAATTACTCACCCTTTTACACAGTATCACTTGTTGGAAACCCTGTCGTGATATCTTGAAACTTTTATTAAATATTACAGATGCCCCTGTTATATGTGTCACACTGTATATATACAGGAAATGCAGTCAACACTAATATTACAACACTTTATAGGGCACTGAAATAACAAAGATATTAGAATACAACAATGTCAAAGAGGCGTAAAATGCTGTGAAAGGGGCTTTCTGAAGAACATATGCAAAGACATGTTAAAAAGCATTTAAAAGTAGCCATACTATATTAGTTGCAAAACCTTTTAATTAAGGAGTCATGTATAAAACATTTATGGTAGTACTGGTATAGCAATTTAGGGTGACTGGGAATGATAATCTCCACCTTCAACATTGGTAAACCAATAGACTGCTGACCTATTATGCACAACACCATAGCTGGGTATGGAAATCTACATTCTCTCTATTATGATGTGCTGACACAAGCATGTAACTGTACAGCTTTCACACATACAGCATACACCAAAACAGCAGGAGTCAACTTTATTGATTGCATATTAATATCAAAATTATGCAATTAAATAACTAAGAATCATATACAACACTCAGAACTCACCAACATAATCTATACAACACTATCACATGCTGCAGAGAACTAGAAAGAGGAAAGAAACAAGTATCTCATGCCACTTAAGTAAAATGACAGAAATGGTTCCATTAGTAATGTCATACATTAAACACTATTGATAGCATGTAAAAGGAGCAGCAATACTAGTACTGAATTGAGGAAGATAACCACTGTGGCAGAGCAGAGAGAGAGAGAGAAAGAGAGTGTGTGTGTGTGTGTGTGTGTGTGTGTGTGTGTGTGTGTGTGTGTGTCCAGTGGTCAGTAGTGCTACATTATGAGAGATGAGATGAAAATGTGAAGAAAAATACAGAGGCACATAGGGAGGAAGGTAGGTCTGATATTGCTGTGCATTGCATGACACATAAGGACCTTCTGTGTGGGGTGAGCAGTGGACGAGATGTAGGGACCAGGTGGAGGTGATAGGGAAATGTGTGGGGTGAGCTGTGGACGAGATGTAGGGACCAGGTGGAGGTGATACGGAAATGCACAGGGTCGCTTGTGTGATGCAAGAACTGAGTAAGGATGCCAGACAATGCACAAAATGGAGAAACACCGAGTGGATGCAGAGCAGTGTGGAGAGACTAACCAGAACAATTACACAGTGTCTGAATATGGGGAAGCTTGGCAGTGGGGCAGGAAAAGCAGGGTGCAGTCTAATGGCAGGGAAGGATGTGTGGGGCACAGCACAGTGGGGCTGAAGGGGTGAGACACAGACTGGTTGTGCGAGTGGGAGAGGGTTGAGATGCAATCTGGGAGGGAAAGAAGAGGTGGGATGCTGTCTGGAGGGGAAGGGTTGGATGGGGGTACAAAGTGATGCGGAAAGATGGGTCAAGATGCAGTCTGGGGAGGGGGAGAAGTGGGTTGCAGTCTGGGGGAGGAGGTTAAGAACTGAAATGCTGTCTGGGGGAGGAGGGAGGTAAGAAGTGGGATGCAGTCCGGGGGAGGAGGGGGGTAAGAAGTGGGATGCAGTCCAAGGGGAGGGGGGGGGCAAGAAGTGGGATGCAGTCCGGGGGGAGGGGGGGGCAAGAAGTCTGACGCTGTCCGGGGGGAGGGGGGGGGGGCAAGAAGTCTGACGCTGTCCGGGGGGAGGGGGGGGGGGCAAGAAGTCTGACGCAGTCCGGGGGGAGGGGGGGGGGGCAAGAAGTCTGACGCAGTCCGGGGGATGGGGGGGTAAGAAGTCTGACGCAGTCCGGGGGATGGGGGGGTAAGAAGTCTGACGCAGTCCGGGGGATTGGGGGGGGGGGTAAGAAGTTGGTTGGTTGGTTGGTTGCTTGCTTGGGGAAGGAGGCCAGACAGCGTGGTCATCGGTCTCATCGGATTAGGGAAGGATGGGGAAGGAAGTCGGCCGTGCCCTTTCAGAGGAACCATCCCGGCATTTGCCTGGGGTGATTTAGGGAAATCATGGAAAACCTAAATCAGGATGGCCGGACGCGGGATTGAACCGTCGTCCTCCCGAATGCGAGTCCAGTGTCTAACCACGGGGTAAGAAGTCTGATGCAGTCCGGGGGATGGGGGGGTAAGAAGTCTGACGCAGTCCGGGGGTTGGGAGGGAAGGGGGGGGGTGAAGAAGTGGGCCGTGGGACGCAGTCTGGGAGCGAGGCGGTCGCAGCCTGGAGAGGGGGGCGAATGAAGGAAGGCTGCAATCTGGGGAGGGGGGAGGAGAAGGGGCATTACATAGTCCAAGGAATGGAGACAGTTGGTGTAGCACATGCACCAGTTGGGCACGTTTCAAACAGGAAATTGGCTATGATGTAAATAGAACTATCATATCATATGCTGTTTGTAATTTAAGAAAAAGTTCATTAGGTCAAGGGAATGACACTACATGAGATAAAGGGAATGAGATTACCAAACAGATTGGTCAAGTGAGCTACGCAGAGGTGTCAAGGAGAAATTTGAATGGTTCGGGATGCCTAGGCATACCTGCACTATTCTATCATCTTTTTTTTTTTTTTTTTTTCTTGCCTCATATTCATCTCATCTCTGGTACTGCACTAGCTCAGCCTTATACTACACCACTCACCTTAATCTCACTGTATATATTTCTAATTCCATTGTCCAGTCTCGCATTCAGTTCACAACTCTGAGCTATATCCCTTCATTTATTTTCGCTTATCTTCTTCCTAACACTAGGTTTAATAGAATTTTGTAAAATGTTAGTCACAGGTTTATTTTTTGACAGGGTACTATCAAGTGGACATGCAACAGTGTCTTTCTACATGTGCCAAAGCCCGAATTACAACAGCAAAGATTTCCCTGCTTGATGTACAATCACTATTATATAGATACCACTTATGACACCAGTAACCTTAGGTTCCTGTGGTGTGTCTCTCGTGTGTGTGTGTGTGTTAAATGATAGTGAAAGTCTAAGCTGACATTCCTCTGCAAAACAGCTCTCAGAACTGTGTTTTTGAGTAGAGCTTTACTCTAGTCTCTTCCATAGTAATTTCAACTCACCTCTATCTGGTACAGTATGTGCTCTCCAGAGCTTATATACTAAATGGTTTTGTTCTGGTTTGTTCTGCAAATGTATTACTGATTTCTTAATTACTGTACTATCTTTCACAAAGTTTCAAACTTTTCTTACATCTCTCAGTATCATTAAGTTATGGTATTTGATGCTGTCCTATTAGTTTTTTAATCTCTTTTTCTCCTGGTCACGCTGACAGAATATACATTTTGTTATTTGTTGTTTTGGTATCCTGCATTTCACTGGACAGACTTTCACAAGCTGATATTTTCTCTAAATGTACTTTACCTGTGCATCTTACATATCCACAGATGAGTATCCCCTGTAACCTGTCACCTTTCCCTTGTCCCCCATGACTTCCACTATTCCTATTTTTCTCTGTACTCCATGCACCAGCTCACAATACTACAAAAAATAAAGATTCAATTGCAGATCTCTATCGTTATTCATAATTAATAGGATTACTAATTAAATTACAATAAAAGGAAAAGCTGTGTAACTGTCCAGTGACAAGGAAAGCCAGGGAAGGAGGAGGGGTGAGTACACAATGTTTGTTTTTGGAGCAAGGGACTTCTTCATGTAGAAAGTAAAAAAGTAGATTTCATGGGAAATTAAGGAATTCACTGGAAAGTCACCCAGAATCCGTTTTGGAAAGGGTGACAACAAGTAAAATATGGGAAACTACTAATTCAGTACTTAAAACAGATGAGTTTTGTGAACTTTTGAAGTTATAGGCGATGGAAATGGTAGCTGATAAGTCTCAGTTAAGCAAATGGTTGAGTGAAAGCAAAAGCACAGATGAAACAAAAATGCACAGCAACAGAGGGGAAAAAATAAATAAAGAGGAAAGGTTATCAGATATGACTGCACACAGTCGCTTTTACGGAGATTGGCTGCAGTCATTTATTCATCACAGCAGCTATGTCCTACATCTATAACGGATAAAAGTTTTAATAAAGAAAATACAAAATTTGTAGATGAAGCACTTAAGAAAAGTAAGTTTATTGAGATGGAGCACCTACAATGCACTCAGGTACAAATGGTAAAAAGAGAAGATGAAGAAAATTGAACACTTGTGTTAAAAAATAAAGTGTTGTATAACACTGATGGATTTTATATTGATGAAATATGCCTTCACAGAAACTGAGTTGGAACAGTTTATGATAGGAGTGCACGTACAGCAAATTTTCCAGTGGAGGCTATGAATTGCATCATATTGCAAAACAAGAGTAAACAAAAGTAAATTGTGTCAAACACAACTGGTACTTAATTCAGTTACAATACAATTCAATCATTTCAGAGCATTTTAATGGCAGACATTTCCTACATACTTCATAAATGAAGTGAGTCAGTAGAACCAATTTTCCTTTTAAGCAGAGTGCCAGAGTGATAACATATGTGTTGCACATAGTTCTCTTCGAGTTGCTGGAATGCTGCAGTTTACCAGATATAGGATGCTTTCTATGACAAAGAAGTAGTGAAACCAGTTTATTTACACAACAAAGACTCGGGAAGCATCACAAGCTCTGTTTCATATAGAGATTATTGTTGTCTGTGCTACTATATTCCTTATGTCACATGCATATCTCACATGTCCTTCATAGAAATACCATTTTGACACACAGTATCACCATACAGTAGACCACAATATTTCAGTTTATATCATAACATTTTCCTACGGTCAATCTTTGCTGTTCTGCCACCATAGTACAGTAAATTCCTCTGCCATTTCATTTGCCAAACCTAGGATTTTTTTTGATTTCCAACATTCTAACAAAGATGACAGCCAAACTTGTGTTTCTCTATGCAATTTTCTTTCACATCAACATATGAAGCTGAGTCAACAAAGATTACATTTCCACCATTTTATAAAATAAATATTAACATTTACACACCAATTCACAGAAAACTTTATGTACCTCACAGATACCCCTTACTTTACTTTTGCTACCAATGCTGCCTCACAAAGCCAATCCATTTGAATATATACACTATGGTTTCCCTTAAATGTTGTCAATTTTGGTCCTTCCACGTCCCAAAGACCACCACCTTAGTGAACGAAGGTACGATTTTTAGAACAGAGTCCCATTAATACTAGCCAGACATCAAGGTTTATTCATCAAACTGGGAAACAGGATTTTTTTTTTCTCAAATCTACCTAAACTAGAGAGCAAATTTATTTCCTTATACTAATTTGCCAAATTTTTGGTTTTCAGTTGCTCCTCTTAAAATTTATAATCCTCACATGGATTTCCTACAATATGCACTTAACTTACTGTCTTGGGATTATTTTTTGTTTGACTTGCCAAGGCGCATATTTCACTGTGAACGTGTATTTTTTTTATTTTGTTAACCACACTTCAGTTTCCCTTAATGATGTTCTTTGTGGTCTACATCATGGTCTCCAATTAGATTCAAAAGCCACTAATTCAAATACCTCTGAAGAAATTTCTATCACTGAAAAGTTAGTTCCATATACACTGATCAGCCAGAACATTATGGTGACTTACCTAATATCCGGTATGTCCACCTTTAACACAGCTAACAGCAGTCACACATTGTGGCATGGAAGCAATGAGGCCTTTCTAGGTCACTGGAGGGAGCTGGCCCCACATGATGTGTTTGTTTTGGTTCAGTTCTGGCGAGTTGGAACTCGCCACTGTGTTCCTGGCATTGTAACATGGCACATTATCTTGTTGAAAAAGGTCAACGCCGATGGGAAACCTGATCGTCATAAAGGGGTGTACACGGTCTGCAACCAGTGTACGATACTCCTTCATGATCATGTGCCTCGCACGAGCTCGACTGGACCCATGGATGCCCATGTGAATGTTCCCCAGAGTATAACAAAGCTGCTGTCAGCTTGTCCACATCCCACAGTCCAGGTATCAAAGAGCAGTTCCCCTGGGAGATGACAGATTTGCACCCTCTCTCTGGCATGATGATGAAAGTATCGGGATTCATCAGACCCTGCAATGACCTGACACAGCACCAACATCTAGTGCTGATGGTCACATGCCCATTTCAGTCACAGTTACAGATGTCATGTTGTTAGCATTGGCTCATGCATGGGTCGTTGGTTGTGGAGGCCCATCATTAGGAGTGTTTGGTGCACTGTGTGTTCACTTGTACTCTGCCCAGCATTAAAGTCTGATGTTAGTTCCACCACAGTTCGGCGCCTGTCTTATTTCACCAGCCTGCTCAGCCTACGACATCCTATATCTGTAATCAGGTGTGGATGCCCAGCCCTATGACACCTGGAAGTGGTTTCACCTTGGTTTCAACACATGTTGAAGACACCGCAGCACCCTGTAACACCAAAGAAGTTGTGCAGTTGCTGAAATGCTCATGCCAAGGCTCCAGGCCATCACAATCTGTCCTCGTTCAAACACAGAGAGATCACATGCCTTTCGCATCCCGCATACGGACAGCACACTCACTGATACTAAATGCAACATGTCTGTGCATCTGAATAGCAGTCATTCCTCACCAGGTGATGCTGCTATTGCCTGGATGGGTTTACACTGACAGTAGGTCGGTTGTCATAATGTTCTGGATGATCAGTGTACATTGACAATGTCATCGCTGCTCAGACACCGGATGCTGCATGGCAAGATCCAGAAATTTGGGGTGTTGTCTGTTTCTGTTTCTAAAGTCAAATGAATTTTTGAGTGTAAATTGTTTATTTCATTGTGTAGCTGTTGTGTGTGTTTGGTTCATCAATCATGCAAATTGTCTTCAACATAATGGTACCAGTACTTAACATTGTACATTTTTATTTTGTTTTACTGTGTATCTGAAGATCTTCTTCCTTAGGTTGTTCATGAATATACTGCCAAAGAGTGATTCCCCATTGGCAGGCCTTTGTGACGGGAATAAAATACTTTGTAAAGAACTCTTCAGATATGAAGTTTTGATTGCATTGATCGCTTGTAGGTACATTGGATTACTAGTTTTGTCAGGGCTAAGCTGCCATTTTCAGATGTCCAAGATTTCAAAAATA
Source organism: Schistocerca nitens (assembly GCF_023898315.1). NCBI lineage: Eukaryota > Metazoa > Arthropoda > Insecta > Orthoptera > Acrididae > Schistocerca > Schistocerca nitens. The sequence continues at coordinate 592,181,368 of NC_064616.1, read as the reverse complement.
ATTACATTGTTGTAGCTGTAACTGTAAATTAATGATTTAACATAAGTTCATTTGGCCACACTCTCAGTGTACAGTTTATGAAATCAAGTTGTGTGGGAAACTGCGCATTTGTTTTTGTGTAATTTTCTGTTTTATTTAAATTCACAGTCCAAAAATAAATGTTCAGTTTATTGCACTACATGATTTCATAAAAAAAAACATGTAAAAAAGAACTTATGTAAAATCGTTAATTTATAATTATAGCTACAACAGTGAAATATTTTTGTACCCTTGCAGAACTGAAAATGGCAGCTTAGCCCTGCCAAAACTAGTATTCCACCTACAAGCCATCGAGGCAATCAAAACTTCATTTCTGAAGCTTTCTCTAGATTGGATTCATGATTTCTCTCCAGTTGACAATGTCAGGCATTATAATATTCTTTCTTGAAGACAAAGTAATTCTGTACTATTATAATCCTGAGTATGGTTGCTATTTCATCAATAAGTGTCTGATGTGTTGCGTATTGTCCGCAGCTCGTGGTCATGCAGTACCGTTCTCACTTCCCGTGCCCGGGTTCGATTCCCGGCGGGGTCAGGGATTTTCTCTGCCTCGTGATGACTGGGTGTTGTGTGATGTCCTTAGGTTAGTTAGGTTTAAGTAGTTCTAAGTTCTAGGGGACTGATGACCATAGATGTTAAGTCCCATAGTGCTCAGAGCCATTTGAACCATTTTTGATGTGTTGCCTTGTTGTTAGAGTAGGTGCCTATGGCTTTTTCTGTATCATTCTTTTAATGTTTCTCAGTGTTTGCTAAATGTTTCTCTGATACCTTGCAGCTGGCTCACTGGTCATCTTGGTGATACTGTTTTCCTTAAGAAAATCTAGTGTTTTGTCTATGTACTCCTTTTCATTCATGGCCACTGTTATGTTCTCCTTGCCTGCTTGTGTTAGTATGGCATTGGATTTTTTTTAATTGTTGTAGCTCCCTGGGTGTAATATCTTCAGGTGTTTTCCTACCCTTGTTGAAGTAACCTACTGTATTATTGTCACTGTTATCTGTCCGATCTTGTGCAATTGTTCAGTTTTTTTCTCTTTGATACTTTTCACCACTCAAAGCTTCTATATTATGTTTACACATCATTTTGTTCTTCTCCATAGTTGCATGAGAAATGTTCTAACAAAAAACTGCTGTAGTTAACATACAAGCATTTAACACCTCTCTTTTCAGTATTCATAATTCATGTTATTGACCCCACTGATAATGTGTTAAATAGAACTTCTCAATTTTTTTATAAATTGAGTTATTTTTACGAAATAATGTAATGCAAAGACATAATTGATAATATGTGAACTAGAAGTGTGCTTGGAAGAAGTATAATATAAGTAATCTCATAAGATAGAAACAGTCATAACTAATTTACATAAAAATGAAGCACAGAGCTTTCTCACTTTATATGTTAAAAATTAAGACAAAGAGAATGGAGCAAAATTGAAATTAGTAAATAGAAGTAGTACTCTGAGGAGAAAACAGCGACGTTGGTGTTTAGCACAAGAATTACACTCAGACCCACGTCTCATCTGATTTTGATACAAAGGAGTATTTATTAAAGAGTTATATTAATTAAATAAATTAGTTGAGCTTCCTTCATCAAGCTACAGTCATGTGCCATATAACATATTGTCACATAGTTATTTAAAAAAAAATCATCTTATAACTTTAACTTTATTTCTATTATTCTTCTTCTTTTATTCACTATGGCAACAAAAGCCTTTTTTCCCCCCACAACAGTTAATACCTGTTGGTACATATGGCTGTAAACCCAATGTTTACAGCAGAATTAAAAATGATAAAATTTTACTATATTCTGAATCTTATTCGTGGGGGCTGAAAAGTGGAGCCTGCATCTGCAAAAGCTGGCAATGTGCTGGAAACATATCCAATTGAGAAACAAAGAATTGATGGAAGAAAGAAGAAGAAAAAAGAATAAAAAGCCCAAAGAACACAATAAAACAGCATAACAGCCACTGTGTGCTACAGACAGACAATATTCAAGGAGAAGCCTAAACTAACAATACAATTGCATTCACTTAGAACGTTCACAGCAGAAAGGAAAAGGGGAACATTTCCATTTTATTTAGGGCATGGCAGCAGACATTAAAAGGAAAATAAAAAAATCATCACATCACTATGATGTAGTCGGTGATTGTGGAAACTGTGGAGGATGACTACATAAAATGGTAGCATCCATACCTTATGATAACATCATCCGGTCTACGTGCACAACACATTGGGCTTCAACGTATGGGCTGGGCTTTTCACCACTGACGTGAACTCTGAAAAATCAATTCCACACTATTTCTTATTGTATCAATCACAACCATTGAGGTATGGCATCAAAAGCCATTTCACTCAGCACATCTGTGGAGACGTAGTTAGAGACATCTATTATTTTATTCTACTATATTTTATCCACATTTCAAGCCCAAATAACAGAATGTATCTTTGTCAACAAGAATGGCAGTGAAACAACATTTAGCAAAACACTACTATGAAACAAAAATTAAGAACTGAAATGTGAGAGAGGTTTGGATGTAAATGGATCTTATGAGAAGGTGCCACATCTTTATATTTTTAAAACATCTCATGAACTGGTAGTCTTATCAATAAACAACACACAATAAGGCAAGGAGAGTAAACTCAGTTCATTCCATTAGACTGAGAAGTATAATATGAGATGATTGACAACTCTCATAAATGAAGCTTCTAAGGGTGAATGATTAATTGTCAGAGATGAAATGCTAGACCAAACAATAAGAGGAAGTTGTGGAGGACACTCTCTCTTCTTGCCATACTATATTATTTCTTAGAAGTTACTTTGGAACACTATGCTAATTATGATGGTTAGCTTGGGCAGTCTTTAACAACTGTAGTAGGTCAACAAGTAAAGTTTTACACAGAAATAAAAATCAGAAAAATGCGAAAGGATGATGAGAGGGGGGAGTTGGGAAGTTTCAATAGCAGCACTTTGTTGTAAAGATTCTAATAAACATTTGAAGGTAGAAGAAAGGAAGATTCCAGCAGACTGCAGTCCCATTGATGCTAATGTCATTACAACACAGCATCAGCTGTAACAACAGAAGAATGGGCATGGATATAAGTAATGGACTTCTGTTAATGAACGATGCTGGCATTTTCCTCTGGTGATTTAGAGAAGCATGGCCCCTGACTAGGAATCCAGTGTCTTACCTACTACACCATCTCAGTTCATAAATTGATACTCAACACACTACAGAAAGAGAAAAGAAAATAAAGATCATGGTACAACTAAGAGATTCAATTTGACACAAAAATAGAATACATCTTTTGAACTAATATCTCTTGATGTATAAAATATTCTAGGCCAATTCGTCATCTTAAAAGGGTATAAAATTCCTAGCTTTCAATAAAGTCCACCATCATCTTTGTCAGAAAAGCAACTGTCCACAAACATGATGAAATTCCACAGATTTAAATGATGTAACTCATTTTTATAGATTTTTGCACTTGACACACAACATGTTCAGTACAGTGCTGTAAAATGGTGCAAATGGTCCATCTCGCGTAGCTGTTACCAAACTCATATTAAATACCGTAAACAGTTTTTTTATTATTATTTAGTTTTGTACACTATCACATTTATATTCAAACATGATCAGTTTAAACTATATGAAACAGTTATCTTCAAATCTATAACAACAAATGAAGAGAAAGCTTGTACATAAACTTGCTGTCAGGCACAATACATTTATTGTTTAAAATAATAATTTTTCCATGCCAGTACACAGTGTAATGGTATTAGCATCATTGAGGGCCATGCACTGCCACTAACTTATGAAAGTGTTCTGCTAGACTTTGTACAGCAGATCTGAGAGATGAAAAATATACACTACTGCCCTATGATAATGTTTACAAATTGATAAATAAAATTACATTACATAAAATGTTTAACATAATTGAAAAATTTACTTCTTCACTGAATTTGTAATGTGAGGTGTGTACAGGCAAAGAACCCATATCATTGCTCTAAAAGTAGATACTTAACAGTTTTGACAAAATGAAATAGGCAAAATAACAGATTTAAACATTTATTCAAGTGGTAAACAGATTAATTATTTCTTTAAATATATAATAAAGCCTCTAATACCACTGGTAGGCACTTTCTCTTTGACTGATGCCTTATTTATGTTGTGGTAACCACTGGTAGGCACTTTCTCTTTGACTGATGCCTTATTTATGTTGTGGTCATTTGTACTATATATTTTTAAAAAAGTAGTCTGTTTAATACCTTAGTAAAAGTTTCAATGTGTCAATTAACATTTTTTATTTAACTGAACACTTTACCTAGTTTTAGAACAATGTTACATATTTAGTAACAAAATATTTTTTTTATTGTTATATATGCATGTTTTGACACATTACATAAAGTAATTTTATTTATCAACTTATTGACACTATTGGACGGCAATAGTGAATACTTTTATTCCCTCAGCTCTGCTACATACAAAGTCTAGTAAAACCCCTTCTGAAGCTAGTGACAATGTGTAGTCTTCATTGATGCTAAGACCATATGCTGAGTACTGATAAGGAAATATTATTATTTTAAGTAAAACAATGTTTTGTTTTGGACATGAGTAACTTAATATACAACCCTCTTTTAAATTTTTATGTTTCTTCACCTCAGTTAGTAGAAACGGAACCCCTATTGGATCACTTTGTTGTGCATCAGTCTGACTGACTGTTAAGGGGATCACACTGTGGTTTGGGTGGGGGTGGGAGAAATCGATTTTCGGTTTTCATCATATTTCGATAGATTAAGGTTTTATTTAAGTACTCTGAAAAGGATTTTGCCGATCCGCTGATCCCCCCTCCCCCTCCCCCGAGCATTTAAAGAGCATTTTTCTACCACGTGTGTTTATGTTACACGCCCACTTTTCTGTCACCCACTTTTCTGCATATATTTTAGATCTTTATATCCCCTACATTGCATGTTAGGGATTTTTTTTTTTTACTCCCAAGTGTGTTGGCTATCCTTGGAATGCAACGGTCGGTATTCTTTTCTTTCTGCTGTTTGTAAACAACACGCTTTCAAACACGCAGTTAATTTTGTTCAAGTGGTGATTGCGAGTAGTTGTTATACTTATGTTTGCAGTGCTTGTTTACGTGTGTTTATTGAAGATGACGAAACGTAAAGGCATTTTTCAAGAAACGACAATTTAGAGGAAATAAGTTTAGAAAGCTTTCTGTACAAGAGGTTATGTCACCTGGCAATGATGTTTCTAATTGTAATTCTTCAACAAGTGCATCATCAAAGAAGCTCTCACCATTTCAAGAGAGTTACAACGAATTTACTGTAAGTGACAAGGGGTGCAGTAACATATTTATAAATTTCAGAATATTATCAGATGTAATTTCTAAATTTGTACAATGTAGACAGTGTGGTAAGTCACAGAGTGTGAAAATTTGTGAGAGTGCCAGTGGGAGAAAAGGCCTAGCAATTCCTTTGGATTTAATTTGCACTATGCTCAGCTGTGATTTCAGTTATGAGTTCTTCAAAACCAGATGCAAGTGGCCCTTATGAAATCAATACTAGATTAGTTTATGCTTTACTATCCACTGGCAAGGGCATGGCTGCAGGGAAAACATTTTGTTCAGGGATGAACTTACATCAACCATCAAATAAATTTGAAAAATTGACTGCAATATTAGAGGTCAGTGAGGAAAGCATGAAACTGGCTGCTAGTGATGTTCGGATATTGCAGTTGCACTTGATGGAAGTTGGCAGAAAAGACGACATACTTCTCTGAATGGAGTAGTGACTGCCACAAGTGTAGAGTAGTGTAGTGTAGTGTAGTGTTAGATGTGGAGATAATGTCTAAATATTGCAAATGTTGTAAAGTCAATGAACATAAAGAACACAACTGTGTGGCTAATTTTAGAGGAACAAGTGGTGGTATGGAAGTTCATGGAGTACAACAAATATTTCATCGCTCCGTAGAAACAAGAGGCATATGGTACACCATATATTTGGGCAATGGTGACAGTAAAGCATACAACAATGTGGTGAACTCTAAGCAATATGGAGATGCCATTATTAGCAAAACAGAATGTGCAGGCCATGTTCAAAAACGTTTGGGAACAAGGCTGAGAAAACTCACTGTTGATATGAGAGGAAAAAAGTTAGAAGCTGGAAAATTATTGACTGGACAGGGTCGGTTACCTAAAACTGAAATAGAAAACTTGCAGGTATACTATGGGCAGGCAATTAGGAGAAATAAAGAAAATCTGGAGGCAATGAAGAGAGATGTTTTGGCCACATTCTTCTGATGATAAGCCACGTCATGGATTGTGTCCATCAGGAGAAAATTGTGGAACAAATACAATAGGGCTCAGGCAACTGGAGAATCTTATTCTCACCAGCATTCTGTTCCTGCTGCTGTTATTACAGCAATTAAACCTATTTTCAGAGACTTGGCTCAGCCTGACCTTCTAAGGAAATGTTTGCATGGGCAGACACAGAACCCAAATGTATGTTTCAACAGCATACTTTGGAACTGCCTTCCCAATACTGTATTTGTAGCCATGCATACAATGAAACTTGGAGTTCATGATGCTGTTATTACATTCAATTGGGTAATATTGGAAAGTGTTGGATACTGAAAAAGCTAGGAATTAATCCTGGTGAAAATATGATCACTGGGCTGCAACATTGTGATAAAATGAGGACAGCCGATGCAGACAGGTCTGCATCTAATATGTCCCAGAAAGCAAGACAAACATCCAGGAAGGTGAAAAAAGAAGCTGGAAGACCTGCTAGAGGCCAAAGAATGGCCATCATATGCAGCAGGATAGTTAATTAACCGTAAGTAACAAATTTCAAAAGTTTTTTCTTTAAAGTCAATTCCCCGCAAACTAAAATTTTCAGTTCATATGCCCCATTATATCAGAAACTATCATAGATAAATGAATTAAATTTTCAGTCACTCTGCATAACATAAAAAGCCACCTCTGGTACTACATTCATTAATATTCCCCCATTGGGAAGTTCACAAAAAATATTTTCTGCAGAAAAAACTTAATATTTTTGTTAATAAATTTAAAAAAAGTATTTCTTAAAAACTATAAAATGGATAAGTAGATTTTAGTACAGTTGACTCTATTAGCATCATGTAACATACAGTAAAAATATTAAGGTCCTGCATCAAATAGTTTTTTCAGGAATGGGTCAAATACTTGCCTAAATTAACACGGGTTAGATAGGCGGGGTGTGGTCCCCTTAAGAACAGGTAGAGCTATCATGTTGAAATTTATGAAGTTTATATCAACTACTAAGGTCTAGGGTTTTGGGAGGTTGCTGGAGGGAGCTGGCACCACGTCTGCACACGCGTCACCTAATTCCCATAAATTCCAGGAAAAGGGGGGGGGGGGAGAGAGAGGGGAGGGGATGAGCTGTGTGATGTCACATTCAATTACATCCCAGTTGTGTATGACTGGGTTCAAATCTGGCGAGCTGAGGGACCAGCACATCAATTGAAACTAGCCACTGTGTTCCTCGAACCACTCCATCACACTCCTGGCTTTGTGAGATGGCACATTATCCTGTTGAAAAATGCTACTGCCATTGGAAAACATGATCGTCATTAAGGGGTGTACGTGGTCTGTAACTATATATGATACTTCTTGGTGGTCATAGTGCCTTACACGAATTCCATTTGACCCATGGATGCCCACGTGACTGTTCCCCAGAGCGTAATGGAGCTGCCACCAGCTTGTCTCTGCCCTACAGTACAAGTGTCAAGGAGATGTTATCCTGGAAGACGATGGATTTGTGCCCTCCCATTGGCATGATGAAGAAGGTATCAAGATTCATCAGACCATGCAACGCTCTGCCATTGTGCCAACATCGAACACTGGCACGTGGGTGGGTCATCAGCTGTGATGGCCCATTGTTAGGAGTGATTGGTAGACTGTGTGTTCAGACACACTTGTACTCTGCCCAGCATTAAAGTTCCACCACAGTTTGCCACCTGTCCTGTTTTACCAGTCTGCCCAGCCTATGACATCCGACATCTGTAATGAGGGGTGGCCTCCCAACCACCATGATGTCAGGATGTGGTTTCACCCTGTTTTTGCAACCTGCTGAATACACCCACCACAGTACTCCTTGAACACCCAGCAAATCGTAAAGTTTCCAAAATGCAGGTGTCAAGCCTCCGGACCATCACAATCTGTCCTCGATCAAACTAAGATCGCGCAGCCTCCCCATTCTACGCACGGACAGCACACTCACTGATATGATGTGCACTGTGCGTGTGTCTGACTAGCAGTCATTCTTCGCCAGGTTACGTGGCTGTCGCCTGGATGGATTTATATCGATAGTAGACCGGCTCAGACCATGAGTGCACAGAGGCCCCTGCACCCTTGCCAGCCCCTCCGGCTGCTGTAGTGCCCAGGATGCTTTAAGAATCATGCACGGGAAGACTGCCCTGAGAGGTGGGCGTACTGTGCAGTGTGTACCTATAATGGACATGTCAGTTGGGTCTGTCGATCTCTGCAGCCCCCTCCTCATCTGGCCAATGACCGTAGGGGGCCTATACCCGTGGCTGTCAACCATGTGCAGTCTTCAGTATCTTCCAAGCTGCTGATCGATGTTCAGGTCAACGGTCGGTCACTGCAGATGCAGGTGGATACCGGAGCAGCGGTCTCACTGATCAACTATTCCTCTTATGCGAAGATTGGGGTGCCTCCCCTGGCGCCCACACCTCGGCGCCTCCTTACTTATAATAAACAAGCGATCACCCTCTTGGGTCTGCTCACGGCTTCCGTCATGTATAAATCGGTTCGGTGGATCTCTTTGGGTTGGATGCCATCCGGGCCTTTGGCTTCGCCATCGACGACAATGTTCATCTGGTGTCTCCCCAGGTTCCATTCCCGGCAGTCGACACCTTTTGCATGGAATTCCAGGACCTCTTCTTGCCGGGTGTCGGCTGTGCCCAAGATTTTCATGCGTTGCTCCAGCGAAACCGTCTGCCCACCCGAAGTACTTCTGAGCCCAGCAGGGCAGGTTCCCTATGCCCTCCAGCAGCCTCTTCAACAAGAAATGGACCGTCTCACCATAGAGGGAGTCGTCACTCCGGTCTGTTACAGTTCGTGGGCGACACCTTGGTCGTCCTCAAGAGACCAGATGGGCGTCTTTGAGTTTGCGGCAACTTCAAGGCTATGCTTAACCCTCAGCTACAGGTTGAAGACTATCCCCTCCCACGTCCCGAGGACCTGTTCTCCAATTCTCCAAGCTCGCAGGTGGACAATTTTTTTGGATCAATCTTGCCAAGGCCTACCTCCAAATACCTTTAGATGAGCCTTCTACTCATTTGGCCGTTGTTAACACACCGTTTAGGCTGTTCCGGTTCAACCGTCTCATGTATGGCATCACTAGTGCACTGGCCATCTTTCAACGTTACTTCGAACATTTCTTGCAGGATATGCCAGGATGTATAAACTAACTTGACGAAATTGTCGTCACTGGCCGTACCGCGGATGAATATCTCAGTCATCTGTGACAATTGTTTCTGCACCTGCAGACTGCGGGCCTAAAATGCAACCTTGCTAAATGCTACTTTTTTCAACCTGCTATCTCCTACCTGGGCCACATTATTTCCCGTGATGGTATATCACGTACCTCCTCCCACATTGCCGCTATAATGGCCCTTCCTTGTCTGCGGGATGTCCACCAACTGCGGTCTTTCCTGGGCCAAATTGCTTACTATCGAAAGTTCATTCCCTCCACCGCCCACAAAAATGGTTCAAATGGCTCTGAGCACTATGGGACTTAACTTCTCAGGTCATCAGTCCCCTAGAACTTAGAACTACTTAAACCTAACTAACCTAAGGACATCACACACATCAATGCCCGAGGCAGGATTCGAACCTGCGACCGTAGCGGTCGCGCGGTTCCAGACTGAAGCGCCTAGAACCGCTCGGCCACCATCGGCCGGCGCCGCCACCCACACTGCGATGCCCCTCCATCACCTGTGCCAAAAGAACGTGCCTTTTCATTGGTCCCCGGCTTGTGAATCGGATTTCGAAACCTTAAAGTGGAGGTTGCACTCTGCAGCGTGTCTCCCCTCTCTTCCTCTCCTCTTGGCTACGGACGCCTCAGACTATGGTGTTGGAGCTGTCCTTTCGCACTGTCTACCCAATGGATTGGAACACCTGGTGGTGTACATATCTAAATCCCTTACAGTGTCCCAATGCAAATATTCTCAAATTCAGAAGGAGGCCATAGCCATCATGTTTGCCTCTATCAAATTCCTTCCATACCTTTACAGTAGGTCTATTAACTTAATCACTGACCATAAGCCCCTCATGGCCTTATTCTCCCTGTCAACCCAGTTTCCCACAAAGACTTCCCACTGCCTGCAGTGATGTGCCCTATTCCTTTCACATTTTAGGTACACCATCCATTTCTGGCCCACCTCCCAGCATGCCAATGCCAATGCCGATGCCTTGTCTCGGCTCCCCTCCGGTATTCGATTCGTTGGACCTCCTAATTTTTCAGGTCGATGACGACATACAGGATGCATTAGCTGCATTCCCAGTCATAGCTGAGAGGGTGGCCGCAGCGACTACCGCAGCTCCGCTCCTACAACTGGTGCGCCGCTATGTTCTCCGCGGCTGGCCGATGCTTCCTCCGCGTCGTGCCCAGGCTGGCCTCTGATTCTTCTTCCCCATCTGCCATCAACTGGTGGCTGTCAATGGGGTTGCTCCTCCATGGGGAAAATGATGCCACTCCACAAGTCATCATACCAACTTCCCTGCGGTCATGGATTCTCCACGTCTTACATCACAGTCACTGGGGTATTGCCCGGACGAAAACCCTCGCACGTCGCCATATCTTCTGGGTAGGCATGACAGCAGACGTGGAGTGCATGGTTCGGGGTTCTCAGCAGTGTACCCAGACCCTTCCTGCACCACGCCGGTCCTTCCAATCCTGACTGGCCACTTCCCTCACATGGGAGCGCATCCATGTGGATTTTGCAGGACCCTTCCTCGGCACTTACTGGTTACTCGTCATGGATGCCTACTCCCACTTCTCTTTCATTATCTGATGCTACTCCATCACCACAGAGAATACCATCATGGCCTTGTCAAAAATATTTACCATTGAAGGCCTTCCCATCACCTTTGTATCAGACAACAGCCCGCAATTTCGCAGTCAAGAGTTCGCCAAATTCTGTCACGGAATGCCTTGTTCGCACTTTTAAAACTCAGATGAAGAAGTACACAGAGGACCATTGTCTGAAAGAAGATCTTACATTATTTCTCAGTACCCACAGGACCACGGCGGTGGATGAGTAGAGTCCAGCCGAACTGCTGCATGGTCGCCAGCCTTGGACCCTACTCCATCTCCTCCTGCCACCGGTTGTACCTCATGCCTTGCCAGGCACTTCCCGGTATTTATCTGGCTCCAAGGTGTGGGCTGGCAGTTTCGGGCCCCGGCCCAGCTGGCTTCCAGGGGTTGTTATCCAAGGTACGCCTCGACGACAGGATGGTTTCGCATAATTGCAAACAACTGCATCCTCGTTTCCTCGAGCAGCCGCAGCCCCAAATGCTGGCTCCTCTCTCTCTCTCTCTCTCTCTCTCTCTCTCTCTCTCTCTCTCTCTCTCTCTCCCATCGCCGGTCCCTTCCTTGGGGCCTATGTTGATGCCCTCTCCTCAGTTAGCGGATAATCTTCCCGGAGATAGCCAGCACACGCCGGCTGCAAGTCCCACACTGTCGCGTACTCCAGACTGGGGCAGCTTCAGGACCTTCCCCTCTACCCACTTCCCAGCCCCTCTTCGGCACCGCCTCAGTTTGATGACGCGGATGTCCCCATGCTGCTTGCCCAGCCCACCACCGCTGTGGTGTTACAGCCGCCTTGTGCAGAAGACGGTGCCCTACTGTCCGGCGGCCGGCTTCCACTGCCTCCTTCAGGAGGACTTAGCTGCATATCAGCCTACAGCACCAGGCTATATTGGTACTCTCTCCCCAGCAGTCGCACGTGCCACACCAGCTTTTCCAAGGGGGGAGGGGTGTTATACCGGAGCCGAGGTAGCCCCTGAGGGCCGGCAACCCGTATTACACCACAGAGGACGAGGTTGTCTATGTCCAAGGTGTACTAAAAGCACCAAGGTAAACACCGGCTGTTTACAAACAAGATAATGGAAAAAGGACATTTAGAGCACAACTTCCTGCAGGGGGAGCTCGAGCAATGGCCTGCAGGAAGTATCGCTACGCCAGAACCTGATTGGCTGGAGACAGCTATTTAGGAGCTAGAACCAGCTCTGAAGTTCAGTTCACTCCGGATGCCGACCTCGTGTACTTCGACCATTGAAGATTACGTCTTTGTCTTGGAATTGGACTGTTATTAGTGTGTGTGTGTGTGTGTGTATGTGTGTGTGTGTGTGTGTGTGTGTGTGTGTGTTACCATGAACCTTTGTGGAAAATTAGAAGTGAACTTTTGTTTGCCTCAATTAGGAGACTTTTACTGGCATCGTTATTGTTATCTTTCGTTTGTTGTTCAGTCATCAACCTTGTGAACTTACATCAATAAAAGTTGCGTTTCTGAAAAATTGCGAATTGTCAGTCACAACAATACCTTTGAAATCATTCAAGGGGTAAATCATCTCCTGCTTCCTTAGGAGGCCAAATATTTTTTTTATATACTGTCTGTTTTGACCAATTGTACTTGAGGTTGCTCTGCAGAATGGAAGTAATCTTCTTGTATCAGCTCTCCCTGGTGTGTGTGTGTGTGTGTGTGTGTGTGGGAGAGGGGCGGGGGGGGGGGGGGTTGCAAGAGAGAGTTGGTTTATGATACACAAAGTGGCCAAGTTGTCCATCTGATCCCCAATCAACAATCAACTAAGATATTTGAAAGAAGGACAGCTGTCCTACATTTTCCCCTTTTCTCACACACTTTTTCTCAGTATGTTTGTTCTCAAGTCCAGCTTCTGCACTCAGACAAAAATGTCTATTACATGTATTTGATCAGATCAGATCTATCCACAAAATGCAGACAAACACTCAGTCAACTGATACAACAAGACTGGTGCAATATCATTTCTTCTGATTGCTAGATCCACACTGAATAAAAGTGGACGACGTTTAAACAGACGAGTGATTAAAAACTTTTTTTTTTTTTTTTTTTGCTGCCTAAGTATATCAAAGACATTCTGAGCTCTGTGCAGGATAGTTATGGCCTCACAGTCACTGGCATTTACTATATTTTGTGTGAATGTGATAGTAGCATTGTTGGACTGTTTATTTGAACCTTTCACCAGATTATACTGAACATCTGTGAAAGACATATCAGTGGTGGCTGAATATGGGCTTACGAACAAGATCTTGTTTGAGCAGATGGGGGTTTTAGCCCTGGCTTTCAATTACTGGGACTCTGAAAACAAAGATGCCTCAGGAATTAGAATATGTATCAGCAAGTTTAAGACAGAGACAGACTACACACACTGAAATGTGTGGAAGCAGACACTTACTTTTTATTAAGTGACTACTGATAAGAACATTCCACAGACTGCACTGTGATGGGAATAAGCGACACTCTGGATGCAGTATCATTAATAGCATCACTGTAATCATCGATCACAGAAGGCATCTATGTATCATTTACAGCTGTGTAAACACCATCACTTCTTAGACAGTCATTAGCTTTCCTGAAGGAGACAATGGTTGACATTGCACAAAGCTCAGAATATTATACATCACTAAGAATACTAATTCTAAAAGTTTGCTGTGGAAAAACTTTTTAGTTATACTGTGTCTTAGTGCTGCTAGCAACAAAAGAAAAGAATGGAAAATGAGTAAAAGAACAGCAGATTATTTACAACTCCAATTTGTAAGTAATCTACAAGACTGAGGGTTGACTCAAGTGATCTCCTCCACATCCACCAACTGTCTTCAATGCCACTTTCCTGTGTTCCAAGAGGAATCTACTGCTATGTAAGGTCCATATTCACTTTTTCCTGAAGTGTTGTTCTGATTATGACATTTTTAAAAATTACTAATATCATATTTAAATTACGGAATGTATTTCAATGAAACTGTAAATGTTCAGGCAAAGACTATCATCTTGGTCAACATAAACATACAGACATGACAAACTCTTGATAAAATACAGTTAGAAACTTATTTAAGGAATCTATCATATGCGTTTAAACATCACTTAATTGTATTTTACAGTTTCTTTTTAGTGTATGTAATCAGCATGAGCAGTGAGTTAAATTGGGGGGAAAAAACCCATGAGCTTGGTTTGAGGAAAGTAGGGGGGACAGAATCAGTTGTGGATTTCTTGAATAAAGAGTACAGTCACTTGAGATGAAGTAAGGGGAGGGGACAGCAGGGATGAACTGGGATTCAAATCTATTTCTTCCCTTTCAATACATAACCAAAAAGGACACACTGTTATAGTTGGGGCACTTGAAGGTAGCTCCCCCGCAACACTCACAAAGCTAAAAGAAATTTTTTTTTACAACCCTCATCACTTACTTTATACTGGTAATAACACAAGAGTCAACATACTTAAATGTACAACGACATGGAAAAACAATTACTCTTCACTGAAGTTAAAATTTTTGGTGGAGTCACTAGAGATGAACACTTAACAGCATTTGAAACAACAAAAAATTTTCTAGCCCCCCACCCCCCACTCTACCAAAAGACAATCTCACTGTACCACAATTAGTGTGAAACCCATGACATTTCACTCCTACTTGGCATGAGGATTTACACACATGAATAAAGAGATTTTTGCAACAAAATTTTCTCAAGAGTTTAAACAAGACTAAAGTCAAACTTTAGAAGTAAAGTAAAAACTGTCACACACACACACACACTTTTATGTGTTATGATGTTATAAGTTTTTATTGCACATTATGCATCATATCTTAAGTGTGGCAAAATGACATGAAACGTGATTTTCACCCAGATTTGGACTAATGGAATGACACTGGAAAAATTGTGATAGTGGAATTGCAGACACACTCCAATTTATAAATATATATTACATAACTAAAAAACTGCTCATTATAGTTTTCACATCGTGCATATCTGCAAACATGTGATGACTTAGATTAAAATGGAGCACGGAATGTAATAATAAGCCTTTACTGTGAAGTAAAAACAGAGCAACAGCCAAAATATAAGTATTGTGATTGAAATCAAAATCTACTGATGAGTAACATTCAATACCAAGCTGTTCCACCCCCACAATTGTGTCACACTATGATCCTCAGTAAGCTGTCCACTATGTGGTTCAGACGTTGCTGATTGAGCCTGTCCTACTATACAACAGTGACTCTCCTGAAGTTGTCTAGTGAGAGATGATGGTTCCAATAATGAGCAACTGCACAGTTCAACTTGTCTCAAGTATTCTCACTTGGGTTCTTGTCACCATATACCACAGGCCATTTCATTAGGTAAGGCATCCATGAGGTAAGCATGATGTACTCGTGTGTTATTATGTTAAAAGATGAACCCATTACCAAAATGTCAACAGTAAGGATGAACAATAGGTTGGAGGATACTGGTGTGCTACAGCTTACCCTAGGCTGTTACAACAATGTCCCACATGATGCAGGTGCTCCTTGGTGTACCTCAGTTTGCTATTGGTCATGCACTGAGAGAGCCACCCTCTCACTCCTGCCCAGCTGGCTGACAGGCCGAGTATTATCTATTTGCCCACTCCTGCCCACATGGGCCCATGTACACACAGCCACCCACCAGTGGGCACATGTGCTCAAACAGTATGGTATAGCCCTCCTATTACCCTTGATAGTAGTGAAATGACTCCAAAGTTTGGGCCAAAATATGACTGCTCACCTATCTCATAGTTTAACCTGCAGGACTTCATGCCTGATATGTGCATCAGTACCTTGTGATCTACATCTTCTACAACACTCAATCCCGCACTGGGCAGTGAAGAGATGTTCTAACGCAGGTGTTCCAGTGCTCACCATCTTCACACACCCTGGTGCTGTGAGGTTTGTACTGTTATTCATAGTGGATCTTACAGGCCAAATTGATCATGATGAAATGATTGTGCACTGCCTTGGCTGACACAGTTCCCTCAGTTAACTCCAAAAAGGAAGCCAGCAGTTTTGTTGCATTCTCCTCAGGGTACATATGATCCATAATTTGTACATAGTTGTCATCAACTGGAGGTTTTGGCTGTAGATGAATACTATGAGGCAGACCTTCAATGTTTCATGTCAGATGATAGTGGTCGAATGTTCAAATACTGATGATGCTGCTGCTGCTGCTGCTGCTGATGATGATGATGATGTAGCAGTGCTGGCCTGTGCAAGCACACACTGCTGCAATCATGCTGCTTGCAATAATCAGCTGGCACAGTGTTTCACCACAATTCCCACCTCAATAAACTGGTATGACTGCTTGGTCGATCACCAATAGTATTACTGAAATCTGGGATGCTTCGGCAGTGGTGTGGCAAGGGGTCTACATGATGGCTGGAGCTCACCAAAAGGCCTGACCCTGGTGTCTGCTGGTGCAGCCACCTCCATTTGCCATCCTACATTGGGCGTTCAGCCTCTGCACCAATGGGCTGACTGTCAAACTGAGGCCCTCCCAGTTGCTCATGCATTAGGTGACTGTGGTCGCCAGGCACTGCCAGCCAAAAATCGAGACCAGGTTTGCATCCTAGATGTCTGCACCTCCATCTCTCTCCATGGTTGGGAATTGGGAGGCCTGTTGCCTGCATTACTAGTGGTGTGGCCACGTCTGACCACAGTGCCAACATCTGACACAGCTCTATTGCCTGGCCTGGAATGCCTACCACACAAGGTTGCTCCACTCCTGAGACACATGGAGGATGGTGGCCACAAGCAACTACATGACAACACTTCGCCACTGTGGCTGCGGGCACAGCTCAATGTTAGTGCCCGCCTGTAGACATTGGTGTAAGACCTCTGTTGTGGACTGGACTAAAGAAGTAAACCAACTGATACCACCCGTATGTGAGTGGAACTGCCCATGCCTACCTACTAGATAACCCAACACCCTACATTTGGTGTCAGAAGAGCTAGTAGGGTTGATAATAGATGTCAGACACTGGTGCAGAACAACAATGCAGCCAAGATTCAATCATGGTGTTTAGCAGGTGAATGAAACTAAGTGCCGACTATAAACATTGTACGGGCTTGTATGGCCATTTGTTTCCTTTTCCTCCTTTAATTTGGTAATATTTTACATTTGTTTTTGGTTCTGATAGCGATAGACAGTGTGCAAGATAGCGCCGGGTAAGATGAGTACCCAGGACACAGTACAGCACTTACTTGATCAAGTCACTCAAATGTGAGGAGACCATTTAAAGTTACATGGGGAACTAGAGAGGTTGCATGAGGAGAGAAGGAAACAGTCCCCTCAAGTATCTACCTACTTGTCCTAGACAGTAACACCATCACAATGGTGATTCCTTTTGCAGGTAAATGAGGGGGGGAATGTTTTGTCTTTTGCGGATAACCTACTCACAACCACAAAGTTAGAGAGATGGAACGACAATCAATTGTTGAGTGTGGTTTAGTTGAAATTAACAGGGGATGCAAGGACATTAGTGATGTGCCACGAGAAATTGTGGAGTTGGAATTCTATAGGAGGAAGAATACTTCTAGGTATTATCGAGAGCAGCTCGATAGTATAATACAGAGACAAGTGGAATATGTTTAAAGTTTTGTAGACTGAATTAGGAAAGCCACCCATAAAGAGGCACAACAAAGGGTACTGGATGTGTGAGGTTGCCAGCTAAAATTTCCCAAAAGGTGAAAGTAGGATTTCCAAAGTTGTTAAACAAAGCTGTGGACAATGCAGTGTCTTTGGCAGAAATAGATGCGGTGCCCAGATGTAGTAAAAAAGAGGGTGGTTTTGACATTTTACGGGAACCACATGTTATCAGTGTGGTGAGCCTGGTCATATTCAGCACAACTGAGGGAAACCCCAGAGAGGGAGGCGTATGCAGACTGGACACATAGTGGGAATGTCAGCATAGGTTTTCACATGCACAGAGAAGATGGTCGCAGAATGGAGCTTGCACTCCAGCATTAACCAAGGACAGCAATGTTTTGGCTACTGTGCAGTATTCCGAGTAAATGTGAGCACAGGTGACTGGTGTGTGGCATCAGTGGCAGATTACTGTATGACTGTGCAAAACGAAGAGTAGTAAGCTTTTGCTGAATACACAATCATTGGTATCTGAGGCAAGTCAGGTGTATTTGGGATAAGGAATCTGAATCTGCCTCATGGTATACTTAGTGATGTAGGTGGTGAATATTTACTTTCTCAGTTTGGCATTAGTGAACTTCTTAGTGAGAGCGAAAGAATTCTGCGCTTGCATGGAATTCTCAAGTTGGCAGCAGCTACAATGTCAAATGGGCTGGATTTTCTGAATACATATAATGCTAAATTCAAAATAAGTGACAATAGTAAAGGTTGATGGTATTCTTTCTGTTTAGGTACTACTGCTGAGAATACTGAAATGCTTCAGAGCACACATTAAATGTTGGAGAAGCCACCCAAATTGCGTGCACAGTATGTTTAGAATTGGTTTGCAGGATAGTGCAGGAAAACTAGTCTGCGTAGATGCAGGAGAAGATATGCAAATCAATACTTTGGGTGTAGCAGAACCCTTAGCAGAAAATTAAGAATGGAACAAAGTGCAGTGTTTTGTGCAAAAGGTTGATGAAAGCCAGATAGACCCAGTCAGCATGTACAATTTTGGTTCAATAGAACTAAAGCTATCATGAGGTGCTTTGAAAGCCAATCTAGAGGTACTAGAGGAGGAATATTTTGACGGATAGGTGAATACAGAGCACATTAAGCTAGGAAAGTCTGCCAATTTAGCTACATTATAGGGAAAAGTCTCACATTTACAGGGAAATGATAGGGAGGTAGAAACGTTGTTAGAGGAATATGCAGAGTTGTTTAAACCTTTAGGATCATTGCCATCAACTCAGATAATGCAGCAAAGGATTCCCATTGCAAATGACCCACCAGTGCACTAGAAAACATACCAAGCTCCACATCACCTTCAATCAATGATGGGAGAATTTATAAATCGGCAGCTCTCTGACAGAATTAAAGAAGAAAGTATCAGCCCTAAGGGGGTACCAGTAGTATTCATATCTAAGAAGAGTTTGAATGTGATTAAGGCAGATTGATTTTGCTGTGATCATCAGTATACATCAACATACAGTAACAGATGCATACTCAATACTGAACATAACGGAAACTTTAAATAACCTGGAGCAATGCCAATATTTTACAGCAATGGATTTGTGAAGTGGGTACTATCAATTGAAAAGTGTGCTGTAAGATCGACCCAAGACCACATTTATGGCTCCATATAGTCATAACCTGTACTGCCAGATGGCATTCGGTTTGAAGAATGTACCAATGCCATTCCAATACCAGTCAGAACGAATGTTACAAGCGCTAAAACCAAAGCAGTGTATTGTATACTTGGATGATGACATGTCTTCTAAGGGCATCTAAAGATAATGTAGTACTATTATGTGGAGAGTTTAGTTGAATATTAGTGGCACATCTAACACTAAGTTTGAAGAAGTGTCATCGTGTCTTGAAGGAAATTTGTTATTTAGGCCATATTATCAGCCAGGATGGTGTGCAAGCATATCACTGCCACATACAAGCAGTGTGGGAATTTCCTACTCCTAGTACTGAAAAATATCTATAGCTATACTTAGATTTGACTTATTATTACAGGAAATTTGTGACTAAATTTGCAGAAATGGTGAGACCCCTTACACATGTGTTGATGAAGGGGATAAAGTTTCACTGTATTATAGACTGCGATGAAGACTGTGTGGTTGAAGAATTTGTTGTCCAATGGTGCCATTCTCACTTTTCCGAATTGTCAGAAGCAGCTCATACTGTCTTGTGATGCCAGCAACCACATCTTGGTGTGTATATTATGTCAAGAAGTAGATAGGGTAGAGTACCTGATAACCTTTGTTTTCAGGCAACTAAACAAGGCAGAGAAAAATGATTCAGTTGCAGAAAAATAGATGCTTAGCCTGATCTATCATAGCACATATTTCTGTTATATGTATGGCAGATGCTTCAAAGTTGTAATGGATCATGCAACATTAAAATGGCGTATGAGCCTGAAGGTTCTACCATGGAAAAGTCACAGTAATGGTGTTGACCTCAAACAGAAATAGCACACAATAATATGTGTGTAACTTCTGTAGACAAACTGTGAATGGTGCAGGGTGGTGAGTCAGACTGTCAGCAGTCTGTGACACAAATACAGCTCTGTGCTGATGACGGTTGCATAAACAAACCAAGTACGGATGACACATAGTCATGCCAGTAAGTTTATGGGATGAGGTACTGAGGTGGGCCCACAATTCTATTTTGGCAGAGCATGGAGTTCAACAAACTACAGAATGGTTGGGCACATGTAAGTGTGAACCACAACACCAAACACCAGCTATTCATTATTTTACCCACCCTACCCTCACTTCGAGATCTGGCCCAGTGAAGACTTACCCTATCTAAATCCCACCTTGGACTCAACACTTCTTGCCTCCCTGGGCCAAATGATAGCAGGTAAAAATGACTGAAATTCGATGGAACAACAATTGAGACATATATGTCAATATCACAGAGAGACTTCTCATCTGCTCCTTACTTTAGGAATTCAACGTCAAACACTTCAACAGCAGAATGGAATTCAGAGGACTGAATTCTTCAAAGAGGGGAATAATGTAGATGCACTGGCCAGTGCAAGTGTTCGTTGCCATAATCATCCCGCTTGCAGTAATCAGCTTTTGCAGCATTTCACTACCACACCCACTTCAATGTACCGGCATGACTGCTCGGTCAATGATTAACAATATTACCAAAATACAGGACGCTTTGGCAGCATTTTGACAAGGGGGCTACGTGACAGCTGGGCGTGTCTGTTTACCAACATGGTCAAACCAGGTGTGGATAAATACTAGCTGTAAAACTGGCAATAGGTATTGAATCAGCAACTACCACAGAGCAGGTTACTGCAGTGAGGCTGTTGTTGCTCATCTGCAAACTGCTAGAGCAGTCATCCCGGTTTTGCATCCTACAGGACTGCCTAACTTGGAGGTCCAGCCTCTGTACCAAAAGACTGAGGGTCAAATTGAGGTCATTCCAGGCACCAATCTGCTTGGTGCCCACCATCACCAGGTACCACCAACCAGTTGCTGAGGCTAGGCTTCATACCCCGCATGTCTATGCCACTGTCTCTCACAGCAGCTGGGCAGGCCTCAGGCCACCTAACTATCAGTGCAACAGTGACTGACCACAGTGCCACTGTCTGACACAGCTCCATTCCCCGCCCCCAATGTCTACCAGCAAGGTCACTCCAGTTCTAAGACACACCGAGCGTAATGATCGCAGGTGACTAGACAACACTGCTTCACTGCCGAAGACCACCGAGCTTGATGCTCATACCCTGCCTGTGAACGTGGGCATAAGACCTCTCTTGTAGACTGGACTAAATGAACAAAGTGACTGATACAAAGTTGTAAAGGACTGGAACCACCCACGCCTAATCACTAGAGAATCCAACAGCCTATGTTGACATGTCTGCCAATTTGGCAGTCAACTTCCTGTGCTGAAAACCCTTCTGGCTGTAAAGTGACAATATATTCACAGTCTAAGTTTGAAATAAACCTTTGAAGCATGTTGACGAACTGAGTAGTGTACACAAGCTGCAATGTCCTGCTTATGGTTGGAGAGATAGCGTTCTCTACTAAACTGCACTAAGAAAGCAGGTTTGCTTTTACCTCCATTACAGGTGGCTGTAGATAATGATTTCCTGCAGTCAATAAAGTGTCAAGAGGTTTCACATATATAAACACAACATATACAAGTCATGAAGGTGGCACAAAACTGTTTTTGAGCAGTCTGTTTATTAAGGTCATAACCTTGTATTTTTGTACATTTTCTCAATGTAATACCACTCGTCAGGAAATTAAAATACGGGCAGCTATGAGTTGAAGGGATGATCTCACCATCAGATACCACAAACTTAAATTTTCCCTTACTTTGAGAGTGAATCCCCCTCTACAACAAATATTTTGTGCATCTGTATCTCTTTAACACT
This sequence comes from Schistocerca nitens, assembly GCF_023898315.1. NCBI lineage: Eukaryota > Metazoa > Arthropoda > Insecta > Orthoptera > Acrididae > Schistocerca > Schistocerca nitens. Next base: position 592,159,184 of record NC_064616.1, on the reverse strand, counting down.
TTGTTTTAACACACAGGAAATATTCATAGGATTGATTTTCTTGTCAAACTTGTCTCATATGTCTACCAGTCATTATACATTCTACACTTGCACTAGAAAAACACCAACAAAGTAATCACCTTAAAAAAACTATCAGCATGCATTTTTAGCACAAGCTGTCATCACAAATTATTTGGGGAAATATTGGAAAATCTAAGTTGGGGTCCGCCCCCGGTAGCTGAGTGGTCAGCGTGACGGAATGTCAATCCTAAGGGCCCGGGTTCGATTCTCGGCTGGGTCGGAGATTTTCTCCGCTCAGGGACTGTGTGTTGTGTTGTCCTAATCATCATCATTTCATCCCCATCGACGCGCAGGTCGCCGAAGTGGCGTCAATTCGAAAGACCAGCACCAGGCGAACGGTCTGCCCGACGGGTGGCCCTAGCCACACGACATTTAATTTAATTTCATTTCATCTAAGTTGGGGGAGGCCAACAGCTGAATAACGATGTGAACATTGATCCTGATTATGGGCAAAGAGTCTTAACTCCTGAAGTACCTCACACAGTCAATTGACACCACTCATGTTAACTCTGTGTGTAGTGCAAAGAAAAGCAAAAACACAGTTCTCTATTGAATTTCCAGCTTAAAACATTAATAATATATCTAACTAAAGTCCACTATTTTTATTAAAAAAATGAGTTGACCACTAAGTTTTGTTCGTGTCTGTAAAAGTATTTTCTAATCCTTTTACAATACATATGTAAGTATCGCAATGAGGGTGTAAAATTCAGATTTTATGGAACCCACAGTAACAGTTCTTGATAATGTGAGACAAAAGTTGAAATCCAAAGGTAAATGACAAATTTCATTAACTATCTCAAAATATTGCTTCATAAAGTCACCAATGATAATTTTGAAGAACAATTTTGTCATCAAGATTTGTTATTACATGACTTTAACTACTTATGTTAAGCAAAAAGGAAAGCAATATTTCCTTTCAAATCCAATTTCACTTTCATATACTACTGACATACTGCATACTGTCTTGCACAAACAGACAATGAAGACCTTTATAATCAGTGTACACAAATGATGGTATCTGCAGTGTACAACAGAGAAGTAAAATGAGGAAGAAACTAAATTATGAAATCAAATGTATGACATTAGGACATGATTCTTACATACATAGTGGACGTCTACCAATCAGCAACTGAAATGCTGACGATGAGATTAGACATCTGCATATACACTGACAATTAACAAGATATGCTGTTTTAAGATTAATAGACCATTTCATAATGTATGGTATGTTTTGCCTGTCACTGAATACATCATTGAATCAAAGTGAAATAGCCACATTAATTATTTCCTTTCATAATTTTGTTTAAAACTGCCATGAAAATTTAAATCAGTGAACATTCCATTCTCTAAGAAAGTTGGTTTTCTGCTTTCCCTTCTGACATTATTTACTGTGTTCTCTTTGTAATGCAGTCATCACACACAAGAAAGTAACACTGCTTGCCAGCAAAGAATGTAGGCCCAACGGAATGATAAAAAAAAACAACATTATGTTACTAGTCCGACACTAACTCAAGTCACAGTACTACATTGTGATGGTAAATGAAGTCACAGTTGTACACTATGATGGTAAACCATGGTGAAGTAAATGTATTTATAGTATGAATTACTGCTTAGCCAGAAATACACAGTTAACCAGAGGAGTGTCAAGTAATTCCTTCAAAGTATCTTTGCACTGACAGAAATTTGAAAGTGCCAAGAGTTAAAAAGAGAATCTACAATGAACTGATCTTCAGCAATGAAGGAACCACAAAGTTCATTTTCATTTTTCAGAATTGTTTGTTGCTCCTCTGAATTGGAAGAGAGGCAGTACATGGTAATTGCACACAGAAGGGTATTTCATTCTGTTCTGATAATCACTGTATTTCTCTGTTTTAGGTAACAAATAGAAAAATTGGAAGTAATTACAAAGATCAATTTGGAAATAAAATTAGTGATGTTATGAAGTCAAGAGGAGAATTAAAATACAGTCCAGTTTTTATACATAAATCACAACACAGTGGCTCTAAATATTTCTTTATAAAAATTAGTGGTTTACTAAAAAACAACACATCATAATTTATCGCACATTCGATACCAATTAAAATGAAACTTACTGGCAAATTAAAATTGTGCAACATAGTGAAAATTGAAACTGGGACCTCCGCATTTCACAGACAAGTGCTCTACAAATGGGGCTACCTAAGCACAACTCATTACTTATCCCACAGCTTTATTTCTGCTAATAACTCATCTCCTACCATGCAAACTTAAGTCCTGTCTTCATAATATTCTTTCTTCCATGAGTGCTATTCCTGCAAGTTTTGCAGGAGAACTTCTGTGAACTGTGGAAGGGAGGCGATTAGGTACTGGTGGAAGTAAAGCTGTGTAGACAGGTCGTGAGTTATTCTTAGGTAGCTCAGTTGGTCATTTGTGTGCAAAAGACAAAGGTCCCTGGTTGAAGTCTCAGTCTGGCACACAGTTTTAATCTATCAGGAAGTTTCATATCAGTGCATACTTTGCTGCAGAGTGAAGATTTGTTCTGGAACCAATTAAATGCCACAAGTAATTTACACTCAAGAAGTGTTTTCATTAGATAAGTACCCTCTTTTATTGTCTTATGACCTATTAACTTACACAGTGAATTAATTTATAGATCATACAACCTAAATGCATTGTTTATATGTCAATGTACTTTTACAGTGCATACTACCACTATTTTTAATACTGTCAATAACATGCTAAAACAAAACATTACACTTCAGTTAAAGTACACTCAGGGAGAAGTAAGAGATGGTAAGACTCAAGTTTAAAAACACATGAAGAACACTACAAGCAAATTAAAATTCAACAGCAGTTCAACTATGCTGTTGGTTACTTGGAATGAGTGAAGTGTCACTGTATCTTACTCACCTGGCAGTTTCTGAATCTCTATGTAAACGAACTACATGCTGTGGCCCCAAGCGATGGCGAGTAACAGCAGTACCAGAATCCACCAATTCTCCACGCAGGGCATCCTCAAAGGCTGGGGGAGGAGTGGAAGAACAGGGCAGTGGGGCGTGACTCATACCTGTACCACACAGGGACAAAAGCAAACTATTATACAGTAGCTCAGTGTGTGGTACAGAAATCTACAGCAAAGTAACTAATTAGTTTGCAATTAGCAACACCATACTGCAAGACAAACTACATGTCATGCATGCATTACTCTTTTGATATGAGAGAAATTGTTACTTGTGGTGCACTGGATTTGATCTAGAGTAACAGAAAGCTGTTTTCCTTTCTTCAAAATTATCTATGTACAAGTGTTGTGTAACTAATTTGTTTCAGTTTTGAAAGCAATATACATAGGATGGGTTTCCACAGCTTGAACACAATAAATAATGTGGATAGTAAAAACGCAATGCTGAAAATGCAGTTCAAATGTAAACTCTGCATCTACAAAGCTTACTATTAAGAGTATTTCCTCTGTGTACCCTAAAAAACAATCATCCTTTAGTTCCAGAAAAAAAAATAAAAATAATTATCTTTTTATTGAATTAATTTTCGTTATACAATAAGATGCCACACAAACATTAACGGAACCATCAATAAAATTGTTCTTATCGGGTTGAAATTATATCACTCTTATGATAGTGAAAACTGTGTTCTAGAAGTACTTTATACGCATCTGTTATTAAGCAGCCAAAATATGTGAAAAAAGAGTATCAACTTTCTCACACAATGAATTCACTCACAACTGTTGGAGCAACACTTTGGAAACTGAAATGCTAATAATATAATATATACAATGAAAAATATAATTTTTTTTATTGTTATCTTGGTTGGGAAGCCCTCTATGAGTTCCGTCACCTAACTGAGAAGGTGGTCTTTACTGACACCAACTGGACATTTTTCCTTAATCAGATGTGATTGTTGGTAACTGTTAAGAGTATGTCTCTGTTGATCCATTGTGGTATGGTGGCAGTGGCAAGTCAAATATTTATGAAGGAAAATTGCCAGACAGCTGAATGTTTTGAGTTGTTGTCAAGTCTTCAAAGTAAATACTCCAAAAGACGAATTTATGGAATCCAGGTATTGATGGCTTCAGTATGCAAAGATCAATATATCTGATTGTCTATACACGGAGTTCATAGTGGCCTGAAGAAGGCATTATTGAGGTGTCAAAAGTTGTTGCCTAAATAACATAATGACTCAAAACATACAACAGTTTTCCAATTTTCCTTTGTAAAAAGTTAGAGTAAGTTGTTATACTAAATGTGTACAGTTCCATTGTTCTGGTATTGATGGTTAATAATGTGATGAGACTGGGTGAATCCTGATGCCAGCACATAGCCTACCTTTTCTTAAAGCTGCAAATGAGGCACTTAACACATACATATGATGGATAGATCACTATCAACTGTTTTACACACAACCTGCATCCATAAGATACATACTGCAAAGTTGTTTGGGATTTAACATAGGGCAAGTGCTGAGTCTGGTCATAAGGTACTGATTGCAATTACTTTTCCACTCCTTGCCAGTCACAGGTTACTAGTCAATATTTCTTCCAGTAATACCTTTCTACATAACTGGTAATCTTTGTGTCAAGCAAACTAAAAAATCTTGCATTAATAACATCAGATATGGAGGTTTGTGGGGTTGGAAGGGAGGGGGGGGGGGGGAGGGAGGAGGGAGAGAGAAATAATTTGTATACTATGGGCACTTTCAAATATAGCCACAGGCACTAAAGTTAAAAATCATTAGTCAATCAAGATACAAAATAACTTGCTCATAAAATTCATTTGAAAATTATAGTAATCTGCTTCTAAGATACCAGGATGCATATTATTAACAGTAGTAATACTGCTTGGTGAGTACACACAACTTTGGTGTTTAGTATCATGTAAATACTTTGGGACTCTGCAGAAACTTCTGCTATTCTTAGGATAAACTGAATGACAGAAGAAAAAAAAGTACTCATTAGAGTAATGATGTTAAATGACTGTGGTAATGTCAATTGTTGGTAGCAGGCACACTCATCTACAATAACTTTGTTAAATTGCATTATAAATTTCTTGTAGACTTAAATGTAACACACATGTCATCAATGGAAGCAGTTTTTTAAACCATAAAATGAGATGTCAGTCTGTCCCTAACTAATGAAAGTGCTGCTCAGATATGTAAATAGTGATATGACTTCTATCTTTGTTTTGAACATCAGAGTGCACACAAATAATATAGTAAATTAACTGTTATTAGCATACCGCTATGTTGTGTATGGTTGAGGATGCTCAATACTTTTATCTGCCTTGCTCCTAATTCTGATTCTCTATTTCCTCCCTGAAAACAGGATCATACATATTCTGAAAGCTAGCATTAGTATTTTGTACTTAAAGTATTTCCATCAAGAATATTAGGAACTTCACTCCTGGAAGGGTGTACCAGCCTCTCTAAACTTCACATAACACGTAAACAGAATTATTAAAATATAAAAATATTTACAGTCCCCTAATGAAACACAGTAACACAGCAATACTACACACAAAAATAGTTCAACACCCTTTATGTGAATTACAGAAGAATTAAGAGTGTCATGACTGAGTAATCTTTGACTCTGATCTCTTTGAACTGCTTTTGTTCTGTCTCACTTGGTCCGCAACTTGTGTACTGGCATGCTTTGTTCTTCTTGCTTCCTGTGTAAGATATGCATTTATGATATTTAAAGTGTGTTATTACTGACCAGCATAATGTGGTAACCATAACAGGAACAAGCATGATGAACATTTAATTAATGGGTGTTACCTGGTTCGGTCATTTGCATCAAATAAAACTTCAGCAGGACAACATATCTGAATAAAAATGACACAAAATGTGTCAATGACAAAATGTGTAAAGTTGCAGGCCTATAAAAATTACCAGAAATCAAAATTAATATTATTAATCTGTAATAATGTGAAGTCATTTTTATAGATACATTTATTTTAATGAGACTATTGACCTTTCCAACTGGCATTAGACAGTTGGCAGGCTGGACTGCTTCTGCCACCAATGGGAGCCTGCTATCAACAGCTCCCACTGTGTTGCCACTTTCACTGGGCACAAGGTTGTACCTACCAGTTAGTAAGTAGAAGACCTTCCTAAATGCAAAATTTTTGCCTAGTTCAGGAAAAAGTATAACAATGGCCCTAATTAAAATCGAGAAAGAAATTTATACCATATGTGAATTTCAGATTCTTTACACATTTTGTAGGAGACAGAGACTGTAAACTTCATACTTGTTATGGGTTAACTAATGACAAAGCAACTTATATATAGCAAATGCACATTGATATGCAACTTTAGAAAGACCCATAACCAAGCAAGGTATTTTGGTATTTTGGTGGTGGTGGGGATGGGAGGGGGCAGCATTTCAGTGAGTACAATAATTTTTTAGATATAAGTTTGAACCTGTTTACTGAATAGGAAAATTTCACCCGTTTCAAAAAGATTGACATCATTCTAGCTTTAATTAAAATCAAGAACGTATTTTTGAGACACTATACCAAAAGGCAAATTTATGAATTTTTAAACAACTTTTGTAGGAGATCATGACTTTAAAGCAATTTTCTATTGCTGCAGAGAGCTGAGCAAAGTGGGAGCTGCCCACAGACAACAGCTGATACGATGCCACAACTTTGGATCTTAAACATCAGGTGTCAATTTAAATCAGGTTATAGACAACATGAAATGATAAGCTGTCTGAGAAGGAAAGAACCTTATTGACAAGGATGGGCAAATGTGGAATGTACAATGATAATAGGACAAATTTCTGGCAAAATAAATTTTCAGTAACAAATATTAGCTATCATCCTCCTCCTCCTCATCATCATCCTTGTTGTCATTGTTTCCAAACACACACATCTCACAAAGCAAGTATGGGAAAACTGACCCCCAAGTTCACAAATTAGCCTGATTGCTTCTGTTTAGCTCTAATCCAATTTTGGCCACGATCAAATGTTAAGGAATCCATACTTTTTACGCAAACATCTCAAAAGCTTAATCTAGTTACTGATGACTTTATTGTTTAACAGAATCAGAATATGTATAGAATGGTAAATAAATTCTATTGTTTGGAGAATGAGAAAACGACTATAAAATCTCTCAAATATTTAATTATTTAAAGGCCATTTTCTCATGGCTAAAAGGAGCACACTAAATATGTGCTGCATTTATTGGTACACACAGTTAACATGAATTAGTAATCTGAAATTTAACTTTTGCCTCTCACTACAATGTACTATTGCACTCCTTTTTCAGTGCTGACAATTACATGAAAGTATCTACAAATATCAATGTTTATGGATCAGATATCAAAGTGACATTCAGCTCAAATTCACTTTTTATTGAGCGCTTGGAAAAATTTTACTTTTTTCTCACATCACAAGATTCGAGGCTTATTTTGAATCAGAACACACACTGAAAGCCAAAACAGAGATCATTTTGATTGACCTGAAAGAGCACAACATGTTAAATATGTAATTTAATAGGAAAACTAGTGTAAAAAAAACTGATCAAGAAAAATCAGTCACATACCAACAAAACACACTTAAACAGACAGTAAATAGGCAATCTATCACTTTCTAACATACTACACAAAACAAACAGTGTCAAACATGCATTAAATGAGACCTCAAACTCAGGGTGAAGAAGATAGTCAGCACAGAACTTTTCACTAATATGCCACACAGTATCTTTATATTTGTTGCAGGTCATAATATCCTTCCTCAGTCTAGTTGATAGCCTGACGGTAGTCTTGTTATTTAACTGTTACCCAAACACTTAACTGTATTTACTGGAAAGATTTTTAGCAGCTCATTATAATTGGAAAATGGATAATACACTATCTGATCAGAATTACCCAGACAATTATTAGTGGACATTAATATGTGGTGTGTCCACCCTTCACGTTTATGATGGCTTGACCTGTGCTGGGGACACTTTCAATTATGTGTCTGAATGTCTGTGGAACAATGACAGCCCATTCTTCTGCAAAAGCCAAAACCAGATAAGGTATTGATGCTGGACACTGGGATCTGGAGTGAAGATGACACTCCAACTGATCCCAAAGATGTTCCATTGGGTTCAGGTCAGGAGTCTGTGGAGTCTAGTCCAATTCAGGAATGTTATTGTCCACAAACCACATCACAGCTGCTGCTTTATAACAGGGCGCATACAGACAATCGTCATCTCTGAACTGCTCCTTTACTGTATGCAGCACACAGTGCTGTAAAATGTGTTCATATCCTTCTGCATTTAGCTTTTTTCTTAGGCCTAATAAGAAGACCACACTGTAACAATGAAAAACAATCCCCATACTGTAACACCACCTGTAGTTATCCACTATCCAACAGGATTGCTCTTTACACCACCTCAACCACCACTTAGCACTGACTACAGAAATGAGTGGCTTATAAGGAGATGTTCGACTATTGTAACCTACTCTTTTTAACTCCCCACAAACAGCCACTGTGTCAGCTGGACTATTGGCAGCACTTTGAAACTCGCCAGTTATTCCTTCTGCAGATATTACGCAATTTTTTACAGAGAGTACTGTTTTAGAGATAATGAAATTCAGCATGGAGTGCTAATGTCATATGACTATGCAAGTTGCTACTGTCAGAGGGGATCATGTATTTATACCGGGAACGGCCCATATTTTAAAGCTAGGTAAGATATTATCACAGTTCATGTAGATAAACATTTTGAACTGGCAGCAGTTGAACTAACAAAATTAGACATCTATAAGAAGGTAAATATTCTGTGTGTACAACACACTTAGTGGTAATGTGGACATTTTCTTCAACAAATTAACAGAAGTCCTTGAAAGAGGCTCAGATCTGAAAACTAACATAACATTTTGTTGAGATATGAATATTAACACACGTGTTGAGGGTGAAATAAGTAATAGATTCTGAAACATTTTTGGCACAAATGGTAAACACTGTTACTGGGTATCAAAAAGTACAGCATCAGTCTTAGACTGTATACTTACAGATATTGACAGCAAAAACTGTGGGTATTTATAAGAGAGCTTGGTGTTCCTTGGTAAAAACTGCAAACTATGTTAAGCTCACAGAAGAATGTTCTTGGAATGTAAAACACATACTTTTTCCAGGGAATTGCGGAACAGAATGTGGGATGAACTGTGTATGGAAAACACTGTAGAAGCTAAGTTCTCTAAATTCTGCTCACTGTCTGAATTAATTTTTGGGGAGACACTTCCAAAAGTAACCACTTCCACAGCAGCAGCTACAGAACATATATGGATAACTGAAGGTATTAGAAAGTCCTCCCAGGGATTTAAATTTCTCAGCTCTTTACAAAATCACAACACTAATCTACAGTGCCTAGATTACTATTACAGAAATAAAAAATATACAGGAGGGTACAGCAAACTTTGAAAAAATAAAGTACAATAGATGAAAAAATATTATATTATCCAGAAAATAAAAGCAAAGTAGTGTGGGATGTCATAAACAAGAAAATGGAACAGGAAGAGACAGTCATAACAATATATAAATCAAAGATAGGGAAGAATCATAGAAAATCATCAGGAACTGGCAAATTTTGTAAATGACTATTTTTATGATATTGCAGAGAAATTGAATAAAATCGTCCTAAAACACATGTAGCATCCACAATGACTTACCATGCAAGCACCATGATATTTCCCACAACTGTGCTTGAAATCAGGAAGACAACATAGAAATTTAAAAAAAAGATCTCATCTGGCATAGATGAGGTTCTAGTTGCTGTTGAGGGTGTGCATGGAGAGCATACAAGCTCCATTAAAATGAGTCCTTAGTTCTGACATTTTTCCAGATTGTCTCAAGCTTGCACAAGTTGTGCCCTTATTAAAGAAAAGTAACGTGGAGAGTATTGGAAACTACAGGCCAGTTTCACTACTGTCTGCATTCAAAAAAATAATTGAATCAATCATCAAAGATACACTAGTAAGTTACATGAATAAATACAACCTTTGTAACAGAGCACAATTTAATTTCTTAAGTGGGAAAAGTATAATATTGGACACTACGGAGCTTACAAATGTGGTACTTGGAGCTCCTGAGAACTATGGCCGTTTTACAAGCATATCCTTAGATTTTTCCAAGGTTTATGACACTGCTGACCATAAAATACTACTGAACAAGGAAGAACTACAAGGTGTAAGAGGAATAGCAGACAAGTGGTTCCAGTCTTACCTGGAAAACAGGGTGCAGGAGATACAGATAGTTCACGTCTGCTGGTAATAAATTTTTAGTAAAACAACTCACAGAAAAGAAACATATACACATAGGTGTTCTTCAGGGCATAGTACTGGGTCCAGTGCTGTTCTTAATATATATTAACAAATTATATCAATGACTTTAGAGACAGTATAAGCCATGGAGAAAAAGTTCTCTTAGCTGATGATAAAATATCATAGCTGCTGATAAAACACCATAACTCCTATTACAGAAAGCAAATGAAACTCTCAAGGATGTTTATGATTGGGCAGTAGCTAATCAATTAAAACTGAAAACAAAGTAGAACAAATAGTATGCCATACAGCATAAAGAGGAAACACAATTCCGTCACATTAAGTAAAGATGATAAATTTGTAGACTGTGTAACAAACAAAGTTTTAGGGGTGAATATTGACTGTTAATTAACAAGGAATGTACACGTAAAGATGTTGGCAAAAAGAATGTCATCAGAATGTTTTGCTCTTAGGGGTCTGGCATCAGTCTGTAACAGTCAATGTCTTGTGGTGACATATTCCTACCTATACTAAATTCTTAGCTACAGGGATTTTATTGGGGATCAAAGGCACAAAACATTGACAAAATTTAAAAATTGCAGAAAAGAGTCATAAGAACCATAACTAGATGTTGTAGTTGGGCTTATTATTAAGAACTGATTAAAAAACTGGATATCACTTCTGCATCAAGTGTCTGCATCTACCAATCTAAGGTGCATATCAGGGAAAACATTACTAAGTACGTCATCAACAATTCCATACATATTCTTGGAACATGAGGCAATTATACCAAGGATAAACACACAAAAACTCAAAACAGCATTTTCTATCAGCAAATAAAATTGTATAATAAATTTCCAAAGGAGATTTTATAAGATTACTCAAATCTATTTAAAAAGGCAGCTAAAACTTTCTTCATATGTAATGCATACTACACAATCAAAGATTGCTTTTAGGACTTATGGCAGTGGATAATAATGAAAGGGGATAATTGCAACACATTGCCAGATTGCAACACTGCAAAAAGTACCATATGCAAAGAGCTATTGTGCTTGATAGTAGTGTCTTGTCATCCTCCTGCAACATCTCACTCACCATGGGGGGATACTGACTCAGTTTTTTAGCTGGAATGAGGACAGGAATTGAAGATGTGCACATTTATGGGCCTGGAGTCAGTTTTTCAAACAGACTGGAGTTAGTGAAAGGGGAAAAGCAGCAAATTCATGGTTTCAGAATCACCAACAGGTTGTTCTCGATGTGTGCAGCAACGAAGACCAAAACTGTGTTTATGCCAAAGACCATTGTACAATAGGGAACAAACACATGAGACAGCACAGCTGTAAAGACAATGACCCCATATTTGGGCGATGGAGCTTCCCCTGTCAACCTTATTAAGATTTTCTGTGTTTTTTCTCACTCACTCCAGGCAAATGCCACGATAATTCCTTCATCATGGCCATGACCAACCACCTGTTTTATCCTAATAAAGGGTACTTATATATTCTGTGTGTATGCATTTTTTTGAGTTATTTATTTTCATTGTATTATGGATGGATGAATAAATAAATAAATAAATAAATAACCACCTTCAGCAATGCCCAACAGTTTCTGTCCATTAGTACATGAGGTCTACCTGGTCTTGGTTCAGACGTGGTTGTTTCTTCGCATTTCCACTTCACAATCACACCACCAACAGTAAACTCGGGCACCTTTAGAAGGGTTGAAATGTACCCAATAGATTTGTTACTCGGGTAACATCCATGAATAATGCTTATTTGAAGTTAGTGAGCTCTCCTAACGAACCAATTCTATTTTACTGCTACAAGATAACATTTTTGTCAGGTAGGTGTCTGAGGTGTGATAATTTATTCCACTATTTATTAAAACAGTAGCTCAAATTGGAATCGATTAGTATCTAATGTATATTCTCTCATAACTAGGAACCGGAAAAATTCGCCTATTTGTAATAAACGCGAAATAGATTCGAATTCTGTCTTAAAATGCGGAATTATTTAATAGACGCTGTTTCACAGCGAATTGTATTCAGATGAGCTATTTATCAGAGATAGTTTGAAATAGTTTTATTTTCTACATATAATCATATAATATCGAAAATGTAAGCAACTACCGACATTGCACATCATCTGACGAAGCCCAATTTGGCAAGATAATGTGTGCAAAAACCTACTCGCAAAATAAACTCAACGATGTATCAATGCCCTCAATGATCTGGCGCCATGCAAATTGTTGACTGTTGAGTGGTCTGTTTAATGTACCTTCACACTGAAAACTAACCCCAACAAACTCGGCTGACAGATAGCTGTTTTCAACTCAAAGTTTGACTTAGTTTTCAGCTGTTGTCAACAGTTGCCTGAAGTCGCGAGTCTGAAGAACTAGTTAAGGGAAGTTTTGTATCGAGTTTGCAGTTTATAGTTAGTGAGCAATAACACGGCAGAGTTGTGTGACTTGCGCATGCGCTTTTGCCGTGTCGTCTGCCGCGTTTCTTTTGACGATGGCAACTCACGACTCGTAAACAGATCCAAAAATTCAGCTTTTGTTAGAAATTGAAATGAGGAAACCTATGTAGGGTCCTTCTGATTCTGCATATAAAGACAGATATAAAAGAAAAGATTTGTTGAAAGAAATTATGGATAAAATTGGTGTACCGCTTGTGGAATGTGAAAGGAAATGGGCAAATATGAAAACACGGTACAATTGTGAGCATTGTAAAATGGTCAAAACTAAAAGTGTGTCTGGGACAACTGTGATCTACTTTCCGAAATGGATATTTTACGGGTATATGAAGTATTTGGAAGGCGTGAACAAGCCAGGGAGAAAAATATTTACAATCGTAAGTAAAATGTCATTCATTGGCGTAATTGAAGCTGTAAGACTTTTGGTCGGAAATTTTGTAATTACCACTGTATTATTACCACTGTATTTTCACCAGAAATTTATTTATTTCTCTTGTCATATAATTTTGTGGGCATTTGATACAAAGTACCGTAGTTTGCAAATTAATGGCTTACATTGTTAAAAACTAAAGCTATAAGTGTTTTGCTAGAACGTTTTTAATTACGTTTGTCTTTTCACTCAATATTTATTTATTCATATTTCTCTTACCATTTCACTTTACAAACATGCGATACAAAATAGATGCAAATTCATCCCATATATTCTTTGTGGTTCTTCCTGCTTTCCCTCCCTTTCGCTGAAGACATTTATTTTGCGGAGGCTTCTTCCAACTGCCATCCGAAACCCTGCCTGTTTCTGGATTTTCCACATCAAAACTGCCAGGTGATGAGTAAACTGTGGCACTTTCTTTGTTTCTTCTAAGAAAACTGTGCAAAGACACAGTTGCAGAAGTCATTAATGTTGCTTTTTCAGGACTTAAGTGCATAGTTGTTCCAAGACACCGAGAAACTAATTGCAATATTCCAAAATAATTCTCCACAATTCTTCTAGCACAAGATATTCTGTAATTGAACATTCTTTCCTGTCTGCCTTTCTCTTGCCATCATGCGTATGGTTTCATCATGTTCTCTGAAAGAACAAAAGCATCATCTCCCACCATAGCAAATCTTCACAGTCAGAATCCATTTCCATTGTTATTTTGTAACAAAAAAGGAAAACGCCGAACGTGTGTTTACAAGAGTTTGAAACTGTTGTCAACATTTTTCAGCAGTTGCAAGTTTGCCAAACTCACAACAGTGCCTTGCCAGTTCTGTCTGTAATGTTGTCCAGCATGAGTCGTGAGGCTATGAAAACCCACGAAGGGTCGAAATTAGTAGTATCCAGATATTTTAATCTTCAAATTTGGCGGAAAAAGACAAATAATGTCCAGTAACACCTTATATCGGAGACGTATTCACGTAACTAGCGGGAAAATGCTGCTGCTTTTCAACGGGACTATCAATTTTGAAAGCTTGTTTGTTGGTTTTTCGGTGTGAAGGAACCTTAAGGTACAAGTCGCATAATGCTATGTAGTACTCAGCCATGGGACCTAGCATTTTACAAAGAAACGCGTACGTGTATTTGTTACCTAAAGCTCAAAATATAGTATAATGCAGATAGTTTTAACGTGGCAAAGTAGGTGGCGGATGTTTTGAACTGTAGTTGAATCGAATACCACTAGAGGTCGGGCCTGAACTACGTCGTTAACAGTACTCTGCTCACTTTACTTCAACAAGCAATTGCGCGGCAGCCGTCCCTGAATGCTTTGTGTGAATAGCGTTTTATTCGTCTCATAACATACAATTTCTAATCATATGATTAGTGTACACGAGAAACACCAAAAAATGGATAACACAACTTAGGCCTAATTGGTACAATGAATTTTAACATTAATATAAACTTTTATTTTTCTTTCCTCCCTTTTGTGAAGGACGGCTACATTTACACACAAGACTATATGTAAATTTATCATGCTCAAATGTTCAGTTCATGAAATTCATCCTTCATTAACTCCTCAACAGTGTAGTAGCAGCGTTTGACAAGTATATCATATAGCTTTGTTTTCAGTGTCTCTAGGTTCATACTCAGAACATTCTCTCCTTTTAGGTTGTGTTGTTTTCGTTTCTTCTTAAGTGAAGCGACTAATCCTGGTCCATCACGGCTTTCGATTACGGCCCTTACAACACCAGAAGAGACGGCCATCCTTGTGATACTGTGTCAGTCCTGCTGTAGGCTGCTGCCCAGGGAAATGAAGGCGGGGTTTGTTTCCCCGCACCGCTCCTCATGTGGCCGTCAAATTTCTAGTCTGTTTACGCTAGCGGCCATCTGTGACTATAGCGCCCTCTGCGCTTTAGTGATTGGAAAATAAAATCTGTCACGTTTTTCGAGAGCGCCGAAATTCTTCCCCTACCGCTTAAATCGAGTTTCTATACGTTCGGTTCTACTTCGACGCAAAGTGCCTTGCAAGTTATATCTGTAATGTTGTCAAGCATGTGTCGTAAGGCTATGAAAGCCCACGAAAGGTCGAAATTAGTAGTTCGAAGATTTTTTAATCTTCAAATTTTGCGGGAAAAGACAAATAATGTCCAGAAACACATTATATCGGAGACGCAGTCGCGTAACTGGCGGGAAAATGCTGCTGCTCTTCAACGGGAAAGGCAATTTCGGGAGAAAATGGCGTTGAAGTTTTCGGAAAAGTAAACATTCCAGTCAAAAGGTTCCCAATCAGCACGTTTTTCAACAGTCAGTTTTGTTTGTCTTCACTCATGCAGCGTGACAATCTTTTAAATTTGTGCGTCTAATCATTTACAAACAAAGAAAATAGATGTGAATTTCAATAAAAATAGTCGACAATTTTGCAAAAAAATTGATGCAAATTTTGCCGAAAAAAGATCCTACACTTTCCGGTCCCTACCGTCATAACATTATGCACAGTAGTTCAAAAAATGGCTCTGAGCACTATGCGACTCAACTGCTGAGGTCATCAGTCGCCTAGAACTTAGAACTAATTAAACCTAACTAACCTAAGGACATCACACTCATCCATGCCCGAGGCAGGATTCGAACCTGCGGCCGTAGCGGTCGCTCGGTTCCAGACTGTAGCGCCTTTAACCGCACGGCCACTCCGGCCGGCCATATGCACAGTAGTGTTATGGAGGCAAGAAAAACAAAGAACTAATGATAACATATAGTGATTAACAGGTACAATAAATTTCAGACTAACACGTACTGTATGTTTATCAAGTTGATGGTATATACCAGCCAGGTGGTTATATTAGAATTTCCCTATTTAACACGTTATAACACGGAAACTAATTACCAAACCAGAACCAAACTTGGTAGTATTAATTTCAGGAACATGGGGAAGAGAAATAAAGCAGAATCAATTCGAATAAAACACTTTTAATGTGCTGCTACGATGGTACGTCATAGCATTACATACCGGTACCATTACTGCAACAAAAGGGCTTAACATGGATACGGCTCCCATCAGTGTCCAAAAGAGTACGAAAGCGCAGGATTGGATTCAGCACAGAAGAACGAAGCATGTGCACAGGTATGCTCGCTATCTCTCTTGATATGCTGCGCTTCAGATCTTTACATGTGTGAATGTTCCCATGGTAAACCCTGTCCTTCAAGTAGCCCCACAACCAGAAATCACAGGGAGTGCGATCAGCTGATCGTGTCAGCCAAACATTTGGAAACGATCGGCTGATAATTAGGTTGTTTCCAAATGTGTTTCGGAGAAGCAGGTGAACTTCGTGAGCTGTGAGGTCCCATCTTGAATGAAAACTGGTCACGTGTATGAGACTATGAATCACGGTGACTAATCACGGCACCCGGTGGCCAAAAATGGAACTGGACGGTGGCGCTGTGACGCATGGAAATCATGCGCCCCATAGTCTGAACATTAATGTTACCAAGTTTGGTACTCATATGGTAATTAGTTTCCGTGTTATGTGTTAAATAGGAAAGTTTAATTTCAATCACCCGATATATCTTTGAGTATGGACTATGGGAATGACCAGAAATCATTTTTCTGTATCCATTCTACAGCAAAACACAAAATTACACAAGAAATTATATAACTCATACGACAGCATAAGGGTATTTTGGGCCAGATTTCTAAAAATCAAACTAAGATTAGATTAGATTAATACTAGTTCCATGGATCATGAATACGATATTTGGTAATGATGTGGAACAAGTCAAATTTTCCAATACATGACATAATTAAGTTAATTTAACAACATACTTAAGTTAATATAACACCTTTTTTATTTTTTGTGTTTTTTATATTTTTTTTATTTTTTACTGTTTTATAATTTTTTGTTTGTTTTTTCTTTCTTTTTCCTTAATTTACATCTAAAAATTCCTCTATGGGTTAGAAGGAGTTGTCATTCAGAAATTCTTTTAATTTCTTCTTAAATACTTGTTGGTTATCTGTCAGACTTTTGATACTATTTGGTAAGTGACCAAAGACTTTGGTGCCAGTATAATTCACCCCTTTCTGTGCCAAAGTTAGTTTTAATCTTGAATAGTGAAGATCATCCTTTCTCCTAGTATTGTAGTTATGCACACTGCTATTACTTTTGAATTGGGTTTGGTTGTTAATAACAAATTTCATAAGAGAGTATATATACTGAGAAGCTACTGTGAATATCCCTACATCCTTAAATAAATGTCTGCAGGATGATCTTGGGTGGACTCCAGCTATTATTCTGATTACACGCTTTTGTGCAATAAATACTTTATTCCTCAGTGATGAATTACCCCAAAATATGATGCCATATGAAAGCAATGAGTGAAAATAGGCGTAGTAAGCTAATTTACTAAGATGTTTATCACCAAAATTTGCAATGACCCTTATTGCATAAGTAGCTGAATTCAAACGTTTCAGCAGATCATCAATGTGTTTCTTCCAATTTAATCTCTCATCAATGGACACACCTAAAAATTTTGAATATTCTACCTTATCTATTCGCTTCTGATTAAGGTTGGTTGGTTCAAATGGTTCTGAGCACTATGGGACTCAACTGCTGAGGTCATAAGTCCCCTAGAACTTAGAACTACTTAAACCTAACTAACCTAAGGACAACACAAACATCCATGCCCGAGGCAGGATTCGAACCTGCGACCATAGCGGTCGCGCGGTTCCAGACTGTAGCGCCAGAAACGCTCGGCCACCAACGGCCGGCTTTGATTAAGGTCTATATTTATTAATGGCGTCATACCATTCACTGTATGGAACTGTATGTACTGTGTCTTATCAAAATTCAGTGAGAGTCAATTTACAAGGAACCACTTAGTAATTTTATGAAAGCCAGTATTGACAATTTCATCAGTTAATTCTTGTTTGTCAGGTGTGATTACTATACTTGTATCATCAGCAAAGAGAACTAACTTTGCCTCTTCATGAATATAGAATGGCACGTCATTAATATATATTAAGAACAACAAAGGGCCCAAGACTGACCCTTGTGGAACCCCATTCTTGATAGTTCCCCAGTTTGAGGAATGTGCTGATCTTTGCATATTATGAGAACTGCTTATTTCAACTTTCTGTGCTCTTCCAGTTAGGTACGAATTAAACCATTTGTGCATTGTCCCACTCATGCCACAATACTTGAGCTTGTCTAGCAGAATTTCATGATTTACACAATCAAAAGGCTTTGAGAGATCACAAAAAATCCCAATGGGTGTTGTTCGGTTATTCAGATCATTCAAAATTTGATTGGTGAAAGCATATATGGCATTTTCTGTTGAAAAACCTTTCTGGAAACCAAACTGACAATTTGTTAGTACTTCATTTTTACATATATGTGAAGCTACTCTTGAATACATTACTTTCTCAAAAATTTTGGATAAAGCTGTTAGAAGGGAGATTGGACGGTAATTGTTGACATCAGATCTATCCCCCTTTTTATGCAAAGGTATAACAATAGCATATTTCAGTCTATCAGGGAAAATGCCCTGTTCCAGAGAGCTATTACACAGGTGGCTGAGAATCTTACTTATCTGTTGAGAACAAGCTTTTAGTATTTTGCTGGAAATGCCATCAATTCCATGTGAGTTTTTGCTTTTAAGCAAGTTTATTATTTTCCTAATTTCAGAGGGAGAAGTGGGTGAGATTTCAATTTATCAAATTGCATAGGTATGGCCTCTTCCATTAACAGCCTAGCATCTTCTAATGAACACCTGGATCCTACTATATCCACAACATTTAGAAAATGATTATTAAAAATATTTTCAACTTCTGACTTTTTGTTCGTAAAGTTTTCATTCAATTTGATGGTAATACTGTCTTCCTCTGCTCTTGGTTGACCTGTTTCTCTTTTAATAATATTCCAAATTGTTTTAATTTTATTATCAGAGTTGCTGATTTCAGACATGATACACATACTTCTGGATTTTTTAATAACTTAATATAACACAGTAGTTTTTATAATGTTTGATAGTTTCTGGGTCACTACTCTTTCTTGCTGTCAGATACATTTCCCTTTTCTGGTTCCAAGATATTTTTGTACCCTTAGTAAGCCATGGTTTGTTACAAGGTTTCTTACGAGTATATTTAACTATTTTCTTGGGGAAGCAGTTTTCAAATGCGTTTACAAAACTGTCATGAAATAAATTATATTTTAAACTGGCATCAGGTTCACGGTACACCTCATCCCAGTCTAACTGCTGTAGGCTTTCCCTGAAATTTGCAATTGTTAAATCGTTGACTGAACGTACTATTTTGGAGGACTGTTTAGTATTGCTGAATGGAGCTATGTCATATATTGTAACTAGCTGTGCACCATGATCAGAAAGACCATTCTCAACAGGCTGAGCATTTATCTGGTTAAACTTATCTTGGTCTATAAAGAAGTTATCTATCAGTGAGCTGCTATCCTTTACCACCCAAGTAGGAAAATCAATAACGGGTGTCAAATTGAAAGAACCGAGTAATACTTCAAGGTCATTTTTCCTATTACCCTCTTTTAGAGAATCTACATTGAAGTCCCCACAAATAATAATTTGCTTCCCCCTGTCTGACAGATAGCACAACAAGGAGTCCAAATTTTTCAGAAATAGATGAAAATTTCCTGATGGGGACCTATATACAGTTACAATTATAAATGTGCCTTTATTTAATTTAAGCTCACAGGCACATGCTTCTATATGTTTCTCTACACAAAACTTTTTTGTTTCTATGCTTTTTGCACAATGATAACTTCTGACATATGTGGCAACTCCTCCTTTCTCCATATTTTCTCTCATTACATGTGCAGAGAGCTTATATCCACTTACATTTACCTTATCCATATCAGTAACAATGTGATGCTCAG
Source organism: Schistocerca nitens (assembly GCF_023898315.1). Lineage (NCBI taxonomy): Eukaryota > Metazoa > Arthropoda > Insecta > Orthoptera > Acrididae > Schistocerca > Schistocerca nitens. The sequence continues at coordinate 592,139,099 of NC_064616.1, read as the reverse complement.
ACAGGCATAGTATATCTATTTCATCCTCAGCTTCTAAATCTTCTAAACAAACCAGAAGCTCATCTATTTTATTCTTTAAACTCCCAATATTTTGATGAAATATACTTACATTATTTTTAATTATACTTTTATGAGAACCTTTCCTTATTCTAACATTTGCAGTACTCTCCTGTCTGAGTTTCTCATTGTGCTTAGGCCTAGTTCCTATACCAGTGGTCACATGGTTTTCAGAGAGGCAGATTATGTCAACTGGTTTGGGTGACTTTAATTCATCAATGCAATTACCTAGGACTGAGATACAACTTGGTAGAGATAAAATTTCTGGTGACTGGTGAAAATTTATAATTGACAGCTGTGACTGGTGATCCAATATGCTAGAATTGTGCTGTTTAATTTCTTTCCTAAACTGAAGATTTGTTTCAATCCTGACCTCTCGTAGAACTTGACATCTTTCTGTCTTACCTATCCTAAAAAAGGTGACCTGTAACCACTGGTATTTTACCATTCATGGCAGTGCCTCCCCCCCTTAAATTTCCTGCTATTATCCCAGCCAGTTTCCCCTTCCCTTTCCTGTTGAGATGTAGGCCGTGCCTGGTATAGTCCCACCTACTGAGAGAATCAACAGGAACCACAATCAACAGGAACCACACCAATATGAGCCTCCGCAACCGACCCAAGCAGCCGTTCCAACTCCAAATTAACTCTCCCAACAGAAGAGTTCAAATGAGGCCGGTCATGGCGTCTCAGAAAAAAATGGCTCTGAGCACTATGGGACTCAACTGCTGTGGTCATCAGTCCCCTAGAACTTAGAACTACTTAAACCTAACTAACCTAAGGACATCACACACATCCATGCCTGAGGCAGGATTCGAATCTGCGACCGTAGCAGTCGCACGGTTCTGGACTGCGCGCCTAGAACCGCGAGACCACCGCGGCCGGCCATGGCGTCTCAGGACAGATACAAATTCAACATTAACCTGTCCAGATCTTCCCTAGCCTGATCTAGCTCAGCCTGAAGGGCAGCAATTTTCCCCTCCTGTTCCACTATCTTCCTATCTCTGCTGCAAATCCTACATAACCACTGATGAGCCTGATCCACTTCCCCGACACCCACGCCACTGCAGTCCCCCCAGTGAAAAAAACTACTGCATCCATCACTCCAAACCCCGGAACTAACAATTCTACGGCAAGTCAGGCACTTCTCACTCATGGCAAAAATAATACTTTAGCTAAAATAAATCAATTAAATTACCGAAAATCAAAAAAAGACGTTACAAGAATTAAGCCTATTCACAAATGTGTATAAGCAAGTTTCGGATTTAAAATTCCGCTGTTTTTCTGAGATCTGTATTAAAACAATGAAGGTATATGCTATTTATTATATATTTCACTCGATGGAATGAAAAAAAGGACAATTAAACGAGATACTTTAAGTTTGATTCTCCAAAAACATTACGAGAATTAGGCCCATAAACAAATGTATATAAGCAAGTTTCTGGTATAAAGTTACGCTGTTTTTCTGAAATCTGTATTAAAACAATGAAGTTATACGCTATTTACCGTAGTTTACTTATTTCTTACCGAGAAACTAGTTAAATTACCATGAAACAAGAAACAAACACGTTTACAAAATTTAAGCCTAAGCGCCACTTCGCGAAGTTACGATATTTTTCGTGTTTTCTGAAAAAATACGCAAAGAAAAGTCAAACCTTTAATGGCAAGACTAAACGATACACTAATGCACGTATTTAATTTGTCGTCGGCGTTAAACTAAATTATATTCCTGTCTAAATCATTCTAAATGTCTAAAGACATTCTGACCTAGTTTTTGTAATAGTAACTGCTAGCTAATATCATAAAAGATACAGTTCATGGTACAAGGAAATGTCACTTACTCTGTATGACACAATAATACAAGCATACTGAAGTAAGGATTACAGAAATGACCCGGTTGTGTTGTGTTGTGTTGGTACAATGCAAAAGCAAATAAGACACATCATATACCCTGCCTGATACAATCTTACGAAGAAAAGAGCAAAGGTAACATGTTGCATATTAAGGAATCCACAATGTGTTTCAAAATCGGCAGTATTTCGAGTTATCTTCTATGATGTCCTATTTTTCTGCTCATTCTAGGATATCTAGGGCCTTCTCTTTATTCACTTTATGTTGTACTTTTAGTGATAGTTCTACGATTCCAACGTCCTTGCGTATAAAAACTGATTCCTACACTTTTATAAATTTTATCCAACATACGTTTATGTTATGACTCTCGCGCATGCGCAATGATTTGCAGATAGATGGTGCCATACTCAAACTCCCTCTGCCGAAAATCGCAGAGCGGCTATCCTGCGCGTGCGATGTACGCTGCGTTTGCCAACAGTGCGGCCAGACGTCACTCACCACCGGCCCTACTAGGACAATGTTATGACGTGCCTGTTATCGAAGAATCTTGATTTTCGCGTCGTGATTTAATAGCAGCCAATGCAGCGTTCCAAGCTGTGCTCAGTTGAAATCCCGTATCCTTGTTGATGAGATTATCGTCTCTACGGTCGTGTATTGCTTTTTAACGATGCAATCCCAGAAAAATGATGCCTAAAACTTCTGTCTTTTCATAAATCATACGATGTCCTGTGTCAGACAGTGGCCCGCAATTGCCGACTTTTCCGGTTGACGAAGGCGTGATGATGTTCATCGCAGCGTTCTTGTACTGTGCGGCACCCTGGCCTATATACGCTGCTCCACACTGACAAGGAATCTTGCACACACCACATTTCCTCAAGCCAAGGTCATCCTTAACCGAACTCAACAGGTTTCTCAGTTTTGTAGATGGTTACAAAACACACTTAATTCCATACCTTCCAAGGACTCTTCCGATCCTTGACGACATGGCACCAAAATACGTCAAAAATGCCAAAGTGGTGGGTGTCTTCGTATCTTCATTCTGCTTCATAGATTGAACTCGCCTGGGCCTGAATGCATTACGTATCTGTCTCTCAGAATAACCGTTTTGTCAGAACACTGTCTTCAAATGTTGTATTTCACTTGATATGCTTTCAGGATCAGGTACCACATGGGGTCTATTAACTAACGTACGTAATGCACTACCGCATTGTGCAGGATGCTGGCAGCTTGTGGCCTGCAAATATAGATCTGTGTACGTTGGCTTGCAGTAGACGATGTGTCCCAAGGTTCAATCTGCTTTCCATCGTACCAAAACACGAAGAAAAGGTAAAGTAACATCTTTTCCCACTTACATTGTTAAGTTTATATTTGGATGGAGCGAATTCAGGTGCCGAAGAAATGTAGGTAGAGTATCGAAGTCCATGTGGCCACACCACAAATGTATCATCCACATACGTCTGGTCACCAAGATGGCCGCCGAGTAAGTGACGCCAGAAACTATTTCCAGAAAGTTAAGTGATTTAGACAGGAATATAATTTAGTTTAACGCCGACAACAAATTAAATACGTGCATTAGTGTATCGTTTAGTCTTGCCATTAAAGGTTTGACTTTTCTTTGCGTATTTTTTCAGAAAACACGAAAAGATCGTAACTTTGCGAAGTCGCGCTTAGGCTTAAATTTTGTAAACGTGTTTGTTTATTGTTTCACGGTAATTTAACTAGTTTCTCGGTAACAAATAAGTAAACTACCGTAAGTAGCGTGTAACTTCATTGTTTTAATACAGATTTCAGAAAAACAGCGTAACTTTATATCAGAAACTTGCCTATATACATTTGTTTATAGGCCTAATTCTCGTAACGTTTTTGGAGAATCAAAGTTAAAGTACCTCGTTTAATTGTCCTTTTTTTTCATTCAATCGAGTGAAATATATAATAAATAGCGTATACCTTCATTGTTTTAATACAGATCTCAGAAAAACAGCGGAATTTTAAATCAGAAACTTGCTTATATACATTTGTGAATAGGCTTAATTCTTGTAACGTCTTTTTTGATTTTCGGTAATTTAATTGATTTATTCTAGCTAAAGTATTATTTTTGCCATGAGTGAGAAGTGCCTGACTTGCCGTAGAATTGTTAGTTCCGGGGTTTGGTGTGATGGATGTAGTAGTTTTTTTCACTGGGGGGATTGCAGTGGCGTGGGTGTTGGGAAAGTGGATCAGGCTCATCAGTGGTTATGTAGGATTTGCAGCAGAGATAGGAAGATAGTGGAACAGGAGGGGAAAATTGCTGCCCTTCAGGCTGAGCTAGATCAGGCTAGGGAAGATCTGGACAGGTTAAGGAGGGAGAAGGGCAAAGAGAGGTGGGAAGTGGCAAGAGCTAGCAGAAGGAACAGGCCTAGAACTAAGTCTGACAGTTTTGTGGTGAATGTCAAAAATAAGTTTGACCTGTTGCTTCAGTTAGAAACTAATGAGCCTCAAGCAGAGGTAGGTGTAGACAGGACACAACAAACTTTCAATAGGAAATTGAAAAAGAATGTAGGAAATGCATTGAAAACGAAGAAAGTTTTGTTGTTAGGCAGTTCTCATGCCAGAGGTGTAGGCCAACTTCTGCAGGAGGAATTAGGACCAGAATACCAGGTCACAAATTTTTTCAAACCAAGTGCTAGTCTGGATCAGGTGACAGAGGATTTAGGTTCACTCTGTAAAGGATTTACCAGGGAAGACACCGTGGTTATTGTGGGAGGGCCAGGGAACAGCATCGACAGAGATCCTGGGTACAGTATAGAGTGTGACTTGGTAAAGATTGCGTCGGCATCGAGACACACCAATGTTGAATTTGTATCTGTCCTGAGACGCCATGACCGGCCTCATTTGAACTCTTCTGTTGGGAGAGTTAATTTGGAGTTGGAACGGCTGCTTGAGTCGGGTGCGGGGGCTCATATTGGTGTGGTTCCTGTTGATTATCTCAGTAGGTGGGACTATACCAGGCACGGCCTACATCTCAACAGGAAAGGGAAGGGGAAACTGGCTGGGGTAATAGCAGGAAATTTAAGGGGGGGAGGCACTGCCATGAACGGTAAAATACCAGTGGTTACAGGTGTTGGAGCAGCACCTTTTTTAGCATAGGTAAGACAGAAAGATGTCAAGTTCTACGAGAGGTCAGGATTGAAACAAATCTTCAGTTTAGGAAAGAAATTAAACAGCACAATTCTAGCATATTGGATCACCAGTCACAGCTGTCAATTATAAATTTTCACCAGTCACCAGAAATTTTATCTCTACCAAGTTGTATCTCAGTCCTAGGTAATTGCATTGATGAATTAAAGTCACCCAAACCAGTTGACATAATCTGCCTCTCTGAAAACCATGTGACCACTGGTATAGGAACTAGGCCTAAGCACAATGAGAAACTCAGACAGGAGAGTACTGCAAATGTTAGAATAAGGAAAGGTTCTCATAAAAGTATAATTAAAAATAATGTAAGTATATTTCATCAAAATATTGGGAGTTTAAAGAATAAAATAGATGAGCTTCTGGTTTGTTTAGAAGATTTAGAAGCTGAGGATGAAATAGATATACTATGCCTGTCTGAGCATCACATTGTTACTGATATGGATAAGGTAAATGTAAGTGGATATAAGCTCTCTGCACATGTAATGAGAGAAAATATGGAGAAAGGAGGAGTTGCCATATATGTCAAAAGTTATCATTGTGCAAAAAGTATAGAAACAAAAAAGTTTTGTGTAGAGAAACATATAGAAGCATGTGCCTGTGAGCTTAAATTAAATAAAGGCACATTTATAATTGTAACTGTATATAGGTCCCCATCAGGAAATTTTCATCTATTTCTGAAAAATTTGGACTCCTTGTTGTGCTATCTGTCAGACAGGGGGAAGCAAATTATTATTTGTGGGGACTTCAATGTAGATTCTCTGAAAGAGGGTAATAGGAAAAATGACCTTGAAGTATTACTCGGTTCTTTCAATCTGACACCCGTTATTGATTTTCCTACTCGGGTGGTAAAGGATAGCAGCTCACTGATAGATAACTTCTTTATAGACCAAGATAAGTTTAACCAGATAAATGCTCAGCCTGTTGAGAATGGTCTTTCTGATCATGGTGCACAGCTAGTTACAATATATGACATAGCTCCATTCAGCAATACTAAACAGTCCTCCAAAGTAGTACGTTCAGTCAACGATTTAACAATTGCAAATTTCAGGGAAAGCCTACAGCAGTTAGACTGGGATGAGGTGTACCGTGAACCTGATGCCAATTTAAAATATAATTTATTTCATAACATTTTTGTAAATGCATTTGAAAACTGCTTCCCCAAGAAAATAGTTAAATATACTCGTAAGAAACCTTGTAACAAACCATGGCTTACTAAGGGTATAAAAATATCTTGTAACCGGAAAAGGGAAATGTATCTGACAGCAAGAAAGAGTAGTGACCCAGAAACTATCAAACATTATAAAAACTACTGTGTTATATTAAGAAAAGTTATTAAAAAATCCAGGAGTATGTATATCATGTCTGAAATCAGCAACTCTGATAATAAAATTAAAACAATTTGGAATATTATGAAGAGAGAAACAGGTCAACCAAGAGCAGAGGAAGACAGTATTACCATCAAATTGAATGAAAACTTTACGAACAAAAAGTCAGAAGTTGAAAATATTTTTAATAATCATTTTCTAAATGTTGTGGATATAGTAGGATCCAGGTGTTCATTAAAAGATGCCAGGCTGTTAATGGAAGAGGCCATACCTATGCAATTTGATAAATTGAAATCTCACCCACTTCTCCCTCTGAAATTAGGAAAATAATAAACTTGCTTAAAAGCAAAAACTCACATGGAATTGATGGCATTTCCAGCAAAATACTAAAAGCTTGTTCTCAACAGATAAGTAAGATTCTCAGCCACCTGTGTAATAGCTCTCTGGAACAGGGCATTTTCCCTGATAGACTGAAATATGCTATTGTTATACCTTTGCATAAAAAGGGGGATAGATCTGATGTCAACAATTACCGTCCAATCTCCCTTCTAACAGCTTTATCCAAAATTTTTGAGAAAGTAATGTATTCAAGAGTAGCTTCACATATATGTAAAAATGAAGTACTAACAAAATGTCAGTTTGGTTTCCAGAAAGGTTTTTCAACAGAAAATGCCATATATGCTTTCACCAGTCAAATTCTGAATGATCTGAATAACCGAACACCACCCATTGGGATTTTTTGTGATCTCTCATAGGCTTTTGATTGTGTAAATCATGAAATTCTGCTAGACAAGCTCAAGTATTGTGGCATGAGTGGGACAGTGCACAAATGGTTTAATTCGTACCTAACTGGAAGAGTGCAGAAAGTAGAAATAAGTAGTTCTCGTAACATGCAAAGATCAGCACATTCCTCAAACTGGGGAACTATCAAGAATGGGGTTCCACAAGGGTCAGTCTTTGGTCCTTTGTTGTTCTTATTATATATTAATGACTTGCCATTCTATATTCATGAAGAGGCAAAGTTAGTTCTCATTGCTGATGATACAAGTATAGTAATCACACCTGACAAACAAGAATTAACTGATGAAATTGTCAATACTGTCTTTCAGAAAATTACTAAGTGGTTCCTTGTAAACGGACTCTCACTGAATTTTGATACGACACAGTACATACAGTTCCGTACAGTGAATGGTATGACGCCATTAATAAATATAGACCTTAATCAGAAGCATATAGCTAAGGTAGAATGTTGCAAATTTTTAGGTGTGTCCATTGATGAGAGATTAAATTGGAAGAAACACATTGATGATCTGCTGAAACGTTTGAATTCAGCTACTTATGCAATAAGGGTCATTGCAAATTTTGGTGATAAACATCTTAGTAAATTAGCTTACTACGCCTATTTTCACTCATTGCTTTCATATGGCATCATATTTTTGGGTAATTCATCACTGAGGAATAAAGTATTTATTGCACAAAAGCGTGTAATCAGAATAATAGCTGGAGTCCACCCAAGATCATCCTGCAGACATTTATTTAAGGATGTAGGGATATTCACAGTAGCTTCTCAGTATATATACTCTCTTATGAAATTTGTTATTAACAACCAAACCCAATTCAAAAGTAATAGCAGTGTGCATAACTACAATACTAGGAGAAAGGATGATCTTCACTATTCAAGATTAAATCTAACTTTGGCACAGAAAGGGGTGAATTATACTGGCACCAAAGTCTTTGGTCACTTACCAAATAGTATCAAAAGTCTGACAGATAACCAACAAGTATTTAAGAAGAAATTAAAAGAATTTCTGAATGACAACTCCTTCTACTCCATAGAGGAATTTTTAGATATAAATTAAGAAAAAAAACCCAAAAAAATATAAAAAAACAAAAAAAAAAAATAAAAATAAAAAATAAAGAAAAACAAAAAACATAATAAAATAAAGTTGTTATATTAACTTAAGTATGTTGTTAAATTAACCTAATTATGTCATGTATTGGAAAATTCGACTCGTTCCACATCATTACGAAATATCGTATTCATGATCCATGGAACTAGTATTAATCTAATCTAATCTAATCTAATCTAATACCGCAGAAAACAAGAGGGTTTGAGATAGGCTGACTGTAGTACTTTTTCTTCAAAGTCCTCCATAAAATAAAATCAGTAATTGGCGACACGTCCACTTTTTCAAAATATTGAACATGAAATAAGAAGTATGTTGAAGTAAGCCCATGTTTAAATAATGTTACTATGTCCTCCTCAAACTTGTTGCTAATGAGATCCAAAGAGTCCTGCAAGGGCACCTTTGTAAATAAAGACACAACATCGAAACTTACTAACAGATCCGATGATTGCAATCTAAGGGTTTTCAGGCGACCTATGAAATCTTCAGAGTTTTGAATGTGATGGTCGCACTTGCCTACGAGAGGTCCCAATAGTGATGTCAGGTATTTGGCAACAAAATAAGTAGGAGCTCCTATGTTACTTACAATGGGGTGGAGGCACCCCATTCTAATGGATCTTGTGTAGGCCGTACAGTCTAGGAGGAACTGCAGCCTGTTGATGCAAACCCTTAGCGGCTTTTGCTGGAACTGAGCTCCACAGTCTTTCTCTGGATGCTACCCGTCGGATCACTTTTTAATTTACTATATGCATGATTGTCGAGCAGTTTGTATATCTTGCTGTTATATTCTGTGCGTGAGAGAAGCACAGTAGCATTTCCTTTGTCAGCAGGTAAGATGACAATGTCTTCGTCTTCTACCAGTTCTCGTATAGCATTTCTTTCAGCTGAGGTGATGTTAAAGTTGGACCTCTTAGATGAAGATTGAGTGAAGATGCAAGATTCTTCGATAACAGGCCCGTCATAACATTGGTCTAGTAGGGCCATTGGTGAGTAATGTCTGGCCACATTTATGTTATTGTAAGAACTACACTGCAGGAAAAACAATTAGTACATCCTTTTAGAGGTTTCAATTGCTCTTAAGATTACTGTTGCGACAGTGAATATGGAGTACACTTACAGATAAACAGCACAAGCAGTTCAGAGGTACCAGAGGAAACACCCATGCCGAAACACCCATATTAGTATGTGCTAAAACCTCCACAGGCAACGGCCTTGCCGCAGTGGCTACACCGGTTCCCGTGAGATCACCGAAGTTAAGCGCTGTCGGGCGTGGCCGGCGCTTGGATGGGTCACCATCCCGCCGCCACGTGCTGTTGCCATTTTTCGGGGTGCACTCAGCCTCGTGATGCCAATTGAGGAGCTACTCGACCAATTAGTAGCGGCTTTGGTCAAAGAATACCGTCCTAACGGTCGGGAGTGCGGTGTGCTGACCACACGCCCCTCCTTCTCCGCATCCTCCTCGGAAGATGACACGGCGGCCGGACGGTCCCGGAAGGGCCACTTGTGGCCTAAAGACGGAGCTTTTTTTTTTTTTTTTTTTAAAACCTCCACAGGCAGCAGTGGGTGTTGACTCTGGCATACAGCCAATCACAAAGATGGCAAATACTGTCTTGGGATACATTATGCCACACCTGCTTGACCTGTACATATAGTTATGTAAAAGACAAGTCTGGAGATTGGGATGGCCAGAGAAGTTGCTGCATGTCTTGCAGAGCATGTTGAGCTTCACAGGTAGTTTGTGGGCAAGCATTATGCTGTTGGAACAACACATCACCTTCCTGTTGAAAGAATGGCAAAAGAACGGATCTAACAACATTCTGCATGTACTGAGTGCTATTTAGTATCCCCTCTAGAAACACCAATGGCAAACAAAAGTTGTAGTTTATTGCACACCAGACCACAAAGCCTGAGGTGGTGCCAGTGTGTCTTGGATGAATGCATTCTAGGAGAAAGTGCTCACCAAGTCTATGTCATACACACGAACAACCATGACTTGCACGGAAGAAGAATATGCTTTCATCGCTGAAGACCACGGCATATCATTCCATCTCCAAGTGATCCTCTGTTGCACCAGTAGAATCATGCACATCAATACTGGGGTGTGAGTGGAAGACAGGCTAGATGTGTGCATGCCTTTAATCCCACTGCTAACAACTAGTGTGCAACAGTTCATGCCGCCTCATCTGAGCTCACAAGCCCTCTTATTTGTACTGTGGTAGCTGTTTGATCTGCCACTGCTGCCCTTAAAATGCCACAATCCTGGTGTGCATCTGTGCTGCGTGGACATCCACAGCCTTGTCTCTGGGTGTGAGAACGTCCACGTGACCACTGTTGCACAACTTATGCAGCATGTCCAACTTGGGTGGCAATTCTCTGAAAGGACCATTCCACCACTCAGAAGGCCACAATTTGAACCTCCCCCCCCCCTTTCCAACACACTCATTTACCTGTAGAAGTGCCAGTGTGCCTCTGTTGCATTGTTCCCTGTTTGCTTCATGTTTGCACCACACCAGGCTGAGAGCATTCCCTACTAAAGGGTAGATGCAGATGGCGCTCTGGTAGCTACGCCACTATGCTATCTGCTGGTGAATGATGTTGAAACCATGATCAGTACATATACTATTCCCCAGGTGGTATTTGCCATCATCAGATCAAAATTGATGTTGTCTTTCCAGGTGCACAATTTTTTTTCTGGCAGTGTATACAATTTATTGCATATTTTATATGTTTTGCCCAAGAATGTAGACAGGATAAGGATTCCTGGCCATTCCCACAGTGCATACACAAAGATACAAACACTGTCTAGTTGACAGATATACACTGTGTGTTTGGCTGGACACCTTTGCACCTATGAATTACTGTATGTCGTAGTACCATCTATGGTTTTTTTTTTTTTTTTTTTACCCCACCTTGACTCCGCAATGCCAGTATGCATAACATCATAAAATAAAATATACTAGGGACTTAAATTGATAATTTCAGCCGTGTTAATACATGTTTTGTGCTAATGTAAAAGTATAATTGTTCATCAGCAAACATGTTGTTCTCACTTTGTAACATTATGCATTTCTATTTTATAACATAGTTCTATACAGAACCATAACTATTAATGATGTCAAGTGTTTGATACATTCATTGTTCAATTTTAACTGTGACATGCACTAAGGTTTTTCATGCAAGTTTGACACTGTCCTTACAGTACAAACAGCAAATTTTTGAAAAGTAAAAATTTTTAATTTCTGTGTTTTTATTGTCATGAAATTGGAAAACCACTTCAAAATAGCTGGCAGACCAAAATCTATTGTGGAATAAATGCTAATACCTCAAACAACTGTCTGGCAAACAGTTTTGTCTTTCCATAGGCGCAGTGTGAGTGGCATTAAACAAAGTGAAAGTATGGGTAAATATGTTAAAACTGTTTTCTCAAACATTTGCCTTTCAAGTTTTAAGAAATGACTTGTAGATAGCATTATTGAGATATGACATTACTACGTTTCTAAATTTATCTTTTTTTATTGTTAAAACAATCACAGATGAGAAACAGGCTGAGTAATTTGTCCACAGCTAGCATTTAAAGGAAAAGTGTTGTGGAAAAATGGAAATTTCACATGAAGATTTTTGCTGGATGATTTTTCACGATTTCTGTAAAGCCTAAACTCAACAACAATGTCTCAAATTGCTTCACTGAATTTTTGGTAATCATCTGTCTTCAGAAAGGGCTGTTTCAATTGGTTTGTATGATTTTGTCATTGTCGTGCTTCACGAAACAACGAATTTTGTGAAGGCAGACCAAAATCAGTTGTTATTCCAAAAACCACCGATGCTTTGCAGAACACGACTGAAGAGGATCAGAATGTCACTTAGCATGATTTGGACACATTCTTAAGAATATCAAACACTGTAGTATCTTAGATTTTATGTGGACATTTATCTATAAAAAGATATCTGTTGCTGATGGATTCTGCGCAATTTGACCTAAGCTCAAAAAACAGGCTTGTTTCAATTGGAGTATGGATATGCTGTAAAAAATCTGCAAAGGAAATCTGAATGCATCACTGAAACAGGAAACAGAACAAAAGTATACTTTAACATGCCAGAACTAAGCAGCAATCAACTGTTTGGTTGTACCAAGAACATGATTGCATGTTTGTTTCATTACACTGGATATGTTATGACCATAGCTTTAGCAGCTTGATGAAGAGTGAATGTTGAATTGTATACATCAATGTGTTTGCCACAAACCATCCATAAAATTACGAAAAACGGCCAAAAACTTTGTATAATGCTCCATCATGATACTTGATTTTTTGACAGAAGAAAATATCGAATTCACATGATTTGTCACTTGACTTATTTTTGTTCTATTCTGTCAAACAAAAAAATTCCAGCACAGAGATTTTTTATCACCTCAAGAAGCTCTTGAGTCTTCCTAAACCACTTTTTTTTTTGTAACAACATTAGAATGGAAAAAATGTTCCCAGAATTTGTTCAAAAGCATCTAAGAATTCTAAAGGAAATATTTAGAGATATAATAATATCAGGTATAAAAAATTTCCTTTCATTGGTTTTGTAAGAACTTCACTGTTGATCTATGAAGTACATAATCAGATGAATATTTTGCTGCAGAGTCAATACTGGGAAATAAAATCAATAATACCTATGTTAATGAACCATTGCCGCATGTATGTTTCTGCTAGTTACACATGCTTCTACAGCCTTGCATTTGTCCTCTGGCCAGTCCTGCTTGACCATTTTGTGCATTCTATCAATGTCATTTTTAAGACATCTGTAATTTGTTTTTGCTTGCTTCACTTGCTGGATTTTTATATTTTTTCATTTTGTTAATTAAATTCAATATTTCTTAAGTTATCAAAGGATTTCTAGTAGGCTTTGTCTTTTTACCTCTGCGATCCTCTGCTCCCTTCCCTATTTCATCTCCAAAAGCTACCCATTTGTTTTCTATTTCATTGGTTTTCCCTGTTGCAGAGTGACATTCCCTAATACTGCCTTTGAAACTTTGAACAACCTCTGGTTTCTTCAGGTCCCATTGCCTTAATTTCCTAACTTTTTGCGATTTATGCAGTTTTTGTTATGGTCAGAGTTCACATCTGCCCCTGGAAATGACTTACAGTTTAAAACCTGGTTTTGAAACCTGTGTATAACCATTACACAATAAATCGGAAACCTTCTGGTCTCACAGGTCTCTTCAAACATGCAGTATGATTCAGCTACCCCAACCGATGTCGATTTATGCAACCTGTGCTGTTATACAGTATCAGGCGTTCAAAGTTCAGGTTTGTACTGGTATACATTTTCAAAGCAGGCAATAGTTTTCAAGTTATTCACGAAAAATGTGCAAAAGTGACCTTCAAATGCACCCCCACTCCCAAGCTCAGCCTCCACTGGTCAGGATTTCTAGTATGTTGCTCATGGCACTCCCTCGTGCCACTGTACAAAAATTTGTGAATTTACAAATTACTTCCCCACATTCAACTTGTTTGGTCTTCACTGTCTGGCTTCATTATGCTACCGGGTTAGTCAAGCACTTACAAATCGTAAAACTGACATTTGTGAAAATTTTACATAACAATTTTGTGAATTTTGACAGCATAAAATAAATAGTTACATCACTATATTTGTCAGGCCTTGTGACTACAAAACTACTGTGGTTGTAATGGTTAAGTTTGGATCAAATTGTCACCGTAATTAGTTTTAGCATAATTTTTACAAAAGTCATTTTTCTTTCATAATCCTCGCGGGTACATTTCAATTGGTAATGTTAATGAAACAGCTGAATATGCTGGTGGCGTAATAGCCAAATCAAGAGAGACCAAAAAAGGTCAAGTATTGCGAATTGTTCGTGTAGATGGAAACTTCTGTACAATGGTGGGAGGGAGTGCCACGAAAAACATACTAGAATTCCTGATTGGTGAGGGATGAGTATGGGGGGTGGAGGTGCATTTGAAGGTCACTTTTGAACATTTTTCTTGGGTAACACGAAAATTGTAGCCTCCCAGTACAAAATTTGACTCCATTAAGTTTCCTACAAAAAGGTCCTGTTAATTTTTTCTGTAGTACTAGCTGTTTGTGCGTAGTGAGAGAGAGAATATGAAAAACTCGAGCATGGTTTCTGAAGGCCAAATATGACACTGCAGGTTGCATAAAATGACTTTGGTATGGCAGCTGAATCACTCTGTATATGACCACTTTTCATTATTCTTAAACCAAGTGTTAGTGATCATTAAATTACGCTCTGTGCAAAAGTCTACCTATAGTTTTCTCTTTCATTCCTTTCCAGCCAATCCGTGCTCTACTACTATTCTTCTTCTCTTCCTTTTCCTACTATCAAATTCCACTTATCAATCACAAAATTAAAATTTCATCTCCCTTAAGTATCTGAATAATTTCCTTTATCTCGTCATACATTCTTGCAATCTTTTCATTATCTGCTGAGCTAATTGGATTATAAAGTTGTACTATTGCGGAGGGTGTTGTATTCATGTTTATCTTGGCTATAATAATGTGATCTATATGCTGTTCATAGAAGCTTACCCGTATTCCTATTTTCTTATTTGTTAGTAGGTTTACACCTGCATTGCCCCTATGTGATTGTGTGTTGATAACCTTGTACTGACCTGCTGAAAAGCCCTGTTCTTCCTGCCACTCATCTTCACTTATTCCCACTATATTAGATATCAGCCTGTTCATTTTCCTTCTTAAATTCTCTGATCTACCTACCCAAATAAGGGATCTCACATTCCACACTGAGACCTGTAGAATGCCAGGATCATTTTTCCTGATGACAAGAGGATTCTGAAGTTCCCGTTCTGAAATCCGAAAGGGGGACTACGAGAGGGTGCCCCCCCCCCCAAAAAAAAAAAAAAAAAAAAAAAAAAAAAAAAAAAAAAAAAAAAAAAAGGGGGGGGGGTTATTTTTTAAAAGCTATATATTTTCAAACTGTCTACAAAACAACCTTATCCCCTTCAAATTACTCTCCACTAAAACTAATACATTTGTCCCACCAGTGCTTCCACTTTTCGCAACACTTTTTGTAGTCGTCTTTAGAAATGGCTGACAGATCCTCCCTCATTTTTTCCTTGACTTCTTCAATGTTGTCAACTTCGTGTCCTTTCATGCCCCTTTTCATGCGTGGACGTAATAAAGTTACACAGAGCCAGGTCAGGTGAGCAAGATGCATGGGGCAGCAGAACCATGCCATTTTTAGCCAAAAACTGGCTGGGTGGCAGGTACATTCTCGTGATGGAAAAACCAGTCTCCTGTCTGCCACAAACTGAGTCTTTTTGGATGAACACTGTTGAGCAGTATTCTTAAAACTTCCAAATAAAAGGATTGATTGACAGTCTGAACTGCAGGAACAAATTCTGAATGAACTAAGAGGAGGAGGAGATTAGTGTTTAACGTCCCGTCGACAACGAGGTCACTAGAGACGGAGCGCAAGCTCGGGTGAGGGAAGGATGGGGAAGGAAATCGGCCGTGCCCTTTCAAAGGAACCATCCCGGCATTTGCCTAAATCGATTTAGGGAAATCATGGAAAACCTAAATCAGGATGGCCGGAGACGGGAGAATGAACTAAGACCTTGGCATCAAAAAAGCAAATCAGTATGACAATGACGTCTTCCACTGGCTTGGTTGTTGTTTTGTTACTGGGTCGTAGCCACAGCACTGTGACTCATCACCTTTGACAGAAAACCTCGATCAGTTTCAAGCTGTTGTTTCAAAGCACGACATGTTTCAACTCAATGTTCCTTTTGACTGTCAGTCAGAACCCAAGGAACAAACTTGGCAGCAACCCTTTTCATTCTCACATCTTCCGTTAAATACCGCTGAACCGAGCTCCAAGACAACCCACTAGTCTCTGACAGTTAACCAGTTGTCTGTAGACTGTATGTGAGCACAAGCTCTCGAATTTTTTCAATATTTCCATCGATTCAGGCAGGAGATGGATGTCCAGACCAAGGTTTGTCATCAATCAACATGTTGCCATTTTTAAATTGAGCATACCAGTCATACACTTTAGTTTTTCCCATAGCGTCATTTTGGTAAGATGTTTTCAACATTAAAATACTTTCAGCAGCATTTTTACCAAGTAGAAAACAAAATTTCACAGATGCACGTTGTTCACTTAAACGTGCCATCATAAAAAAAGCAGAAAAAAACCAGAGCTAGCAAAAACAATCAGTGCATATGAATAGAACAAGGCAGGTTGACAATGCAGGTGGCACTGAACTGGCAACGAGTTATGCTATACCCTCCTAGTGACAGAAATGCATACTGCAAATGCTCCACCCGTGTGTGTGTGTGTGTGTGTGTGTGTGTGTGTGTGTGTGTGTGTGTTCCTCCCCTCCCCTCCCCTCCCCCACCCTCCTCGTATTTCATCTCCACAATATTTTACCCAAGAGGATACCATCATCATTTCACAATACAGTAGAGCTGCATGACCCCAGGAGAGAGGGGTAAAAAAAAGAGGGCTCACTGCAATTCCCCCTTGCTTTCATTTGCAGTACCAGCACAGCACTGCCATGTTGGCTTACGGTACACGGCCACATCTGTAATTATCAAGACTGTTGTCCCTGCAACTACTGAAAAGGCTTGTGCCCTTCTTCAGGATCCATGGGTTAGTCTGGTCACTCCACAGATACCCCTCAATCGTATTTGCACCTACGAGTCATTTATGTGTATTTCTGAGGCACTGAAACCACCCTATCTCTTGCAAGGCCCATGGTTTCTGGAAAGGTTGTTACAGGTGGGGAATTAACTTATGGAGGAATGTAAGTATTGCAAATAAAAAGTGGCACTAAAAAAGGCAATTTTTACAAATATTACGAAATAAGTTCACATATTGCGAATATGCACTATCATCATGTGTTTGTGACACATGAAAATTTGTGCTGCATCAAGACTCTGACCTGGATTCCCCATTTGTTGTGAGCAGTCACCTCAATGACTTTGGCTATCCGAGCATGCCTCCAGGACAGATTCAAACTTCCACACATCACATAATCAAAACCCTTGTGCTCGCACAATTCACGATTCCTGCACAGGGAGACAAATATTATATTGTGCTCGCACAATTCACGATTCCTGCACAGGGAGACAAATATTATATGATCATTTTAGCCCATCAATGCGGGAAATTCCTGCAGACCACTATTTGAAGAGCCAAAGATTATGGATGCTATGTATCAACTATTTAGCTACCCATACAGTATTACATTATGGATTATTCTGTTTGTATAAATTAGTCTTTGTATCAAATTAATTATTAATTATTTAAATTTAAACATAATGAGACAATAAAATTGTGTTTGTGATTCCGGGATTTAGAAGAGTTAAGCAGTTTTTTTGTTGATTGTTGCAATGACCACTGTGACCTAAAACCACTGAATCCTTCACTCTTTTCATAAATCAAAGCAGTTGATACAATCCTTATCAATTATTTCAGATAGTAGGACCTCTGTCAATCATAACCTACATTTTTGCATAGTAAAAGTTGGTTCTGATATAACATAACACACACATTTGGTTACTACATAAATTTGCTTGAAATAATCTATCTCCTTCCATATCAATCCTTTAATCTGTTTTTAATTTATCAGATCTCATAGTGTGATTTAAGTTTTCACATCTGCTTTCTCTTTTAGAAATTATCCCAACTATTACTAAAATTCACTGGAAGTCAAAAGAATGTATTATTTGCAGTAACATAAAACATTATGTTGTAGACAGCATCTGAGAACTAATCCTGCCGAGCCTGATACAACAGCACTGCACAATCTACTAAGCAACCAGTTTCTTCTGAAGTACCACAGTCGAAGTACAAACATTGATACAAATGCATTTCTTTTGATAGTTTTGTAGTGATTTCTGATTTTATATTTTTTTAGTCATTCTCTAGATCGATGGCTCAGTGGTAAAGTGCCGGACTACAAACCCAAAGATCTCCAGTTTGATAACCGGACAATTCTAGGATTTTTATCTGTCACTTACAGTGTCTCTCAGTTCTGTCAATGTTTGTTGATGGGTAAAATGCCAAGCTGCACTATGGTTCAGAATCCACGTTAAACTGTAGGTGTTCCTGTAACTGGCTGGATAAGTCAGTTCAAAGGTCAAAGGAAGGAAATGGCATGGTATATCATCTCCAATAGGATCACATCTAGTAAAGCACTGTAGTGCACAAAACAATATTCAGATTGATGACTGCTTTATTTTTTTTAATCCCCATGTCAACCCAGTTCAATCAGTTACCAACATAATACGCATGAAAACAGAAGCAGAAATTTGTAAGGCTCCCTGAATATTACTTTGATACACTGTATCACACTGAAAATTGGCCCTTAGCACCATTGGACATGGTGGAAATATTCATTTGATTTATAAGAAATTTTGCAATTGGATGCAGGGCTTGTTTGATACCATAGGAATGATGTTACACATCACCTCAGCTGAAGGTGGGCAGTTGTGGATACTTTTGAGAGTGTTCAGTTAGTTAAGGCAGTTACGAGAGCAACAGATTCAAATGATTTAAATCTATTAAACATTACAGTGGTAGCACCAACTATGCCATCTTCAGGGGGAACAATATGTGCTTGTTGTTGCACTGAATAATAATTAACAAACATTATAGGAAGGTTCTGTTTGATTGTCTATCATTTAAAATCATCAAAAACATTATACAAAGTTGTGGACCTGGACAAACCAACAACCACAAGATAAGTATAAATAAGCCCACTTGAGTTGTGGGTTTAAGAATCTATTGGTGGCTCTACTTTTTATAAATGAAACAATGAAATACAGAGATCTCTGTACTGTGCGCTTCCTCAGGATTTGTTTTGATGTGACTTTCAGCCTTCACGATTTGTTGCAGAAGAAAAATTCCACAGTATGAAACCACTGAACATGAAGGAAAATTAAGTGTGGCTATTTGCAATGTTTTTGTGCTGATATCAGAAATCTTTTTCCAACATTCATCATCAAGGACAAAACAAGAAGAGTATTTCTTGTGTTTTTCATTTCCCTGGGTGCTTTGATGTTGATTCAACAGAAACCAAGGGAAGTGCTACAATGGCTAATCTTGATGAGAAACTTGATACAGAGTGTTACAGGGAATAGGAACAGAGTGGTGTAAGTTTACGTGAATAAAGTCTACTGTTCATGCAATACCAGTAAATGCTTCTGATGTTGTTATTCAGATTACAACCCTGCTTAATCAACTGAAGAGTGATAATGAAGGTTTGTCAAACACATTAAGAGGGATAAACAGTTGTATGATTGAAAATATTGATGCTGTTAATAAGGAAATTGTTCCCTGAAATGCAGCTTTGAGGGCAAAGATTTGTGAGGATATTGACAAACTAGAAACCGAAGTGCAAAAGTCAGACCACTGGATGGCTGAGGTGAGAACTACTAAAAAAAAAATCCTGTTATTTATGTTGAGAGGAAGGATTGAACTCCTATAGAGTCCAACAGTGAACACATTCAAGGAAGTTCACAATCTTAGTGAGTTGAAACATCACAAATTAAAAGGAAAAACTTTCAACAATGTGTCACATAGTCTCAGTCAATGAGCGTACACAAGCCCAAATGGGTAAAGTAGTTACCAAAATTGAGGCCATGGGTAACTCTGTAGGACAAAATATAAGTAAACTAGTGGCATGACTCAGTTTCACATAGGCACCAGAAGTACATATGGCCCAATAACTTGTCTGATGTAATGGTAATAAATTATATACTCAAACCTTACTTGTGAATAAGTCTGTCTACTAGTGAAAACAGTATCAGTAGTTCTTCAGATTAGCCTTCACACATAGCAAAACACATTGTGGGACATTAATTTATAATAAGTAGTGATGAAAAGAATTGACTCTGAAAGCAGTCAATAATTGGCAAATGCCGATATTAAATTAAAGAATTTACAGGAAGTTGGATTTTCAAGACTTTCACAATAGCATTATATCTGGGGATCTGAACTACTGAAATGTTTTTCTGGAGATGGAAAATATCAAGTGGTAGATTTTATTCTGTATTGTATGGATAATGACATGACAGACATCTAGAAAATTAAATTTGTCAGACGACTTCTAGAGGAACATGATGTGAATGGGACAATCACAGTAACACACAAAATTTTAATGAGGAGTCTGAGGAGAGTTTTCTTAGCACTTTCTGGTCTAAGGCCAAACAGGCTGATATCCAGACTGAATTTTTGAAGAGACTATATTATTATGAATTAAAATTTAGCTTGTATAATTTCTATTAAAATAAATTAATGAAGCTTTCACATCTGGGCAAGCCTCTTGGCGTCTTTACCAAAATTTCTATTCTGATAATGTGTGTGCCTGAGAGCCTGTAGCACAGCGCCTTAATGAATGCAATTAATTAAATGGAACAGTTTCTACATTACTTTGAGAAGTTGTTTGAGGGTCTAGAACATAAATGCAGGCATCTTTAAACTGCAGTAAACCAATAGGAGAGAGGTTGCACAAAAACAGGAATTTCACAGAGATTGTAATGGGTAATAACACCAGAAGTTATTCTCCCAGCAGAGTCAAAGAGAGGGTTCAGAGCAACATTCAGAGGCAACTGAGGAATCTGACTTTCTGAACGAGGTAAAGTCAATGAATTTAAGGACCAAAACCTGGAAAAAAAGATGAGGCACACCAATATACAAATAATATGGCAAATAATGAATGCTCCAGATAAAGGTCACAGTGGTGGGGAGTGATTCAGAGGCCAAGGACACTATCACATTAAGTGGATGGAATCTGATTACCAGTCTGGGATACGATGCAGAACAAATTGTAGATACCAGAATGAAATTTCCACTCTGCAGCGGAGTGTATGCTGGTTTAGAAATTTCCTGGCAGATTAAAACTGTGTGCCAGACCAAGAGTCGAACTCGGGACCTTTGCCTTTCGCGGGCAAGTGCTCTACCAACTGAGCTACCCAAGCACGACTAACGACCCGTCTTCACAATTTTACTTCCGCCAGTACCTCGGCTCCTGCCTTCCAAACTTCACAGAAGTTCTCCTGCGAAACTTGCAGGACTAGCACTACTGGAAGACAGGATATTTCGGAGACATGACTTAGCCACAGCCTGGGGGATGTTTCCAGAACGAAATTTTCAGTCTGCAGCGGAGTGTACACTGGTTTTGAAACTTCCTGGCACATTAAAACTGTGTGCCGGACCAAGACTCGAACTCTAGGTCCGCAATATCCTTTCTTCCAGTAGTGTTAGTCCTGCAAGTTTCGCAGGACGACTTCTGTGAAGTTTGGAAGGCAGGAGCCGAGGCACTGGGAGAAGTAAAATTGTGAGAACGGGCCGTGAGTCGTGCTTAGGTAGCTCAGTTGGTAGACGACTTGCCCGCGAAAGGCAAAGGTCCCGAGTTTGAGTCTCAGTCGGGCACACAGTTTTAAGCTGCCAGGAAGTTTCAAATGGTAGATATTTGTTACTTGAATACTCTATTAAATGGTATAGTGTTCTGGAAAGGTTTTTGTGATGAGAATGATGAAAATTTAAACAAGTGGCATGAATAGGATGACGTAAATACGGAAGAAAGAGACCTCTAAATTCTGTAACTGGGCATCTAATGAAAGGAGGAATACTATGTAACACCATATCTCTGAGGAATGTGGTAGGGTGCGGCTGGAGCAGGATTGTGACAGGTCTCAAGAGTAATGAAGTGTTAAAATATAAAACAAATAAACTAAGCAGTTAAGTAGTATTTGGGATAGGATGTAAGAATGAAGTTCATGAAAACAAGTTTCCAGGACTAGGTAGTGAAGTGAAAGATGTAACAGAAGAACAGGAAATAATACACATTTATCTGAGGAATGAAGAGGGGGAGTCAATCGACAAAGAGAAAGAAGGATGACGAATGTTTTGGAATATGCAGTAAAATGCTGGTTAGACAAGTTGGGCAAGTTCTGAAAACTGCTGACGGGAAGATGCAAGAATATTTTTCAGGTACTGATGAAAGACAGTGTAGCTATTCTGAAACATGAAATGAATCCTGTGCAGGACACTAGCAGGGTTGTAACTCAAGGAGCGTGTAATCTACTGAATGAAAATTCAGAGGCATTTAATGAAGATCTTCAAAATCAGAAGTAATTTCAAAATTATTTGTGGATTTATCAGATTCAAAAGGCTGGCTGATTTGTGCATACTTATGTACCCTGATTAGTGAAAAGAGAATAAATATTTAACTTCTAGAGTTACTGAGAGAAGGATATATACTGATCATTATTCCATGATGATGTGTAAGGAGATTGTTTGTGTGAGTGCAGCGAGATTAATGAGGAAGACAGGAGAAATTGATAACTTCATCAACTTTGGATTTGAAACTGTCTAGAAAGACTTGCTAGAAGAAACAGATAGTAAGGGAGTACAGTCAATCTCAGCAGTAATACACACACTTTCAAATCAAAACTGAAGAGTTTCCTCATGGGTCACTCCTATTCTGTCGAGGAGTTCCATGAAAAATTAAGCTGATTCTTATTGTATTGTTGATTGTGTTTACTTAAACTTATGGACTGACTTTTTTTGGGTTCATAAACATTTATTTTTATCTGTTATTACTTTTATGTTGTAATTTCATGTACTGACGCGTTTCATGACCTTGGAGATTAGCTCCTCAATTTGGTCCTACGGAACTTGATGTGTAAATAAATAAATAAATAACAAGAAAGAACAAATGAATCTCATGGTAAATGTTGTGTAAGTAACTACAAATGCTGTATGAAAGTGAAACATCATACCCTACCTTTGGATAAATCCCTCTGCAGAGCCACTAGCAGAGGGGCCTAATGTGGAAAGGAGCTAGAAAGGATGGAGAAATGTGGACTAATAGAGGAGTGCATGAGTAAGTAAAACAATCCTCTGGTTGTCTTTGAAAAGTTGGATAGCCACTCTGAAAATGTGGACACACTACTGTGCAAGTCACACAGTACAAGATTCATGTTGTCATTTGACTTCACAGCTTGATTCAGTCAAGTGCCATATACTATTTGTTAGTTTTAGGAAGTACACAACATTCCTCTTCTATGATGGCAGACATTACTAGTACAGAGGTATTCCATTTGAATTAAATATTTCTGCAGCTGAATTTGAGCATTCGACTTCACGCTACAGCTTGCATTAATATCAAAATTAATTAACTGTGGACAGTATCCTGATAAAATCTGATTGGTATGAGCACTACATTATACTTACAAGCATATTTGAACCTCATAACACCACCACAACCACCACCACCACCACCACCACCACCACTACTACTTCCATCATGATAGTAGTTCACTGGAGATCGTCTCAAAGTCAGTCATACACATGCCCCCAAAGGCTCTTTCAGTGTCACTCCAGTTCTCATTATACATTCAATAATTATGTAAAATGGGTGAATATGTTGTTGGGGATTGAATTTCCTGAAGAGTTGTGTAAACCACTGAGTAAACCTAATAGTGAAGGAGGGATCCAGCGGAATCAAGACTGCCAGATTCATCTTCATTTCTGTTCTCTTCATTTTGCCGCTGCTGCTGCTGCTACTTCCTCCTCCTCCTTGTGATAGGATTTGGATTCAGTAGGAGTATCCAAATAAGAGTTTGGTACAGATGAGGAGTGGGCGATTCTGTAGTCTGATGTCCATACCTCCGCAGATGCTGTTTGTCATTATGATGTGGGGTTGAGGTGGTTTGGGTAGTAGGGCCAAGAGAGAGCAAGCCTCCACTAGGGTGTGTCAGTCAAGTATAGGTCTTTATTATACAAATGGAGGGAGCAAAGGTCATCACAACAGATGCAGAGATAAGAGGACGGAGCCCCTTTCCTCCTATTAATACATCAACTAAGCTGGCTGCTATGCCCAACGTGAAGGGGAGAGGGGGAATATTCACTCTTGTAATAGATAACCAAAGGCTTAATTTTTGGGAATAACTTAGTGTCATCTGGACAGGGTAAAGGCTTGGTGATATGTTGAACAGTCAAAGGTCTTCAACTTTTGGACCTTACATTCCCTTGTTGTGAAGTGCATGTTGGTGATTAGGAGATGTGTGCACCCCTGCAACTGATGTAGTAAGGTGATTGTACACAACAGGCATCCCTGTGTAGTGGCCATCCAGTCTCAACAGGTACATTCATTTGTAGATTAAATGACATGTGGTCAAATTTCACACACTTGTACCTCATGGCAGGTGGTACATAAGATTTTACATCACACCAGTAAACCACAATCCTAACTCTACCCTTAAAATCCATGAGAAATGCAGGCTTCAGTGTCTGCTTTATCTTTAGGCGTTTGTTGAACATGGCAGATAAAATTTACACCTCATCATCATAAATTGACACATAATGCCTTGACTGAAGTATAAGGCACCTGCGGAAAATTATACCCTTGACTATATTTAGTTTCTTGTGCACCATATTTGTGACTGGGATGTCACCTTGTTTGTTGAAGTTCAACAATGTATGACCTTGTTATACCCGTCTTTGATTTCCTCCACAAAAAATTACATCTTGATATTTAAGACATATTCGCCATCAGTACTGGTACAGGGCAGGAACCGAGGATAACATCTCTCACCTTGTCTCATCGACCAGTTTTCATCTTGATTCGTACCTAATGAGGAAAATGTACTGGGGCTATGTCTTTCTACATTAATTTCTTGTAAGATTACTGGGACAGGCACTGCCCTGCCTAATCTAGGGCCCCTTGGCATGACAATCATTGCCAGGAGTCCCCTATCCCAAATAAGATAGACACACACTCCTGGGCATTCCTGAAGACACAATAGAGCAGGCACCAACAATGTGTTCCCCATGTAGTCAGTGAGCTACCACCAAGTGGGTATCTAATGAACCCCACATGGACCAGCTAACATGCCGAGTATTGTGTGCAAGATAAACACAACTGAATTAAAAAAATAAATAAATAAAAGCTGAGGTCATGGTAATGGTGGCCATTCTTAAATACACCAAAAGTTGTGTAATACATAGGAAAAAAAGTAAAATAGAGTAACTAAAATGCAGAGACTAGAGGTATGGCAGAGTCAACAATGAATAGGGAAAGAAATAGTCAGAGAGTGGTTTTGTGGCACAAGAAGAGAAGAAATGCCACAACGGTCAGGGCCCCATGCTCATCACACTTGTGCTCACAGAAGAGTTACGAGCCCCCTGGGGAGGCAGGAATGTATTGTGGCAGTATGTTGTACAATGAAAATATACAAAAGACAATTTTTTTGTAATTATTCCATTAGAAAAAATACCATTTCAATGAGATACGTAACAACACTTGTATTTTATTCAAGAATTTTTATTTAGGATTTGTAAGTTTGTTCCCATACATTTTCAATTCTAAGAACTTAAACTGTTCAGCGTTATTTACTGGGTTCTTTCCAAGATCAAATAAATACAGTGGATTAACTGCAGCATTTATTAATGTAGTTAACTATCAGTCAATTCTCTCTGTGCCTCATGTTTATGCTATTTGCTACAGTTAACTGCAACATTTATGGTCCATTTGTGCCACCTGCAAACAGAAAACTGTTTAAATCCCTTATATCTGATGGCAAGTCACTGATGTGTGTTATAAAGAGAAAATGCAGAGCTTACAAGATGTCCTTAATAAATCCACTTTAAAATGCCTGTTTTGTGACATGGAAAATGAATTTGGTTTTCTGTTAGCTCAGTAGGAGTAAAAAGGAACTAGCTTTGAGTTCTCCCCATTATTCCATAAGCCCTACATAAAAAGAATGAAAAAGTATGTGATGTGCAAAGTGCCTCATTGATTCCATTTACTTTACACATCATCTCCATGGTCTAGTGATTAGCTCAGCCGGATACTAATGCGTAGATCCAGAGTTCAATTCCCAGTGACCACATCAGATTTCCTCTTCACGAAACCATGTAACAAGCTGCTCAATGGGAGGAAAAGTAGTGAAATTCATCTAAGCTAGTGAACTGGCACCAAACTGTCATGCTTGCACTAGGCAGGCACCACAATATTATTCGTATTATAATAACCACACCAAAATGAACTAACATTTCTACTGATTGATGACTCATTCTTGAGATTGTATTGAGATACCATAGTAAAGCTATCTTCCGACGTGCATGACTATTTTTCAGGCAGCTTTCAGAATATTGGCTGTAGAGATGTAAACCTATAATGCACTATTTACTAAGGAAGTATCGCTACAAATAATTAAATTCTGGGAAGAAACTCCAACAGGAAACACGATATGAACTGCTCAATACAACATTTATACAAAGTAAAAAAAAAAAAACTGTAAAAGTCTGCTTCGTTATTGGTCACATCCACGTTAGTCTACGGATTCAGCAAATTTAATGTAAGATTTCATAAACAATTTAATTTAAAATAGAATTAATGCAGTTTATGAGTTGTTCATATTATGGATTGACTTAAATATTTATAACTGCATCCAACAAATATGTTAAAAATTTGTTAGGAATATTCAGTACTTGCAAATAATATAAATAAATCTGGTCTCTCAAAAGATTTTACATATAATAAAATTATACGAGACCTCTATTAATTTCTAATTTTTTACATTATAACAAAACATGTAAATAAGATAATGTCAACAGAGACTACAAAGCAACACTACAAGAATGACTGACAGGAAGGATGAAAGCAGATAGCTAAACAGTTCTGGAACTATAAACTGAATATGAGTACCCAATGACAAATACCAACTGGGGTACTTAAAACTTTTCATAAGCCTAATTCAACTCTGTACAAATTTAATGAAATCGCAAAAAAAATTTTAAGCTGTTCCCTGTCTAACCAGCTTAATAAGAAACTGAAGTATTTCAAGTTTACACTTGCACAGTTCTACACATAATGGTAGATCACACATGTACACATGTGTCTTCTGATATATCTGCCACCATCTCCCACTAGCAGACAATACAGGAATCAACTGTCATGTACATCTGTTTGTTTACTTACAGCACCCTGGTGGTGACCCTTATCTTCAGCGAGCCAGTGCCCTGCCACATTGTTACAGTACTGTTTTTGTATGATTTGAGGGTCATCTCGATGTGAGGGATGGGGCCTCCTGGATCATCAGAGCTAAATCTTTTTAGGCAAACCTAAGACTCAATTCTGATCAACATCCATGGTTTGTGGGATAAGGTTGAGTTATCACAGTTACAGATGATTGCCACTGCTTTATATATCTCGTGGAGTCAAAGCCACAATATATCTTCACTGCCATCATGACAAGAGGAGTGCATAGGTGTACAACAGTGGAAATCAGTATAAAGGCAAGGATATCTGCAGAAAAATTAACACTTTCAGTTGGAAATGTTGTGCACAGTGTATATGCAATAGTATGAAATCCAATATACCAACATTTTCAGTCAAATTATATTGCATTTGATTCAGTATAAAGGCAATCAGCTCTGAGTGGTGTTAGTGTGTGCGTACATGCGTCTACTGGGGATATGGAACAGACACCATTAGTGACAGTGAATGTCATGTACATAAACCATGAGTGTGGCAATGTCATATGGAATACAGTTATCACATGATGATAAAGCATAATTCAGTACATACAATGAAATAGGACACACTCATTGTAAAACTGGCAAAAAGATGAACTCTTCAAGTACAGTGATTGATAATTTTGTTAGATTGGGTGCACAATGTGAACAGAATGGAAAATATGGGCAAAGCAAAATTATCTGAGGCAAATAAAGAGTTACTTTGTGCAAAGCAAGAGCCACAAACTGCTATTCTTCTGAACTTGTTGCCTATTTACAATTGCCGGTAACTATCAGATGTGTATGACAAATTTTGTTACATGACAAACATCTGGCATTCAAGAAATGACTGCAGAAACCTGCATTAACACCAAAACATAACCAGGCTAGATTGGAGTTTGCTGAAAAATGTATATCATGGATTTCAGAATGTGATAAAGTGATATTCAGTGGTGAGAAAAAGTTTAATTTAGATGGGCAGGATGAATTTCAATACTGTTGGCATGATCTGAGAACAGAGCAGCAGATAAGAATGACGAGAAATTTTGGTGGTGAAAGTGTTATTATTTGGGCAGCCTTCTGCACTAAAGAAAAGTCACACACTGCTTGGATGAATTCTATGTCCAATGAGATGCTAGAAACAGAATTTATTAGAATGTATGAGGACCTAGGGGATGAGAATCTAATGTTTTAATGAGATAAAACACCTACGTAGGGTTCTGCTAGAACAAAAAATGGTTTGAAGATAAAGATATCGATGTCTTGCCCTGGCCTGCAAGTAGCCTGGATTTGAACCGCACGGAAAACCTTTGTGAAATATTGGCAAGGTGTGTCTATCGCAATAGAAGGCAATTTGAGGCCATATGTGAGCTAAAAATTGTGATACAAGAAGACTGAGTGACAATTTCACTTCATGTACTACAAACCTTAACAAAACCAATGTCGAAGAGAATTTTTGAGGTAATTAGGAAGAACGGAGGTTGGACAAAGTATTAGAAATACAATAACACAACAGGCCAGGCATTAGGAGTGATTTAAAATGGAATGATCATATAAAGTTGATCGTCGGTAAAGCATATGCCAGACTGAGATTCATTGGAAAAATCCTAAGGAAGTGCAATCCGAAAACAAAGGAAGTAGGTTACAGTACACTTGTTCGCCCACTGCTTAAATATTGCTCACCAGTGTGGGATCCGTACCAGACAGAGTTGATAGAAGAGAGAGAGAAGATCCAACGGAGAGCAGCGCGCTTCGTTACACGATCATTAAGTAATCGCGAAAGCGTTATGGAGATGACAGATAAACTCCAGTGGAAGACTCTGCGGGAGAGATGCTCAGTAGCTCGGTACAGACTTTTGTTGAAGTTTCGAGAACATACCTTCACCAAGGAGTCAAGCAGTATATTGCTCCCTCTGACGTATATCTCGCAAAGAGACCATGAGGATAAAATCAGAGAGATTAGAGCCCACACAGAGGCATACCGACAATCTTTCTTTCCATGAACAATACGAGACTGGAATAGAAGGGAGAACCGATAGAGGTACTCAAAGTACCCTCCGCCACACACAATCAGGTGGCTTGCAGAGTATAGATGTAGATGTAGACAGTGAGTGTCTTTATACCAATTTCCATTCAGGAAACACAACTATCTTCTTTTGTTACTCATATTATGAATGAAACTTTGTAATTCCATCATGATTGTTTAAGTCTTATAATATGTATCTACTTCTTTCATAGTAAATTTGATAAATATATGCTTCAGACGTTGTACTATTATTTTCGTGGAACCCTGCCTTTACACTGATTTCCATTACTGTATGTACCTTGACTGCTCATGACTGTTTTTATTATGCCACATCCAAACGTATAATGAAGCAGCAGTACACAGCACATTAAATCACTTCAATTTCCACTTGCATTTCCACTAAAAAACAATATGTTTCATCTTCTTCTTCTATACTTGGGACAATCAACATAATTTATGGGGCAATAAAAACGATGAAGCATGTCAGAGTGTCAGGAAACGCACACTGATAAGCTAACACATTATAGCCACTGCCCAGTGCAACACATAATGCCACCAGTTGGCACTGCGCACACGTGACACAGTAAGAAAAGTAAATAAGCACAGTACAGAGAAAAAGAGAATCATTCTAGTGATGATATGAGTTGCAAATGGGGTAATCCACTGACATAAGCAAGTTTGACAAAGGGCCAATTCTTATGTCCTGGCACCTGAGAATGAACATCTCAGAAATGAAGAAGATGAGAGGCTGTTTGTGTGCTACTGCCATGAGCATTTCACAAAAAATGTTTAAATGACAATGAAACCATAAGTAAATGATAAGGTATTGGATGTCCATGCCTCATCACTGGAGACTTGGCTGCTCTATGAAGTATGATAGGAGGTTGTAGCTTATAATCAGCACACATTGTTGAACATGAGGCTCTGTAGCAGATCACCCCCATGTTGACCCAACCACATGGTCAATTACGAATGCAGTGGGCACAGGATCATTGAGACTGGATTGTGAATCAATGGACACACGTCACCTGGTCAGATGAATCATGTTTCTCGTTACACAAGGTCGATGGTCTTGTCTGGATATGTTGTCATTCAGGCAAACAACTGCTCAAAACATGCACCTCACTACAGATACAAGCCAGCGATGGCAGTATTACGCAGTGGGGGATGCTCACTTGGGCTTCCACGCGACTTGTGGTAGTAATCAAAGGAACCAAAACAATTGTGGACTCCGTTATTACTGTGGACCTTTTGCATCACTTCAGTCTTCATGTCTTCCTGATTGCAATGGCATCTTCCAGCAGGATAAATTGTCCCTGTTGCAAGACCAGAATCATGGTTCAGTGGCTTGAGGAATATGATATTAAACTTACTTTAAGGTCTTGGCCACCAAATTCAATTGATGTGAACCTGATGAAACATCTGGGCTGCTACTTAGCACGAAATCCGCATCCACAAACCACCAACAAATAATTTACAAGAAGTGCATGACCTACACATAGAAAACTGGTGCCACATACCTCTGGAAACCTACCTAAGGTACGTCAAACCCATGCCCTGCAGAATCGCTGCTCTATTGTGTTCCTCAAATTGACAAACATGCTATTAAGCCGGTGGTCATAATGTTTTGTCTCATTGTTGTATGCACCAACTACATAAAACATTTAAATTTTATGAGTCAATGACAGTGTTTACTTTTTATCTGGTAAAGCTGAATACCCAGTTGGACTGAATAACTAGATTTTTAGTTGAACTCTTGAATGTTGTTACACTTACGAACGACTCTCACACTCTTGGCAATAAGCTTGAATATTTCTCATTTTAATGTAAATCACATTCTCACAAATCAATGCTACCCCTCCAAATACTTCCTGAACAACATGTCACAACACATTAAGATTGTCACAAGAGACATCGTGTGAACTGTCAAACGGTAGCACATCTTGGCAAGTGCACAAAATGAGCAAGAGCCAATGGATCACATTTTCCAGCAGAGTGCAGTCTTGATGGGTGATGGTATTTTCACGTGGAAAGTATTTATTAAGCATGAAATGGGATGTACATCTATCAGTAAGTGTCAAATATAAGAATAAAATTTGTGGATATGCTTGCATATTGTTCATCTTCCTCCCTGCCAGTAGCGCTCTGATGAAAATCTGTACATTTGACAAAACAGTTCATCAACACAATGTTCTAGAACTGCATCAGGATGGTTTAATGAAATATCAGAAGAGTACTTGTCTGTCCCAAAGGAACCTGACTTCAATCGTATAGGACATACATGAACCACATGTGCCATGAAATATCAGTTACAATGCATTTTTTAACCCAGGCACAGCTGAAAACTATGGTAATTTTGTGAGAAGTATACGATAAGAACTAACACTATATGGTGAAAAGTATCCAGATACTTATTAGTGGAAATTAATATGGGGTGTGTCTGTACTTTAACTAAATGATGGCTCAACTCTGCTAGGAACACTTCCAATGATGCATCGGAATGTCTGTGGAGGAATGGCAATCCATTCTTCCTCCAGCGCCAAACCCAGTCAAGATAATGATAATGGACACTGTTGTCTGGAGCAAAGTTGATGTTGTAACTCATTCCAAAGATGTTCCATTGCATTCAAGTTGGGACCATGGGCAGTCCATTTCAGGAAAGCTACTGTCCACTCACCATTGTGTCACAGACACTGCTTTACGACAGGATGCATTGTCATGTTGATACAAGCAATCACTGTCTCCAAACTACTCTCCCACTATACGCAGTACACAATACTGTAAAATGTGTTCATATCCTTCTGCATTTAGCTTTTTCTTCGGTGGAATACAGGGACTACACCCTAATTACGAAAAACAGATCCATACGGTAACACGACCTCCTCCATACTTCACTGTTGGCACTATACATGATTGTAAGTAATGCTCTCCATGCACTCGTTAAACCCAAATTCTTCCATTGGAGTACCACATGATATGGTGTGATTGAACACCCCAAATCACACACTTATAGTCATCTTTTGTCCAGTAGCATTGCTCTTTACACCACCTCAAGCATCGCTTAGCATTGACTGCAGAAACATGTGGCTATGTGGAGCTGCTTGACCACTGTACCCCATTATTTTTAACTTCCTAGATGCAGTCACTGTGCTAGCTGAACTGCTGTCAGCAGTTTGAAATTCATGAGTGATTGCTTCTCCTCATTTTTTAAGATTTTTTTACAGCCCTCCACAATGTTTGATGGTCCCTGTCCATCAGTATCTGACACCTGCCTGGTCTTGATTTAGCTGTGGTTCTTCCTTCGCATTTCCACTTCATAATCACATCATCAATAGACTACTTGGACAGCCATAGAATGGTTGAAATGTTCTTGATGGATCTGTTGCTCAGGTGACATCCAAAGACTAGTCCACATTTGAAGTCACTGCACTCTCCTGACCGATCCATTCTGACAACACAATATCCCCCCCACATCCTTTTATACTATTGGGTCCATCTTTCTTGCATCTAATGGTCAATCCCTCATTACACAGAGGTGTCCGGATACTTTTTATGAGATACTGTATGTCGCCCGGGCTCTTCCCAGAATGTACTCTCTCTGAATTTCAATAATAAACCCCCCCAGAGATTAACAATGACTGTCTTGCAGCAACTGCCACTGGAGTTTGTAGAGTATCCCCATAATGCTCTCATGCTGACTAAATGATTCCATGATGAAACACATCATTGTATGTTCTCTATCTCCTTTAATAATCCAATCTAGTAAAGGTCTCAGACTGATGAACAACACTCAAGAATCAGTTGAACCAGTGTTTTGTAAACTACTACTTTCATGGATGAAATACATTTCCTTATGATTGTTCCCATGGCATCTCCTTTCCTACAATTATTTTTAAGCAGTCATTTCAATTTAAGTTGCACTGGATAGTTACTTCTAGGTATTTGATGGCAGTTATTGGTCCTAGTGATTTGTTGCCAAAAGCATTAGTGTACAGCAGTGGATTTCTTTGCCTATTTATGTGTAATATGATACTTTTTTCACTCAGGGTCAACTGCCAGTTCCTGCAATTTGCTACAATCTTCTGGTATTGCTAACATTTTATAGACAATTGTATCATATGTGAACAGCTTCATGCAGCTTACAATGATATCCACAAGATCACTTATATACAGGGTGGAGAAAAATTGTGTCACGAAATTTTAACCTTGGATTGCTGATGCCAGTAGGAACAAAAATTACTAATGTTGCGTAGGTCGACAATGCACCATTTTTAAACTATGGAAACTTGGAGCCACACACTCCGACTGGCTGTGGATTGCCCTGTTGCCATTCATCGGTTGACACAGGCAGCGTTATGATTGTCGGTTCGCACATACAAACGTCCCTCGCCCCATCACTGCCCCAACGTGATACACACACGTGTCGAATAGGTCTTGCTGTTTGTCTCCACCTCACATCACAGGCATTCTCACGTAATCTACGCTTTGGAGCTCGAGCACGCACGTCCACACACACACACACACACACACACACACACACACACACACGCGCGCGCGCGCGCGCGCGCGCGCGCGCGAGATATGGTTTTTGTTTATGGACTAGCCAACGGTAATGTGCATGAAGCTAGACGGTTGTATGAGGAACAGTATTCACCAAGACGCCACCCACACCCACAAATGTTTACAGCAATTCACCAGCAACTTGGCAAGACAGGATCGTTAGCGGGATATCATGGTGATGCTGGAAGATCTCGAACACGACTGGATGCTGCATTTTAAGAGACTGTTCTCGAGCACACGACATGGAGGTCACTCATCGGTTAGTCTGGGAGGTTTTGAGGGATGACGGCCAGCATCAATTTTGTTTCCACCCTGTTCAAGACCTAAATCCTGTGGTGGAATATGAACACAGGCTAGGGTTTTGCTGGTGGTTTCTGTGATGTGTTGCACAAGATCCAAACTTCCCCACCATTGTGTTGTTTACCGATGAGTGCACCTTCCATCGGGATGGCCTTTACAACACTCGAAACGTTCATTACTGGGCAAGAGGAAATCCTCACGTCATGTGCGTCCATGGACACCAGGAACGATTTTCGCTCAACATTTCAGCAGGCATTGTGGATGACCATCTGATTGGGTTGGTCCATATATCTCCTCAGCTTACCGGGGCAAATTACCTTCACTTTTTGTACGAAACTCAACCTGGCCTGCTGGAAAATGTTCCCCTGGACATACGGCTACACATGTGATTGCAACATCATGGGGTGCCCCCACATAACTGTCATGCTTTGCGCGGATATTTAAATGAACTCTTTGATGGCCAGATAACTGGGAGAGGTGCTCGTAGGACATGGCCCCTGCGATCACTAGGCCTCACGCCATCAAACTTTTTCCTGTGGGGATTCTCCAAGGTTCTAGTTCAACCACCCGGACGTGAACCACCTAGAAATGATGAGGAATTAATGGATCGCATTCAACAATGCCGCTAATCCCATCAGGAGAATGCCAGGAACCTTGAAAGAATTTGGCAAAACACCGTTCGACAATACCAAGCTTGCGTGGCGTCACAAGGTCGCCAGTTCAAGCACCTGCTTTAAGTAAACAATGTCATAGCTACAAGAAAGGGCCTTTACAGGGCCAAAACACTTTGTGAAATACTTTCTGTTGATGGGTTTGTTCCCGGTACGTTTTATCATGAAATTAAAATGGATGTGTCGGGACCCCAGGCAGATTCGCCTCCAGGCCCCCAGAGTGGAAGGCTGGCAAGCTACCATCAAGCGTGCGGTCCGCCTTGGATACATCGTGATCTCCAGCAGATAAACATTCGCGTGGCGCCAGGTTCCCATAGTTTAAAAATTGTGCGTTGTTGACCTACACAACATTAGTAATTTTGGTTCCTACTGGCATCAGGTATCCTGGGCTAAAACTTCATGACACCATTTTTCTCCACCTTGTATGCTGTAAACACTAATGGACCTACCATGCATCCTTGGAGCACTCCTGACATTACCTCCACATCTGTTGATTCTGTTCCGTTAAGAGTGACGTGTTGAGCTCTACCAGCAAGGAGGTCTTGAATCCAGTCACATGTCTGGTTAGATACTTGGGAAGCCGGCATTTTGTTCACTGAATGACACTGGACCATTGTATCAATGTAGCCCTGAAGACACATGGCATCAACTTGGCTGCTAATGTTTATGGCACTGTGGCTCTCATGGGTGAACAGTGCGAAATGAGTTTTAAAGACCTCTGTTTGCAGAATTCATGTTGATTTTTACAGAGGAGATTTTTGTTCTCCAAAAATGTTATAATATGTCAGCATAATTCTACAACAGACTGACATCAGCAATATAGGTGCATCTATGCTATGATCCTCCCTGAACATGGGAATGACCTGTGCTTTTTTCCAGTCCCTAGGAGACCTCTGTTGCTCCAGTGACCTACAATGAACTACTACTAGAAGGGGAGCAAGTCTTTTCACATAATTGCTGTAGAATCTTACAGGTATCTCATCAGGTCTAGATGTCATTCCACTGTTAAGTGATTGTGGTTGCTTTTCTAATCCGCAATCACTTGCCTCATTATCTCCCATTTTGGCATTCGTGCAACAACTGAAACAAGAAACTGTATTATGATCTTCTGTGGAAGACTGAATCCAGATTTTGTCTTTCTCTCTGCCATCTTCCATTTTGTTGCCAGCATGGTCACTGAGTGACTGCATAGATTTTGATCTACTTACTGTCTTTACATAACACCAAAACTTCTTTGGCTTTTTAGCCAGACTGGTTGGAAAATTTTTACTTTCAAATTCACTGAACACTTCTATCACTGCTCCCCTTACAGTTATTTTCACTTTGTGTATCTTTTGTTTGTCAGGTGGGCTTCAATTTCATTTAAAACATGGTGGGTTTTTCGCTATCACTTAAAACCTTGCTCTGCACATAATTGTCTAAGGAGTAGTGAATAATGCTTCTGAATTCTATCCATTTGTGCTTGACATCTTTGTCCTCAAAACGGAACATTTGATGTTGACTACTTAGATACTCCACAAATTCTATCCTGTCACTCTCGCCACACTAAGATATATTCTTACTGTTCTTAATATTCCTTGTAACATCCATAGACACTGATGCTATCACAGCCTTATGATCACTGATGCCCTCCTCTATGTTAACTGCTTTGAAATGTTCTAGTCTGTCTGTCCCTAGGAGATCTGAGATGTTACCCTCATAAGTTGGTTCTGTATCTGCTAGAAGTAATTTTTGAACAACACATTATTCAGAATAATATCAGACAAATATCTGTCTAAGGGACCAATTTTGATCTCACCATTCCCCCATTCTATAGCAGGCAAACTGAACATAATCTCCTATTACAATAACATTTTCAGAAAATATACTTACAAAATTCTGCAAGTTTTCTCTGAAGTAGTCTGCCATTACAGCTCTTGACACACGTGGTCTATAAAAGCATCCGATTAGCACGTTTGATCCACCTTTGATGCTTTAACTTCACCTGTGTATTATCTATCTTCATGATATATATTCCAATCCGGCTTTTGGGTTTTGTTGCTATGCACTTGCAGTTTTCACCCACTTTCTGTTCCTAATACTATCTGGGCATTATTACCTTTAATAAGAGAAGAAATGAAAATTTTGGGACCTTACTACTTGCACTCTGTGTGAATTGTTAGCTGGATTTGCTATTTCAGTAAATACCTACAGAAAGCAAGAGCACTCTGAGGACCCAAATGACAAGCATCATTCATGTCAACATGAGATATGATTTGCAACTAGTTGTGCCCAGTTGTGTGTTCAACATCCACCAGCAAAGCCGCCTCCGCATCTTGGATGAGACCTCCCAGTAATCATACTGAGTAAATACTAGCCTCCTTTCCCAACCTCACTGCTATTTCCCTGACGGGCTCTTTTAGCAACCTAATACACAAACCATTCCATGCTGCTTCAAGACGCGTTATCAACAATGAGTAGCAACTTGTACCACCTGATAAGACAAAAGGGGACAGCTGTGTGGCCAGTTTCCACTTTTGCTCTCCTCCCAGATATATGAGAAGCTAACACAGTCTGCCACTCACCCTGAAATGAAGGCAGAGCAGTTGGATGTTACGTACTGGAAGGTATAGTGACAATGGAGTTTCCATGGGATTCTGATGGCATTGAAGGTGTCAACTTTTGCCACTGGTACCCCAATGTCATTGCAGGTTAAAGCAGTAACCTAAAGCCTGTCAACAATTGCTGAAATAGAATCTAACTGTTTCCAGACAGACAGTACAGTTCTACCCATTTTGTGCTGCTTAAAAACTGTATAAAATTACAAAAAAAGAAATATACAAAAAAAGCAGTCAAAACTGAGAAAGAACAGACCCCAGAAAGAGAGAAAATTACTCACCAGTGGCACTACTACGAAAGTTATGATGCGCACGAAGTATAAACAAGAGAAATAGAAACTATCACTAAAATCTGCGCTACAAAGTTCTCACTGTACACTAAGATTAAAATAAGTAACACTACTGAAAACAGATATATGAACAGTTACTTTTCACTAGGAAGGCAGCTCATGCAAAAGCTAATGCACAGATAAAAAAGTGCAAGCACTGAGGTAATGTAATTAAACACAAGTCATCCCAGATATGCGTACAGATATTAGAACTTCTTGACAGAAGCTCACATGAAAAATAATAAGAAAAGCTGTGTGGACAGAAAGACACTGATTTTGCTGGCAGTTTTAATTTGGTTTTCCTTTCATCCGTTTCAATTCATTTTCAGTGATTTACTTATAGATCTACACATAAGGACGAGTGTATGTGGGACTTATCATCTGCCTCACTTTCGAAACTGCTCACAAATTTTGCACAGAAAATTACATATATGTTGTGTCTGTACATTTTAATTTCCCCAGTTTCATCACTACAGTCCTTGTTTGGCACTTACGCACTGTGTAATAATATGCTGTGTGTCCTCTACTGAAACAAAGGTTCTCCGAAGTTAGCAACTATTATTATCTCGAGTGCATGATGACTTTCCACTTATGTCTACACTGGAGCCACCTGAGCATCTCTGTCATTCTCTTACAATAAATAAGCTTGTTGCAAATGATGTGAAAGAATTTTGAATGTTCCCAATCTATTCATTTATGACAGAAAGAAAAATAATGCTGATAACTGATGTTACAAGGGATCTGTAAATTACTTTTTGTACAGGCTAGTCCTCCTCGAAACCCCGCTAAACTATAGATCTTGCTCTCTACCCAATTCGTGAAATTCATGTCTCCTATCACTTCAAAACAGCTCATCAATTTTTGAATGTTGTTGTCATCTTCAGTTTGAAGACTGGTTCAGCAGCTGTCCACGCTACTCTGTCCTGTGCAAACTACTTTATATCCTAAGAACTGCTGCAAACCTACATCCTTCTAAATCTGCTTACTGTATTCCTCTCTTGATCTTCTCCTACAATTTTCAACCCCCCCCCTCTCCCCACCCACTTTCCTTCAATACTAAACTGGTGATCCCTTGTTGTCTTATAATGTGTCCTATCAAGCAATCGCTTTGAATGATATGCCTGACTTCAGCGACTACAATTTCTTAAAACTTCCCCCTTTCTTGGTGTCTCAAATGTGATGTGCATACCCAAGGCACCTAGAAGGGCATTAATATGATACGACTGTCAGGAAGCTGATCTGAGGATGCGGACTCAAATGAGCACACACATTTCTACTTTAAATACTTTGAACTACAAATATTGCAACACAAAATGTAAAAGCTTGGGAGTGTTAAGATAAAATATGCAAAGCTACTGCACTCCACACACGAGCCAACCTCGCTTGCCGAACGGGGACCCCCGAGGGGGGACGGGGGGTGGCACCCGGGCTCCTGCCACACCGCTACCGCTGCCACTGCCACTAGTGCTAGATGTGACGGTGCTAATGGCTACAGCAGGGGGCTGGCCGCTCTTCCCGAAGCTCGGTGGCCGATCCTTCAGCACTGCGGGATATGAGGGCGGAGTGGATGAGGGAGGGGAGCTTACGGCTACAGCGCTTGTGGATGTAGGAGCGACTGTTCCAGGTGGGCTTCCTGTGGTTCCGGCACAATCAGAAGAGAAAGCAAGAGATGAAGAAAGAGTGTCAACATGCTGTACATATACACAATGCTGCACATAAAAAAGTTGCTGAAACTATTAAACAACTAAAGATTGACATATACAGGAATGGTGTACCACTTGAAAACAGTCCATTCTCAAACAAGTTTCTTGTAACTAAAACTTACAGAGGTACAAGCAACAACAGGAAGAAAAGAAAGCACATATACGACTAACTTAAAACAGACATCCATCAAAATACACATAAACACCAGAGCAACTTACAATTACACAAGTCAAAACAACTTTCACTTATTTTCAAGTCTGCAAATAAATAATTTGTAGATAGAAGATAAAAGGAATTTACAAGAAGAGAAATTAGTGTAAGCAGTACAGAGAAAGCACATGACAGTCATTACTGAAGTAACAGTACATTGAGTGGTTAGCAGATATGATGCTGTGTAAGTTACTGTGAACCACATAATTTCATATTTTTGAAATTAACCTACTTCCTTATTAAACACTGGATATTAAATAGCCCACGAAGTACTCTTAGTAAAGCAGGAGCATTGAACACTGTGCACAAAATTGCTGCTATTCCCTTCACAGATGAAAATACGCTTCGGTGGAGAAATATAAATAGTAAAAAGAAGGAAGGTTTTGTGCGAGACAGAGAAAGAGAAAGAGAGAGAGAGAGAGAGAGAAAGAGAGAGAGAGAGAGAGAGAGAGAGAGAGAGCGAGAGAGAGAGAGAAGAGAGAGGGGCGGGGGTGGAGGGGGAACGGTGGCAGGGGGGTTAGGTAGGGGGTATGGAGGGGGAACAGTGGCAGAGGGGAGGGGGAGGGACAAGCAGGAAGAGAGGAAATGAAGAGAGGGAGAAAAGGAGGGGAGTGCGGAGAAGAGGGAGGAGAGACGAGAGAGAGGTGGAGGGGAAGGAGGAGAGGAGAGACGAGAGGGAGGTGGAGAGGGAACAGGAGAGGAGAGACGAGAGGGAGGTGGAGAGGGAACAGGAGAGGAGAGACGAGAGGGAGGTGGAGGTGGATGGGGAAGAGGAGAGGAGAGACAAGAGGGAGGTGGAGGTGGATGGGGAAGAGGAGAGGAGAGACAAGAGGGAGGTGGAGGTGGATGGGGAAGAGGAGAGGAGAGACAAGAGGGAGGTGGAGGTGGAGGGGGAAGAGGAGAGGAGAGACAAGAGGGAGGTGGAGGTGGAGGGGGAAGAGAAGGGTGACAGGAGTGGGGTGGGGCGAGGGTGACAGGAGGGGTTGAGGCGAGGGTGACAGGAGGGGTTGAGGCGAGGGTGACAGGAGGGGGTGAGGCGAGGGTGACAGGAGGGGTTGAGGCGAGGGTGACAGGAGGGGTTGAGGCGAGGGTGACAGGAGGGGTTGAGGCGAGGGTGACAGGAGGGGGTGAGGCGAGGGTGACAGGAGGGCTTGAGGCGAGGATGACAGGAGGGGGTGAGGCGAGGATGACAGGAGGGGAGGTGGAAGGGGAAGAGGAGAGGAGAGACAAGGTGGAGGTGGAGGGGGAAGAGGAGGGTGACAGGAGGGGACAAGGTGAGGGTGAGGCGAGGAATACAGGATTGGGCGAGGTGAGGTGGAGGGGTACAGGAAGGGAGGGAGAACGGGAGGGAGAGGGTAGACGAAGGAGGGGGTAGACGAAGGAGGGGGTAGACGAAGGAGGGGGTAGACGAAGGAGGGGGTAGACGAAGGAGGGGGTAGACGAAGGAGGGGGTAGACGAAGGAGGGGAAATTAGTACAAATTAAATGAGGAAGATGCTAGATGTTAGGCTTGAGGTTCTTAGTAATGAACAAAATGTAAAATATGCAAAACATATATATCAACTGTCTAGATAGTAGTCAGCATGCAATAATGATAACAGCTGTCAAGACAGTTTCCCAGTGAATTATTAACCAGCAAAGTGAAAGGAAGACCCAGCCAGGGTGGCAGCACCACCATGTCGCAGCCGGGAAACAGACGCTGGGAGGAAGTAATAGCATACACTCCAGTCTTCTCACAGGTGGAACTGTACCACGCCAATCATCTATATGCCTATGCTCTGAATTCTTTCTTGGACACTGTCACTGCGATAGCATTTATTTATAGTTTAATAAGTATGGATCCACGGTTCATCTCAATAAAGCATTGGGCACTTTAATTCTGATCCTTATTGTGAAAAAACTAATGCATATTTTTTGAAAACATCTGACTTCATTCACTCCTGCTGACATGTTTATTCGGCATCATATTAAATGAAATACTATAGCCTGAACAATATTCTTTGCTAGCCTTGTTCTGTAAGATCAAAGCTGTGAAGTTTTCTCAAAGATAGTATTACGTTGTATTTTTCAATATA
This sequence comes from Schistocerca nitens, assembly GCF_023898315.1. NCBI lineage: Eukaryota > Metazoa > Arthropoda > Insecta > Orthoptera > Acrididae > Schistocerca > Schistocerca nitens. The sequence goes on along the minus strand of NC_064616.1, from coordinate 592,097,302 downwards.
TTGCAGAAATTGGTACCTAACAACACATTTATCCATACTGTCAATCACATATTTACTGTGTGCACTTTGTTCTTCCTTTCGGGCATATACTCGAATCCCACTTCACTCAGCCTTATGTCTCCTCTGTCATAATTTGCTCATCCTCAACTTCATTTTTTTCATGTTCCACCACCTTTTCTGTCAACACTGTCATCGATTTCTCCTCATCATCAATAAATTTAAGGAGTTCAACTGCAAGCTGTCACAGTTGCTCACAAATATATTTTCAACAATCACTTTTTGTGATTGTACTGCCAGGTAACAACGAGCACCATTTTGACCTGGGACAGGGTGTACTACTCGTGACATATTAGTTCCTGCTATCATTGGGTCAGCAGTTCACTTTGCTGAATAATTTTAAGCTTTTATTAAGTGAAACATATACATAAGATGGATATATCAACAAAACATTTACTCTACATTGAAAAATCTTTTACTGTGCTGACAAAGAATATAATTAAAAAAACATAAAGCCTCATTTTATACACTCATCATCATGATGGTTGCAGCATTGTGGAACAACCTGAGGAATAGAGTGAAACTTAAGGAAAATGCAAAGCAGGGAATAACATGCAAGTGGTTAGTAATGCAGAACAAATACACATGCTGGAGGATTCACACCATCCTCTTAATGGTCAAATGAAGCATATAAATTGAGGAACATGGAGGGGTGAGACAAACAGTATATTACCATCTTAGAGTTGCCTAGCTTTTGACACAGAAGTCAAAATGCCTTTCCAATCTCTCTAAGTTTCACTCACATTCATTTAGACCTTTTCTAAGCACTTTTTATGTGCACAGTAGTTTAGAATTTACAAACATGATAGGTCAATATGACATGACCAAATTAACTTTCCTATCACAGAAATCGGCAGCAGAAGTCATTCCATGGATGGTTTATTAGAGAGGAGGCAGACCTTCCACAAAAGGTCCAAAACAAGTGAAAACATAAAAAATCTACAACAGAATTATGCCTTTTTTAGCATGATACTGAAAAACATTTAAGTATGGTAATATGGTACAATAATAGATATATTTCAGATTTTGCAAAGTGTGGCTGTACTAAGCAGCAGCTACAGTGTCATTAAAGTTTTGGGGATTAAATTTGCACCATACTTCAGCACATTCCAGGTACCGCTTGGAACGTGCAAGCCTTATATGGACCACATACTACTATTTCTCTGGCCCAATCATGTGTTATGCATGAAGCTGACTGTATATACTACGTGAGTCAGGACCCGTGCTTCAGAAGCCCTGTCTTGGACATATCATGAATAGAAAGATACATTACGCTTGTTTAGACTGAACTTATAACTGGGAGGGGGGGTTAAAGCAGGTGTCCACCAATAAACTTTCAGAGAAGTAGTCCAGTAAACATGGTCTTTTAAAAGTGCATACCTTACAAGATATGAGCATTTGTTCATCTTAGCTACTGTAAAATGCATCTCTTCTACTGAAGAACTGCCCGTAGCTTTTCAGGTACAAAGTTTAGAGCCCATGTTTAACGGACTCTTTTTTTCAGAAAATATGGAAAGCAAATAGAATTCAGTAGCAAAGATGAACAAGTGCTCACAGCTCTTAAGGGGTGCATTTCAGAGACTATATTTACCAGATTTGTTTCCTTGTTTTAGTCCTTACCATCACATCTGAAAGTTTTTTGGTGGCATTCTGGTTCACCCTGTATATATAGTTAGCGTTCCCTTTTGTCAGGCAACACATGTTCACTGTAATGTCATTTAATGTGTCATGCCACAAGAAAGATAATACAAGTCTTAGGAAAGACAATGATATATAAAATAATTATGTAATCATTCTTTGCCTATCCTCGTTTACAACTGACAGAGGATGTTTGAAGTGTTTACACGGAACCTGAATAGTTTCATTCTACTGGTTTAATTGTAATTCCCTTTTAAAAAAATTACATTTGTGCTGACTTTGCTCAAAGAAAGCAAATATGCACACAGTTAGTTCCCTTTTAGTGTTAACTGGGGTACATCAGGACCCTTCACATGCCCTCTTATATTACTATTCTCCATGGACAGTTCAAACCAACAGAATCTAGTGATGGTCCCATGATGTTAACAACACATGTATGTTCAAAGTGCAAGGACTATTTTTTGTTAACAGCTGAAGCAAGAAGTTCACAAGCAATCCTCATTAAGCTGCTTTTAAATATGGTGGCATCGTGAATTAATAGGTGTGGCGTGGCGTGAGAGAGAGAGAGAGAGAGAGAGAGAGAGAGAGAGAGAGAGAGAGAGAGAGAGGGAGTCTGTGTGACAAAGAGAGTAGTATTTTCTGTGAAACACTACCAAAACGGTGAGTAGGCTATGACTGAATTACTCTGGTTTCTTGATTGTTGTTGCCTTTTGTCACATATTTACATTAACTTAAGATGTTTAATTTGAAATATGTCGACATGACTTCCAAATACAAAACCCTTACTTAACTGCTGAATTTCAGGGTCAGTCAAGATTTCAATTTTGGATCCATCTCTTTGAACTCCCCAGAAATTTCCTTCACAAACCAAAACTAATCTCTGTTATGGGGGACAAAGAGCTAAAAGTACACAAATGGTTTTCATCGGAGATCAAAATCGTTTTGCCACACAATAAACTACCAAATTTAGACCCTCTCCATCTTTTTCACTAGCTTTTCTAATTCCTCATGAGAAACAGGACAGGATACCTAGATGGCTGCAACTCCATCCATCAGATACAGTTCTCAAGCATTACATAGGTCCACTGGTCATCCACTTTCCAGGAGAATTGGTAATTATCTGGCACAAAGTAGTGAAAGACATGAACACGGTGGGGAGTGGGGGGGGGGGGGGGGGGGAGATAATGAAACTGTCACGTTTAATTGCTTCTGCAAAACATTTGTGAGAGTGACAGCATATGCCACCAAGTTGTTAGGTGGGTGAGTGATGTCCTTGGTGAACATTACTTGCATTTTTTAAATTGATTTTTGAAATGTTTCTTAGTATTTGTACCACAAATCTCTGATGCCATTGTTAGGGTCTGTTGCATGATTTCTTTCAACAAAATTCCTTTCTGGTTTTACAATACCACAGAAATCATTGTTTGATTTTTCTGGTCTTCTTGTAAGAATGAGTGCATGTCCACTCCTTTCCCAGTTTATTTTGCAGTGATAAACTGAACAAATTATCTATCTGAAGTCACAATTACACTGAATATTTTTATCACCACTTCCCCACAAAAGGAATAAAGTGACTCTGAAGGTAAGTACACTCTTTGAGTTCTCTGGATTTTGGGCATTTGCTTTGGAATACATTATACATTGAACAGGGAAACCATGCTCTTGAACCCATAGGGAGGTGAGCAACATACAATCTCTAACCCAGAATAATCAATGGAATAAAAACTGACAAATGAAATTCAATAGGGAGTCTCAAAAGCCACAGTCATAGAGGGTAAGTAAAATGTGATGTCGTTAAGCAACGCTGTATGCCTTATGGAGATAAAAAAAGACTGCAATGTGATGATGGTGTTTAGAAAAAACCTGTCATATTGCTGCTTCCATCCTAACCACATGGTCAGATGTAGATCATCCATCTCAAAAACCACACTGATCAGGAGACAAAATTCCCCGATTTGACAACCCAGCACAATCATCATACTACCATCCTTCCAAACTGTTTACTGACCACAAGGCTAATCGGCCTGTATCTGTCAACAGACATTGGGTTTTACCTTAGTTTAAGGACTGGGGTGGTGACACATTCTCTTCATTGTAGATGAAAACATCTTCTGGTCAAATACAGTTGGAATGCTGAGTAGATGGAGCCTGTGAGTCGCACTCATATGACGATCATTTGATTATGAATCTAATCAGGGCCTGGGGCCTTATCATGAGGCAAGTCAAGAGCCTGAAGCAGTTCCCTGTGAATGACAGGTTTATTATAGTTCAGGGTTACTGGGGGGGGGGGTTTAAAGATAGGCATTATTTTGGGAAAATTCATTGCAAATCAGCTAGTGGTTGGTAATGTTTTACCATACTACAGAAATCTAACTGCTGATAACAAAATTCAGCTGCCATCTGTTAAAAGTGTAGCCACCACAATGATAAATTTAAGGACAAAACAGTAAAAATGAAGAATAAGAAAGAGTGGTTATCTTATAAATGATTCAAAGACAGAATATCTCTACATTTGGATGAACCAAGCCAATCAGACAGGCCCTATATAAAGAAATATAGCTGGAAGCATATTCCCTGAAGGGATCAAACACTGTACAGACCAGCAGCAGGACCCCCCACCTTGTCACATGAAAGTCAATGAAAGTATCCAAGACGCAAATAAGTTTTACTAGAGAGTGCTCAAGTGAAATAGTCATTACATAAAGTTCAAATTCCAGATGTAGATTTATGAGAAGCAAATATCTCGTGAAGCTTGGTCATATCATTCAAAACAATGCTCAATGATGGTATGTAAAACTGATTGATTTTGTTCCTAGTGAAAGGAGGCCACTGAGCAAGACAGGAAAAAGATAGAGGCTGTAGCTTCACAAGGATCTGTTCCAGATGGGCACACAGAAAAATATGATGCAGAAAATAGGGATAAAAAACAATGGAGGCAGAACCTTGTATTTCCACTCAGTCTCCTGTATTTGATCACAAAACAATAACAACAGAACAGGTGTGTGTGTGTGTGTGTGTGTGTGTGTGAGAGAGAGAGAGAGAGAGAGAGAGAGAGAGAGAGAGAGAGAGATGACCTTTACAAACTGAAAATCTATATATGCACCAGTCCTGGTTGCTGCCAGAATTATGATCCCAATCCACTTTGTTCCTCGGCTCAATGTATTTAGACATACTGTTAATGGGACATGTCAAATGAGCATGCAAAATCCATCACAGGATGATTTAAAATAGCTTTGGTTGATAATTTGGTTCCTTTTGCTATTCATGTGAGTGTGGTTGCAACTGAGTAGTATTCTACTACCCATTGCAATAGTCCGTGAGCAACAAGTAATGATCCTCTCTGGTTGTAGTTGCTTGTTTTCAACACTGCCCGTATCATCTAGAAATACTCCCTTTAGTTTGAAAGTTAAGATCACAATTATGCACTGCATTTCATGAACTCCAATGTCACTTTCCACCTCATGATGCGACTGATCATGTTCTAAAAACTAATGACTCACCACACAGCATATTCTGTTAAGTCATGAAGTTGGGGAACTTCACCACTCTATTCAAACTTAAGTGAACACTTTCATCAACCACTAACAACTCTGGTCTACAAATACTTGAAATATATCTCACTTATAAGTAATGTTTATAACTGACAAGTCTAAGTAAGAAGATAACTATTACGTGAAAAGGTTCGATTTTTGCACACCTTACAGTCCGATATCTTTACTGAATAAAGGATCAAATTTCTTTTCATTATTTGCCCTAGTTACTCTGCTGGATCAAATTAAGCAAAATATCCATGAAATTTTGAAGAGTTCACAGAGGCAAAAACACACTGCGTAGCCTTTGTTTACAGTTGATTTTAGCTTGTACATTGCTGTATATGAAATGTAGATAAGATATCAAAATTTTATTTAAAACTGAGAGCACAATATCTCATTTCATTCTCAAGATACTAGTTTTTATATCTGGCAGACACCTGCGCATGGTGTGCCCAATTCCACTCTTGCACATAGGGAATCATGTCATCATAAAAATCAACATATTTCATAAACTGTTCAAAGTAGCAAAATGAGGTTTTCTGCACATGATGACACACAATGAGGCATGTATGTTGTATGATAAATATTCAAAACTGATTGCCCAAGATAGGCAAGTAACTTGTTTGCAGTACTGAGAGGGTCAGCAGAATGGGATGCATACACACATCGATAGCACTTAAGGAAAACCCAGAGGCCACATTTGAACATGCCCTCTACACCTGGGGAGTGGCATAACACGATGAGTTAAACTGTCCACAGCAAAGGGTTAATATAACAATATACGCAAGTTACCAAACTCATTGGTTAAATTTGCAAGTACAGCGAAAATACGCCGCATAACCAATCCTGCAATAGATAATTAGCAAATGTTTTGTGAGAGTACTGAAACAGAACTGCATATTACAACCTAATGCTTTTAAAAATTACAGTGTTAATATAATCAAGTTCAATGTTATCCTCCGGCTTTCACAGATGCTGGGCTAACAAGTGTTCCATTGTATACAGAGCATTCAACAGAAGTATGACAGTGTATCAGAAATCATATTCACAATCCTAATGATCATCATCAGTGTGGACATTTTTGTGCCCTACTTAGCACGTCACTCTTGTAAAGAATTCAAACACCTACTAAAAGAATCAACTTTGCATTTCAGTTTTTATTTAAGAAAATTGTACGGAAATTGTAGCAAACTATAATCATACTATGCAATCAAGAAGCTGATGCATGTTTTTAATTATCTAAATACTGAATCTCAAATGACTTAGACAATCTAAAATTTGTTCAAAATGTTCCTTTCGAAACTGTTCACATGTCATTAATGCCTAGAATAGGCTGTTCCATCTCGAATGCTCACGTGCGCGCAGCCAGGCATTCGCAGGTTGCAGTGGACAGTGCGAACAGTCAGCAGCCGAGCTGTAATGTGCGCTCTGTACAGCCCCGGCCTTGTCGACAGTGATATCCATGTGGTTCGCATATGTGCAGAACTTGCAATAGAGAGCTATCTGCAGGTAGCCTATACTAGTTGCACCTGCAGGTGAGTGGGCTGATGGGTGCCCCCATGTGCCTAGGCCGCATGGGGCAGTATTGGAACAGCCTAATCTAGAACAACTTATAAAACTGTTTCACAATTCTTGCAAATATTTTTATAAAATCTCTCATTTTTAGAAGTTTTTAATTACATGAGAAGTATTTAAGGGAAGTTAGGAATCAAAAATGAAGCTCACATAAAAATGTTCATAAATTTAAAAAATCTCTTTCTGGCAATTGATGTAGAAGAAATAAAATATCCTGTGATTCTAATAAACCAAATGCAGTGAGCTCCTGTCTGAAATACATCACAGTACAAGCAAATCACTGAAACAAAATAGTTTCATTCATTTAATGAAGAGTTGCACATTTCCATTTATATTTATTACCCTATTTCTTACAACATATGCAACAGAAACAAGTATGATGTTTCTTCGTATATGAATAAAGATAACTCGCTTCAGGTTAATGTACACAATCATCACCTGATATTTTTTATTTTTATTTCTATGTCAGAATTTCTTCAATCAATGAGAAATAGGACAAGTGCTTGCCACTCAAATATGAGAAAAAGGAGACAGGTACCTGTCAAAAAAAACTTGCAAAGCTGGAAAATTTAAGATTTTGTAAACATACACTGCAAAAACACATGGAAGAAAAAAAAAAAAAAAAAAAAAAAAAAAAAAAAAAAAAAAAAAAAAAAAAGGAAGAAGCAAACTTTCAAAATTTAGTTACAGAAATATTTATAAACAGGGAACCCACATCATGAACTCTTAAAAAATCTCCCAGGTATAGCTACCTCATAATTCCTTTTATCTGACTTTTTAATTAAAGAATGAAATTAAAAAGATAAATTTGACAATATTCAGACTTAGGATGATATGTTTTAATATTTTAGCAAAATGCGTTGCGTCAGACATTCAGTTACTTATTGCCAGAAAACAATATACTTACCACTGGATTCTCCGTGTTCATCCTGAGAACGTAATGGTCGAGAGATACTCTTGCGTTTAGAAGGAGAATGTTTCAGTGCTGAAAGAGTATAAGACATGCATAAATACATAACATTTTTGCCAAAACTCTTGATATCTGGTGGTGCGACAAAAATTTAATTTAAGATGCAGTGCTGTAAATACTTCATAGTACTTTGGAAAGAACAATTTATGTCCCACACAGTTTTTAAAGAGGGTGCACACATAAGAATGAAATATTTGCTATATATACTTTCTGATTTGTGCCACAATGTATATTAAGACTACCTATTCTTTTGGGAACTGATTTAAAAGCAAATGAAATTAGACTTCTAAATCCCTTGATGTTCCACCCTATGTGAATGTTCACACACAAAGAAAATAAAACCCCATTTAATGAAGATAAACCAAATTTGTACCTATTAGATGGCAAAAAGATTTATACTTTTCTCAATTTTCACATGAAGGATGTAGACTAATACATGAGAAAATCTGGGCTATTTAACCCCTAAGATTATAATCCTGAGGTGCAATGAAGAAATACCATGACATTTGAGTGACTAACAGTGACAGACACATGGCAGCAATTTGTTATAATTTCACATTGTCCAATACTTTTGTGTTTGACTCTACACTCAATTAGTGGACAACAGGTCCACAAGTATTACATTTACTATTAATGTATTTTGGGCCTCGAGAGAGCAAGGAATGTGGTATCTACAATATTCCTTGATTTTCTTGAAAAGGCATTTGACTTCACCGAAAGTTTCTTCCCAGGCATCTGAAGCAAAGTCATATGTTTCACAGCATGTGGTCACGTCAGTTCTCTCACACCATCTAATTACGTATTTTCCTCATGTTCAGATAAAGAAGGAATATAAGAACATTTGACAAATGCAATGATTTTCTATTCTGTGAACACCCCCCCCCCCCCCCCCCCCACACACACACACACTTTTTTTAACTTGCCTCCTGCAGGAAAAGCCCGATATAATTAAGATGCATGGTACACACATTTCAACCTCAGCATCTGTACACATAGTCCCCTTTCACCAAAAGGGAAATGCACAAAACATTTTGTTCACAAACAGACTTCATCTTCAGCTCTACAGTACAATATGGTAAGCTAACCCTGCGGTTGAACTATGAAAGACAACAGGTATTACAATTCTAGGATTTGCAGTTTGAGGCTCAGGTATTACTTTTTTCTGTTTTTATAAAACAGTTATTTTCATTCTATTGTGAAGATATTGTTCCCCAGTTTTATATAAATATAACTGTATCCGAGATTGCAATCAAATCCGTACAGTTATTGGTAATGCACAATCATTTTAATGATAACTGCTTCTTGTAGACTTTTTCTGTATCTGTTGTTATTATCAACAGTACAAAAATTAAAAAGAAGAATATCAAAGTCATCAATCTTCATCGCTCAATGTCATTACCAATACATAACATTTCTGCTGACAATGACAAGTATTTGCACCATGATACAGGAAGTACTGTGTTTCCCTACTAAGCAATTTACTATGAAATTATAGTTCCATACAGCTCATCAACAACAAACTTGAGGGATAGTGAATTTCTTTTGTGATTTTCTAATAGCACAGCTACTGCACACTTTCCTAGCAGCAACTGCAATGTAAAAAAGGTATATTAGAGACGAAAACAAAGAGAATGAGGATACACAGTATTCCAAGCTATTGGAAAATGGTGAAAGTTATTTCCAATTTCAAGAAGGTCATCAGAGAGATGTGCAGAACTACAGGCTATATATTTTTGACAACCTGGTTTAGAATTATGTAATACATTTTATGCTTATGTATTATGATCTTTGTGGAGACTGAAAATCTCCTTTGTAGAGACCAATAAGACTTCTATGAACAGTGGGCCTGTGAAATTGAAGTCACATCATGCAAGAGATCCAGGTAGCAGAAAATGACAATAGCCATGGTGAGGTTTTCAACATCTGGAAGGTGTCTGATCTGTTCCATTCTATAGTTTACTGAAGAAAATCTACAGCTAAAGAAAACTTCACCAGTTTTGTGACTGATTTGAGAACATCCTCACAGATAGAAATCAGATTATCATTTTTAATGCAGAGAATTCATCAAATACGTAAGTAATTTTGGGCGTACCCAAAGGCAGTTTTACAGCATCATTACACCAGAATCTTCACTAGGCTGAATGCACAAGATAAGGCTTTGTACAGGGAAGCTGCAATGACAGAATATTTCAGTGTAATACAGGAGATTCTGTACCAATGAACCTTTGGTACAAGGAGTGGTAGTTGACTCAGAACATAGATGAATGTAGCATATTGCACACAGATGTTAGAAAGACCCGTCAATGTTCCATTACACAATTAGGGGATCAATCAGACATTGTGCAGGACTGGTTTGTGATTCTACTAAACTGTGACTCGTATGGCAGTGATCTTATGTAGCACAGTGCTCGTTGATGGCCTTACTAAAAATTCACCACCATCAAGGAATATTTAGCAACTTTTAAAATATTTCAAACAGTCATAAGTCTATGTCTGGCCAAAATTATTATTCATAAGCTTGCTTAACACTGTTTCTGTGGCAATAATCCAAGTTTGAAATGCATACACCATGGTCTGCCCCACTAATTTTTACATACCAACAATCTTAAAAACACTTAACAATATGAAGTATTTAGATCACACTAACTACATCACTTGGCATCAAGCCAGCAAGCTGTTTCGTGAACAGCGATAGGATTCACAGGGAGACAAGCAAGAACATTCTAAAGACAGCAAATTTAATTCAAAAAGGTCAATCCTGCAAATCGTTCCCATTATATTCAACTGCATTACTCTATCAAATTCCTCCAGCAATGACATTATGATTAGACAAGCATAGTACCGCTCCAAAGATGGAGTAAAAAAACTAGCATACCACCCTTCTGACCCAGCACATCTATAATGTAATATCATGATTAAAACTAATCTACATTTAAAAATAAAGGAACAATGACCTTCTCAGCTCCTCAACTACACATAAGGAAATAAATAATTTCCACACAACAATCGTCATCTTTGACACAGTAGTGTGATTAATAGTATTAAAGCTATTGATCTCAATACCAATCCTGGAGTAAGCAGAGATCCCTCTCTTGAAATAGAAGAAAGAAAAAGAGGGGAACCAACATGCAAAAAGAATGCCAATACTTTGCTTGACTTTATTGTCCTTGGTTTCTCAACCAGTCTCTCTTGTTTTCATAGCGATTTTATAGCAAGTAAAAATAATACGAATGAATTCACAACTTCCGAGTTGCTCAGTTTTCTTATAGAACATTACATGTAAAGTACATTCATGCTGTAAATTACTAATATGAAACTGAACAAACATGTTGAATAATTTAACAGACACACATGCAACATGCAATAGAATAAAAGTGAGCATATAACTGAAGACATTAAAAATATTTACTTGAAGACATATAACACACAAATCAGAAATTAAATACCTACATATATGATAACATTTTACTTGTAAAATCAAATGAAAACACACAAACCATAGCAGTCTTGCTTTGTGACTTGCATCTACAGAAGCATATCACTGTTTTTACTTGTGGAATGTAATAAATTAACTGCACAGACTGTCAAGTTCTTAGCCACAAGCTGTTCTCTTCAGAAGGGCGAGTCATCTTCACATGTGAAGCTTTATACTATTTCAAGTGGCAGAGGCATCTAGGATTGTGTAAATACCAGACAAATTGGAGAGGTTAGCTACTGCCCTTAAACTCCAGTGCAGATACTCTATACTGCTTCTCTGAGAACATGTGATTTAGCAAATAAATAAACTTCTTACAGTACAGCACATTTGCATATGTGACATCTATTTCTCCAGCAGAATATTATTTGCATGTGATACCGTATTACTGTGTCAATACAGTTGGTGATTCAACTTTATTTTTCCTTTTAATGCCATCTTACCAAAAGAGAACAGCTTAAGCAACAGATAACATGCACAACTTCACATTTCTTAAACAAAAAACAATAATGGTGTTCTGCCTGGAACATCAAACTTCATATCAGGATAAGGCGACTAAGATCACTCGAGAAATCATTCGAAGCAAATATTTTCAGAGACGATTCATCATTTAAAATACACAACTGGCACATGCTTCATATAGCTGTTTAAAATGTCATCATATTCTCAAACACAATAAACATGAAAAACACTCCATCACCCACTTTTCCCTTATATATGTAAGTTAGTTTTTACTGACACCAGTTACAGAAAAAATACAAATAGATAGTCCTACCAACAACTGAACAAAGTTACTTGTGTTAGTCCTTGTCACAGTAAGATGGTTTCCATGATTTCGAGTGATGACATGCTGTTAAGTATATCTTCAAAGTTGTTTCAGTGACACCAAATACATCAATACAGTACAATTTGAACAACAATGTGTAAATATTGTAATAGAAAATTCTTACAAAATATTAATCCTTCTGAATCATTTCCACATGCCGTGCAGTCAAAAACAACTATCTTAACAACAATCATACTTTGCTCTGTGGCAACTGGCTGATTTTACAAAGTGATGTCAGCAAAAAACCTGCAGAAGCTGATAATGTGATGTGTGGGTTTTAATCATTAGAATATATGGTAAATTTAGCAATATCATACTGCAGGAAGGTCTACTTTGTTCATAGTTTCTCTCTCTCTCTCTCTCTCTCTCTCTCTCTCTCAAACACACACACACACACACACACACACACACACACGGAGCAAATGTACAAAACTGATTCGCCAGGAGGCCTCAGGGTATAGACAATACATATGTCCTTCAACACAAACTGCAAATGTTTACTATCAAACTGAAGATGAACCGTAACATTTAATCTTTCTGCATACTAGTTTGGGTGGTACCTCTATTTGGGGACCTAACAACCTTCCTTACTCTTCCATATGAGGCAAGTTGCTTTTGACATACTGCAAATGATTATTTCTTTATTAATTCCTCGTGTTCTTCAAGCTGCAAGTGAATCAGCAAAAATGTTTCAAATTGTGGAAGCACATAAAAACTTTCAAAGTCAGACTTTAACATGGTTTTGGCATTTCCCATTTCACTAAATTTAATCACATTTTAGATGAAAGGCTGTAAATGTGTCATAAATGAAGCCCAGAGAAATAACCGAGTTTGAAGTCTTGAAGTAAACTAGAGAAAAGAATTTAAATAATAAACAGTCTTTTATGGACCAAAATTGCACTGGAACATTCCAAATTTTATCTCATATACAATGTTGCTGTTAAATATATTTTTCTTGCTGTACAAGGCATTTAATCATATGGAGAAATAGTACTTTTAACTTTGACGTACCTCCAAATACATTTAAAATTCACCCCACTTAAGGTGAGAAACAAAGAACTCATATTGACAGTGTTATTTCTATGAAGCAAGAAAAAACATCACAGTACACTTGAAACTAAGCTATTATCATTTTAATTGTAGTGTCAACTGCACAGTACATACCACTGTAGTGGGAGAGATGGGGTGTGGTCAGGAGAGAATGGAACAAGTGGCAGGGTGAGACTGTTGGGGCGGGGTAGGGGGGTAATGGCTGAGAGAGGAAATGTAGAAGAAATAAAAATATTGATTTACTTCTTTATCAGTTGAAAAGCACTGTCAATAATTATATCTGTAGGGATGGAACAATCACTTCGAGCAAAAACATTAGTGAAGATTATCAAAGTGAGCAAAGTACTCTATAATTAGGGGATACAAACTTGATGAAAGATGTAACTGTAAATGACAGCCATAAAAGACAGCTCAAAACTGGTGATCCATTGACACTGACATAATTACACATGGAGCACTAGCTGTTCTTTGAAAAGGATGAGGGAATGTATTAGATATAACCATGGCCCTCTTAAGCAACAATATGGGTGATATAGGGAGACCATGGAAAACCTACATTATGATAGAATGGTGGGCACTAAAACCCGCTCCTATAACCTACAAGTCCAGTGTGTTAACCATCTCATCTCGTAGATGAGACTTCTGTGTAAGATAATGTAAACTGGTAAGTAAATAAAGTGATAGCATACATCAATCATACTTTGATCATTTAAAAAAAAAAAAAAAAGAAAAATGGTTTGATGGTGATACTGTCAGTGCGTTCAAGCAGAATATACTTCTGCATGACTGAGCAATATTTCAGCTTCTTGGTGAATATGACATCATCTCTTCCTTTCTTATTGAAATATTCTTTTCCTTCTATCCAGGGTATTTATGAAATACTATTCTACCATGTTACATAATATGGACATAACTTCACAGTACGTTAAAATCCGAAATCAGCTTATGATGTCAATTCATAATAAGAATAAAAACATGATAACAGGTACTGTAGATGAAAATTTTGTAGATATATAGTGAATGACAACTTGTAAATAACCTGAAAATCTGCACAAAGACATTCTGTTGCTCCTGCCCTGATCATAAAACTTAAATTTCATGACAATCACGCTACTTCCATCATAAACTCCGTAATAATTTTGTAATGCATGTTTTCTTCTATCAAAATTACTTGCATGCTGTATATGGCACGCAAAATTTTAGAATGCAGTGACCTATAAAACTGTGGTAAACCAGTTACAATACACCAATATATTTACAGTGAAGAATTGATTGTCACCTATTCACTAAATAATGGCAGTGCATTAATGTATCAATCTGGAGCTGTGTTGCTAAAACAATGATAGTAGTGGTAGTTTTGTTTTTTACCGACACTGAACAACAATCCAAAAAATATTTTGTTTACACGTAAACTCACTCAACACACATGTTAATGTAAAACATCCGCTGCAGTTTAGTAACAGAAATATTAATGAGCAAAGGGTGAAAAGGCATAGACTATAAGTGATTAGAAGCAGTTTTCAGTTATTCTGCTGGGAAAAAAACTACATTGCTATTGAGACAGAAGAAAAAAATTTACTACCTGCTGTCTCATCTACTGCCTAATTTACCTTCTTGTTACTATTATTTAGTTGAAATAATTTCCATGCTAATATGTACAGTGTAAGAGTACAAATATATCATGCACAGAAGCTGACAGAGCTAGTAAGTAGCATACCTATGTAGCTGGTAACCAACGTACGAAACTTGCGATGATTGCCTTTAATTTCCGGCAAATCCACTGGTTAAAAGTATTCGCAGCACAGGACAGAGACAGACAGAAAGAAAGAGAAAGGGGAAAATATAGTTTACTGAGCCAGACTACAACACCTTCAAAGATTCAGAAAATAAAATTTGCTGTAATGTTCACTAGAAGAAGCAATATGAATTTACAAAAAGGAAGGTGTAAATATTATATTTTGTGTGTTCGGCTTTTCTCACTAAAATACGCTTTGTTGTAAACATAAATACTATCAACAACTTTGAATAAATTAAGCATGTTTATAATTTCAGACCGAACTTTATGAAAACAAAGCTAATGCCTTCAGGTATTACAACAGAATTCAAAAGAAAATGGGGAACCTTGATGTCATAGATGCTACCAAGAAACAATCTTTCTATCATGCTATTTAGACAGTACTTGTTTGTGATTTTATTACTGAAATTAACATGGTAAATAAATGTTAAAAGAAATTTACTAATCAAAACTTCACTTCATTTTCTAAATAATGTGTCTTGCACATAAGAGAGAGTCTAAAAACATGTTACCTTATGAAAAAATGTCTTATATTATTCAATATTACAACACAGTATAGGCACTGATGAGACTACCACCATACAAATCCCCGTCATTAAAATATCACATCTCCACCTTGTGCAGAATATTCAGAGTTTTGGTTAACACAATGACGAAGTTTGAAATTTTCTTTCTGCTGCTAATTAACATTATCCCAAGATACTTCACACAACAGAATGGCATTTAGGCATTTATAACTACATGACAGACAGAAAATAAGTGCAAACAAATTTTACATTACAAAATAGATCAAATTATTATTAAACACCATTTTACATGTCACCTATAAGGAAAAGGGACTGGCTACTCAGTACCACAATGCTGACTCTCTCTCTCTCTCTCTCTCTCTCTCTCTCTCTCTCGCTCTCTCTACACACACTCTTTTCCTCACTTCACAGATACAATGCAACAACAATGAATTCTACACTATTCAAAGACTTGGCAATTACAATCAAACATTTTTACAGGGGCTACTCTAAAAGCAATTTATTGTGGCACACAATTTTCAACAGTGTCTGAAAGTAATTAAGAAAATACACAACTTATTGATATAAATGACTGAAAGAAAGTTCTCTCCTGCTACCCTTTTTACTTTTACTCAGCACCCCAACATTATAAGTGGTTATCGGTAATTCACTAGGCATTTCAGAGTGATTTCTTTTTTTCTATGTGAGAACTATAAGAGAGGGTACTTTGTGTTACAACAGAAATTATAAAATAAGTAAAGGTAATCACTCAGTGCTTATTAGAGACAGTGAGCAGTTGTCAGGCACAAACAGAATTGAAAAATGTTGTTAAGCTTTCAACTATTTAATACTTCAACTGCATCTTTGCTTTTCTTCTATCATCCATGCCTGTTCTCTCCTCTATTTTTATTGTTTTTCTCATTTCGAGCTACCCATTTACTTTATATTTTATGAACACGCACTCTGTGATGTCCAGTCAATAAACACTTACAATGTTGTAATTACAGTGATGAAAGACAATTTCGAATAAGCTCTGTGGTGTGTTAGGTTGGCTGGTGGTACAACAACACCAACAACGACAACAACAACACCAACAACGACAACAACAACAACGACAACAAGAGCAGTCTGGCGACACAGTTTACATAAGACTGACAGAGTGTTAGATGTATCAAGAGCAATAGTGCGACAGAAAGACTGAGCAGCAATCTGCGGCTGTTTGCTTATGATGCTGTGGTGTTCAGGAAGGCGTCATCGTCGAGTGACTGTAGAGGGATACGAGGTGACTTAAACAAAGTTTCTAGTTTGTGTTAGGAATGGCAGCTAGCTCTAAATGTAGAAAAGTGTACGTTAATAGATGTACATGTATAAATCAAACACATCCTTTACAACTCATAGTAAAAGAACTGAAAAATTAATAATAATGAAGATCAGTTACTGGCGACTGGAACTGCTAACACTGAAGAGAGTTATATTAAAGAACTGCAGAAACAATACAATACAGAGTGATACCTGAACACAATTTAACATCACATGCAGTATATTTCTGTAATCATAGTTTGATACGAGGGAGGGAGGGGGGGGGAGGGAGAGAGAGAGAGAGAGAGAGAGAGAGAGAGAGAGAGAGAGAGAGAGAGAGAGAGAATAATGAAAATTATATTTGTAATCAGGGACTGTTTCCTAAAAGGGATCTTTCTGCCTAATTATGAAACACACACAAATGCACTTCGTGAAAGTGTATCAGTATTCTGTTATCAAAACCCTTTGCATTCTAGAGTCTTTACAAATTTTTATTTCTTAAATTTCTCAGACTGTAGGGATATATCATCTTAATTTTTGTGGGTAGGCATTCAAGATTACAATGGAATGATATCTGGAACTATCTTTGCTGCAACCCATTTGTGTAAAAATAGCAACTGTAAGTACACTACTGGCCATTAAAATTGCTACACCACGAAGATGACATGCTACAGATGCGAAATTTAACCAACAGGCAGAAGATGCTGTGATACACAAACGATTAGCTTTTCAGAGCCTTCACACAAGGTTGGCGCCGGTGGCGACACCTACAACGTGCCGACATGAGGAAAGTTTCCAACCGATTTCTCATACACAAACAGCAATTGACCGGCGTTCCCTGGTGAAACGTTGTTGTGATGCCTTGTGTAAGGAGGAGAAATGCGTACCATCACCTTTCCGACTTTGATAAAGGTCGGATTGTAGCCTATCGCGATTGCAGTTTATCATATCGCGACATTGCTGCTCGCGTTGGTCGAGACCCAATGACTGTTAGCAGAGTATGCAATCGATGGGTTCAGGAGGGTAATATGGAACGCCGTGCTGGATCCCAATGGCCTCGTATCACTAGCAGTCGAGATGACTGTAATGGATCGTGCAGCTACGTCTCGATCCCTGACTCAACAGATGGGGACATTTGCAGGACAACAACCATCTGCATGAACAGTTCGACGATGTTTGTAGCAGAATGGACTATCCGCTCAGAAATCATGGATGCGGTTACCCTTGACGCTGCATCAGACAGGAGCTCTTGTGATGGTGTACTCAACGAGGTACCTGGGTGCACGAATGGCAAAACGTCATTTTTTCGGATGAATCCAGGTTCTGTTTACAGCATCATGAAGGTCGCATCCATGTTTGGCGACATCACGGTGAACACACATTGGAAGCGTGTATTTGTCATCGCCATACTGGTGTATCACCTGGCGTGATGGAATGGGGTGCCATTGGTTACACGTCTCGGTCACCTCTTGTTCGCATTGACGGCACTTTGAACAGTGGACGTTACATTTCAGATGTGTTACCGACACATGGCTCTACCCTTCATTCGATCCCTGCGAAACCCTACATTTCAGCAGGATAATGCATGACCGCGTGTTGCAGGTCCTGTACGGGCCTTTCTGGATACAGAAAATGTTTGACTGCTGCCCTGGCCAGCACATTCTCCAGATCTCTCACAAATTGAAAACGTCTGGTGAATAGTGGCCAAGCAACTGGCCCGTCACAATACGCCAGGCACTACTCTTGATGATCTGTGGTATCGTGTTGAAGCTGCATGGGCAGCTGTACCTGTACACGTCATCCGAGTTCCGACTCAATGCCCAGGCATCTCAAGGCCATTATTACGGCCAGAGGTGGTTGTTCCGTGTACCGATTTCTCAGAATCTGTGCACCCAAATTGCATGAAAATGTAATCACATGTCAGTTCTAGTATCATATATTTGTCCAATGAACCCCCTTTAACATAAAAAAATGGTTCAAATGGCTCTGAGCACTATGGGACTTAACTGCTGAGGTCATCAGTCTCCCCACCCCCCACCCCATTTCTCATCTGCATTTACCCTTGGTGTAGCAATTTTAATGGCCAGTAGTGTATATCACAAAAGAAGAAGAAATTAGAAAATGGGTACAAACAACAAACAGCCAAAAGTAAACAACTCCTGTAAAAAAAATTGTCAATTTAAACAATATCATACAGGTAGTGTAAAGAGGCTAAAACCTTCTCCTGACAGTCCTGAGCTGTTTTAACTGTTAAAAGCCTGACAGGAGTTTGTGGACCTTGTATTCGGACAATTTGAAAATTTTGTACTTCTCTGTGAAACCTGAACATTTTTTAGGAGTGTCTTTATAGAAAAACAGAGCACCTTCAAGAGATGGAGCAAGAGGTTAAGTTCAAGAGGTGGAGTGATATGGGGCCAAGATCACTGTTAGGAGGTGGCAGGTGAGTATGAACCCAGGCTAGGGAAGCGGGAAGAGGGGATGAGGCAGCAGGCAAATATAGAAGAATATCCTTAACAATATATCCTTAACAAGTGAAGTTTCTGAAATACATTTTAACTTTATATAAGATCTACTAAGAAGACTCACAGGATAACTCCTGAATAATTTCATTATAAAAGGTATGGGTTGTGATTTCGAGTATGGGGTTGCAGGTGGATAAGTCTGACATTGCCTTTGCCCCATTTATACCTATCCATTTATGCAATGTACCCAATAGCTAAAACTCTATTAGTTTAACTGTAGTTATTAACACCAAGAATGTTTCACTGAAATAAAGATAAACTGTGAGCAAATTTATTGAGGACGGTCAGTAAATCAGTTTTTCAAATAAATTACTCCAGCACTTAGATGGTTCAGGAGGATCCATATGAGTATATTCAGAGCTATGGATGTTCTTTTCTTAGGCTGTATGTCACTCGCCACTTGAAGCAAATGTTGCTGTAGAATGAAAACTAATAGAGGACGGACAGTGTGTGTTACATTGCCTAGTAAAGCAAGAGTCAGTTGTGCGCCAGTATGTCAATCAGCCTGGAAGACCAATGTTAAAAAGAAGAATCTTTAATTTTCCTGGGTACAGCATTCCTCAAAGTAGAAGCAGACTTCACATAGCATATCAAAGTGCTCACTAAGTGAAAAAAAGAGGTTTCATTAATAATATTTTATGTAATATGGATACAAAGTGGTTATAACTGAGTGTGTACCTTCCAAAGTCCATAAATCCCACTCTTTCGGAAAAAAAAAATGGTTACTTGTTTTCTTCACTACATGCAGTGTTGGTGCTTAGCTCACGAAATGAAAGGTCATTAATTCCACGTCACAAGGCACCAGTATATCTATCACAAGTAAGTACTGACTACTTAGCTCTAGTATTCTTCAAAAATTTTTCAGCATCCTCCCTGTAGCTTAGATTTTAGTTTGTATCACTTTGTCTCACTTCTACAAGTTGTGACTCAGTTGAGAGGTATGGGATGATTATCTTTTTCCTAACATCCACTGAACAAATGTCTTCCAGTACCATTGCGCAAAAGAAAACAAGGCATCTGTTACAAGCAGTTCAGAGAGGAGTTGGAAAAGAAATATGAAGGTAGGCGACCACGGAAAACAAGCAGCTGAAATCTCTCAGATCTGTGCCCATAATTTGACCTCAAATTTACTTAAAATGGTATCTGGAACATGCAGTATCAAGTGTAAAAATGCTCTCCAAACACCACATGAGTAGGTAAATTCAACTCTCTGTAACACATCCACTTTCCCTCTTTCATATCACCGCTATTTTAACATCAAGATTATCACATTCAGTATGATGAAGATATATAAAAAGCATCAGTCTACTCTGTACCTGTGACAAGAATCCATTGATGAAATTCTCCAACACCTGCAGAATCATGACTATGAAACTACTAATGTACAGTAGCATTTGTGAAAATTTCAACATTCAAAGAGAATGGGTGAAATGAATCCAAATTCTGAAAATGTATAAAGCAGTTTACAAGTAACATACAGCTAAGGTTACAAGGAGATGGCACACACACATTCTCGGTAACACGCACTTTTGTATGACTGGAAAGGTAAGAGTTTCACCAGCATCAGTTAGTTAACTGCCAAAGAGGAAAATGTTTAAGCAAGAGTCAGTACTGTGATTACATAGATTTTTTTTGGAGTAATGCTTGTTGATGTTCTTCATGGGTATGTGGCCGGGTATCATCATCCTGGCGACATGATATTTCGATGGTGTAACTGGCCGCCACCTCCAGGGGAGATTGCAGATGCACAATCACACTGGAACTGATGTAACATCAAGTATAGCAGTTCCTTTATGCCACAGGAACAGGCCGCTGCATGTGCACGAGAAGCGAAAGGGCTACCCTCTGTGAAGCGAAGAATTGCAGTGAATTACAAATTAAGGTGCACCAGGTTGACAACCAGACTACTGTTATTTTATATCTGATCAAATAAGATGCAACATCTTGTTTAAAGGAAAACCTTTACCTCTATTAATAATGTCATCGGATAATCTTATTTCCATGGACTCCTGAAGTACACAATCCCCATAACGGGAAGTCAGAGCGATAGCTTGGGTCCTTTTAAATGATATATTATGCCCTTCATTGAGACAATGTTCGACAACAGTAGATTTTTCAGGCTGGAGCAAATGTGTGTGATATTGATGTTCCACATATTGCTCTGTCCAATATAAGCCTTTCCACAATGATGAGGAATTTTATACACCCACCCTTCATTAATCCCGAACCATCTTTAACAGATCCAAGAAGGGTTCTAGTTTTGGTCAAATGCAAAAGGACACTTTTAACATTTTATTTTCTGAGGATTCTTGAAATTTTTGAAGACATACTTCCTTCAAAGGGTAAAAAAGCAACTGATCTACAAGTGTCCATTAATGAAAAGCACGAACAAGCGAACTGAAAAGCACAAACAGTTTGATGATCAGTATATCCATTTTGCCTGAAAACGAAATGATGGTGAAGAGAGCTTATGCTATTTCAGATTCTGATAATTTGATGCAGGAACTGGATTATCTTAAGGTTGTTTTCAAATCAAATGGATACACTGATCATCAAATTGATTGTGCTTTTCAATTTGCTCATTCGTACATTTCAACAATGAACGCTTGTAAATCAGTTACTTTTTTTACCTTTTGCAGGAAGTACTTCTTAGAAAATTTCAAGAATCCTCAGAAAACACAATATTAAAGGTGTCCTTTTGCCCTTGGTCAAAACTAGGGCCCTTCTAGGATCTGTCAAAGATGATTCAGACTGGGGTATATAAAATTCGCTGTCATTGCAGAAAGGCTTATATTGGATTGACTATTTGCACACTTCATGAGCAATATGTGGAACATTAACATCACACACATTTGCTGCAGTCTGAAAAATGTGCCTTTGCTGAACAAGGTCTTGATGAAGGACATAATATGTCATTTAGAGATATGCAAATTATTGCTCTGGCTTCCCATTACTGGGATTGTGTACTTCAGGAATCCATCAAAGTAAGATTAGCCAAAGACATTATTAATAGAGATAAAGGTTTCTTTCGCAGAGGGCAGCCATTTCGCTTCTTGTGCACACGCAGTGGCCTTTTCTTGGGGTATAAAGGAGACACTGAATCTGATGTTACCTCAGTTTCAGCATGACTGTGCACCTGCAATATCACCTAAAGATAGCAGCCAGTTAGACCATCAAAATACCGTGTCATCAGGACGATGAAATTAGGCTGTGAAGAGCATCATCAAGAGCCAGTACTTCTCCCCTGATGTCAAAGTGCACAATGTCAGTATGAGAGTCTAAATGGGTTTTATCTTACTATGTCATTCTCACTCATACAGCACATTGTTGAAACAGTGATGCATCTGTGGAATCAGTGGCTATACATGGGCGATACACAAAGGGTACTGCACCAAGCCACAATAGGACCACAGCACAAGATGAATGTCATCTTATCTACATGGCTGTAACAAAACATTAGAAGAACCAGTATTTGAAGAAGACGATGCAACTGTTATGCTGTCATCATTGTATACAGAACCCAAAGATTATAAGAATATGGTGAGAGAGATTAGGGCACATACAGAGTTATAGAGACAGCCACTTCTACCTGGCTCAATAAAGGAGTGGAATAGGACAGAAAATAGAAAATATTGCTACAATGTACCCTCTAACATGCACTGTACAGTGACTTACTTAGTATATATATATATATATATATGTCTGCTTGTGTCTGTATATGTGTGGATGGATATGTGTGTGTGTGCGCGAGTGTATACCCGTCCTTTTTTCCCCCTAAGGTAAGTCTTTCCGCTCCCGGGATTGGAATGACTCCTTACCCTATCCCTTAAAACTCACATCCTTTCGTCTTTCCCTCTCCTTCCCTCTTTCCTGATGAGGCAACAGTTTGTTGCGAAAGCTTGAATTTTGTGTGTATGTTTGTGTTTGTTTGTGTGTCTGTCGACCTGCCAGCACTTTCATTTGGTAAGTCACATCATCTTTGTTTTGAAAAAATGGCAACACCAAAAAATAATTACCATAATGTAAAATAATTAAATTTCGGGAATACATTTGTCTATGTAACATATTTAAATGATTAACATTGCAAGATCACAGGTTAATGTAACTGTGAGATAAGCCACTGAAAATGTGAAATGCTGGTACATTAATAACTGGGGTAACTGCTAGAATATTGAATGCAAGCATGCAAATGGTAGGAAAACAGTGACTGGAATGCTGTTTGTGAATGGCAGCACAACACGTCAAATCACCAGACTGAGGTACAAATTTGGAGTCAGAGTGTGTAGGATAACCATGAGAGTGCTTCTGCTGTCATATAAAATCCTATCCCAGATCCCATAGCTCCAGGTGTAGGTGCCAGTGTGTCTAGCGCACAGACTAGTTGGTTGCATGCCCTCAACTGGCCTCCCACTAACCAACACATGGGTCATTACTGACACCAAGGCAGAACCAACTTTCATCAGAAAACACAACACACCTCCATCTTGCCCTCCAATGAGCTCTTGCTTGACTCCATTGAAGTTGCAAACAGCAGTGGTTTGGAGCCAGTGGAATGTACGATACAGGACATTTGGCTCACAGTTGTCCCTGAAGTAACTGATCCGAAACAGTTCATTGTGTCACTGTGATGCCAACTGCCACTCAAATTGCTGCTGCACATGCAGTCTGATGCACCAGAGCCATACGCCAATAACCTTCCCACTCGGTAGTGCCATATGGCCGTCTGGAGCTCTGTCTTCTTGCGACTGTACATTCTCGTGACCACCACTTTCAGCAATCATGTACAGTGACTACATTCCTTTCAAGTTTTTCTGCAATATTGAAGAAGGAACATTCAGCTTTTTGTAGCCCTGTTACAAGATCTTGTTCAAACTCAGTTACGTGTTAATAATGGTGTCTTTGTTGCCTTAAAAGCATTCTTGACTAGCATCAACTCACCATGTCCAATCTCAAAGGTAATTAATGCTCATGACCATGACAGCGTGTATTTCAAGCAAATCTGATCTGCGTCATCATAGTGGCACTACTAGCAACATTGTGATGCTACTGGCATGAAATTTGAATAGACATCATCTTTCAGCTGTAGAAACATGCCTACCAACTTTTGTTTATGTTGTACAACTCCCTCTGGGTGTTGCATTTTTTTTTTTTTTTAATTTTTTTCCCCCCTGCTGAGGTATGTAGATGGATAGTTTTACACACAATGTTGAACTGAAGCTTCAATATTGGAATGGGTGGAGATACATCTGTGAAAATTGCTTCATGACATTTGCAGCAGGCTGCCACTACATTGACTTTCATAGTCCAGTAAGATCTGAACTGTTACAGTATGTGATCATCATTAGTGTGCTATAAGGCAAAATTTAGTGTTTTCAGAAAAGTTTTACTCTTAGTGACCACAACTGGCAACCTCAATTGCTGAGCAGTACAGCACATAAATACCAAGTGTGACGGGTATTGATTCAGTTGGCTACAACATATTGCAGTGAGCTACGCTGCATCCAATGTGTAGTAGTGGTTAGTGTCACTGGCTGGCATGCTGCAGATCACCAGTTCAGATTCGATCACCAGCAAATATTTGTGATTTAGTATTTATCATTTCTAGAAGATTCTCAAAATTTCATGTGTTTGTAATATTTATATATTGTGGAATATTCAATGTTTGTATAAATAGCAAATCGCTCCATGCTGGTGTCGGTTATAAATGTGCTTTCAGTGCTAAGTGTAGTAGCTTACTGAAGACCCTGATTTTGGATCTGGAATATAACCATGGCCCCAACTAGGCAACATAAAGGCCATTGCCTATACAGACAGGGACAGGAATACAAGGAGTACATCGCTTCCAGGATCCGTATATTTGGGAGACCAACTGATTCCAAGATAGCAGTAAATCAGCTGGACCTCAGGCATTCATCAGTGATTTCTGGACATGTTGACCAAGACCATTGAAATGGCAAAGGATTTGACTGAGTCACCAAATGCCACAGGTGGGATGGCATAATGTGTTGGGCACATGTGTACTTTTACTTGGGTGGCACAGCCCAGCAGTGGTTCGAGAACAATGAAGAGAAGCCTGATAGCTAGGATAAATTCCAGGCTGAACAGAAGAAAATATTCAATGTAAAGTAATTGTGAGACAGTATTAGCTGCAACATGTCATTGACTTCTGATATTTCTGAAATTGGCATTTTTTAATGTTTTATTAAGTTTTCAAAGATTATGTCTATTGCTTTTTCAGTTGGTACATTTGTAAATAGTTTAGTTACATCAAAAAAGGCAAACCTGGCACCTGCAGGAATATTTATATCTTTAATTTTCATTGCTAATTCACTTGTGTTCTTAACTGAGTATGATTTATCAAATGCATAGTACTGTTTCAGAATACAGTAAATGGGGGACTCTGGAGGCAGGTGTATTTTTAGAATTAACAATAGGCCTCAATGGAATTTGAGGTTTATGGATCTTAGGTTGAGCTCTCAGCCTTGGGGCTGTGGGATTCATTAAAATGTATGTTCTTGCTTGTTTTTCTGTGAAGAGGAAATTGCATTTATTCTGATTTTGTTTTGGAATTTTATAGTTGGATCTTGTTTGAGCTTTGTTATGTTGTTTTCCGAAAAGAAAGTCAATGTTTTAGTGATGTATTCATCTTTGTACACAGAGTACACTCTCTTTATTTAGAAGAAAACACTTTCAAGAGTGAGACCAATACAATAAAGAGCATTTTCATAAGCAATGACTACACAGCGAAAACAATTGACTTTAGACAGACAAATACACAAAAGCAAGACAACGACAACGAATGGCCACACTGTGAAAGAAGAGAAAATACTCGCCAGTATCCCATACCTGAGCACACATGTAACAAAAAAAAAGTGGCAGTTTCATTCTCAACTAATAATAAGTTAGGAAACTTACTCGTCCATAACATAAAATCAAACATGCAAACATACAACAAAGTATCACGTCCCAGTTGTCCTGCCTACTATGTAGAGAGAACAGGCAGAAACTTCAAAACCTGTTTTCAAGAACACACAAATGCTTTCAGGCTCAACAACTTCGAAAAATCAGTTATTGCATAATGT
Organism: Schistocerca nitens; assembly: GCF_023898315.1. Taxonomy (NCBI): domain Eukaryota; kingdom Metazoa; phylum Arthropoda; class Insecta; order Orthoptera; family Acrididae; genus Schistocerca; species Schistocerca nitens. The sequence continues at coordinate 592,070,974 of NC_064616.1, read as the reverse complement.
ATGCTGGAAACGAAACATGCAATCAACAATCTATAAAACAATTTGGTAGTACTACATAATGAAGCAACTGGTAAGACCCTAAATCTGTTAGAACAACTGGAGATATACCTCCACAAAATCAAAAAGAAGAATGTACGTTAAATGAATGGACAGATTTCGCACGCCACAGCTATATCAGTAATTTTAAAGACATATTCTAAAGTTATTTGCTGCATATGTCAATTGTTTAATAATTATATCTTTAGCACTAAAAATAAATTCATCTTTGACCACATCATGAACAAAAACATCTGTGAAGTGTTTACAAACATGCGTATGTGAATGTGCCTCTTGAATGAAGTGATATGTATGAACGCGATGGAGAAAAGAATGTGTGCTGGTGCTAAAATGTTAAAACTGATTTTCTTGGATTATTTGGTAGGTTTACACTGTTCATCTTTTCCACTATTTCGCACATATTTTCTGCGTTTGACTTACAAAATTCATATCCTAGCATCAAACCTTTTTGTGACAGGAATATGCATTTCACCTCATTCAAGAGAAAAAATAAAGCATGTATTAAGACGAATTACACCTGATGATGGACCCACAGAGTCTGAATTGCACTACGTACTTAAAAAAACCCACGAAAAGTTGTGACTGAAGGCGTTTTTTAATTCATACCTCCAGTGTAAAACATTCAGTGAAAATCAGCAACAAGCCTACATAGTGGAAGAACTATTGAACAGGGCTCAACAGTATGAAAGAAATGACACATTCTTACACACACACACACACACACACACACACACACACACACTGTTTTGGCCTTATGCCACACTGTGAATTCAAACATGACATAACCCAATAAAATCTCACATTTGATAAAAAGAGTTTCAAAAGACACAAATCAAGCTTCTGTGGAAAAAGAATGTCAACAACTAACAAATTCATCAACTGGTGCCAGTACATCAATGAAACACAACAGAAAAGAACTGGATGAAAGACAAAAGGAAGGAAGATTTGGGTTTAACATCCTGTCAACATCTACGTCAGCAGAGATGGAGCACAAGGTTGGAATATTTCAAGGTCGGGGAAGGAAATAAGCAAGGCCCTTTCAAAGGAACCATCCTGGCATTTGCCTGGACCAATTTACGGAAAGCACAGAAAATCTAAATCTAGACAGCCGGATGCGGATTTGAACCACTGTTGTCCTGAATGCAAGTCCAGTTCGCGAACCACTACACCACCTTGTTTGTTCAGATGAAAGAAGTATGACAGGCTCTTGAATGTGGTCCCTATGGCAATTGTGAAAGACAACCAGGACTTCGTCTCTCCATACAGCAGGTAGTAAGAGAAGAGATACAGCAGTTTATGGTAGACAGAATTGTTGGATAAAGTACACAAGAGATAATAGCCACGGATGTTGAACCCATATGTCAGGAGGTAACATAGAACATTGAAGAGAAAGTGTATCAGTCTTCAGCACTGTTCTCTGCCACCAGTTGAAGGTGAGATTCTTACCAACTCAGAATTATGCTGTAGCTGTTAAATGACAACCCAGCATTCGACCAATGCAGTTACAATCGACTCCATTAAGTATAATGCCCCTGAGAAGGACATTTGAGGGCTGGTGTACAATACACCAATATGTTTCCACAGTGGATGTCCTGAATATATTGTATGCTGCTACTGAAAAAGACAATGAGTATTCGATGACTATTACACTTCACGACATAAACCATCACAACAGTTCTATTCACGTAAGTCAACTGCAGACATTTACAATCGACCTGTCGGACAAAACACATCACCGGATTGCAGGCGAGGTCACTCCTCAACACACTGTAGTCATTCCCTGTCACCGTAAATAAGTACCAAGCATTTGGCTAGTCACCAAATGCATGAAAACTAAGTGAGGTGACTTTCTACTATGGAGGTGAGAGTTTCACAAATGAAAACCCACCATGGACAAAAATTACCAAAATATTATGAAATCTCACTGACGTCATCACTGATGGCCAACCTGTCTGGGTACCAGTTGACTCAGGGGCTTCTTTTCCTGCTTTGACAGAATATAGTCACCACAAGCAGTTTTACACTGTAGAAGATCAGAACTCCAGATTGATGGAACTATTATAACAAGCACACACAACAAAGGCTGCTCTGGGCCATTGTTACAGTTGAAGACATTGTTATCCCACCGTTATCAACAAGATGTGTTCCAGTCATCAATCTAGATACTCCCTTAAACACTGAAGGATTTGTCAACTATAAAAAGTTACTCAGTCTCACAAAATAAATCCGCATACCTGTAATGACCACAAGTATTGCATGTTGTAAAGGAGAACTTTGGATCAGTAGCTGTAAAGAGAAACCACAACTTATCTCTAAAGATACAAATATACCAACAGCCAAATAGTTTTGGACTGGCAACTCTGTGCCACTGATGAAGAATCAGTTCCACTACCACTACAAAAAACACAGTGCAGGAAACTACTATCAGACTACCAATGGGATCTGGTCTGACTGGGAATCAATGTCAGTGAGAGTTAGTCACTTTGTACCAAATTCTGGATGCTTTCAAATCCAGAGTAGAGAAAAGAATGAACAGGTGTCCCATGGTAAAACACTGTATCAAGATGGAGGATCATCCACCAATCAGTCAATGCTCATGTAGTGTGTTGTTGGCTGAACAGCACATGATTTTGAAGGAAGTAGATAAAAAGATGCAAGATGGCATTATTGAACCTTCAGAGTGTCTTTGGTCCTCTCCTGTGGTCCTCACGAAGAAAAAGCATGGCACACAGCATTTCTACATGACTACCTACGACTGAACAAAAAAAGTCAAGTCAGTCTAGTCACTGACGTGCACTGACGACACACTAAACTACTTGAATGGAACAAATTATTTCTCAACTATGGATATGCAGATAGGCTGCTAGCAAATAGAGTTTGGCAAGGCTGCCAAGGCAGAGACTGCCTTTGTAACTCCTGACAGCCTCCACGAGTTCAAAGTTACGCCGTCTAGACTGTGTAACGCTCTGGTCACATTCAAGCTTATGATGAACAACCTGCTTTGGCACATTAAATGGATGATGTGCTTTGCTCTCTGGATGACATTATTGTTGTTTTCAAATGCATTTTAAGAACATGTAAGCTGGCTAACAACTGTGCTGAAGTGTGTTCATACTGCAGGCCTTCGCCTGAATCCTAAAAAGTGGTGCCTCTGCGTCAACCAAGAAATAAAAATCTTTGGCAACCCAGTTAATTGCTGCTGAACATAAGGAAGATCCAGCTTTTTAAAACTATAGAAGCCTTAATAAGAAATAACTGACAAAAGGAGAATTCCAGTTAATAAGCGGAACATCGTATAGGAGAAATTATGATCCAAGAGAACATAAATGGATGCTTCATCATCCCAGCTCGTCTACTGCCAGCTATCTTGGAGTATTTCCATGGCACTCTAACATTTGGTCACCTCAAATTCATAAAGACTCTACACAGAACCCCGATATCACTGACCAGGACTCTACCGAACCATTAAACACTATGTGAGGCACTGAATGGAAACGACAGCAGTGGAAACTTGTGCCACAGTTGCCTCCATGGAATCCAATTCCAACTCAGCCCGCAACTGTACCATTCTACTGCACTGGAATCTACCTTTTTGGGATGTTCCAAAAGGTGACATATGGGAATTGATGGATAATAGTCTGCACTGGCTACCTCGTCTGCTACGCCATCAGCAAAGATCATCTCTCATCACGGAAAAGTTTTCCAGTCGAGACTAGCATTAGAAGTAATCTCATGTTGCGACAGCAGCCACAGGATGACAGCTGCTTATCATAAAAAGGCAACTTTCCTCACAGAACAATGTAATAAGGTTTTAGCAGAAATGTTCTTGATGTACACAGATGTCAAACAGAGAGACTACAGGACAATGCTACACATTGTAACTTTTGGTTATAATACAGTGAAGCAAGACAGAACAGGATCCACACCGTTCTTTCTGCTCCATGGTTGCAAAGCTGGAACGACGATGGATACATTTTTCCTGTTTCAAATCAGAAGGCACTCAAGATGACTCCATGACATACCTTGTCACCAGGATCAACAAAGCAAAACAGTTGGCTTGTGTACAGTCACTGGATACTCAGTAGATCACAGCACCATAACACCAAGAATTGGACAGTAAGGGCAGACTGAGAGACTTGGTATACAGAAAGTCTGATGATCAGAAAAGTTACCAATGTGCTACTCTGGGTCATACCATATGCTTCGTTGCTTGTCAGACATCACATAGGAAGTGGAGGGCTATGCTCTTCATCAAGAAGGCAGAAATTGCAGAGACGTAGTCCACGTCCTCCCTACTACAGTCTTGAGGCACTTATGGAGACTTCTTTTTTGAGGAAACTTAAGGCCCACTCAATGACTGAAAAGCTTTGAGAGGAGGGGCCCTACCTTCGATACTCATCACAGTGAAGAGTACATGACAACACAACCTGAATGTAACATATGCTGCCATACAAAGAACTACTGACAAGATCTAGGTTTAGGATGCTGTAGTTGGCTTCAACGAGAACTTCTGAAAGGGTGGGTCACTGTTCTGAGCAATGCTGAGAGTTGTGCTATGTCCAATGTAGAGTAGTGGTTAGCATTGTGGCTGGTGTGCTGCAGGTTGCCAGTTCAAATCCGATCACCAGCAAGTATTTGTCATTAGTATCATTTCTAGAAATCCCCAAGTTCCAGAATATTCTATGTCTGTATATACAGCACCATTCTTTACACTGTAGGAAATACTGTAACGAGCTACAAATATTTCTGAAGGGATTTTGTTTCACTATTTTCTGGCCTAAGCCCATTGTCAGACAGTGGCATTGACTTCTTTGAAAGTTTTATAGTTGCATCTTCATGAACAGACCTCCTTTAGACATTACAAGACAAGAGCTTGATTTTCTTTTACAATCCATATTGATCAATGAACTGAACTAAATACAAGATAGTAGCTTTGACTTTGCAAATTTTACTAACTCAAGATGGCCTTAGGCCTGAAATTAGTGACAGTACAATAAAAAATCACTCAAAAAACAACCTTGTGGCTGGTTGCAATATTTTGTAAACTATAATTTAAGAAAACACCTGTTGTGTTCTCTAAGCAAAATTGATAAAATAAAGCACCACACTGGCTCCTGGAGTTCAGGTCCATTCTTTCTGTTTGTTGGTGTCCATAATAAACATGCTTTCAATGTTAAGTGGTATACTGCACTGACAATGGTCTTTTCGGATTTGGACTAACTAATGGTTATGATGTGACAACATAATGTCAACACCCCTGTGGATTGTGGGCAATATGACCAGAAAACTCAGGAAGTTGAGAGAGAGATTTAGAAACTGCTCTCTTTCAGGGTATAAAGTACATATTCTTCTTAGCATTGCTGTTTTCACCAATGTTGGTATATATTCTTTGATGCCAAAAATCAATCTCTCTGTACATTCTTTGAAGCAAACACTTGTGTCCAAGTGTCCATCATGGATTTAAAATATGACTACAAATTTTATAACGCCAAACTTGTCAAACAAATTTCTTAATCACAAATCTTAGCCTCCAACTGTTCCTCACTGCACAAATTGCACATGAAATTACACTCCTCTTACACACAACAGATGTGTATTCCACAGAAGTAAAGAAGAGAGTGCAGTGATACAGCACAGAGTTGAATGGCATAAGAATATGCAAATATCCTAGCAAGTGAAATGAAGTGCAATGTATTTTAGGAACTCACTACTCACTGTTCAAGAAACTTTCTTGAGAACAAGTGATACAAAATTATGAAGAATTTTAATAATGTTTAAGATTTCACCTTTCTTGCACTTATTTGAGTTATTATAAAAATAATTTATTATTTGCGAAAAGTGTTTTTTCCTTTCAATTTTCAGCAGAAGCTGTAACATTCACATACTCAACAGCTTACATCAACATGGAAACATACTCCAGCAACAGCCATGTGTAGTGAAAATGTATACAAAGTTAGCTACAGATTCTCTGAATATACAGCCAAATAAATCAGCTATCTGACATTAGCCTCTTACACAAAGCATGCACTATTCTGAATAATAGTGTCACAGCTTTGGGACAGCAAGAGACGGGGAGAAAGCATTATAGTGAAAAGCTGAGATTATTTCCATTTCAAAATGCAGGCCTTTAAAACTTTTTCCAGTTGTCTTGCAGTGGGGCATTTTGCATATTTCAATATAGGTTACCTATAAAATGGTGGGGACGGGTTATAAAAATAGAAGGTCACATGCCCCAAGGATAAACAATAAAATATTTACTTTTCTTTACAGTGGAATTTCAAAATTGCACTTTCATACTTTCAACACGATACTGATTTTGAATATATATGTTTACTACTGAACTTCAAATTCAAGATGACGACAACATTCGAGGCCTGTAGCAAATATCTTTGTTCCTGAAAAACTAATTTCTCTGACTGTATTCAATATTTCATACACAACGTGGTTAGCCAGTGTCCAATGAGACAAATATTGTTTACTGCTGAATTCACTGCATCCCATGATTCAGGTTACCGAATATGTTTTGTAACGGTTGACACAACTAAGAGTTTCTTAAAGTATGTTCTTCATACAGGCCATAATATTATGTGCATCTTGCTTAACTGATACTTTTACTAAAACACTGAGGTATGTTAAATACAACTATAAATTTTTTGGTCTGCATGAGACCGAAGGAGACACATGTGTCTGATATGCCATGAAGAGTAACTCATTTGCTAGTTACTGTCACACAAGTAGATATGAATGAGTAATGTGAAAATGTTTCATCTCCTCCATGCACAACATCCACTACTGATGCCTGTATTTCCTTATTTGTGATCATGGCTCATCACTCAATGACAATTCCTTGTTTATGAATCATCACCTACAAGTATTCATACCAAAAATTTAAGGTGTTCTCAGGCAAATCATTAATCACTATATTCATGCCTTTGTTTCAATTAAAGCCAAAATACAGGACATCTTTCAATAAGGGCCAAAACTACAATGTATGGTGACATGAGAAGTAACTCAAAATAGGGAAACGCCGGTTAAAAAGAAAATTTCTACATTAAAAACAGAGGTTTTGAAATCAAGAATTTGACTATTGACAGAAATGAAATTAAATTTGTAGCTAATCAGTTAAAGTCTTTCTATGGACAGTAAGAATTAATGCAGTAAACGTTAATTTAAACCCACTTTCCTGAGGTATGCACAGTTCTTAAAAAGTTACGAACATTTGTCAACCACTACAAGGACCATTTTTGTTTCTTGTTTTTGTACAAATGACTTCTTTGAACAGCTGCAATGAAGTCCATAACATCTGAACCTATCCAGTTTCAATAAATCAATTATGCTCCTATGATGACCATGGACATAATCATGAGTCATTTTGAGCAATTTTTATATCAGAATAACAGTTTCAGTCCGCATTTTAAAAATCAATATACATAAATTCTGAGAAATGCTGGAGGTTTTGTAGAAATTATTTTTACTTTTCTCTCTCAAATGGGCCAGCAGAAAAGCAACTGACTAAATGCAATATAAAAGAAGGATTAATACACAAAATAAAATATTATTATGCAACAACAATTCCTGTGTGATGAAAGGTATTGCACAAAGTAATAATTTTTCATACAATTTGTTACTTGGAATTGCAATGCAAGGTTATTAACATACATTTTTATAATACTGTTTTCAAACAAAATTACTTTATAACATGCTTACACATATTCTGCACTGAGACATGCAATGAAGTATAACACGTAGACCTACAGACAACAATAAAAATGCACAAAGACAATAATATACACACATTTCAGTTCTTCAAGTATAACAATACACAACATTAAGACACTGTACAGTATTTACAACAACTAAATATATAATAAGCCAGCATACAAATAGAACACATCTGAAATAAATAACAGACAGTAACAAACTCTTTCCTTGTCTTACAAAATAAAATAAACAAACAAAAACAAAAGACTTTTATGATGACATCTTGCCTAAAATGCTACAAGCATTAACTGCTATGTGTAACATGAAGTCCAACTGTATTACCAGCTGACACACAATGAAAGCCTTAGTAAAAGGAGATACAATAATATACTTTTAGGAATAAAACATTGATCATATATGAATTAGATACTCATAATGAAGAAACCTGTTCTTTAGAAAATTATGTACACTGCCTGTACAACTGTTCATTTGGCATTAAACAGTCACAGTTCATTTGTACTGCTAGTTACAACTTCTGGTCATTTAGAAACCTTTTGTAGCTTACCAGATGTACATCTACACCTATGCGATCCACCATGATTTAGAAATGTGTTTTCAGTGTCATGTTTGAGAAAACTGCCTTTCAACATAATGAATCATGTGTAATTTCCTGTAAACTACTGTGTATTTTCAGTCTAAATGCTTGCATAGTTTTGATGTGGTCCATTCAGTTCATTTCTCTAAATGAATAAAACTACAGAAACATAAATTAGCTTTCTTCTTTGGTTATTTAACTTAAAAAGGAGCTGTGTTCGTTGCAAGGTGTCCATGAAGAAAGTGTGTGGAGAGCTGGAACTAATACTGATGAGCCAAAATATTGTAACTAACTGCTTAACAGCTTGTTTTTCCATTTAGGGAAATAAATACATCACTGATTCTAAGTATCTGGGATTGGACAGTTTGTTGGTATGTTTATGGAGGTCTGTAGCATTATATGTCAATGTACAAGTCATGTAAATCATATAAATAACTGAAACTTCCTGGCAGATTAAAACTGTGTGCCTGACCGAGACTCGAAATCAGGGCCTTTGCCTTTCGCGGGCAAGTGCTCTACCATCTGAGCTACCGAAGCACGACTCACGCTCGGTCCTCACAGCTTTACTTCTGCCAGTATCTCGTCTCCTTTTGTAAAGTTTGGAAGGTAGGATGGCCAACCATTTAGCACCTAGTGGTAGCTTCACTATCCTCGTACTTCTTTCTGTAGACATGACAGCAGCACATGAACATTCAACCAGCTTTGCCATTTTCAAGATAGTTGTTCACAGGCTCAGTGCAATAATAATCTGCCTTTTGTCAAAGTCATTTATCTCAATGGATTTCCCCATTTGCAGCCCACATCTTCAACACGGTAATCCCCTGTCTGTGTCTGCTCCACTTACACACGTTTGTTACCGCGTCAAGTGCCCGCAAAGCCTCCAGGCTGCATCCACTGTTGCAGTGGGCAGTGGTCGTAATGTTTTGGCTTATTAGTGTATGTTATAAACTGCTTATGGCTGTGAAGCACATCTATAGATATTGGTCTCTCATTACTGTGAATGCGTATCTGATCTCTCAAGCTTTTCCTGCTGGCAGCCCAAGATCACAGAGGATCCCTGTCTTGCACCCACCTAGTGATGTGCAGTGATTAAGAGACTAAACCCACATTCAGGAAAAAGTTTCAAATCACCAGCAGGTCATTCATATTTACAGTCTTTGTGGTTTCACTAAATCACTTAAGGCAAATGCCAGGATGCTTCCTTTCAAAGAGTCACAGCTGCTGAACCTGAGCAGCTGTTTCACACCTAATGGCTTTATTATGAATGGCCTGCTAAACAATAATCTTTCCTGCCTCTTTTGCATGTATACTTCACTTCAACAACAGTGGCAGATTACACGTGGTCTTGAGGATGGTGTTCCAGAAAACATATGTTGGAAAAAGCCACAAACAAGTCTGAGACAGGGGCTGCCACTAAAAATGAGTCACGGGCTGGCAATACTTATTATGTATGTAGCAACACTTATTGTGTTTGTGCAGCAATTTCTCCCTCAACATTATTCAAACAAAAACAAAGCAGGAAAGTTGCATAGGCCATCCCACAAGCAACTGAAAATAGAGGGTACAGTGAGCTGTGGACCACTGGCAATCAGTATGAACACTGCATCTCACCTAGATGATGAGACCAGCCTCAGTTCCCTTCAAGGACTGTAAACATAAGTGTTCAGATTTTTAAAGCATCAATCCAAGAGCAAAACCAGTCCTCTGCTTTTGATGAAAGTGGGAAAGGATTATGTAAATCTTATTCCTTCTGAAATGTACTCGACTGCATATTTCTCAATGTGCACTGTATGATGGAAATCCGTGCAGTTATCATGGGCAAATGAGGGACACAAATGACTGCAAGTAGTCATTGTAGGGACATGGTGCTTGGGTGTAGGACAAGTATTTTTAACTTTTTTTATGTGTAATGTGAAATTCCAAGTTTTTTAATCAATGCCTGCCACACTGCAAATAAGATAGGAACAACAATGCTACGATACCAGTAGTTAACTGCCAACGTGTTTTAAATTTCCTTATGATGGACAGGCACATGAACCCAGAAACCAGCCTTTTACAAGCACTACTCTTTCTTCCAACAGTCCTAGTCCTGTGAGGTATGAAAGGGAATTTATGTGACATTTGGAAAGTAGGAGTTAGGTACTGGCATAAATGAAGATGTGGGGTCTGGTCATGATAGTTCAGATGATACGAGCATTTCTCACAAACAATGAGGTTCTGTGTTCGTATCACAGTCCGACACACAGTTTTAACCTGGCAGTTTCAAAACAGTCGATGTTCCACTGCAGAGAGGAAGATTCATTCTGCTAAAGTGTTAACTACAAAATCAAACAATTCGTTTTTCTACAGAAAGTGGTGATGCTTTTATATTAGGCATTAAAATCAGTATGAAATACAAAGTACTGGGCTGGAAATTTTTAACAAGAAGTATTAGACTTATAAAAAATGAAGAACAACATGTATGTGTGCCTTGTGAAAACGATAATACGAAAAACATTGTGAAATGATCAGTTTTTAGCAAAATAACATGAAATTGGCTTTTTTAACAGATATCATGAAAATTTTAATTTTGCTGTATAAAAATATTATAATTCTGAGGATGGCAGTTTATTAATAATCCTAACTGACAGATAATGAATGATAAAATTGCATTTTGTCTTCTACTCTCGTCAAGCCTGAGGCTCATGTATAATTTTAAAATAATAGTTAATTTCCTGAGTAACAATCTTTGATGTGATGACGAAAATACCACCAAATTTGACCAAAGTAATACTGAATCTGACAACATAACTGATTTTAGGAAAAAAAAACACAAAATTTGCCAAAAACACCACAAAATTTGACAATAAATAACACTGAAGTTGGCAACAATAAATAACAGCGAAACTGGTAAAAAATAACACAGAATATGTCAAAAAAGCAACAAATTTGGCAACAAACCTCACACCCAATTCGGTAAAAAGGTACTAAATTTGCAATAAAAGCACCGAATTTGGAAAAAAAAGAGCAATGAATTTGGAGAAAAGTAACAATAAAGTTGGCAAAAATAACACCAAATTTGGCAAAAAAATAACACTGAATTTGGCAAAAAATAGCACCAACCTTGGCCACAAAAAAAGATTTTTTCCTGTCCCTATTTTAATAACAAATGGATGTGGTTAGGTTGTGAAGTATCAAGGAAGTCACTTGCAAAGTATCTTAGAAAAACTATAACATCATTACACTTCAGTAAGGTATACCAAATGCAACATCTACTTGTTATTAGAAACTACCCTGATAAATATACCAGCTTCTACCGTCTGTACATTCAGCAATAGTTTGAGAGCACTTGTCCTTTCCTGTCCTTGCATCCCACTTCAATAGCCAATATTTTGTAACCTTGAATGGAGAGCATGAAAGAAATCATAAAAGAAATCAAATTCTATTTAATACCAAAGGTTTTTGTGTTGTGCCACTTTTTCCAACTTTTAATGGGAGCTATGACACAAAACATCTGCAAAACACAGCCTGAACACTATGAAAACTGAGTTCATCAGGAAGGCTCGTAGGTTAAGTTAATAGGTACAAAAGGAGGTGAATTGTGAAAGATACCTGTATATCATCTGAAGATGGATAGTATCATACCAAATATGTAGTGATTAATAAAACAAGTGACATGACTATGAATATTATGGTTTGATAATCAGCTGTTTTTCTTTCAGTAAAGATAAATTAACCTTCAACCAGTAATACAATTACTGCAACAAACCTAAACAATTTGCTGGAAGAAAGTAATTTTCAGCAAAATATTGACAAAGACTGTCAATTACAATAATTTATTGTATTGCAAGACCTTTATCAAGCTACAGTGACCTTGTATACAGAAGATAAACATACTCCAGTAACAGTTACAAATCAGTGTAATACACTGTGCGTGCGTGTGTGTGTGTGTGTGTGTGTGTGTGTGTGTGTGTTCCAATTAAGACATTTCGCACAATAAAATGGCATAAGCCATGAAGTAACTGCCAAAGCAAATAAAACTGCACCTGTTTCTTGTGACAGGTGTTGCGCAATGGTGCAGCATACACTGAAATTGAAGTTCGCCAGCTGACGCAGCATTTTCCACTGCCCTGCCATCTGTACAGTGCAGATCGTGTTTTTCACTGTGCCAGCATGCTACACACTGTGCATTTTCACGGCATCCACAGGGAACCTTTTTCTCGAGAAATCTTGAGGAAGATATCGGGTAAAAAGTAGCTACTTGACAATGAACTTCTTATATTTTCATTATTAGTTACAGTTGTTATGTTTTGAAATTAAGTAATCCGTTTGTGGAGTTTGTACTGAAAACTAATCACAGAAATCTTAAGCCTCCTGTTGCACTTTAGGTTATATAATGCTGGGTAAGAAATGTGGCTAACAGGTTGTCACTGTTTTTAAAGCTGAAAGCAGATTCACATCCATTCCCAGTGCACATTAAATAATTTGAATATAGCTACAGACACGTGCAGTGTGAAACTGATTTGTTCAATTAGATAATCCTTTTTATGTCTGCAGTGTGAAAGCTGAGTGACCAATAAACATAAAACAACATTTAATAACTACTCTCATTCTTAAATACACAATGAATACAGCCTAGCTATTTGTGCATTGTGAACTACGCTGCTTCTTCAAACCCACCCCTTTCAAAGGTAAGTGGTTCTCACACCTACATTGGTTCTTTACAGACAATAAGTGATATATGTAACAGGTTTGGTTGAAACCGATCCTGTGGTTTAGGAGGAGATGTGATACATAAATACAGCCATTTTTATAATACATATGGGTTCACATACAAAAATGATGCTTCTTTCCTGAGGAGTTGAGAGAATCACGAAAAGGGATGAGCACAGAAATTCAAACGCTTCAAGAAAGGTCATCCGCTAAATAGAATTTCATTTGATGTCACCATTTTAAATTTGTTTATGAAAGACAACTCTGAAAGCTTAAGCCAGCAACTATGTATCTGTAATTCTTCAGGCCTTCTTGGTGATCTGTTGACAACTTGAGGTGTCGGATATTCTGCTAATATCAGGCAGAATACCTGACACTTCAAAGATGTCAACAGAATGCTGGGAAAGCCTGATGCTGGTATCTGGCATAATGGCTGACACCTCAAAGATATCAACTATATATATGTTGATGATTATCTTGTATTAGTTTGATTCTGCTGGTTGAACATTATTACAACAAATTGCTTTTAGACTCGTTTTCATCAAATTATTGCTTTTTCATTTTTATTTTCATTATTTTCTTTTTTGCCTGCATTAGCGAACGTCCTGCATATTACATTTTCATGTCTAATAGACTAGATGTAGCTATATTTACGGCTGCCACCACTTAACTACTACTATTGCTGACTTTTAACTATAATTATTTTAATAAGTGCCATACACCAGAAAAATTTAATTTGAAGATAGACCAACACAATTAAGTAATTTCACTGTTGTGCAGTTAGCACTGACATCTGTTAGGTACAAAAATATCAAATCTCTGTGAAATAGACACTCATTTCAGTGGGATCAATAATATTATAACTACAACTGTTATCAATTATTTTCATGTTTCAATCTGCCTGTTTATGTGTAACTTCACTCGTTCCACTTCCCTAAAATCTCTCCACCATCAGATTTAAGACACACAATGTATGAATACAGGAACAAACTTAAACCACTAGCTGCAATTACAAGTGAAAATACTGATTTATTGCACTTCACAAAATACTACCACTATTTTATTAAACCCCTTCAAAACACTCCCATTGTATTTCATAAATAAATGCCTGCAGGAAGAAGGAAAAAAGCTTGTGTATTGGGCAATTCAGTGAAGCCGCTGGTAATAAAGTGGCTTCATGTTACACAAGTGAGGTTCACGATACCAAGAATGCTATTAACTGAAAGGTGTTTTTGCATCAACATGAGAAGTTCTGAATATCCAAGATTTAACTTACGGGATGGTATTTTCTTGAACACTGTCTTCGCCATAAACCCTTGAAACCTTTCTGCATAAAAGGCTGGCCTATGCACTGAAACGGTGTCCTGAAAATGTAAGCATGGATAATAATAACAACAACAACAATAATAATAATAATAGTAATAGTAACAGTAGTAGTAGTAATCACAATTATTATGCTTCAGAGTAACTTTTGTTCAATACATCGAAGCAATTTGGTGAAATAGGAAAGAAGGAAAGAAAAATAATAAGGAAAATCTTGGAACCAAAATATGACAATGGGAAATAGAAATTTACACATAATAAAGAAGCTTGTGAAAGAATAGAAACAATATTAGATAATCGAGGAAGAGAGGAGTTGTATTCTATGAACACATAAAAAGGCTGGTTAAAAAAGGATAATTAAAGAGTGTTTAGTTTTTTGACAGAATCCCAAAAGCATCAATAACATGTATGAAATAAGTTAATGCAGACCTGAGGGAAACTGATGAAACAGAGGAAGAAATAGGAGAAAGAAAAGTTCAGAGCAAAAATAAGTTACATGGCTTCCAAGAAAAAACAAAGACAGGCACAATATGGGCAGAAGAAAGTGGAGAAAACATAGTTAAAGAATAAACTACTGGAAAGAAAGTAAGGGGAAAAAAAAACAAGACAAGTCCCTCATGTGGTCATTGGTAGGCCACACATGGAAGCATGCTCCTTATCAAATAACCATCAACAACATTCCTTCCTGGACAAAACTGTACTTCAAACCTGACTTGATGACAACTTTAACTTCGAATGAGTGGGTTTCTACAGGTGTGGAATTGGTGAACCACCTGAATGGTGTCATTCTGTATTAGATAATGTCAAAGAATATATTTTCGATGATTATGTTTCTGTTGTGTCTAATAAACTAACTGAGAACACTAGTTGTGTCTATCTGCGATTCAGCATCTCCACTATATGGCAAGTAGCAATTTTCCTTTAGCAATTTTCCTTTTCATAATATCGAGAACACTATTAAAATACATGTTGTGGCAATACAAATGAATTACAACTTACCATGAAAACCATAAGATGAAAGTCTATTTTAATAAAAGAAAGTATCTGCAAACACAAGTGCTCCTAGGCTGGCATGAATTAGTAAGATATTATGCACTTCGAACTTTGAAATGGACTGTGCTCACTTGCTGTCCTGTGTCACACTAAAGTAGTATTGAAAACTTTGCGGTTGGATTGTATGCATAAAGTAGTCAAGTTAAGAAATCACTCATTGCCATACTTTCATAAAGTAAGTTATGTATTCAGAAAAACCAAAAATTATGTCAGCAGAAGCAGAAAACATTGGGACTCTATACAGGTAAACTTCTTCAGTGTAAACAAAACAAAACAACATTGGTAACATATGGGCGGGCCCACATGTTGCAATGGTTGCTCCAACTGTGCTTCGGAAGCTTCGCTGTGAAGCACTTGCACATCCTCCTTACATGCCTGATCTTTCCCCATGGGATTAGCATATTTTGGAGCCCTGCAGAAAGATATTAGTGGGCACTGATTTGCTTTGGATGAAGAGGTGCACACCTGGGTACAATCATGGTTCCACAAGCAACCAACCACAAACATTTTTCCATGAAGGCACTGACCATCTTGCCTCACAGCAGGATAAATGTATTAACAGTTCTGGTATTTACTTTTGAAATAATAAACAGATCTCTTACTTTTTTCCTCATCTGTCACCTATTCATTTGTCAGCCCTTTGTAATTACAACAACGAACCCTGTTGTCATATTTTTATTCTAATGATGATGTAGGTTTTCTTATTTTACAATTATTGAGTGCAATGTAATGCTGAATGATCTTTACAGTCACCATCAAATTTTAACAATTTTTCTTCCATTGAAATTTAATGATTATTTTGATACTGTTAATTCAATGTGTGTACTGTTGTTATGAATAATTAAATGCAAGCTTCTGTCTACGGGAGCAAAGATAAACTTTGGCTATAGCCCAGAGCTATACATCACTTATGACAAATTTATTTAACCTATTATCACTATCATCTGACTTTCTGGGGAGTGTCATTTGATGTAACGAGACACTCTACAGCTTCTACAGGATCACAAATGAAAAATTAAAGATCTACATATGTAACACATATTTATACCATAGTTTAACTAAAACCATACTTGTTCCAATAATATTAATCAACATAGTTTGCTTCATACTTCATATCACCTTTTACAGTACCATTTTTGCAAGTGTAATGCTTCTTTGTGCACCTCCTTTCGCAAAAAATATTTTACATTATATGACAGGTAAAACGTTGCTCATCTTGCAGTTGAATCACGCACCACTGTTTGCAAAACACCTCAAATTGAAAACGACATCTCTTGTATTTGACATCAATCTGAATAATCTGACATTACAAACATAGTCGTCAATTCACAAGCTGCCGATGATACAAAAATGACAACAGAGTTAACTGTTGTTATAACTTTATAACAAATATTACGATTTTCTACACAACTGAAATGACAGTCATTACAAAGGTTGTATATGTTACAGTCAAGTGAATAATCAGCTAGCTGCATTGCTACCTCCACTGTTCTCAAATATACTGATCATTAGTTATTTGAATAAATAGGTGCTGCACTCTGATTCACATGTGTATGACATGGCTTGGTACCATAAGAAAACAATGACAAGGATACACAATTAATAGCAAGACAAATGTTCATAAATTAACTGTATTGCCTCAGAAAGATATGTGTAAAGTGGCATCCAGAAAATGTTTGGCAACTCAGTTGATAGTCAGATAATCCAGCTACAATCTTGGAAGGATGTCAGCTTAGTTCACTAGACAATCACAAGTAATTCTGATGAAATATTCTAAACAATTCTTCCCTAGTAAGTGATGGTTAGTTAGAAAATTTAACTGACTGACTGCAAGAAGGTTATTTTACAATCAAATTATAATTTCTCTCATCTTTTACTGTGTGAGATACCTGCCTCTTTCTGCCTTAGCCACTATTACAGCAATGAGAAAGCATCTAGGTTTCTTTTATGTGCATTTAATGGCCCAGAGGAACTTATTGGAATATGGTCAATCTGAAGCTCCAATTTTTCACAGTCTATGACTGCTTGTGATGCCTGCAAGAAGCCACATCCAAGCATAACATTAAGGCTACTTTCTGCTGAAACAACAATTTCGAAGGGCTCTGTTCCGACATCCATAGTTATACTCATAATACCGGTGCCTGTCAGCTTGTGACACAGCAGATGAATTATTACCATCTCCTCCAATAACGAAAGAATTTTTTTCCTAATTTTCAATATATTTACCTGCTGACACATAACACTTACTTAAAATTCTCAAGTTCTTACTTCAGTTGGGGTTTCACTTAATTTTATTATTTTGGCTGTTTGATTCCATTGGTGTACTTAGTATTAATTAGGGCACTGTTACATAAAAGTTACAGTTAACTTAAGTTAGCACTACAGTTCGATACATGCAAGAACTTACAAGTTAAACTTATATTCGAGGAAGCTAACCTACAGCACTTGAAAGTTAAGCATTCTGACTTTCCAGTAATGGTTCTAATATTACCTCAAACTAATTATCTACCCAACTAATTAAACATTTACCATCACAGGTTTTGTCATGCCTACTGTTAGATTCTGAACTTTGACCATCAACTTCTGTTACTTTTAATTTTCTTGTAGAAGACAACATACAGCATTCATTACTTAACTCATTACTTAATAACTCCATTTAATTTACTCTAGTTTGCAATATGGCACTTACTCATGCAAACAAGGGGACCTACATCATATAAGGATAATAGTGACGATGTATCTTTCTAAATTTCTGACCAACAACACTTTCTATGAATAAAAATCACAGTTGTAGTTCATCAAAACAGTATAATCCAACCTAGCCAAATTTTAAAGAGCAATGTAATTTTCAAACTATTCACACATCTAAGTAGTTGGACATCACCCAAAAATGCCACTTTGTGGTTTGAGTGTTGATGAGTAAGACCTATGTTCGAGTGTGCACTCTGTGTTGACTCACATCATAAACATATTTGTTCTATATGTGAAAATTTGTGCACTGTCACTGCAAAATTCAAAAACTCTTATGTTTAATAACTTTCATATGAACTGTGCTATAATTAGCAAGAGTGTCTAAGGTAATTTTCATTGGAGTGAACTACTGTTGGACTCTGTGATTCATGTTATGAACTGATTTAAATTCACTACTGCAGTGTAACTGTCTGTAGCAGGAAAGTGAGAACTTTGATGATTTCATATAAATGTAAAGTGGTTTTATTTTGAGCCAGAATTGAGCAATTTACTTTGCCACTGTAACTATGGGTGCTTATTATGGATAGTTGTGCTTGTAATTTTCCTTAGTGTAAAAACCAGTCACTGCAATTAATGGCTCTGAGCACTATGCAACTTAACTTCTGAGGTCATCAGTCGCCTAGAACTTAGAACTAATTAAACCTAACTAACCTAAAGACATCACACACATCCATGCCCGAGGCAGGATTCGAACCTGCGACCGTAGTGGTCGCTCGGCTCCAGACTGTAGCACCTAGAACCGCACGGCCACTCTGGCCGGCACTGCAATTAATAACTGAGCTTTGAAAGGAATACAATGTGTGTGTTAGCGTCATCTAAAATGCAGTACTATGCACATCTTTGAGCAATTATCACCCACATTCATTTAAACTTTCTGTTTTGTGGTGATCAAAACTTGTGAAACTTCCACTTGGTGAAGTCCTGTATCATGGTACTTGATAGACTTCTGCTGTGACCTTCATTAGGTGTGAAATGTTTTCGGCTTCTGTGACTTCAAGGCTCACTGTGTGAAACAGATCCAAAACACACTGTATACAGGGTAGTCAGAAACAGTCTGAAAAGCTTGTAAGGGTGTTGCATGGTATGTTGCGCTGAGAAATAACTGTTATGAAAAGATTTGGTATGTTGCTCTGTCTGTCTGTAATTGTATATGGCATGCCACTTGAATTTGCGTGCAACTTGAATTTGTGCTCATCACCCTCATTAGCTTCAATGCTAATTACCTCAGAAATGGCACAATGTATCAAATTGTTTTCTTAACAATTATTTCTAGGCACAACCTACCCTGCAACACCCTTACCACTTTTGAGACAGTTTCTGACCACCCTGTATATGGCTGTCACCTCACCCAGGCTTTCGGCTCTTTAATTCAGTTGTTCTTTAGCCAGGTGGACCTGCTGCCAGCTGTCATCACATGCCCTTAGTTTCCACCTGAAATTTGTTATACGGCTTGAGCTCTTCCTCATCATTCTTGAACCATTGCTGACAGCAACATCCAAGTAAAAGTAGACTTGGAAAAACACTTCAGGTCTTCCTACCTGTTGTTTTTAGTGACATAGATGAATCCATTTAGTTGTTTCATTAGGTAAAGGCCATGGTATCATGAAAACAATACTGGATGCTAGATATGCAATTGATTCACCTATACTTTTGTATTGATTAGTACCTTGACAATTCCGACTCTACGGCTGTTTGTATTTGGGTTCCTGCCCATGAATGTGACATTTTGTGTAGCCTATAAGAGACAAAACAGTGTTGATGTCTGTGTTACCTAGCACCTTAACCTAACTATGCCACAAAGAATTCAGCATCCTGAACCTGTTATGATAGCAGCCATCGACAAGAATTAACGCTTCACACTGAAAGCAGATTTATTACGTGGACACAAAGGGGTAAACAGAGATGAACTACTTGCCTTGAAAGTGAGTGCTCCTATTTACATACACAGAATGTTCTGGTAAATTCCATAAATAAGAAAGTCAAAGAACCTTTGTGAAAATATGAATGTTAAATAATAAAATTTCAGGAGGTTGAAATTTAACCTGTGATACATGTGTCACCAGCCAGCAACTATAACCGCTACACCACGGCAGATGACGTACAGCACTTGGCAGTATTATTCTCAGCTGTCTGGATTAAGTGTAACTGCACCCTCTCTGCAGCTTCTTTCAGGTGTAAGAAATTTGGATCTTTGTCTTCATCATGTTATGGTATTGAAAAAATTAGCCATCGTCAGTGCTATGTCAGCTGGAAAAGATAAATTAGTCCCATCTTCCATTATGGCATAGATGGGTTTCAATCTACCTTTACCAGAGGCCTTCATGATTGACTTACATTCTACTGTGGCTGGTGTGGCACAATTAATGGTTGTTGTGGTGTCACCGCCAGACACCACACTTGCTAAGTAGTAGCCTTTAAATCGGCCGCGGTCCGTTAGTATACGTCGGACCCGCGTGTCCCCACTATCAGTGATTGCAGACCGAGCGCCGCCACACGGCAGGTCTAGAGACACTTCCTAGCACTCGCCCAGTTGTACAGCCGACTTTGCTAGCAATGGTTCACTGACTAATTACGCTCTTATTTGCCAAGACGATAGTTAGCATGGCCTTCAGCTACGTCATTTGCTACGACCTAGCAAGCCGCCATTATCATTTGCTAATTATCTTGTGATGCATGTACTGTCAGACCGATGTTTACCAATTATGGATTAAAGTTAAGTATTCCAGAAGCTACGTACCTTTTTTGCTAGTATAATTACTTTACCTGTTCCAGACCTCACGCCAGCCTGCGTGAGCTTAAACGCGTGCCTTTCGGCTATCTCCTAGTGGCTTGGCTGTCTTGCCAAGTCACAACAGTTGTAAGTGTTGTACTTTTGCTCTCACAACCCAGAAAGCTACCAGTTTCTCTCCAGACTGTCTGGTCTTGAACTTTCAGAGTGCTCCTCACCTGCCCTTGATTGAAGAGCAGCATTTGTTGTTCCACCAGCTTGCAAGTTGCCTCTACGTGTATTCCAAGGTCTTTGATATGCATGTCTCAGTGTTATGGTGGATTACACTCTGCAGTCTCACAGTCTGTCACAGAATTATTCAACAGAAAGCCTGTAGCTATGGGCATTTTCTTCTGTGCAGTCCATGGATAAACTCAACCCATACCAGTGAAGTTTTTCTCACTCAAAAGGTTACAGATGCAGATCTGTACCACCTTAATCCTTGCCTTTAATTGAACACAAAAGAGAGTGAAAGCTTACTGATCTATACTAAGTCATATGCATGGCACAGTTCAAATGCTAGATTTGTAATAAACGTGCCAAATGATCAGGCAAAACTGGCAGCACTAATTTCATTGTGCTCGTGATTGTACAAAGTGACATGTGTTGCAGCAACAGCTCATACTCCCGCCATGTAAAGAACAGTATTCACATTCCACATTCAAATCATCATCTTCACGTAGATTTTGAAGACAATGGTTGCACACATGAAGTAAAAATCACAAAATGAAATAATTATTTATTACCAGTAAACTGATAAGAAATAAACAGCAAAAAGACTTGTGCACTAAAAATATGACTCGATATTATGTAACCACACTCACCCCATCATGTATCATAGCTTTCCAAGTATGTTCTAACTTCTTCTTTAATCGATAACTCTGCAGAATATCAATTATGCCAATAAATAGTAGGAGACGTTCACCACGAGCATTTCTGGCAGGAATCCCACCTGGTCTAAAGACACAACAATAAATTAATGGAAAATGCACAACAGCATCAATGACTGTACGGTAATAAATCAGTTTCTTACTTTTCTTTTCGGGTAAATCAGAACACCAGAAATTTTGTTGCTGTATTCATGAACAGTTTGTTGATGATTTAAATGATCTATTCTGTTTGTAATCATACAGCAATACAATGTACATGAATCTTACTTTTCTTTTTTTAATTCATGCACTTCAAACTTTACTAAGTTTTGAATATTAAATACTGTTAGCAGTATTACAAAAAGTCTTCAATATTAACCTTTTCATTGTACTAATAGGCTTATCAATGGATTTCTACAGTATACTAATAACATGTTAGTTTCAAAATTACAAAAATCAATCAATAGCTTTCAGTCTAGGTTGGTAAGTATCACATACCAGAAGTTGTGTATCACCAATTCAAGTTATTTAGAGGGAATTTTTATTAGTTCCAGACAAGAATAATGCAACATTCTCAAAGTAAATATCAATCTTCAGTTGATAAACAGCCTCTTGTTTCACAACACTTAAGTGTGAGAGAACTAAGAGATTAGTTTCACTTCATAGCACACAAGAAAGAAGGAAGGAAGGAAGGAAGGAAAGAAAAACACTACTAAAGGACTTGCCACAATTCCACATATGAGAGAACTAAGAGACTAGTTTCAAATCCTCGTGCACCAGAAAGAAAGAAAGAAAGGAAGGAGAGAGAGTATGTTAAAGGAAAAACAGTTACATTTGGAAATGGTTAATAAAGTATATGCACTCCATTTGAAATTTGTGAGAATGTCATCTTCATCAGAACTATGTCACATTTTCCAAAATACACTTCACAGTTTTATCAAGAAAAACTGAAAAATATCTGAGAATCTGTTTGATGGTAAACAGACACACTCCCCATCACTGTGAAAGGTCACAATTATTAACATTCAAGTGAACTAAATAACTACTAACTAAATGTGTCTCGTATTTCTGAATAACTTCCAGATCCTTTATTGACCTCACACTCATGAAAACTAGGAGCTGGGTGAGAGATTTGTGGTGAACAAACATTTAAGAGCAAGGAGTTTTTTCCACTATCCCACAAGCACACACAGTTCTCTTTTCAAAACTGAGCTGCTTAGTAATGCCCTACTCAGGGACTGTTTTCAATCTGCACCTGCACCACACATACTTCAGTAATTACAAGTAGAGTGTGGGCTGATCTCAAACTTCCTGATGAATTAAAACTGTGTTCTAGACTGGGACTTGAACCCGAAATCTCTGCCAGCTATATCGACTGATCTATCCAGGCTCGACTCACAACCCACTCTCTCTGCTTTACTTCGGTGATTACCTCTCTCTCACTTCCCAAATTTCACAGAAATTCTATTACGTAAGTTACGGGACTACACTCATTTGCTGAGCAGTGCTAGTCTCAGACATTACGCGGGAGAATTTCTGTGAAATTTGGAAAGTACGAGAGAGGTAAGCAGAAGTGAAGCTATGAGGGTGGCTCTTGAGTCATGCACGAGGTCCCTCACCAGAGCACTTGTGCAAGAAAGGCAAACGTTCTGTGTTTGAGTTCTGGTCCAGCACACAGCTTTATCTAGCAGGAAGTTTCAAATCATTTCTTTGCTAATAATTTCTGCATATGATCAACTTCTACAGGTTGTCCATAGTGACATTACTTTAGATGACACATTACACTTCATTTCCAAAATGAATGGGCTCTGAAGAGCTGACTGACAATGGCAGAAAACGGGTCCACAAATGCAACATATATATTATTCAGAATAGGGTAAATTACACTTACGGGACATCATCTTCCTCATCTATTGGCTCACTTTCTGCCTGAATACTTTCCATTGCTGTGGAGTGAGCAACGAGCCTTTGCCTGTTAATAGAACGTGTCCGATGTAAAATTGTTGCTGATGCAGCCTCCCTCTCTTTTTCGATAAATGCAGCTGCAGGGCTGCCTGGGCCATCACCGCTAGATCCCTTCTCATGAGCTGAAGCTTTGCTTCCATGTGCAGCCCCTTCTTGCTCCTTCCTTTCCTCCTCTTTTCTCTCCTACAACACAGAAAACACGTGGATAGAAGGAAAAAACATTCTCCGACTGTGGAAAACAAGGCTTGTTACTGGCTTTTCTAAATACCCTACTAGGTTGCCTACAAATATAAGATGCAGAAATGCAATATCTATGCACAAATCGTGAACACAATGCCCGAGCTGAATATTTTACACAGACTAAAGACATTTTTGTAGAAGAACAGTGCTATTCTGAAGGTTTTTGAATAAAGATTGTTGGAAGCTGCTAAAATTCAGCTGATTCAGATACGTGCAAATGTTAGAACTCAACTGAAGAAGACTAATTAAACCAACTTAAAGTAAGATGATGATGCCTGTGGCAATTACATGCATGTGTACATTTTCCCCTTAAGCTATTCAGTGAAAATACAATAAATTTCCTCAAGTCTTTTGTTCTAAAGATACACTGATTTATTACTATACAAAAGAGTCAAAAATATGATGAAGTGGAATCTCGAGACTTTTCTATAAAAAAAAAAAAGTTTATGACTGCTTTTATAGCATGAAAAGAGAATTAACTACTATCTTACAAAAGAACAATAGGAACAATGCCTGAACATTAAAAGCAGATTTTTTTGTATCAACGTTGGTAAAAAGGTAGGTCACATCAGGTGGAGGAGGGGAGGGGGGGGGGGATGATCCCCTACCTTTTTTCAATGGACAAAGTCACAATGAATGACAGTACGCATTTCAAAAGCTTCTAATAAGGGCAAAGTGTTTCACATTAGGTAGTTTCCACTGTGATGCTACATAAATTACTTCCAAAACACCCCTTGGAGTTCAAAAAATAAATATATACAAACAGACTTAAATACTGGAGAATAGTGGTGTACATCTTTTCCCTACATACAAGTTTAAACACCACTAGCAGAGCTTTAATGGTTTCAAATGATTTGGTATGACAATATGCCCACACACATCACGATGCATCTGTTTGCAACTTAAATTCCCCAGTTACAAACACTTCTGAAAAGCTCAGAGGAAGAAAACTAACACTTTGATCTTCCACTCAAAACAGTCTTTCATACAACTGTGTGATGTGAAAAATGGTAGTGGAATGGAAGGAGGAAACCTTTTAGTTCCAATGCTGGAATGTGCACAATGTGACTGTGCACAATATTACTTAAGTTAATACAGATGGTGCAGAAAGTTTCACACAGTGTTTCTTCAGTTTGTGGACCACCAATATGAATAAACTGTCTTATGAGTCTATATTCATATCAGGTACGCATAGTGCAGAACTGTATTACTATGAGACGTGTAAATTCAGAGAGTGTTGCTTAATTCTGCAACTTGTGATTCTGATGGATGTGTTAAAATTCACTTCTGTTGATATTTGTATATGTTCATACATGTACTGTACCTAAAAGTGTTGTCTACTGGGATATCACTTAGCACCAGCAAGCGTTTCTAAGGAAGGGAGGAAAATGGTTAATTGTTATACAGTGCAATGTTTCTCAAAAGCTGACCTTGGAACAACCAATCTTGGAGGAATCTTCTCCAGTGTTTGGAGAATACTGATGACAACTCTGCCATATTCAGATCTTTCAGCGTGGCAACTTCAGCTTCAAGGATGTTCTCCACTCAGATTCATTTCCATCAATCACCGCTGATAATTTTTTGCAGTACAGAAACTAGAAGGCAAAGACCAGTGAACAAAGAGGATTCTTTGGGCTGTCTGCACAGGCATCTTTGATTATTATGCTTGATAACACTGAAGCAATGAATCTTTATTCATTGTGGGGTGAAAATTCTCCACAGAAGAGCATATGGCATAATATTGGTTCTTGTAGTCAATGTAAATTCTCAAAATGTTTGGATCTGGTACCTACCATAATATGAATAGTATTGTTTCAGATGATGAAAATTGGCTTGATTGCTAGAATTTTCCAACCAAGTATTAAAATAAATAATAAATAAATACATACATAAATATGGATGTCTTTAAGTAAGTCCACACTAGGCACCGTCTGCAGATCATCATATGTCAGAAAGTGAACAGTTGCTGTTTTTCTTGTTGTGAAGGGAAAATTTTACTCTAAAAACAAGGGCAAGTTTTATATCAAACACAGTCATAGCTATCTATTTGATACTGAAAGCAGACAATTATTTCTTTCACTGTGACAGTGGTCCAGCACACTGTAGAAAAAATTGCACCTAGTATTTACATGCAGGAGGCTTTGAACTTCTTAATCATCTTCACATATGTTTTTAATTCCTCAATTGACTATTCTGATAAAGAGTAGTCATTTCATGCAGAGAAAAAAATCTACCTGCAGGCATGAGATCAAGAATATGTCCATGGAAATTACTTTTGATAAATAAAATAAAATAAATGAAGCTGTATTCGAAAACGTTTATAGGTACCATTGTATAACAGATTTAACAAAAACGCAAAGTGATTTTCCCAAAAAATGGTGAACATAGTGCATGTGTGTATAGACAACTAAGAACCATAGGTTTCTTGATGCAGAGCTGCATAAGGAAAGCTGTAAGCACATGCTGGGCAAGATGAAACGATGAAGATAGAGATTTAAAATCCACACCAAGAAAAGTTACATTTACTATCACATCTACACCAAAGTCATTAGATACAGAGCCTATTTCAGAATGGAGATGTATGATTGAGAGAAAATTGCCAGTGGTCTTCTCAATGGAAGCAACCCTAAATTCCCCTACCGCTATTTCAGAAAACAAAATTTAGAGTGGCTGGAATGAGACATGAACCCAACTTCTCAGTCCCACTTCCAAAAAAGCCTGTGTTGTGATGTCTCACTCATGTATCATGACTAGATGTTACCTTCCATATTTTCTTCCCATCTCTGAGAACAATTCCTGTGGTATGAAGAACTACACTGTTGTAGATATCAGGATACACCTCAGTGGCTTACATCACTTACCGTGATGAGTTTCTTTTTGGTGAGACATGAGAATTTCAGAAATGCACAATAATTTTCAATTAAATAATGCAAAAGAAAGAAACAATACCACAAAGCCTTTAGAAAACATCATCATCTTAGACGATTCTCATAAGATACTATTCAACCCTTTCCGTCATATATGTAGCATATGGAGGAATGTATTGATAAAATAATAGAAATTAGGGTACGGACAACAATATTTCCCCAGCAACTACTGAGAATGGAATTGGAAAGTTTCACAAGTAAATTTGGTAGGCAGGGAGCCCTTTAATCCTGTAATAATGGCACTGATATGGCTCAGTACATAGTTGTTAAACCTACAAATAGAAAGGTTAGTGTTTGATCCCTAACTGATTGTAGGACTTTTTTTGTCACTTTGTGCTATCACTTCTGAAGCAGCTTTGTGTATGTCGAGAATACTAAATTGCAACACAGTATGGATCCCACATTATGCTGTAAGTCCCCCACATGAATGGCGAGTATGTCAGTTCACAGATCACGGGGATGCAAGGGTATACTACTGATGAGAGCAGCATTTTTCATGGTGAATTACTGTCTGCCCCCCCCCCCCCCACCCCAACCAATCTTCATGCTGTTGACTATTTTAAGTGTCCACATTAACCTTGAACATCAAATGTTAGCCTATAATTCCCTGAACAATTATATTTGGCAACGTGAGGAGATAAACTTGTTGCACCACAGAATTTAATTTTAGGTGAACGTAAAATTTTGTAAGTTTTTCCCCAGCAAGCACAGAGCCAAGCTAAGACAGGCTCAAATGCAGTGTCTCAATCACAGTGAAAAACCAGGAAGAAGAGCCAATACTGCAAACAGTGAGGCATACCACTGGGCTTTGACACACAACAATCGAGCGGAGATGAGAGAATGCAATCGCAAGAGAATGCTCACTTTGTAATGTCATTCTGACACCACCACAAGGTGAGGTACGACTGTGTAACACACAAGAACAGCTCCACAACATTCACATGTTGCAGAAAGGGCCAAGCTGAAGATCTGAAAGCTTAAGTAGGGACACCATGATGTGGCGCAGTGTGCTGGTAAGCCTAGAAAATGAGACCAAATTTGCTCATTGCCACAGCTCGGCAGCGTAATTGGCACAACGTAACCAATATAAATACACTCTTGCTCAGAAAAAAAAGACGGAACATATTGAGTGACTAGAGAGAGGACGTTCATATTCACAGGTCATGTACATTAGTATGTTCTGCAGAAACGATTAGCGTTTCGATCATCTTGGTTCAGCATGTGTCCTGTTGTAGCAGGCAAGCAGGCACAGGGTCTGCCATGGGCCCTAATAACTTGTTCCATGAATGGTGGCATGTTGCATATAAGGTATGAATGGTGTCCTGTAGTATAGCCATCCATGCTGCATTCACCTGGTTCCAAAGTTCATCTGTGGTGGTTGGCATTGGGTCACAGTACTGCACCCATCATTTCACCATATCCCACACAGTTTCAACTGGTGACAAGTCTGGTTATCCGGTGTGCCAGGGCAAAACGCCAACATCCTGTGACACCAAGAAGGCACATGTTCACACAGCAACATGTGGTAGTACATTGTCTTGCTGAAAAATTGCATCTGGGGTGTTGTGCAGGAAGGGTATGACTACAGGTAGCAGGATGTCATTCACGTATGCCACACTGGTAACAGTGCCCGGGACACGCACCAACTGTGATTTGTGGTTGTACCCAATAGCATCCCATACCACAAGGCCTCGAGTTGGCACTGTATGTCTTGTGCGAATGCTCACTGATGCTGCTCCCTCTCTGTCGCAAACCAAAATGCGGCCATCATTCTCAAACAGGAGATGGTCCGTCACCTCTGATAGCGTGTGATGTGTTACACTGTTCCACTGGTGCACCAGAGCCAAGGAGGACGCAGATTTGTGACATGTCAATCTTCTCGGCGGGGTGGTCTGGGTGGTGTGACCTGACCTATCTCGTTGTGTTCTATGGCCTTCTGTGAACCATTCTGCACACACCCATTCGTTGCCGAAACACTTCATCCCACACAAGCAGCAATTTCCCGGATGGATGCATCACATTCTCTCATGCCAATAATAAGCCCTCTTTCAAACTCACTGATTTGATGATACAATTCATGTGTGCATTTGCAAGGTATCCTGCACATCTGCGTAAGTCACACTCATCTATTATGTTCGGTTTATAGCGACAACGAGAGTCGTAGGCACATTTTACTGGTAGGTGGTGGGCGTCACGATATTTATGCTGACCTTGAAATTGTGGCCGAAATGGTTCAAATGCTAATCATTTTTGCAGAAAATATAATGTACATGCCCTGTGAATATGAATGTCGTATCTCTAGATGTTCAAGGTGTTTTGTTTTTCTGAACATGAGTGTACTTAGACTTCTGAACCATTGGGTCAGTGGTATGACAAAGTCTTACTGTGAATCCAAATTGAAGCTGTTCTACGATGTGCTGCCTATTGTTCATCTGATGACTTCTAATACAAGATACCAGCAAACCAGCTTGATGTACTTCACTGTCATGAATTACCACTGCTGCCACCATTGCTACTACTGATGTGAATACTTGAGTGTCTTTGACCAATGATCTGCCAACTTCACATCTTCCGCGAGAGTGCATTTGTGGTGCCCCTAGCTGAACCTGCGAGTAGCTTCCGGTGTCTTGGCCGTCTTTTGTTGCAAGGCCAGGGCATACTTCTGCACTGCTACCTTCATCCCATGCGTAACTGCTGGCCATCGAGCAGGGTGCAAACTATGATGACCATGAGAGCACCTTCGTGGAATGGTTCACCAAGCTGTTTGCACCCTGGCTTGACAGGCAATGCCTGCAAACTTCTACACCAGCACCCTGTATGATGCCACCTCTGCTGAGCAGTCCCTGACTGCGCCAAGCCACGTTACCGCATACTGAGCCTCGTGAGTCATCTGCACCCAGCCATGAGTGCCACTCTACTCAATGCTGATCAACACCATGTAGAAGCTATTTTGTATTGTATAAATCCTGACAATAAATGTATTCACAACCAACAAAGCCTTACTATGCCCTCTGGGATGCCATCGGACCACACTCACGCATTCCGACCTTCACATCCTGCATATGTAGAGACCACAGTTCCTCCGATTCTCCAAATCTTTCAAGAGGTACAATGTAATTAGGCCAGATGCTTCTGTGCACTAACAGCCAGACTTATTAGCTAGTGACGAAGAGGTCTCGGGTATGATTCCATGTAATGTATTCAGATTTTCTGTGGAATAATCCTGAGAGTGACCATTCAACATTCAACCTCATGAGGCCAAATAAGGAGTAGCTAAAAAAGTCAACAGACATGCAAGCCACCCAGTGACACAAAATCTTAAGGCTTTCACCAGGCTGACAGACATACTTTCTTAAATAAAATTAAATCGAAAGAAACGGCAGCAGAAATGGGGGCAGACAGCACAATGAGAAGGGTGCAGATAACAGAAGGCTCAAAAGACTGTCTGCAATCATAGATACAGATCAGACATTACGCGGATCTCGGAACAAAACTATACTGGGATCAACATGGTCACTGTACTCACTGAATGCCGCAACATACAAAACTAGTGACTTGCCCCCAATTTGCAGAAATAGAACTAAGTAACTATGGTGGGACAACTTGACTAGTGTAACAGTAATATTATTTTTGGGCTACTGTGTAGAGTTGTTATTAAAATTCCAGCAAGAGCTATGGGAACTTGCTGGTCAGCTGACTCAAGTACCAGCCTAGCATGAACAACATTTTCTGTGTGTGCCTTTCCCCCCTTTCCCAACATAACACTGTTACAAAGAACACTCTGCTGTGCACCATTGGTACAAAGTATTTCCTCCCATGCACAATCAGTATGAAGCACAGTCCACCACACAACATTGATATGAAGCATCTGCTACCACGAAACATCATTTATGGAGCATCCTTTGCCATGCAACATTGGTACCAAGCAGCCTCCACCACACAACATCTGTAACAAGCAGTCTCGACCACACAACATCTGTACCAAGCAGCCTCCATCACACACCATCTGTACCAAGCAGCCTCCACCATACAACATCAGTATGGAGCATCCTTCACTACATAACAGTGGTACAAATCACACAGCGCCACTTAACATGCACCAGGCACAGCATAAGGCTGTGCGAGCTTATTCATGAAAGCCCTATCAGTATCACTACAGTAGTTCCTGAGATCAGAACGGACAGATATAATCAAGGCTGGGGACTTCAGCTAATGTATATATGTATGTATGAATGGACGGATGGATGGATAGATAGATAGATAGATAGATAGAAGTATAAGCACAGAAGGATGTTGGAGTCGCATTATACAATGGAGACATCCTTAAGCCAAACAGGAAACAGTATTCTGAAGCTTTGATTTGATGATCTGTCCATCATGTTTTGATTTGCTGTACACTGGAACACCATA
This sequence comes from Schistocerca nitens, assembly GCF_023898315.1. Lineage (NCBI taxonomy): Eukaryota > Metazoa > Arthropoda > Insecta > Orthoptera > Acrididae > Schistocerca > Schistocerca nitens. Next base: position 592,039,624 of record NC_064616.1, on the reverse strand, counting down.
CCAGTATGGAACTGTTAGATTACATTACCAGCTGTGTAATAAACTGTGCAGAAGTGTTCCTTTGTACGAGGCCGTATCAGGCCATGTTTCACATATTCCTATTTTTAATTGGGATGGGCTGACAACATTCTGACAAGAATTGTTGTTGTAACATGTACTTTCAACACCAACAGCAGCTAGTTCCTCAGGAAAGAGGTGGTGGCCAACCAAGTGAGAATGTCCAAATTGTTGAACTATTAAACATAATAAATTCTTACATCACCACCAGCTTTCACTAGAGGTATCACTGAATAAACACACATGGAACATGTTTGCTTAGTTACTAGCCTCAAAATGTCATCAGGACTGACCATTGGCTTTGTGTAAAGAACAATGAGTCACATAATAGTGCATAACCAAATGCAAAATATTTGAATTCCATAAAATGTACCAGCAATACGCAAGCACAGTGCAGTTTTATAAAATGTTGATTTAGTGGAGTAATATGGTGGTGTAAAAAACTTTAACACACAGTTCAAAAGAATTATGTAAACATGTATATCAACATCCGATATGTTAAATCTATTATGATAAAGGCGGTACCTATTGTTTTACTGCATGGCTTGAGAGCTTTGCTTTTGATGTAGGCTACGATTAACATCTTTCCGACCCCTCAGAAGGAAGTGCATACCGGCGTCCCAGTGTTTTCTAGTGATGTACGCAGATGGCAGTTGTCATGTTTGGACACTGTATTCAACCAAGCACATGCACTGCGACAGCTTAATGCAGTGCAAGTTACAAGGGCAGTCGATTTGATCCAAAAAGGATGCTCTTTCGGTAGTGTCATTGCAGATGCCAATGCCTTTCATTGCGTCATCCATAGGTTGTGGATGCACTAGAGGGAGATAGGTCAGTAAACAAGGCAAGTTGGACAAGGTTGCCAATGCATTACAACCCCCACATGGGGACCAATATCTGGCCTGGCCACCTCTGCATTGCCACGTCATATGGATACCCGCAGAGCACTGCAAGATGACCTCAGAAGGCCCAGTAACTGTAATGAACCATTTACGAGCTAGGACTTTACGACCCAGGTGACCTATTCAAGTACCCTTTGACATGACATCACCTTGTAGCTCACCTTCATGTCTGCTGTTCCCTTATCAATGGGCAACCTCATCACTGGTGAAACATGTTATTCACAGAGGAGTCCAGATATCCTCTGACCCAAGGTGATTGCTGTGTTTGTGTGCAGAGACCTGTGGTGAGTGGTACCTGCAAAATGATGTTCAGGAAACTGAAAGATTTCCAAGGTCCTGTGATGTTGAGGGGAGACTTCAGTGTATCGGCCATATGGATCTTGTTGTTGTCCATGGTCACCTTACTGTCATGCAGTACATCGAGCAGAACCTGTTGGACCATATGGTGACTGCTGCATACTGTGGTGGCCCTGAGCTGCTCCTAATGCCGAAGTCTAAGTGGTGGGCGTCAGCAGAGATGTCTTGCAAAGCCTGGACATTGAAGTAATGGCATTGCCAGCAGTGAGTCCTGACCTACACTCCATTTTGAATATGTGGGACATGCTTGACAGCTGTGATCATGGTCGTGATGTTCCACCAGACACTCCAGGACTCTCATTAATTCTCACTGACAAATGGGAACAGATAACACAGAGTGACCTCCATAGACTTATATGGAGCATGCCATCATGTAGGTGTCAGGCAGTGATAAACACTCATGGAGGGCATACACATTATTGAAGTTTTCAAAGTCAAATGACAAGCACATAGGATGATGGGATGAATGGTGATTTCCAATTTGTTTTTGATGTCGGTTGTAAATTTCAGTTCTTTTTATGTAAACGATCATGGATGTAATGGTGTTTTGTTGTGTACTTAATTTTTGAAATATAAAGGCATAATTTCATAACATACCCATTCCTCAATTATTGCTCAATGGAGTATGGCAGATGCCCAAATTCATGTTGTCCTGATTCTTTTGAACAGTATAATTTATTTGAGTACAGTTAGTCATACGCTGCATAAACTTTATGCTGGCCAAGAGACTTTAATGCAGTGACAGAAATGTATGGCCTCTTGATACCAATGTTTGGTTCCAAATATAACTCTAATATGGCAGCATGCGAAGAAATTGGAGACCACATAAGGTTACAGATTAAATACGCTAATAACGAAAAATAAGGAATTATGTTTTGAATCACTTTCTGTGTGTGGTTTTAAATAAATAGTCAAAATTATCCATCATAACTCTCAATGAGGAACAAAACATTGGTTAGTTTGCAGCTGCAGTAACTTATGGCAAAGAATAGGATCATAAATCTACACTTCGATTGATAATACCTCAGTAGAATAACATAATCATTGAAAACATATGCTTCAATTTTAAGATTGGTCAACTTGAGAAAAAAGATAAAGGCAAAATGTTTATTTTCATAGCATATTAAAGTGTAACATATTTCTATCGTGGGGTTTCTCTGATCATCCAATATAATGGGGGAAACAAAAATAAATGCTGCACAAAATTTCTTTTTGCATTTAGTTTGTTTTCAAAGTAATTTACTGATATTAAAAAATGTATCATATTTACAGTGGCGAAACCCATAAACAAATTTTAAATTTACTGTCTGACATAAGAATTTGTGGAGTCTTGAAACACTGACATCAAGACTACACGTGACAACAAATCCATCAAAATTACTGTATCAGTGATTAAGACACTGTATATGTTGCACAGTCAGGATGCACAAAGTCATTAAGAAATAGAATATAATTATATAATATGGGGCTACACAGAAAGATTGATTAGAATGGCTCAGCTGTACTATTATTCTCTTTTCTTCATATACAAAATTTATTTTCCATTAACAGCTGTGCTCTTGATATTACACATGAGCAGCTGCAATGCATCTTTCAATGGAGTCCCACCTTACACAATGGCTGATCTAGACTGTGGAGCATACCCACGAGAGACTGATAAAGTTCCCCAAATCTGAAACTGATCATATTTCAATATACGATCATTAAGAACACAACCATTATTGGGAAACAAATTTTGTGAATATGGAGGACCGAAGAATTTTATAAGCTCAACAGAAGAAATATATTCATGTAACAGTCTGTAGCACATCAGTGAGCTTTGTTAAGAGCCATAAGTCACTATGGAGTGTACTATACATGATTCTAGATATACAATGTAGTAAAATGCCGCTCCATCCACATCACCTCATGTACATAAGGCACACAGCATGGACGCCATTGTAACCAAATTTGTTCACTGCTCCTGTCAGTCTCTCAGATTTTCAAAGAGGTTCAAATATGGGGGCTTACCGAATCTCATGACGTGTGATTGCTCGCGTCTTTCTCATTCTAAGTAGTTACCATTTTGCCCATTGGTTGTAGAGCATTTCAATTTAACAGTGACTTCAACCAAAGGGCCCATTTCTGCATATCCAAAATGTTTTTTTGGACACCACGCTCTACACTCTAATGAAATTCCCTCTGGTATGTTCATTAGGAAATTACAGCACTTCCTATATCATCATTACATAATTTGGGACACAAGTCAGCAGTCTCTTTCTGCCACAATACTTAGTTCCGATTTGTACAGCATATCCTGGTGAACTGGGATGTCAGCTATTGGCAGGATGTCTATATGGTAGAATGCAACTACTGATCCGCTAAATTTGCCACCCTCTTCAGGGGATGATGTTTAGTTATTTCAAAGTTAATCTCTTCCTTTTGTTACCCAGACAACAGCAGCTTTGCACAACTTTTAACACAAAGTAAGCAACTGTGCACTGTGTACACACAGCACACTAATCTACATTATCGAAGTGGCAGGCACTGGTCCACTTTACTGTACATTATCTGCTGTTACTATTACCTTGAATATATCAGGCCACAACGTGTCCTGAGAGAATATTTGTAATGGAACATCATTGCAAAAAAATATTTGAGAATGTGGGCACGTAAACCTAAATTAAACATAAACCAAACCTAAAATTAAGGATACAGCTCATTTCTCAATTTGTGAGGTGCAGACATGGTCTAGGTCATTGAATGTTCACTGTTTCCTGAACTCTAAAAGAACCACTGGATAATTCACCCCTGGTATCTCAGGAACCATGCACTGCACAGTAAGAAGTACAAAGTTTTGACACAGGAATGGTGCCACACTTTACACTATGTCAAATTTTAATTTTCTTTTTGAACAAGATGATTGCTGCAAGGTTTGCATCAATGGCAATCCAGCAATTGTGTAAGAACCCCTTACCAAATAGGCACTAAGAATTGCGGTTTGGACAGCCACCAGTTAAGACTCACTTCTCATATTTCAAATAAGAACAGATAGTATTGCAGTATGGTGAGAATATTTTGCAGAATCAAACTCCCACCATTTCTCTACTACAGCTCAATAATATTACACATCATTCTCTAGAGGCTATATGAAATTTGGACAAAATGAAAACTATTTTCAACAGAGGACAACAGCTGTTACACAGTCCGCTTACAGCCCAACCACTAGACAATTTTTGTAATTAGTCATGGGAGAATGGTAGAATTCTGGATAATGCAATGCCTTCATAACATGGAGAAATGTAAGTTGCAGAAGTTTGTCCTATCTCACACTGAACTAACATTTTGTGCCCTGTCCATCTTGCACTGTGCAGATGGCATCACAATATCATCTGCATTTCCTAGTTCATGTGTTATTTGATGTTGGCTTTGTTGATGGTGGATAGTTTTTTGTCAGTGCAATTGTTTCCATGTCTATCAAAATAATTTATTAATATATGATACTTTTTTTTCAGGACACACACACACACACACACACACACACACACACACACACACACACCATTTTGCTTACCGCCTTCTCCTTTGCTGCTTGATCCAAGTTATGTATGCCAACCAACAAACTATAATCCATTATTTTAAAACTTTCCAGCACCTGAAATGTACAAATCATATGAATATTAATTTCTGTCATGCCCTCAAAACAAAATGACCACTAAATACTTCAAAATTGAGTCTACTTACTCTACAATCCCTCTGAATTGTCTTAACAAGGGCTGCATATGTATCTGCTTCGAGTCCTATCCCCTCAGGGTGATGTTCCATAAAATCTAAATCCTTAAATGTTGGTGAACTCTTCTGTCGTTCACTTTTAGATGCCTATGATGGGGAAAAAATAGTATACATGTTTTTTTTTTAACACATCAATGTGCATACGTCACATTCTACAGCTCACAACTACTAGCTATCTACAAATATTTACTTCTTTACAGTAAACATATTCAGCCATTTTAAAATCTACAACAGGGAAATTGTTCATTAAAAAAGACATCTAATCAATCCATAAATTTCTTTCCCAGATCCATTCCTGTTTCTATTCCATGATGCATTTCTGGTTCAGTTTACCATGGCCCATTACCTTCCACATTTGTGCAGCAGAATTCTCTTTCTGAATTTCCATGAACATGTTTTAGCCTTCTGTTCCTTGTAGCTTATTTACAACATTTGGTTTCATTTATGTGCTTGTCTGTCTACTGCTCAACACTTCCTGTACACGGCGAGTGGTTGTCTCTACTTGCACCTTTTTTTCACACTCCTTAATATACAAATGAATAAACTTTTGCACAAATACAAAAACAGACCACACCAATACTTTCTTCTACCAAATGTTTTAGATCATGTACTACAATTTTTATTACATAATGTTACTTCACCCTAGATGGAAAAGCTATACATGCATTTCCCTTTAAGGAAACCGAAATGCCACTACTAAATTTCATTCAATTTTACTGGTGTGGATGAGCAGTTGCTGAACAATGGACTCAAAATGGGTATGGTTCTTCATCCAAATACAAGGCGCATTTGATTTACGCTAATTTTGGGCTTGTTTAACTTTTGTTTGTTTGTGAGGATTTCAATATGTTTAAATTTGCAATACAACTCTCTTTGCTTTAATAGCAGCTTTCTAAGATGGCTGTTGAACCACAGCAGGTCTTTTCCATCCCTCACAACTTTGCTTGGCGCAGACTTGTCTAAAGGACATTGTACAATGCTCTTGAACTTAGCCCATTGGTACTCAATGTTGTTAGAGATGGAAATGAAATTTTCATGCTGACTGCTAACATAATCTGAAAACTGCCTCTTGTATGCTGTAATGGCTTGTAATCTCCAATTTCCTTATTCTATGCTGAGTCGAAAACTTTGGATCTGTTTGTTACTAACAGATCTACCATGTTATCTTCACAAGTTGGTTCTCTGACTAATTAAATGCTCAAGGTAATTTTGGATAAGACACTTAGGACAATTTCAGACAATTCTCTGTCCCTACTACCTGTCCTAATCACTTGAGTCTCTCTATCTATAGCTGGTAAGTTAAAATCTCCAACTAAAACTATGGTATGATCATGAAATTTATGGAAAATATTCTCAAAGTTTGCTCTCAACTGTTCTGCCACAACTACTGCTGAGGCGGGGGACCTACAAAAAGCATCCGATGACCGTGTTTGATTCACCTTTAACACTTGTCTTCACCAAAATTATTTTGTATTCAGAATCTGTACTAATCTCACTAGATGACAACATATTTTTTACTGCTGTAAACACATTTTCAATACCAGCATTCAACCTATCTTTGCAATACACAACCCACATCGAATTTACAGTTTCATTGCTATTTACTTCTGGTTTTAGCCAGATTTCTGTCCCTGGTAATATGTGAGCATTGTTACTGTTTATAAGGGAGATTAATTCAGGGGTATTTCCATTGACGCTCCCGCAGTTAACTAATACTATATTAACATTTTCTTTCTCTGATCTGCTATGACATAGGCTACTCTGAACTCAGAAGGCACCTTATCGGGATTGTGGAAGGATTTCTCTACTCTAAAAAAACCTGCAGGTGCACACTACACGTACTCTGCTACCCTAGTAGCCACTTCCTGCGTGTAGCGATTCCTGGCCTATTAAGGGGAATCCCACAATTCTCCACCGGATAGCGGAGGTTGAGAGATTTACATCGGACACTGTAGCAGAATTTGTCTGAGCCTCTGGTTTAGACCTTTCACTCTGTTCCAGACCAGAGGATCACAATTGGTTCCAGCAAAGATGTGGCACAATGATAGCTAAGCTTCCACCCAACAAGAGAGTCACAATTTGCAACTTGGTGCACCCAGTGTGCTCAATCACTGCCAGCAGAGCCTCCTTCACATCTTGGATGAGACCCTTTGGCAGGCAAACAGACTGGACACTAGCCTTCTTTACTGATCTGCCCACTATTTTCTTGAGGAACTCCATCACCCACCTAACATTGGAGCTCCCAATAACAAGCAATCCCACCCTCTGAGCTTTTACGGACCTCTCAGGAAGATTTCCCCAGTGCCAATGGGCATGGTGTCCTGTGCTGGCTCAGATGTACTCTCAGCAGCAGGCAATACCTCAAACCTGTTTTGAATACCCATTTTGCCTTCTGCCCAGAGATTTGCAACCCTGCCACAGTTCGCCTTAATGTGTCGACAGGACAGGGTGAGCAAATCTGAAGATGCTGTAGTATCAGGGATCCCAGGCGATGCTACAGACTGAAGCGTCAAAGCATTCACCTCAGTTGCCCCAATGCCACCGCAGCCCAGAGCAACAGTCTGAAGCTTGTTGACCATGGCCAACACAGCTTCCACTCTCTATAATCTTCCTAACTTGAAGATTACTGCAGTACCCTGCTATCTGCAGAGTACACTGAATGTGATGTTAGATGTAACACTCACCATCATTCAATTAACATAAAACAGAAGGGTCCTGGAAGTTCATTTCCCAAAGTGCATCACTCAAGGCTCTGGTTTGCAATCAAATCTAAGTACACTTTATAAGTTTCAATACATCATAATAGATGGCGATATTTTTTCCCCAAAGTATGACAATGGACTAGGACCATTTTCCTTTTCTGGATTATAATTTGTTTTCATATATCAAATAATTTTACAATATTTAAGTAACTTGTACATCAAACATGAGTGTGTGGATTTATGTACAGTTTATTTGTGGAATATTTTGATGGGAAGAACAACACACTACAATATTTATATCATGCTCTGCAGTACTTTTTCAACTTTATTTGCTTTAACTGGTACTAAGCATACACAAATCAGAGTCATTCATTGTTACTAGTCCCACAACAGTATATATCCTCATTAAATACTCAATTTTTCACGGGACTTGACTTCTGATCTCTCTCAATTTATTTTTACAAAACAGTAGAAAGTTTGATTTTGGTAAACAAACAACAAAATATTATTTTCAAGTCTGCACTAGTCTTCCCTCATTAAGTCTATGAGAATAACTTGATCCATCCAATCACAATCTGTAACTTCATAATGGCCAATAACTTATGTAACAACCTGCAATTTTAGAAATTCTATGACACCTTTTTCTTTGCCTTTAATGAGCTGTGTTCAAGGTTCCCATTCTTTTGAAATAAACCTGTAATGGTTAACAGGCTATTAATTTAATGGACTTTCAGGTCAGTTCCTCCCTCCCACAATTCCTAATTTATCAACACATTTTGAAGTATTATTAGCATTAATTTTAAACAGCTTTCTACACTACGTCTTACAACATTAATAGAAAGTTCACTGTACTGCAGTAATCACTTGCCCATGTACCACTTACATGAAATGACATTCTTAATGCCTCATGCCTCCTAACTGAAACTAGTTCAACTTTGTACTTCTTATAAGCAAAAACACTCTACTACATTAATCACAAACATAAAGCAATGTGGTAGGCACTGCAGTGAGTAAGGAACAGACTGCTCAGTTTCACCAAGCAATTAAACTTAACGGACTGCAAACAACACACAAAGTTTTTCCAGCTAATTTATGCCTGTGTGTGAGATTATTTCCTTCACTATAAAGAACAAAATTGGAAGTGTCTCACACATAGAAAAATGTATTCTGCAAAACAAGTACAGTCACATTGAGCTCAAGCAGGTGGTCAAAAATATGACTCATTCCTTTATTATCATGCCTTAGTATCCCACTGACATCATCCTTGGCACATGGATGGGATATGAGGATTCTGTTAGATAGCTCACCAGCTTACCAGACCTAGAAGCTACTCGTTTCCCTTGTAGGACTATCTGGAAAGTGTCAAATGTTCCCAACAGGTGCATATATTTCAGGACAGTCTACTATGCTATTCAGGTAAAAGCCAGATTTACAGGAGGGTGTATCAATCTGTGATGGCACTTGGAGGTAATTTCACAATGGTTAATAGCAATCACTTCCAACATGTACCGCAAAATTTATGTTCAGAGAAACTGTATAATGTAACATCTATTGTAGGCAAATTTTCATTTCCAAACTTATGGTGTAGGTTTCAGATTCCTCCTACTTGTCATAAATAAGTAGTTCATGTTTGCAATTAATATTAAATTTTACACTTTACAAACCAACAGCTTCATAACGTCCCATTTGTCATTATCTGCATAGATGTAGTCATAGAATATATGAAATGACATTTTCTTGGCATATGCAGAAACTACAGTACCATAAACTAAACAGGACTGTGTCAAAGATTTGACAACACTACACCACAGACATAATTTGTGGATTATACTTACTTTTCTTTTGTACGTTGAGCCTTTTAAGTCATACTTTTGATGAAGTTTAATAGATGAAGGGAGCAGATTGTTCATAACTACTAGTCTGACATTTTTAGAATTACACTGATAACAATAAAGACCAAAAAATTTTGGTAATAGGGTCCGAGGATTCTGATTTAAGTTCTGGAACAGAAAATAAATGTAATATTAATACTTAAACTGTGAAAGAAAACGAGAGAGAGAAAACATTTAACTGATTAACATGTGAAACACATGAAACCTATAATACAGACTCCCAAGTAAAATATTCATTAGGTTTTACTACCATGTAGTAGCCGGGAAGTAATTTCTGAAGGAATTCGCCTTCTTTATGTTGCACAGTTTTAATTATGAATTCATCATCTTCAGTGAGATAGAAGATACTCCCACTTGCTCCTGGATTGGACAACTCCCGCAGAGGGGCACTGCACATTGATATCTGGAAGTAGTAAATACAAATCCAATAACGACAGGTATAACAGTAATCACAGTTCTATAAATCATAATCTGTGTGCGGCTCTGTCAACAATAAAAATACAAACAGTGACAGGTTTTCTGTAAAATAAACATGAAGAACAATCACTTCATCTTTCTCATGCCCCCCCCCCCCCCCCCCAGCCCCAGCGCAACCCTTCTCCCACCCTTCTCTCTCTCTCTCTCTCTCTCTCTCTCTCTCTCTCTCTGTGTGTGTGTGTGTGTGTGTGTGTGTGTGTGTGTGTGTGTGAGAGAGAGAGAGAGAGAGAGAGAGAGAGAGAGAGAGAGAGAGAGAGAGAGAAGACTGTCCAAGACTTCTCATTTAATGAATGGCTGGATTGGTAGCATCTGTCGTCGTATTGCTTTCCCTCACTCATCTTGCAACATGTAAATAGTACAATCAAGGCAACACACATGTTTCAGCATCAGAATATTTTGCTTTTAGCAGAATATTTCTCTTTTAGCAAGATCTTCCCTTCAATTGCTTCAAGTACATCCGTCTTATTAACATACATTTTAGTTGTTTCACTGAATGCACATTTTCAACTAGTTTTGTTCACAAGTACCACAGCTTGGACTGCCAGGTCATTTTTCCTGATCTTCAGTCTTTTAATCCTGTAACTTAGAAATAACAAGGAAGTGTTAAACTCTTAACATCCAATCAGCACTATAGTCATTAGAGACTTCAAGTGAATAGGGTCAGGGGAACGAATCTGCCATGCCTTCGTTGATGGAAACAGTCTACCATTTGCCTGAAGTGATGTATACATGATACGTCTAGAGCTTGATGACCACTCCAATAATAATTGACTCTCATTCCTCCAAATACAAGTTCACTGTCTTAAACATTGACTACATGACTCAGTTGATGTAATAGCCTGGAAAAAAATGTTGGAACCAACATGCTATAGTCAAACCACAAACAACGTCCCCGTACGAATCTGCTGCCATTCAGAGAAACAATTTCAGAGTTTCAGCTGCCAGTTACAGCTAGGATGTTACAATGCATCTGCATTCTCTTCTAACTCTCCTGTGCTTGAGAAAGTACTACCACTGTTTTCATAAATCTCTGGCATAGTCAAAATAGCAAATAAAACTCTGAAGAGACTAAGTACAAAACCTGTTAAAATAGCATTCCACTATCTCCAGTTTACACTACCATTTACCAATCCAATCAAAATATAAAATGATAACCATTGTCTCCATTTCAAATACTTATACAAACATAGTTGAATCTGGAAATCCAACTCAGGAAAAGTGTGGCTAGATGATAACATACAACAAAGCTAGACAAGCCAACCTTACTGAGGAAATTACTATCTTCTCCCCAACTAGTTAGTAAGTAGACCAGGCATTTCACAAAACTTGAAAAACTGTGACCTATCTGTCTCAAAACTGGTTTACACAATGTGAACATCAACTGGTAAAACTAACCACTGCTCTCGTTTGAATACAAAACAAAACATCTATTTAGGATACAAAAATCTATTAAAATATGCCGTATTGAATATGCATACCAAAAGCTTTGTTGCAGCCTCACCACTGATGCAGTAAGTTGTACATCAGAAGGCTATGTCTGATTTGTATATGTGTGAAAAGACTGTTTGCCAACTTACTGGAGGGAGTTCACCACAGGTCTTAGCATCATCACCAGCTGCATCTTGCTGTTCATCACTACCCGTCATTAGACTATGTGTCTCATTTATGAAGGGACAGCAAGTTCGCAGAAAGCATGTTGTGCCCCTGAATTTTCATATGTCCTGGTGCCCAGAAGAATGAAATCACCTTCCTCAGTCTTTATTACTAAAGGTAAGAGTCATGGATGTTCTGGACTTTTTTGTCTGCAGTGTGAACACACTGTAAAATCTGAAAGGTGCTCTGGGAGACCAAATCAATCAGGAAAAGCATAGTATGAAATGCTAGTGATTTTAAACAGACAAGAAAAAGTATACCTAATGCACTATAATGAGCTATTATCAGAGAGAAAGTAGTGGCTCTGCGGCCTCATTAAAGGATGGTTGTTGGGATGATCCTCTTGCACCTTTGGCCAGTATAATCCCGTAATGATGGACAGTGTCAATGATGACTTATGAATGTCTCACTTGTCCATAAACCTCTGGCCACCATTCTAGTTAGTTTCATACAAAAGCATTATTACACTGGAGAAGAATCCCACTTGTTCCCCATGACCTGTGGTTAAAGTATGGCAACATGTGGGGATCTTGCCATCACATTAGTTGTAGGTTTCACTGTCAGCTTGGAGTCAATAAAGAGGACCACAAACATAGCTGAAACTTTAAGAATAGTGTCATTAATTTGTAGCTAATTTGTAGATATGCAACTGCTTTGATGAATATCTGAGTACATTGTGCTAAACAGTAAATGCTCCACATAACTTACATAATGTTGGGTTTTCCCCCATGAAAGCATAATAGATCATTTAATATTCTTAATATACAAAAACAATTTATAAGATAGCATCAGCAACACTACAGCATGCTTCGCTGACAAGGCTGAAATCTACAGCACAGCATCAACATTAGACCATCCTTAATAAGGAAATACAGAAGACTTGGACAAAATTCCATTTTGTTTAATATATAGAACCTCTCTTAGTATGACAAATGCAAGATAATGTGCATAACAAAGACAAACAACTCAATTGTACCTGTTTATAAGATTATTGGTGAACTTGTGGAACATGTCAGAACATTTAAATATATAGGGGTAATACTAAGATGCAATATGAAATGGGATGACCACACAAGACCAGTAGTAGCAAAGACAAATGAAAGATTTACATCAGCTGGAAAGGTTTTGGGAAAATGCAGTGGATTTGCAAAGGAAATCACTTACAAGACATTAGTGTGACCAGTTCTAGATTTTTATTCCCATGTTTTGAGTCTTTATCAAACAGGCATGACAACAGACATAGAATGAACTCAGAGAAATGCTGTTAGAATCTTAACAGGTTGGTCTAGCAACCATACAAAAGTGTAACAGAAAAGACTAAAACTGAAATGGGAATCCTCGGAAGAAAGACAGTTTACTTCTTATAAAACCCTTTCTGGTAAATTTATAAAACTGTATTCGAATACCACCGTGTGACCATTAAGCTGCCACCATTGTACACTTCACATGGAGGTCATGTAAATAAGACATGGAAGATTAGGCTTGTCCAGAGGCATATACACTATCATTTTCCCCTCTATGCATGAATGGAATAGGACAGAACAAAGCTGGAAAAGTTAGATCCACATATTTTGACTCTCATTAGATTAATATGTTAAGGACTATGAATAGTTATAATATGCTTAGATTATATTAAGAGATAGATTGAGACTTGAGATCAGCTTAGTATAGAGGTAGATGGTGTCATTTACCATGATCCAAATATGCAACATGACTGTGGCACACTATCTGTAGACTCCATACTGAATAAACTCACATACTGCACATCAACATGCAGTTTGGGAATCACTTTGCAAGATCGTAATTGTTATATCACTTTTCTGCGCACTTTCACTGTTAGTTTCAGACATTCTGTTGAATAAAATATAGAAGCTGTGCAGGGTCAAATTACACAATGAAATTAAATCACAAATGTTTTGTTACCAACTGCAACAGACAATGGTATGCAGCACATAATGTAGCAGAACAATAGGGAAGAATAGAAGAAATGGGCAATCTCATTTTCTGATCCAATCATTCACTCTGTTATTCTAATCAAGCTCTAGTTTCCTTTTATCTTCATTTACTTTGGAAAAAAAAAGACAGCTGCACTTTTGAAGTTAAAAGCATGATGGAATTAACGGTAAGGAAGCTGTTCTATTAAAAGACACCAGACTGAACAGTTATACCAACTGAGCAGAGCTAAGTATCGGAAACACACAAGGAAATTAACACCAAATGCAGCACTGCAGTTGTTAATCTAAGAAAAACAGGGCAAAAGCAATATTACATAGCTTTATCACTAAACTTACCAAAAAATCATCTGGTTGAATGCCAAATAAGTCTCGAAAATATCTAAATGCTATTGGTGCGTATGTACGAAATCTGAATTCAGAATAATGATGGGCAGGGGTGTGATTCGATCCCTCCGAAGGAAAATTTGTAGTTTCTACAGTCATAAAATCCTGCATTAGTAAGTCTCGTTCTGGTTTAGATGCCAAACCACCAACTGCGTGCTGAATTCCAAGTTGGATAGAGCCCATGATCTGGGTTGTTTGTATCTAAAAAGTAGAACAGTTAGAAAATCAAAAGTTATGCATACAAAAGACTACAGATAATTGTCATAATAATCATGACAGATTCATTAAACATTAGTTACTGCAAAACATGTTGCTCTTTGCAAAAAATTTGGTCATAATGAATTATGAATGAATAAATAAATACACTCCTGGAAATGGAAAAAAGAACACATTGACACCGGTGTGTCAGACCCACCATACTTGCTCCGGACACTGCGAGAGGGCTGTACAAGCAATGATCACACGCACGGCACAGCGGACACACCAGGAACCGCGGTGTTGGCCGTCGAATGGCGCTAGCTGCGCAGCATTTGTGCACCGCCGCCGTCAGTGTCAGCCAGTTTGCCGTGGCATACGGAGCTCCATCGCAGTCTTTAACACTGGTAGCATGCCGCGACAGCGTGGACGTGAACCATATGTGCAGTTGACGGACTTTGAGCGAGGGCGAATAGTGGGCATGCGGGAGGCCGGGTGGACGTACCGCCGAATTGCTCAACACGTGGGGCGTGAGGTCTCCACAGTACATCGATGTTGTCGCCAGTGGTCGGCGGAAGGTGCACGTGCCCGTCGACCTGGGACCGGACCGCAGCGACGCACGGATGCACGCCAAGACCGTAGGATCCTGCGCAGTGCCATAGGGGACCGCACCGCCACTTCCCAGCAAATTAGGGACACTGTTGCTCCTGGGGTATCAGCGAGGACCATTCGCAACCGTCTCCATGAAGCTGGGCTACGGTCCCGCACACCGTTAGGCCGTCTTCCGCTCACGCCCCAACATTGTGCAGCCCGCCTCCAGTGGTGTCGCGACAGGCGTGAATGGAGGGACGAATGGAGACGTGTCGTCTTCAGCGAAGAGAGTCGCTTCTGCCTTGGTGCCAATGATGGTCGTATGCGTGTTTGGCGCCGTGCAGGTGAGCGCCACAATCAGGACTGCATACGACCGAGGCACACAGGGCCAACACCCGGCATCATGGTGTGGGGAGCGATCTCCTACACTGGCCGTACACCACTGGTGATCGTCGAGGGGACACTGAATAGTGCACGGTACATCCAAACCGTCATCGAACCCATCGTTCTACCATTCCTAGACCGGCAAGGGAACTTGCTGTTCCAACAGGACAATGCACGTCCGCATGTATCCCGTGCCACCCAACGTGCTCTAGAAGGTGTACGTCAACTACCCTGGCCAGCAAGATCTCCGGATCTGTCCCCCATTGAGCATGTTTGGGACTGGATGAAGCGTCGTCTCACGCGGTCTGCACGTCCGGCACGAACGCTGGTCCAACTGAGGCGCCAGGTGGAAATGGCATGGCAAGCCGTTCCACAGGACTACATCCAGCATCTCTACGATCGTCTCCATGGGAGAATAGCAGCCTGCATTGCTGCGAAAGGTGGATATACACTGTACTAGTGCCGACATTGTGCATGCTCTGTTGCCTGTGTCTATGTGCCTGTGGTTCTGTCAGTGTGATCATGTGATGTATCTGACCCCAGTAATGTGTCAATAAAGTTTCCCCTTCCTGGGACAATGAATTCACGGTGTTCTTATTTCAATTTCCAGGAGTGTAAATCAATAAATAAACAAATAAATAAAGTCTGGGACAGTCTGAAAATGCACTGATGACAATAAAACAAAGTTCAGCGATGATATAAACAGTTCAACTTAACAACTACATGCTTAACTGCAAGCTATGTTCCTGATGTTGTTGACAAGAGTGATAAGATGTTGAAAGAGCCCTTCCATTTTACTGGGAACATTTTGAGAAAGTGAAAGAAAAGCGAAATCACACCATTTGATTGCCTCATTTAATGGGCACAACACAGCCATAAAAACTCCCATTTTGCACTGCGTTGCACATTGATATGAACATTCCCAACATATCAATGCATACATATTACTGCTCCCCATGAATAACAGATCTGTGCCCTATTCAAGAGCACAGTTTTTATTTTTCTGAACAGTTCAATGCAGTCAGTTTTACAAGCTCTGCACAATGTAAACATCAGTAAACCATAACAAATATGGAAGAAATGAGGAAAAATGCTTGACAGTACTTATTTTATCTTTCTCCTTACTTCACAAAAACTACCTACACATGTGATGGAAGCCCTTTTACATTTTGATTTGCCATAGATTATATTACACATGTCTCACAAACAATGTATCAGAGTCTGTTGATAAAATGTTTGTTCTATTAATTATTATGATATTTACCATACTATTAACAACAACAAAAACAATAACAACAACAATCTAAATTATACAGTTCAGAAATTCAAGTATCCTGAAGACATTCAAACAACAGACTAAAGAAACTAATGCCATTAGAACCCGAAAGATTAAGACTGTGCGCCAAATGTCCAAGGACATCTATAATGAAGCATCAATCTCCATTAATGCCAAAATCAGGCATTATAACACTGTGATAAGTTGTCATGCCCTAAGAGCAGCAGAACACAGTTTTACTTGATGTGGGTGAAATAGAGAAAATACATGAAAAAAAAAAAAAAAAACAGAAAAATCATTCAAAAATCTGAGGCTGAAAACGGATGAATATGGGAAATACAGTGTGACCCATAAAGAATTGTCAATATTCATAGATGTTACAGGAATGACAATTAAATGTAAAAAAGTCCAGTAAATATGGGCTCTAAAAGGTGTACCTGAAGAGCTGTGAGCACCTTTTCACTAGAAGATTTGTGTTTCACTATAAGGTGTTTTAAAGTCCATATTCAGTAGACTTTTTTTGCTTCATATGATCATACTTGCCACATCCGTGAATACTGACCATTCCTCCTGGGACATCCTGTATGGACCTATACTAAGGAACAACAAGGAACTCTACAGAAAATTATTTTATGTTGAAAATGCACTCACTTATTACATTTGTGAAATACTGTCTAATGATGATCAGCACTATTTGTATGATTTTACTATTACAGAGATGAATTTTATTTTTCATTTGTGGCTTATAGCTACAATTTTAACATACCTCTGCAACATTATCTAACCAGTACAACTATTGATTCTTCTGAAGAAGACTACTACAGATATCAAAACTGAGGTCTAAGCATTTGACTAAATCTTTCAATTTCTGCAACTGATTGGCTGTATTTCACTATACCCTCATGGAGATTTCATTCTACAGCTGCTGCATCCAATCACATTCAAAATTTCAAAATATAATGCAGAATTAATATTTGTATTGTATAACAGTATTTACGGTGGAAATGAGTGCCACGGTGTTTAATGGGAGAACAAAAAGAGATGAAAGTACGCATCTACACCAAAATTTAGAAAAACAGTTACTTATTAAATATGTTGAAGGAGAAATGAAATGGGGGCAGGGCTTGACAATAATGAATTCTATATGGTGAGATCAATAAATATCATTTTAAAAGGATACACGCGAATAAATTAATTACATTTTTTGTTGTTAGACATGATTAAGTCTTGATCATAGGAAGGCGAAACATTAGTTTAAGTTGAGAGCATTGCACAGTCCATGACAAAATGTAAACATTTTGCACTGATTTGTAATGCAAAAAGTTAATGTATTTGCAGAAACCAAAACAAAATAATTAATGCGGTTTTGGGAGGCAAAAACATAGCTGCAATAATGGAAGGTGAGTATAAACAGTTAAGTCCCTATGGAATAAAACTAATGTACTAAAATAAAGCAAAACAATGCCTGAAATTCAATAAACCAGAAACATAATACAGTGGACTAAAACTCTTTTCATATTCTCATACTTTTCAGTGCTCTGTATTCTGAAATTCGCTTTTGTCTAACACTTGGCAAATATTAAATAAACTGTGGGCCACATTCAAGAAATCACATACTCAATTTTTCCTTACAATGGTACTCTGTTTATACATTTACTTGGCATTTTCGTGGTTATGGCACACTTATTACAGAAACAACATTTACTTTTGGCTTAAATCACATAACTCACCTTTTTGTATGTAATTTCTCCACCAACACCAACACGCCTGTGTCCGATTTTTCTCTCTCTTTCTGATTTATGTCGGCTAATTCCAATGGAAGGTTTGGAACTGCTCGTACCGGCAGCCTCCGATAGGGGCTACAAGCCACAAGAAAAGATAATTAGTCAAGTGTTATAATACGTTTTGAAATGAGAAATAAATTAAAATGGTGTACAAGCTGACATCACATACACTTACAAACTTCAACACTGTCCAATGAAAACAATTATTCACAACTGAGGAAGAGAAATAATCACCAAATGGTACCACTACTTTTTTTAAGACTACACTCCTGTTCCAGTACACATTTGAAAAGCTATAAACTGATATGTGTAATGAACTCGGGATCTTAATAATAAAAATAGAGCGCTGAAAAAAATCTGTAGCTACTAGTGATGATGGAGGTCATAGCCGAAGTAGTAGTATACACAACAATAAGGGCGATGAATTAACTGCTTGTATTCATTAATAATGGATTTGCAAAATTTGGTGTAATTACTTCAGCCAACATTTACTGTAAAATGTCAAAGTGGTTGAGAAGTAAAAAAATCATGAAGCAAAGACAGTTGTTTCAATACAACAATGGTCTGCCCAAGTGCACATCAAAATTTCTACTCAAAAGTAAACACAAATGAACAAGTCACTTGAACACTTGGCATATATCATCATCATCATCATCATCTTCATCAACTGTGAAGAATATAATATGCACACTTCTACACTTGCTACCTCTTTTGTATTTACATATTACTCCATTTGAACACACTACTGCACACAGCAGAGTTTGGCAATGGCAGGGTCAATGAACTACAACTTTTTAATGTTTTTACTGAGAAGTAATTGCTGAAGTTCACTGCAACCACATGGATAACTTTTCTAACATCTGTCTCAATGAGAATATCTTTCTCCAATCACCAATGCTTAACTAGATGGATAAAATGCTAGTCTTCTGTGATCTTCTCTGGATGATTTGTTTCCTCATTTTAGTAACAGAAATAAGAAATACTGAGCCCACTGACACACTATGTGCCCAAAAACCTCCAGATGTCTAGTGCTGTTTGTTTCAAAGATGTCACTGCTTTCATCTTCAAGGAAAGCTTTCTATCTATCTGACAGAATAAGGCCACACAGTAAAATGAGAAATTCAGGCCCTCACATAGGTATTTGTCCATCTTCATCACACTTTCTGTAAACTGGAAGAATAAATAACAAAATACTGGTGCACTGTACTTATGAAGGCTTGTAGTGTACAAATGTAGATGTAAATGGTCCATTGTGAAAGATGAAGGGTTCAAACAGATGCCTATGTATCAAATGTCCAGAATCTTTCTGTTTGACTTCTTTATCCATCTGATGTAATGAGTCATATTTCTGTTCTTATTTGGGGTTTTTCAGTCAGTCATCTCACTGCCAGCCACTTAAAACTGATGGTACCTAATCAGGTAGAAGTATTCCATTCAATAACCACAGCTCTATTTATGTGTTGATACTTCTTATCAACAGTCCTAATCATAATAGCAATTATCCTCAGTTACTAACTAGTCTAACTGGGTTTCCTTCAATTTCTTCAGCATGGCTGTATCAGCATCTTTTTGTCATTTGATTCTGTTAACCTATATACTTAAAGGCCCATTTCTATTTTATTCTGTCAACACAGCCTCTCACTATCAGAGCCTATTGCTTTGGCACTTGTGTAATGTTGTACATAGTCCCTTCATCATATACACACAACAAAAAAAGTTTAGCATCAACCCAGTTCCCAGAACTTCTGCAGATAGATGTTGACTGTGGATACTGCATCACAGACACAGTCCTTTTGACTGTTGTGAGATGTCACTAAACCTTCCCAAAGATGCACGCAGCAACATGCCAAATGGACCGCTCTGGATTGGCATCACGCACTCTTCACCGATGAGTGCCACATGTGACTTCAACCAGACAATCGTTGGAGACGTGTTTGGAGGAAACCCGGTCAGGCTGAACACCTTAGACACACCGTCCAGCGAGTGCAGCAAGGTGGAGGTTCCCTGCTGTTTTGGAGTGGCATTATCCGGGGTCGACGTATGCTGCTGGTGGTCATCCATATCGGCAGCATATCGACGAGGCATTCGTATTCATGGATGACAATTCGTGCCCCCATTGTGCACATCTTGTGAATGGCTTCCTTCAGGATAATGACATCATTCGACTAGAGTGGCCAGCATGTTCTCCGGAAATTAACCCTATTGAACATGCCTGGGATAGATTGAGAAGGGCTGTTTATGGACAACATGACCCACAAACCACTCTGATGGATCTATGTCAAATTGCCGTTCAGAAGTGAGACAATCTGGACCAACTGGATATAAGAGGTACCGATGTGTACAGCATTCTGGACCACCGCCTCTGAAGGTCTTGATGTATGGTGGTACAACATGCAATGTGTGGTTTTCATGAGCAATAAAAAGGGCAGAAATGATGTTTATGTTGATCTCTATTCCAATTTTCTGTACAGGTTCCGTAACTCTCGGAACCGAGGTGATGCAAAACTTTTTTTTGCTGTGTGTAATTAACCACAACAGACTTTGGAAGTGAGACAGTCTAACCTTGTCACTGTTTATATTTCTCAACAATTACTTTTGACCCTTTTTGGCACTGTCCTGCTGTTTTATCATATACGTCCACTAACAAACTGCAGTTCTTGTATTAAATTATAACTTCTCTTTTCACAATTTTTGTATTAACAGAGACAGGAGGAGGGATCCTGGGGGGGGGGAGGAGGAGAGAGAGGGAGAGGGGAGAGGGGAGAGGGAGAGAGGGAGGGAGGGGAGGGAGGGGAGGGAGGGGGGAGGGGGGAGGGAGGGAGGGAGGGAGGGAGAGAGGGAGGGGGAGGGGGAGAGGGAGGGGGAGAGGGAGAGGGAGGGGGAGGGAGAGAGAGGGGGGGGTCACACACACACACACACACACACACACACACACACACACACACACACACACACACACACACACACACATTCAGCTTATAGGTGGTTAATGCAGCAGTTTGGACAAAAAGTGTTGATACTACAAGCAATATACAACTAGTATTGTAATTTCCTTAAATCATCAAGTGAAAATGAAGCCTGCAACACACAATGTGTGAAACAGCCAAGTTTTAGGATGGAATGGAATGTGGTTTTTAGAGACAGCAGTTAGCTTGTAATAAAATAAGGACATGATGGTAGACTTTCCGACATGGAGGACATTGGCACCAAAATACATTCTACATGATTCTTTTGTGGACGATTTAAGGATTACTAGCATAAGAAAGGAAAATGATGGCATACTACAAGCGGACACTGCATTTCCCCTATAACAAAATATGCCCGTGGCAAGAAAAGCAAAAGATTAGCAATGAATCTAGAAACAGAGCGGGAATTTACAGAAGGCACTTGCCACTTTACAACTACTCCTTCCACCCATTCCCAACTGAAGAAAAAAAAAACTCTGCAAAGTATCTGTCTTCTCAGAATGTTCTAAATAATTGTATAAATTTATTTGCTGTTGCAACAAAGATCTACTTGTGAAGTGAATGTAATACTATTTGGAGAACCATACGACCCACCTAGGGCTTTGAACTTTAGGGTCAGAGTTCACTGTAGTTTTATGGGAAAGGAGTGACTAATGTTTGGAAGTTGTACAAGTTTAACCACTTGTTAGTGTTTCATCTTGCAGCCCCCTATTATCTCAGCACACTGCAACCCATAATGCTAAGGTTCAGTAACACCCACAGTTTCTAGTAAAAAACCAAGAGCCCAAGTCTCTGTAGAAGATGATACTCCACCACTAAAGAGAAAAGTACAGGATGTCCACAGTAGTCCGAGACTATTTTGCCATCCTACTCAAGCCAGTTTGAGGTGATCACTACCTGGAGGCATGCAGAGCCAAAAGGAAAGTTGAGGCTCCCCTCCTAATCCTCACAATTTAGTTTCTTTTACAGTCCTGACAGTCATGTAGACGTAAGTTAACTACATGGAGTTAGCTGGTATCACAAAATTCCTGTAATATTACTTGACTCATACATCCTAATTCATCTATCACGTTGTCATATTACACCATCTATTTCGATTTCTTCACTACTTATTCTTTAATTAATCAACTGTTTATAAAAAAGTATTTTGAGCAAGAAAACTGAATATCTAGATTATGAAGTCTCGTCAGATGGGTGCCCCATCTTAAAAGGAAGTTAGGAAATGAAATGTAAGAAAGGGAAACAACTGTTAATTACCATACCCTATGAAAAATGACAAGGTATGGAGACACACACACACATTCAGATTATAGACGGATAACGCAGCACAGTTAGGACAAGAAGTATTGATGCTATGAGCAGTATACAACGAGTATTGTAATTCCATTATATTTAACAGCTGGCAATGTATGTGGTGAATGATCACTGATTGTGTATTCAGACAACAGTGGGTCTACCAACTTATGTATTTGCAATACATATATTTGTTGAAGTTGAACCTCAACTGAAGGTCTCTGCACCAATCACAGGGCCAGTGCAGGTCTTTTTGCATTTGATACATTTATGTGATGCCAAGGCTGCCCTACACACAAAGGTGTCATCAGTGAACTGCCCCATTGAGTTTCCAATGGCAACTGCCATTTATATACATAGTGTGAACAATAACTGTCCTATAATATTCTCTTTGGGGTATGATTGAAGTTACTTTCTCGCCATTAACAACGATGTGTCAAATTCTATTTGTCAAAAAATCTTCATTCACAAAGCTGGTCCACTATTCCACAAGCGTGTGCATGAAAATATGATAATGTAGGGACCACTTTCTGGAGGTCAAGGGACATGGCATCAGTGAGGGCTACCCTATGGCTCTCAGAGAACAACAGAACATGATGAAATTCACTAAACTGCTGTTTGTGGAATTCAAGTACATTTCTACAAGAGGATTTCAGTCTCCAGTAATATCACAATACACAAGTATAAAACATGTCCCATAATTCTACAACAGATTATTGGTGATGTAGGTCTACAGCTGCATGCATCTATGCAACGAGCATCTCAAAAGATGGGACTGTGTCTTTCTCTGGTAAGTTTAACCACTTAACACTGCTGTGACTCATCATAAATTGCTGTTAAGCTGCATGTCCACTAGCAAGTAAACTTCTGCATGTCCCTTGCAGAAGCTATCTCTGCAAAGTTATTTGTTGTGGAAACACCCTCAGCAAGTTGACTTTCACAAGTTCTGTCTACTTGCAGAAGCAGCTCCTGCAAGTTAGTGGAAACGGTCTTGCATCCTCAAATTTGTCAGATGCTGAAAGTTTTTCTCAAATTTACAGACGTTTTGCGAGTTCAATACCAGTACGACAATGTCATTGTGGAAAAGGAGATTGTTGCAGAGACAGATGAATCTAAACAAATGTACCAATGGAATCCATGAACATATATATTTTGTCACCATCAGGCCAAGGAAATGAGAAAAAATTAACCAATTACTTTGTTTCACCAGAAGGGAAAGTAGCATGGCAGTAGAGGCGACTTTAAATTTTAGTTGACTTTTAACCTTAGTGCAAACATAAATGCCTGTGTGGGGTTGATGGTCCCCCATCGGGCACCTCCTCAAGTGGTGGATTGGAGAACATCCTCCACATATGGAGGGTACCAGGGAAATCAAATACTTGGGGGGGGGGGGGGGGGGGGGGGACCAAAACCAGCAGGTATGAGGGACAATGGCTTGGAAGAAAGACAGAGGAGCCTCCAACCATCAACTGCTGACTTGCAGTCAGTAGAGGGATCTACAAAGGCTAAGGATGTTCCCCTGAAAATGGAAACAGCAACCGAGCAAGCTGTAAGAGGCGCCCCCTCAAATGGTTGGACGGAAGATTAACAATCTTTCCCTGTAAAAATCACTTGTTGCGAATGCTAACAAAGGAATAAGCCAGACAGATAGTTTGATCATGACCCCAGCAAACAAATAAAGGATAAGAGATATGTACAAAGAAACATGGAATGTGCGGAGCCTATACCAAGCTGGAGCCTACGGCAGCTGCTACAGTAACTAAACAATTATGGTATAAAACTATTGGCTCTCCAGGAAATTAGGTGGAAGGGAAAAGACATAATAGACTCAGGAAATTTCGCAATTGCTTTAGTGGCGGGAGGACAAATACCTTTGGTACAGTTTTGTGGTCGCTAAAGGACTGAAACATGCTGTAATGCACTTCGAACCAATCGATGAACAGATGTCCATATTAAGATTAAGGGGAAAATGTTTCAACATAATTATAAATGTACATGCATCCACAGAGGAGGTAGATGAACAACAGAAGGATGAGTTTTGTAGCAAAGTAGAGCAGTTGTATGATCAGGCTCCTAAACATGATATTAAGATCTTAATAGGAGACTTGAATGCAAAAATAGGAAAAGAAGAGGCTTATCAGCCAATTATAGGAAGAAATAGCCTCAATGAGATATCAAATGACAATGGAATTAAGGTTGTGGATTTTACTATAAGTAAAAACATGACTTTCAGCAGTACATGGTCTCCACACACCAATATACACAAAGAAACATAGATGTCACCAGATGGACAAACTAGAAATCTGATAGACCATATATTGAATGACAGGAGGCACGGTTCAGACATAATGAATGTTAGGAGCCAATGTGGAGCTGACTGCAATTCAGACCATCATCTAGTGAGAATTAAGTACAGGCAAAGGATCTCACTAAACAGAAAGGCCACAAACAGAAAAGTTTTGACATTAAGAAACTAAAGTCAGAAGAAATACGGAGAGCATATCACGCAAAAATAGAAGAGGGGATTAAGAATGATACCGACGCATCAAATGAACATACATAAATAATGTGGAAACAATGTAAGACTGCAATTCTCCAGGCAGGTTTTGGGACATGTACAGGCTCAAATGAAGGTAGATTGGTTTGATGAAGAATGTATGAGAAGAATTGAGGAGCGTAACACAGCACAAATGTAATAATTTCAGAGAACAACTAGAGCAAATCTGAATGAATATAATGAGAAGTGCCGTGTAGCTAAGAGGGTTTGCAGAAAGAAGAAAAGAGCACTAGAAAAGAAAAAATGGAAGAAATTGAACAGCTAGGAGAAGAAAAGCAAGTACATGAAATGTACCAAAAGATTAAAGAAGGAAAGGCTAGGTTTCAAGTCAGAACAAATACATGTAGAAACAAAGAAGGGGATTTGATAGGAGAGAGTAATAAAATACTTGACAGATGGTCAGAATACTTCCTAGAGTTACTGAACCCAGAAGTAGAAGGATTAGAACTGGTGGAAATAAGTTGTTATGGACCAGAGTTCTTAACACCAGAACCCACACTGGAGGAAGTCATACAAGCCATTAAGACCTTAAAAAATAACAGGGCACCTGGAGAATATCAGATCCAGACAGAACTTCTCAAATATGGTGGGGGGGAAGCATTGTGGAAAGCAATACATAAAGTAATACTGAACATCTGGCAGGAGGAGAGCATGCCAATGGAGTGAAAAATGGCTATTATGTGCCCCATACATAAAAAAGGAGATTAAAAACTGCCAGAATTACCGAGGAATATCCCTGCTAAATACTACATATAAAGTGTTCTCCAAGATCCTAATTAGGAGGCTTACTACCTATGTGGAAGAGAGAATTGGAGACTTTAGAAGAAATAGGTCAACAACTGACCAAATATTCACATTATGCACACTACTTGAAAAATGTTATGAACATCAAATAAACATAAATCAAGCCCATGACAGTATCTCAAAAGTGACAGGGCAGAATGTGATGGAAGAGGCAGGAATACCTAAGAAGCTCGTTAAACTTACTACGATGACCCTCAGTGAAACTGACTAAAGTAAAAATATAGGGCGAAATCTCCAGAGAAGTGGAAGTGAAGAAGGGACTGAGACAGGGTGACAATATCTCCTCACTGTTACTCAACCTCTGCCTAGAAAAAGTCATAAGTCAGATAGAGATAAATAGAGGAGGAACCATTTTTAATCATTCACTGCAGTACCTGGCCTACGCTAATGATGTGGTATCATTCGCACGAAACACCGCTGTGCTGGCTGATGCCTATCAACAACTACAGAGAGGTGCAAGGGAACTGGGCCTGGTAGTCAATGTTGACCAAATACATGGCAATGACCAACCAGCGAAACCTACCAAATCTCAGGATAGCCAACAAGGAATTTGAAAGGGTGAGAGACTTCAAGTACCTTGGATCGACTATCACAGACACAAATAACATCAGCAGTGAGGTGAAAGCTAGAATAGCAGCAGGCAACAGATGCTACTCTGCCACACTACCCACTTCTATCACGAAAATCTAAAATCATCATTTACAAAACAATTATGAGACCAGTTGTTATGTAAGGTGCAGAGACATGGACCATGACAGCAAATGAGGAAAAGATCCTTAACGTTTGGGAGAGAAAGGTTCTGCATAAAATATATGGCCCAATATACAAACAAGAAGATTGGTGCATCCGTACAAATGCAGAATTAGAACAACTTTTCGAAGAACCTGACACTGTCACTACCATTAAAATAAGAAGACTGCGATGGGCAGGACACGTGGTCAGACTGGAGGAAGACAGAACATGTAAGAAGATTTTTGATGGCAAGGCTGGAGGCAGACGATAGAAGGGACGTCCCAGAGAGAGATGGGTGGATGGAATTGAAGAGAACATGAAAAAGCTGGGTATCAGAGGATGGAGACGGAAAGCCATGGACCAGATAGAATGGAAGGATATTGTGACGCAGGCCATGGCCCTCCAAGGGCTGTAGAGCCGAGCCGAGCAGTAGTAGTAGTAGTAGTAGTAGTAGTAAACATAAATGCATTATGTTTGTAACAAATGATGTTTGCAGAAATTGAAGAGTAATTAAAATACAATCTCTTAGTGATGTAGCTTACAGCATTTTTGTATCCTGTGTTTGAATGCATTACCTTTGTAATAAAAGTAATAAATACCATTTGCAAAAGTTGAAGAACAATTTAAAGGTGATCTCTTGGTGATACAGCTTGTAGTATTTTTGTGTCCCGGTTCGGAACATTTCATTGTTCAATACACAAGAGATTTTTGAAAACTGCGTATGACATTCTCATGAAGTTTTTAATCTGAGAGAAATCCTCTGATTTTAATTCATTCAATAGTGATTCTTGATAAATATCTACACCTCTGTATCCATTTCTTCACCCAAACATTTCTTTTACCTTAGCTTTTTGATATTTGTCACAAATTTTCTTCAGCAGCAATAACAAATCATCTTGCCCAAGTGACTTCCATAAGTAAACTTGTGCAGGTTTTCGTTCTAATATGAACACCACAGCAAGTGCTTGGAGAAGTTACTTGCTGAATGACATGCACCTTTACAATGGCGACAAATTCTTTCACAGAATGTATATAGAACTGTACAGGTATCTCATCAGGTCTACCACCTTTTCTCTGCAGATGAATTTTAGTTGATTTCTTACATCACTGTCTCAATATTTATTATTCTCACATAGGAGTAGCAACTGAAAGAAGGAACTATAGCATGATTTTGCTCTGTGAAACAATTTTGTAAGACAAAATTGTTGAGGCTTTCGTGGCCACTTGTTGACAAACTGCCTATAGGCTTCTGTCTCGGGTTCTTCGGCCGACGTTCATCTAATGATTTTTCTGACGTTTCGCCAGCACGAGTGGCTGGCATTGTCAAAGCTTCACCCTCCACCGGCAATGGAGGGTGAAGCTTTGACAATGCCAGCCACTCGTGCTGGCGAAACGTCAGAAAAATCATTAGATGAACGTCGGCCGAAGAACCCGAGACAGAAGCCTATAGGCAGTTTGTCAATTTTGTAAGAGTGAATTCATTATTTCAGTTTCAGTAACAGTGCATCACAGACAGTGTGCATAGATGAGTGTCACCCATTAGTGAATTTACACAAGAAAAAATTACTTAAATTTTTTCCAGATTGGTAGATAGACTCATACTTTTGAATATACTGAACACCGATCTCTATGCTCTCTTTGTGCTCATTTTGGTTTCATTCAGATTTTGTTTGTGAAATGTGTTTTGGCTTTGTTTACATCTACAATGAAGTTGTATCTGCTTTTCCTGGCTACTTAACCACAGCTGACTTTCCCCATTCTTCACAACCTTAATCAGCATGTTTCTGCCTAAGATGCTGGTGAATACTCTTCAATTTTATATAAAGATACTACACATTTTCAGTCCCAATGATGAATGTTTGAGGTTACCTGCTCAGGTAATCTACAAGGTGATCTTTCGAGTTGACATGGGTCATGTATCACCTACACAGTGCCATAGACAACACAGACTTGCATGGTGTGGATCCAGAGTCAACTGGGACACTAAGTGGCATTCTGTGGTATTCAGCAATGAGTCTCACTATTATCTGTGGTAGTCAAATTGACACTAGTGTGACCATAGATGATCTGATGAAATGTGACAGGAAGCAGTGATTATTGATACCCACACCCCTCAAACTCCTAAAATTATCGCGTGGGGAACTAATGGATATAACAACAGAACTGATGTAGTAATTGTTGAATGTTCACAAGTTTGTACAAAGAATGGTAACACTTTTTGTTATACCCTTAAGATAAAATAACCAAATGCCATATTCCAGCAGTTAATTCAACAAACAACTTGAGGAATGGCCTGCCCAATCCCCTGACTTGTCATCCACAGAGAATGTCTGGGGTGCAATGGGATTTGTGCTTGTGGGGGATCACATTTCATACTGACGTTGATGACAGACATCAGTTCCACACTGAATCAAAGTTTAATAATTTAACAGTAATTATGTGATGAATATCTCCACCAGTTTGACAAATATCAGAGTGATGCTTCATGGTATACCATTTAAATTTCCACCACTTTATTTTCCTGAGAGACTCCATTACTCATCTAACATGGAGCTCCAAGAGTCCAATATACTCAACCACAGCATTTGTCTAAATCTTTCAGAAATGTCGCCCCATTCCCAAAAGATACAGCACCACATTAAGCTCAGATGCAAAGGGGGCCACACAACAGTTTTGCACATGGAGGGGGGGGGGGGTGAGATAGGGAGTATTTTAATATTTTGAAAGATGATTGAAGACTTACGTGGCCATTAAAAAGTTTCAGTTACAATCCAGTTAAAAATGTATGACGTTTCAATCATTTTCTTGAAAGAAAAATACCTGACTACATTAAATTTTTGTCTTTGCCTGGGAGCTAGGGGTGGGGGTGGGGGGTGCGTGGCCCTCTTTGTCCAAATGTACTGCCTAACAATGAGCAGCATCTCATGTATGGACTTTATTTCTAAGAGGACGGTGCCATACGAGTACCAACATGAGTCTTCCTTCCATCCAGGAATTTGTGACCCCACCACTATCTGTCATACATCCTCAGGTGAGAACAAACTGGCGAAGGCATATTATAAGGGGCAGCAACATGCAATGCTGGAGCCACTAGTGGTATCACAACCATTGCCTCATGTGCTTCACTACTGCCATGATCCAAGGCAGCAGTCTAAGGCTTGTAGACTGTGTCTAAAGTCACTTCCAGCTGTTTTCAGACAGCAACCAAACTGCCCTTCATTCTGCACAAAAGTACAGTTCCATTCAGCTTTCACTACATACAACAACTGCTTGTTTCAGCTGGAAGATCACAGCTTCCAGCATGTAACTCTAGTAAACATTCTTGCAACATCATCAAGACAAGATTGTATGTATTTTGTAAATGTGCTGTGGACATGAAACTGCTCTCAAAGAGATTTTATTTTCTGATTTATCAGTCTATCAGGCACCACTATACATCTTCCATACATATGTCAACAGACTACACTATGTTCCTTCAGTGGTCATTAAAACAGGAGTAAGAAAAGATACTGAAAAGCCAAATTGCAATACTGAATTTAATTTTTTGTCAATATAAGTGCATAATAGGACTTGGGTCATGAACATCATTTTCTTGAACATTTCCAGACAGAGATTCCTGCGTAAGTATTATTGACCTTTAATAAAAACTACATATATTACATGTGGGGTTTGTGCAGACTTGCATTTCTCATAAGCTGCTTACTATTTCCGATTACTATTTCTGATAGTACTGGACAACCAGGTAGTTAGGACTTAAAATGATGTTATAGCATGGGCATACAAGGTGGTCTTCTCTGTGTAATTCCTAGTATTTCAGATGTAGAAAAGGTATTTGCAGTCAAGAAGTGAAGTGAATGCTGGAGCAACAGTAAGAAATAATGTGAATATCACAGTTCATGATACAGAAACTTGTAGTTTGGCGGCTTCATTGACAGACTGATAAACTACATGGCAGCAGGATTTTTGTTTGTGTTAATTTGTTTAATCTGTCCAAAACACAAAATTAACAGAACCAACACTTCACAGTTCTATACAGGATTTTGTCAGCGCACTTTACTGCTTAACATTCCATACAAAGGCATTCCCCTTCAATGTTCATCTGCATCCTGTGAGGGAGGAAATCTGTAAGTTGAGTAATAAATCTCTCATTTTCCGCTATCTCCCTCAGGCAGCTAGTGCCCAGTTTTGAAGATCATCACTGGTTCTTGTCGTGGAGTCTATTTTGCTCCGCTCATTCATTTTCAACGAGGTGGAGGTCTGGTGCAGGAGGAGGCCAGTCAAGAAGACAAATCTCATTCTGTTCTGCAAACCACACCTACACCATACTTGATGTCCATATTGGAGATTGACGTTAATGGAAACAAACCAATTCTTCAGAATATAGTTGTCACACTGATAGGTTTGTAACATTACCCAAAATGTGAGTAAAATGGGTTACATCCAGTCAGCCATCTATCCAATGAAGTCACCCAATTCCATGGGAACACCAAGCCCCAAACTGCCACAGACACACGACCACTGCAGGATAAGCCACGGATATATTTGTAGCCAAAACAGACAACAAGCCGCTTATATAATCATAATGTTCCACCATTTACTGTACAAAATACTAATTCGTATAAAAATGTTACATTCCTTCAGTTGAGATAGACATATTCCACAGCAAATGCCAATTAGTGGAGTTGATCATCATGGAGAATCCTTTTGATGGCTATGTGTTTGTTTTATAATCCAGTCTCCTGATGCCAGCATCAAACAATATCAAACAATTCAGGAAACACAATAATATGTTTCAGCTGCACTACATTTTATTACAATATTCGCTGTAATGTGTTTATGAGATCATTATCCTGAACTGGAGTTGCTACATGATAACATTCAGTTTCCACATGCTTACTGGATTCTTAGTATCATTTCATCAATCATTGTGCAGTCCATTAAGAAACTCCATATCATTCCCAAGCATCAAATTCCCTTTCTCTAAAAGAGCAATGATGATGTCATGGATAGCTTGCCAACAATAAGGAATGGATCATGAATAAAGTGGCTGGAATAGAAGCAAGTTGTTTCTGGTATCTGACCTTCAATTATGTGTTGTCATTGGTTACTAAAAAACGAATGGTGTGATAACTTGCTGGGTTAGTGTGTTAGTCAATGCAACAGAATCCCATCATCACATCAGGGGATAATGTCTAACATGATAAATGACTCTAGAATGACATTCCCCTTTGGGTGCAGTGTTCCCAAATGGAAGTTGAACACTTTAGTTTATCTAAACTTGTCCATAGAGGGTTTGGGTTACTAGATCTTAGTTTTTGGAAAAATCTAGGGCAACAATCACCATTCAGTGCTTTAAACTTTCAACTAAAGAGTTGGTGCAGTGACTGCTCAGCAATCAGGATGTCGTGGGTTCAAATCACTGTGCACACTTTCTTACCACATTGAAATTTGAAAGTATTTAACAAAAACTGAAATTTAACTTTACTTTATGAAGTAATTACAGTTCACAAAGAGATTAACAGAACAATAATACAAAAGATATGTGTTACGATTATCCATATTTTCAATAAATGAGGCCTAGTGACCTTAACCCTTTTATTTGAGTTACTTTTGAGTGGACCACAATCAGTGTTTCAAGGTACACAGAAATCTGAGGGTCACTGAGTGTAGTCTCTCCTTGACAGAATTCAGTAATAAACTATAATCATAAGAAAACTTCAGTGCTCATTCTCCTGTTGCTGTGCAGATATAATTATTTTTGCCAAAGTCACAGCCATCATATGTGTGTGGGCTAACAGTAAATGTTGCAGCCAGTTTTATTATAATTGCAACCACAAGTAACATTCATATATTTATAGTCTAAAATTTGTACATCTACTGTGGAAAATTAACTGCACATATTTTCCATATGGTACTTGCCTCTTATGGCAACTGGGGAGGGGGTGGGGGGATTATTGTAACTTGACATGGAATCAAACATCTGCCCCTATACATAGAAAGTTTAGCTAATAACAGCACTTTTTTCGCAGCAGAGCTTTTTATCTTCTTGGAACAGGTTCAGAATACAGATATGATTATTTTTGCATAGTATTTAAACTAATAATTCCTCTTCCACATGTTCTCAATGTAATCTGGAAAAAAGGCACACTGCATTTCATTTGTATCAGTGCTGCACTGGACTGAACGGTTGTGATTTTTCACCGCACTTTTTGTGCTGCAAAGTGTGCATATATTTACTGTTCTTTATATGTTCATTTTTCTGCTTCTTCTGTAAGTAATATTTTTATCCTTCCTTAATGTTTCAACATTTATCACATTTATAATATTCCCGCATGTTGAGACACTACTACATTTATATACATTTTTAACAAGAGGACAGATGCTCAGAAAAGCAGAATACTCAACAGAGGTGGTGTCATAATAAACTTTTAAGCTGCACTGCAGAAATTAAGTTGTATGATTAATCTGTCTACAGGCAGTACATTGAAAACACAGTCACGTGAAAGTAGTATGAATAGTAAACATACAGGATGAGTTAGTAGGAAAGGCACACGTTTTGAGGGGGGCAACAGTTGGTGATTCTGAATGAAAATTTCAAATGAACATATGCCCTTTGCTTAACCATATCCGACACATAACTATATGAAAATCTCAGGCGTCAAGTCATTTCTTGGCCACCGAAGTCACCCTATTTTACTTCATTAGATTACTTTTAGTGGCATGGCTTAAGAGTGAGGTCTACAGGCACAGACTCGACACATAGGAGGAACCTCTCACTCCAATTTTACATCCATATGCTCAAGTAAATGACTGTATGAATGAGCAACACAGCAGCTGTCTATAACAGGTGCAAAATGAACTGCAGTCAATGGTGGACTTTTGGAACATATTTTGAGAGGAAATGAACACAATTAAAATATTAGATCACAATGTTTCATTTACTATTAGCTGCATTTGTCCTCTTCCCCACCGTTTTCGTCAGTTTCCTCGGAAACTGTTGAGAACCGGACGTACATTCATATGGTGCTTTTTATTCAGAATCACTAATACTGCCACCTCTTGAGGCATTACCTTTCCTCCTGACTCACCGTGTATAATGTAGAAAGAGAGAGTAAGAAGACAAACAGAACTTGTATTCAGTCAGTAATTCACCAGAAACATACATACCTCAGCTCCCGATGTTCCGGCAACAGCTTCTCCATCTTTACCTGAAACATGGACCAAGGCTTATTCATTGTTATTCTGTAATTTTCCACCATCTTGTGGACCTCTAAATAAATTGGAGTAAGTAAATTAAAGTATGATGATGACAAGGATGTCAAAGAAATCAAATTCTCATTACATACGACATCCATTACAGCATAAAAATACTTGACACACTGATAAGCAAGATGAACAACAGTAACATCTTTGAAGTACCAAATTACAAGAAACTGCCACAGATAACTTAAAACAATCTAGAATTAAAGAATTCATTTTCAAACTGTTTTAGTAATTTGCCTTACATAACACAAACAATGCTTTCAATAACAACACCTGTTATGAAGAATGACAAAAGAACAGAGAAAAACTCATGATTTCTTCACAAGTGATTACAACTGGGAGAGTTGAAAAAAAAAAACAGAAATAATAAGACAATTGGAAAAAAGACAGAGGAGGAAGGTGGGGGGACCAAATTAGAACTGAAAAAATGATGACTGCAATGTAAATACATAAAAACTAATTTTATATGAATGTGTGAAGGTGCAGTTATAAGGGAAAAAACAAGTAGGAGAACTCTAAGGACAAAATTGAAATAAATCCAAGGAAGAATACGACCAAATGAAGAAGTATACTGAATGTAAAATTCTTCCCATGATACCACCAAAAGCCATTAAAATTGTACAACATTAATATTACGAATTCCAAACATAAGATCAATGACAGTGTATGGCACATTAATCTGTATGGCAGGTTCTGCAGGTTTTCCATACAAAAAACAGTTATATTTCGTACAAGGACAGATATATAAATAGCTGTTAGATAATGATCTGCAATTCTATGATACCCACATATACAGGATAACAAATCGCCAACAATAATACGTCTTTTTGAATTCAGTAAAAAGTTATTTTGGAAGTGGGTGACATCATCTTTGAACACACAACTGATGACTTATAAATCGCGAACAAAAATAACAGAACTGAACAAAGAGTATGAATTACTATTTTACCTGAAAGTCATAAATTTTAAGAAAGCTTTTGACACGAAGTACACATTCAACCTACATTAGTAGCAAGGCTACAAATTTCATTAGATTTCAGCAGGGTAGTACCAAGTTGAGAAATAAATGATGAGGTTGACTGTTCTCCATATTTCTTCATATCTCTACACTGGGGAAAAGAAGGATGCATACATGGTAACAGATCAGCAATCAGCTACTTCCATTTTGCTGATGGCATTTTACTCTCAGCTTCTAGAGCAGATAAACTTTAACAACTAATGGAAGAACTTAATAGAGCAAACATGAAAGTAGATCTGAAAATCAGTTATAATTTGACAACTCCAGTTGACCACTGAATGGAAGATGTATGTCTTCTGTTCTATGAAAATGTCACTAATCTTAGTGCTGCTTGACTCATTTAGGACCTACTGTACTTTGACAAACCAACTGCAGAACTGTAGGTTTGATTTAATAATGCACACGATTTTTTTGTTAATGCTCCTGATGGAGTGAGTGTAAATATTGATGCCATAATTTATGGATATCTGCTGCATTCATTTAGGGCTTACTGTGATTTGACAAAACAAACCCAGCAAAAATGTACGTTTGGTGTTTAATAACACACACAGATACCACAATTTATGGACATCCACATTTCTATCTTTATGGTATAATTGTGAATGACTTGTGTAGCACCACAAGAGAAGAAAAAACACTCACACAATTAAACAGACTTAGAAGAAATTGAATAATGGGTAGTGATCAATCTGCACAGTAAAACCAATATGCTCTCAGAGTCAAAGAAGGATAAGAAGTAGTGGTGTTGTAAGTGTGATTATGAAAACTGCCCCCAAACTGTACATAACATTCTGGAACATGTTTAGATTTTGAGAGGTATCTTCCTACAGATGATATATCAGTGAGCCTTGGGTATGCAGTCATTTCCACACTGTTTAATTGATGCAATCAGTATCATTGTCAATTGTCAAATGACCCTTAACAATGAAATCTTACAACCAGTTAAGTTTTTGAACTTAAAGCTACTGAAGATGACTGGATGAATAGGAACAGGAATAAACTGAATAATATGATGGACTGAAGTGCTAAATATTAGTTTTCAAAGCTAAGTTTCCAATGCATCTGAACCAGAAACTTTACAGCTCTGACATGTTAGTGATGCAAGGACTTTTGATTTTGCAAAAATGTGAAAATTAACGGTTGCTCAGTGAACAATGGCGAGATGCATTTTGGTAAATAAAAAAAGGACCAGAAAACAGGCTGGAGTAAAATACTTAATTATGACTTTAATGAAAATGAAATGCAAATGACATTCAAACACATATAAGATAAATACGGGTGCATGTGGCTGAAGACTATAATGCAAAACGAAATTTACAGGAAGCCTTTATCTAGTGGAAATCAAATGGGTGATTATGATCCTAACACCAATAAAGAGCTGTGTTTACTGTTCAGCTTCAACCCATAGAAATGTGCTGGTATTTACAAAAGTTATGGGAATTCAGGTCCACCTGTCATGTAAACAATTGTTTATGCATTAATGCAGACCTGAATTCCTATAATTCAGTTTGCAAACAAGACTGCTGCTAGAGTTTCAAAACCAATATGATAGGCACAAGTATTTTTTTTATTAAATCAATCCAGAGGTAAGTTCCATCACCATATCACAGACACACCAATCTCATCATGATTTCCATCTGAAAAGAATGTTACATAATTGTGTTTATACACACTCTCAACTCACAATAGTTAACAATGTTTAAGGCATTCAGTATGGGTCTGCAGCTATCCTCATATTAAACTTTTATTTATTAGTGAAATGATTATAAATGATGATTTTGTTGTTCATAAAAAATTTCTACCTGTACATTTTTGTTTAAAATTTGTATCCAAATAGATCTTTAGTTTATGTACGATGCCACATAGCTAATACTACCACCTAAATATATGTAGGAATCTCACTTTGCTAAGCACCCAACTAGTATCCTAATATCCAGGGTTAAATTTTATCACCTGTTTTAACAATGTGAATGTCACATCTGGCAATTCTCTGTGTGCATGAGATATTACTGGATCCAACACTGTTCAAATTTCAAATTAAAAATTAGGTTGATCTGTAAACAGCTATATGATCTAGGATCAAGTCAAGAGAGACACCATCTTTAATAAAACCATGCATGTTGTTGTCGTTATCACTTGTCAATCCAACAACTAGTTTGATGCAGCTGTCCATGCTAACCTATCCAATTCAAGTCTTACTTGTTAACTATTACACTATATGTTCATTCAAACCTGCTTATTGTATTCAGGCCTTGGTCAACAATTTTTAATACACCTGCCCTCCCTCATCTCCTCCCCCCCCCCCCCTCCACGCCCCCCAAAAATCAAATGAAGTAATACTTGATACTATTTCTAGTATCTTCACATTTGGAGGGGGTGTCTCCAATTACATCTGTCTAATAGTGTTCTGTCAACAATAATGGAAGAGAGTAGTAAGAGAAATGATTGTTTTTAATATAACAATTCCAAAAATTTGGAAGAACAAGAATATTAAAATTTTTTGACAGTTTTGTGAATCAGAGGAAAACCAATGCAAATGAGACAAACTCATGTAAAGCTGAGGCCACATACAGGATTACCAATATCATTGAGAATTGAGACATATGACTGGAATATCCTTATGTACATGGAAAAAAAGAGCACAGCATGTTATAAGCTCAAATAAATACTGGCTTTGTGTAAATAGGAGCCACTGTGACAACCAAGGCTTAACTGGCCTTTAAAAGACTTGTTACAAAATGAGGTAGCAAGCAGAGAAATAGGTAAGAAACTGCAGTCAGAATGAAATATGAAGGCTAATAGTATTAAATTAGCTAGGCGTTTCTGACAACAGAACAAATGAGATATTGCTGGAGCCTAGTACTGCAGTGCTGAAATAAATTAATATATCTAGTGGAAAAGCTAGAGGACTATTAGATGTCATCCCTTGTGTTTAACCCCAACTCTGGAAGTTACTGGGTAGTTCCATTCATATATCACGGGCTAAAAAATTAATCTTACTGTTATGGAAAATATCCTGTGAACTTTTGGAATTCAAATAATTTTTTTCCTAATAAACTGCACATGTAGTGGTTCAATGAGGATTTGAAAGAAATACAAATTATTGCTACAAAAAACACTGCCTGTCCTGCCCTCTTGCAACTGAATGCTGACACCACATCTCACATTTTCATTATATCTCATGGTGAGAACTGTCAACCTTCCTCAACAAGACATGTAGAACAAATATACAACCTGAGGCAACCGTTCTATACTTTTATTGCATCTAAGCATAGTAACTACATACAAACAAGATCATCGTCTTTTTCTTCAGTCACTGAAACCTGACTGATTCTTATGTGAGTTACTGTTCAAACTTGGTTATGTTAACTAGCAATGAGTTGTTCTAATAATGCAATATCAATTCCATGGAATTTCACATATACTGCAAAATATACATTTTCTCACAATTTTAGAGAAATGCAGATATCACCCAGTTCACCTGAACTGTCCACAACACCTTATATATTCTGTATTTTTGAATTCTTTGTTTTCATTGTGTTGTTGTGGTCTTCAGTCTGAAGACTGGTTTACACGGCTCTCTATGTTAGTCTACCCTGTGCAAGCCTCTTCATCTTTGAATAACTACTGGAACCTACATCCTTCTGAATCTGCTTACTGTATTTATCTCTTGAACTCCCTCTACAACCCTCCCCCCCCCCTCCCCCCTCATTCTCCAATAGTAAACTGGTGATGTCTTAATGTTTCAAAATGTGCCCTATCAACCAATCCCTTCTTCTTGTCATGTTTTGCCACAAATTTCTTCTCTCTCCAATGCTGTTCAGCA
Organism: Schistocerca nitens; assembly: GCF_023898315.1. NCBI lineage: Eukaryota > Metazoa > Arthropoda > Insecta > Orthoptera > Acrididae > Schistocerca > Schistocerca nitens. The sequence continues at coordinate 592,000,785 of NC_064616.1, read as the reverse complement.
CCTTCGCATCAGTTATGTGATCTACCAATCCAATCTTCAGCATTATTCTATAGCATCACATTTAAAAAACTTCTACTCTCTTCTTATCTAACCTGCTTATCATCCACATTTCACTGCCATACATGGCTACAGTCTTGACAAATACCTTCAGAAAAAAACTTCCTAACACTTAAATCTATGTTCAATGCCATGAAATTTCTCTTCTTTAGATAACCTCCTTTTTTTGCCATTGCAAGTCTACATTTTATAACCTCCCTACTTTGTCCACATTAGTTATTTTGCTGCCCAAATAGCAAAACTCATCTACTACTTTAAGTGTATCATTTTGTGATCCAAATCTCTCAGCATAACCTGATTTAATTTGGCTACATTCCATTATTCTTTCTTTGCTTTTGTTGATGTTCATCTTGTATCCTCCTTACACGATGCTGTCCATTCCGTTCAACTGCTATTCCACATTCTTTACTGTCTCTGGCAGAATTACAGTGTCACTGGCAAACCTCAACATTTTTATTTCTTCTCTATGATCAATTCCGATTCTGAATTTTTCTCTGGTGTCCTTTACTGCTTGATCAGTGTATAGATTGAATAACATTCAGGAAAGGTTACAATCCAGTCTCTCTCTTTTCTCAACCACTGCTTCCCTTTCACACCCCTCGACTCTCACAACCGCCATCTGGTTTCGGCACAAGATGTAAATAGTCTCTCATTCCCTGTATTTTATCATTGCTACCTTTAGAATTTCAAAGACAGTATTTCAGTCAACATTATCAGAAGCTTTCTCTAAGCATCTTCTAAGGCAAGTCACAGGATCTGTATTGCCTCATGTGTTCCTACATTTCTCTGGAATCCGAACTGATCTTCCCTGGAGTTAGTTTCTACCAGTTTTTCCATTCTTCTGTAAAGGAGAATGAACCATGGACCTTGCCATTGATATGACGGTTTGCATGTCTCAGTGCTACAGATAGCTCTAGCACACCTGTAACCACAATGTAGGGATATCTGTTGAGTGGCCACACAAATGTGTGGTTCCTCTTGGCTAAAATAGTCTCCCATTTGGATCTCCTGGTGAGGACTACTAAGGAGGGTGTCATCATCAGGAGAAATAAAACTAGCATACTACGAGTCCGAGCATGGAATGTTAGATCGCTTAATCGGGTACATAGGTTAGAAAATTTGGAAAGACAACTGGAGTGTGGACTGACCACAATTTTCTGGTTATGAACTGTAACTTAAAACTGAAGAAACTGCAAAACTGTAGGAAATTAAGGAGATGGGACCTGGATAAGCTGAAAGAACAAGAAGTTGTTGAGGGTTTTCTAGAATGGGAAAAGGAACACCACACAAGACAAATGGGTAGCTTCAACAGATGCAATACTGAAGCAGCAAAAGATCAAATATGTAAAAAGACAAGGCTTTGTAGGTGTCCTCAGATATCACAAGAGATATTGAATCTAATCAAAGAAAATAAGAAAATGCAGTTAATGAAGCTGGCAAAAGTGAATACAAATGCCTAAGAAAAAAGTTTATAGGAAGTGCAAAATGGATAAGCAGGAATGGGTGGAGGACATATAAAGGATTTAGAAGCCTATTTCACCAGGGGAAAGACAGATACCACCTATAGACAAATTAAAGAGGCTTTTGAAGAGGAGAAGCTGGCTTTCGGAAAAGAGGAGAAGCAGCCGTATGAATATTAAGACATCAGATGGAAAACCAGTACTGCAAAGAAGGGAAAGCTGGAAGGTGGAAGAAGTATACAGAAGGCCTATACAAGGGAGATTAACTTGAAGGTAATATTATAGAAAGGCAAGAGAACATTGATGAAGATGAGGTGGAGGTATGATATTAAGAGAAGAACTTGACCGAGCACTGAAAGACCTTTTAAGTCAAAACAAGGTGCCTGGAGTAGACGATATTCTGTCAAAACTATTGACATCCTAGGGAGAGCCAGTCATGACAAAATTATTCCACATGGTGTGCAAGATATATGTGACATGCCAAACACTGCCATGTAAGAATTCCAATTCCAAAGAAAGCAGGTGCTGGTAAGTGTGAAGATTATCAAACTATCAGTTTAACAAGCCATGGTTGCAAAATACTAACATGAATTCTTCACTGTATTATGATGATAAATGCTTTATCATTGAGTGATGATTCCTGGATAAACAAACAGTGACTGAAAATTATCTCATTTTTGGTTCAAAACTAAATTTTGGGACACTTAACAACATACCACCTGTAATTTGTATCACTGCCTTTGTCTAAACAAATATACTCTGATTTTCCTTTTTTTTTCAGAAATAGCTTCAAGAGGGCAATAAACTTGTGTTACCTAGTATGCAGTTTTCAGTTTCCATATATTATTTCTGGTCAATTTTCTTTCCTCCTTATTCTACAATTTTAGTATCAGGTCCAATGTTCCCATACAAGTATTCTATCCCCTCTTCAATTTTTTATAACACACTTGATCATCATATAGCTCAGGTTTACTTTTTGGTGGGAATCTCAGAAATTAAAGTTCTGGTACTACAGTACACCAGTGTGTAAAACTTAATGACAGAAGTAACTTTTGCATGACATGTCACTGCCAAGTAACAGATTGATGAAACTTGTGTCATACATAATTAACTGCAACAGGGTAGTAGAGGAGGTAACTGAAAGAAATACACTATGAGACAAACAGAAATGACACTTTTATTCAAAGACAATAATTTCACTTTAGTCTCCGTGATTCATGACGGTCCCCTGGACATTACATATGGGGTGCTTCTTAATAAGTGTGTGTGGTCATCACAGATGGCAATGCATTTCCCACAGTGTGCTTCCCCACTGGGCACGAGGTTGGTAAGGAGTTCTTGTGGTAGAGCATTCCATTCCTCCACCAACATGGTTGAAAAATGTTGGATGGTTGTTGGTGTATGTGGAAGCACTGTCAATACATCTCCCCAATGCATCCCAGAGGTGCTCAATGGGATTTAAGTCAGGGGAACAGGTGGACCATCCCATTTGCCCAATACCCCCTCATTCCAATATTTCACAAGCTCCTCCACCTAAGATGTTTAATGTGGTCACAGACCATTTGACATATTCAGGGGACCATCATTAACTGTGGAGACTTCAGTGGAGTTACTGTCTTTGAATAAAAGTGTCATTTCTCTTGTCTCATTGCTTATTTCTTTCAGTTACCTTCTGTACTATACTGTTCTTTCTATGAATGGTCTACATTTCATTGAACTGTTACTTGGCAGTGACACACCATATGAAATTTACTTTTGTCTAAAGTTTTGCAAGGAAGTGTATTTGTGCTGCCAATTTAGAATCTATAGCTGGATTTCACAGGTCCACAAATTTTGACCCTTTTTCTCTGGCATAACCATTTCTTCCAATTCCTAGTCGTTATTACAAAAACTTATCACTATAAGTTTACAGTCTAGGAACAAATACTTATACCAATCAAAACAGCCTCAGCTGATGAAGATCTTGATTTTATCAGTATACTTCTTGAGTTTCTCAGCAATCTTTTCAGTTGTGTGAACATATTACTCTCGTTTTTGGGTCATTCCATGTCAAGTGTCTCAGTTTAGAAGATGCTCCCAGCTCTACGATCTACAATTTGGATGAATTTTGTTCAGTATGTACCTGAGAGCCCTACATGAATTTACGCAAAGTTTCAGGCTCACCTGTAACTTGGCTGAGGTGCTACAGCCACTTTTGTGAAGACCAGTTTTACTGGGACCAAAAAGTCGAGAAGAATTCTTCAAGTTTGGCATTCCACTGTTTCTAATGTATAAGAGCTATAATTTTGCTTCTGGGTATAGTGGTACAACTTTTTGTGCTCTACACACAAATGATGGAAGTAGAGTTTAGAAAGCAATGCATTTGGCATAATCTCAGTTCAAAGTGGGCAACAAATCACGTTGCGAGAACTTTGTCCCATACTTTAACGAGGCATAAATAGTGGAGAAAGTGTGCTATGGATCTGGTCTTTTGCCAAACTACTGTCTGTCTGTCTGTCTGTGTGTTTAGTATATCACAAATTTGGGCCTGGCTTGTGTGTTTAATTTTTGGGCTACTGCCCTGTAAATTTGCTAAAAAACATGAATCTATCAAAATATACCCGTGTTCGAAGTCATGTGTCTCAAAATGAACACCTACCACATTACATTCATTAACACCATTCAACAGAGCACATTTCATTCTATTAGAAAAACTTATTTTATTTTTGTGTCTTTTTGGGTAAGGTGCAAAAATTGTCCATTAAATTTGAAATTTTGTAGATTATGTCTGCAGTGTTTAAATATTCATTTTCCTTTTTATTTAGTGATTTTAAACCTGTTTATGACAGGTTCAGGCTAAATTTAACCATTTAACTGTACTAGACACTGCTATGTAATTTCTGTGAAGCTGAATGCTTATTAATTTTATTTCTTTTCTTTATTTAGGACTTGACAATTTGATTTTAGTGCCTGAAGCATATTAAGTTGTTGCTAAAATGGAAAAACAAGATCAAGTTAATGTATGGAGTTTTGGAAATACTGATTCCCCATGCCATTTAATGACATACAGTGGCTTTAAAGGACTAAAAGCTGTAAAGAAACTTTGCTTAGAAGAACAAGAATTACTTACTAAACGGAGTGGTTTAAACTCTACTGAAAATGCTAAACTATGCTTCCACCATCAAGCTTTACTCCTACAAAGATGTGAATTCTTGCAAAGAGCATGCTGCAACCAATTTGATCAGAAAAACCATACTACACGAAAAAGTTTGCGATCAATCAACATAGAAACAGATGACTCACTAAAAAGGATAACCGTGCCTGATACTAAACCAGACAAAAAAAAATGTGCCCTTCTTATAGAAAAGAATTTGATACATTGAAATATTCACAAATGCAAGTTACATCTCAGTCAGATGAAGATGGTGAGACTAATGTTGCTCACAATTTGAATACAAGCTTAACAGCTGTTGAAATATCACCATTAAAATTTCAACAAATTGGTGCAGTGGATACAAAAGGATAAGCAAAGCACAAAATACATCAAGCTGAAGGTGCAATAAATTGCAGAAGTGGGAGGACTTGATTCCAGTGAACTCGAGCGACCATCCACAAGCAAGCAATGCTTGACTTGTTCAGATTACAGTCAGCTGACCCAAGAATTGAAAGACAAATTTCATACATCAAACCATAATGAGAAAATTCAAATTTTGACATTAGTTCCCCAAAACTGGTCTATAAAAAAGACTATGGAAGAATTTTGTGTTTCAGAAAGAATGGTAAGGAAGGCTAGAAAGTTAAAAACTGAACAGGGAATATTGGAACAGCCCAAAGGTAAATATGGGAAAAAGCTTTCTGAGGCTGTGAAGGCAAGAGCCATTGAACATTTTTACGAAGAAGAGTTTAGTATGATTTATCCAGGAATAAAGGACTGTATTACTGTTCAGATCAATGGAGAAAAGGTTCAAAAATGAAAATACTTATTACTGAGCAACTTAAAAGAAATGTTTATTGCATACTGCAATAAAAATGGACATGAAGTTGGATTTTCCAAATTTTGTGAATTTACTCAAGAGGACGTCGTTATCAGGAGAAAGAAAACTGGCGTTCTATGGATCGGAGCATGGAATGTCAGATCCCTTAAATGGGCAGGTAGGTTAGAAAATTTAAAAAGGGAAATGGATAGGTTAAAGTTAGATATAGAGTGAATTAGTGAAGTTCGGTGGCAGGAGGAACAAGACTTTTGGTCAGGTGAATAAAGGGTTATAAATACAAAATCAAATAGGGGTAATGCAGGAGTACGTTTAATAATGAATAAAAAAAATAGGAGTGCAGGTAAGCTATTACAAACAGCATAGTGAATGCATTATTGTGGCCAAGATAGACACGAAGCCCACGCCTACTACAGTAGTACAAGTTTATATGTCAACTAGCTCTGCAGATGAAGAAGAAATTGATGAAATGTATGATGAGATAAAAGAAATTATTCAGGTAGTGAAGGAAGACAAAAATTTAATAGTCATGGGTGACTGGAATTCGAGAGTAGGAAAAGGGAGAGAAGGAAACATAGTAGGTGAATATGGATTGGGGGTAAGAAATAAAAGAGGAAGCCGCCTGGTAGAATTTTGCACAGAGCATAACTTAATCATAGCTAACAATTAGTTCAAGAATCATAAAAGAAGGTTGTATACATGGAAGAATCCTGGAGATACTAGAAGGTATCAGATAGATTATATAATGGTAAGACGGAGATTGAAGAACCAGGTTTTGAACTGTAAGACATTTCCAGGGGCAGATGTGGACTCTGACCACAATCTACTGGTTATGAACTGTAGATTAAATCTGAAGGAACTGCAAAAAGGTGTGAATTTAAGATGGGACCTGGATAAACTGACTAAACCAGAGGTTGTACAGAGTTTCAGGGAGAGCATAAGGGAACAATTGATAGAAATGGGGGAAAGAAATACAGCAGAAGAAGAATGGGTAGCTCTGAGGGATGAAGTAGTGAAGACAGCCGAGGATCAAGTAGGTAAAAAGACGAGGGCTAGTAGAAATCCATGGGTAACAAAAGAAATATTGAATTTAATTGATGAAAGGAGAAAATATAAAAACACAGTAAATGAAGCAGGCAAAAAGGAATACAAACGTCTCAAAAATGAGATTGACAGGAAGTGCAAAATGGCTAAGGATGTAGAGGCTTATCTCACTAGGGGGCAAGATAGATACTGCATACAGGAAAATTAAGAGAGACCTTTGGAGAAAAGAGAGCCACTTGTATGAATATCAAGAGCTCAGATGGAAACCCAGTTCTAAGCAAAGAAGGGAAAGCAGAAAGGTGGAAGGAGTATATAGAGGGTCTATACAAGGGCGATGTACTTGAGGACAATATTATGGAAATGGAAGAGGATGTAGATGAAGATGAAATGGGAGATACGATACTGCATGAAGATTTCGACAGAGCACTGAAAGACCTGAGTTGAAACAAGGCCCCGGGAGTAGACAACATTCCATTGGAACTACTGACGGCCCAGACAAAACTTTACCATCTGGCGAGCAAGATGTATGAGACAGGTGAAATACCCTCAGACTTCAAGAAGAATATAATAATTCCAATCCCAAAGAAAGCAGGTGCTGACAGATGTGAAAATTACCGAACTAGCAGTTTAATAAGTCACAGCTGCAAAATACTAACGCGAATTCTTTACAGACAAATGGAAAAACTGGTAGAAGCCGACCTCCCGGAAGATCAGTTTGGATTACGTAGAAATGTTGGAACACGTGAGGCAATACTGACCCTACAACTTATAGAAAATAGATTAAGGAAAGGCAAACCTGTGTTTCTAGCATTTGTAGACTTAGAGAAAGCTTTTGACAATGTTGACTGGAATACTCTCTTTCAAATTCTGAAGGTGGCAGGGGTAAAATACAGGGAGCAAAAGGCTATTTACAAATTGTACAGAAACCACAAGGTAGTTATAAGAGTCGAGGGACATGAAAGGGAAGGGAGTGAGACAGGGTTGTAGCCTATCCCCAATGTTATTCAATCTGTATCTTGAGCAAGCAGTAAAGGTAACAAAAGAAAAATTCGGAGTAGGTATTAAGAAATAAATGGAGAAGAAATGAAAACTTTGAGGTTCGCCGATGACATTGTAATTCTGTCAGAGACAGCAAAGGACTTGGAAGAGCAGTTGAATGGAATGGATAGTGTCTTGGAAAGAGGATTAAGATGAACATCAACAAAAGCAAAACGAGGATAATGGAATGTAGTCGAATTAAGTCGGGTGATGCTGAGGGAATTAGATTAGGAAATGAGACACTTAAAGCAGTAAAGGAGTTTTGCTATTTGCGGAGCAAAATAACTGATGATGGTCGAAGTAGAGAGGATATAAAATGTAGACTGGCCAGGAAAGCATTTCTGAAGAAGAGAAATTTGTTAACATCGAGTATAGATTTAAGTGTCAGGAAGCCGTTTCTGAAAGTATTTGTATGGACTGTAGCCATGTATGGAAGTGAAACATGGACGATAAATAGCTTGGACAAGAAGAGAATAGAAGCTTTCGAAATGTGGTGCTACAGAAGAATGCTGAAGATTAGATGGGTAGATCACATTACTAATAAGGAGGTATTGAATAGAATTGGGGAGAAGAAGAGTTTGTGGCACAACTTTACAAGAAGAAGGGACCGGTTGGTAGGACATGTCCTGAGGCACCAAGGGATCACAAATTTAGCATTGGAGGGCAGCGTGGAGGGTAAAAATCATAGAGGGAGACCAAGAGATGAGTACACTAAGCTGATTCAGAAGGATGTAGGTTGCAGTAAGTACTGGGAGATGATAAAGCTTGCACAGGATAGGGTAGCATGGAGAGCTGCATCAAACCAGTCTCAGGACTGAAGACCACAACAACAACAACAAGGCCAAAGTGGTGTGCGACTGTATGCACAGCTGGTTCACATTCAGTTTGTCTCTGCACAATACATAAAAATGTGAAACTTGTGTTGGCACATATACATATAAAAAAAAAAAAAAAAAAAAAAAAAAAAAAAAAAAAAAAAGAGAGAGAGAAGAAGAAGAAGAAGAAGAAGAAGAAGATTACAACATGTTACTGAGCAAAATTGTCTGTAATTTTGAAACAAAGGATTGCATGCTGTAGCACTGTGAAGTATGTCAGGAGAGAAGCTCTAAAGGATTATTTGGAAAGTGATTTTGCAAATACTGATCCTGAGGATACAATTCAGTTCAAACAATGGTCTCACACTGACAGAGACTTGGAACCAGAGAAATGACAGTTGAAGAATTCATTGAACTATTAGTTACAAAACTTTTGGCCCTTTCTACTCACCACTACATTGCAAAGCATCAGAGCAAGCCTTTACAGTTCACTAAAGAAGGTTTCAAACCAGGAGATTTGATTATATTAATGGATTTCACTGAATATTACCCCTTTATTGTCCAAGAGACAGTTCAATGATTCCATTGGGAAAAATAGTCAAGTTACAAAACATCTATTTGTCATTTACTACAAAGATAATGAAGACCTAAACAGCGTCAGCTACTGAATAATCAGTGATTGCCTACGACATGACACAGACGCAGTGCATGTGTTTTTAATGTACTTGATCAAATACCTGAAGAGCATTTTAAAAAAAATTAAGCACATTCATTATTTTAGTGATGGTTAGGCAACAGAGTACAAAAATTTTAAGAACTTCCTAAATATTTGCCATCATAAAAAAGATTTTGGCATTACTGCAGAATGGAATTTTTTTGGAACAAGCCATGGGAAAACACCATGTGACAGAATTGGTGGCACAGTTAAGCGTTTAGGAGTAAGAGCTAGCCTTCAGTGCCCAATTGACAACCAAATCTTCACACCAGCAGATCTTATAAATTATAGAGTGCAGCAATCAGTCGTCCTTTTTTAGATTTTATTACGCAAATCCAGATTTCAGCTAGTAGCTAGCCATTCTCAATGCACTATTTTCTATTGTCAATGCATGTAAGTCCCTGTTGTTCGGGTGTCAGTCACAGTTCTTTGAGTATTGGATTTGTGTAATAACATCTAAAAAAAGGTCGACTGATTGCTGCACTCATCACATAACAGTCGTTGAGTGCACCCACTTTCCGAATGGAAGGTAACCTGACCAACAGATCTGTTTGAATATAGCAAAAAAAAGTGCATTACATTGAATTTATCTATATTAAAAAAGAAATTATTGAAGATGCAAAAATTGATCAAGAAAAACGTTTTGAGGATGGATGGACAGTGTCTGGTACAAGCGACCATCACCATTTTGTGCAAATTGGCTGAAAGCGACTTCAGATTCATAGAGTATCAAATGATACATAGTCCTTTATAGCAAATGTTAACCGATATGCTAAAGTTCCTACTAAACATGTTGCTATTACTGACCTACAGCCTGGCCAGTATGTCGCTTGCATTTATGATGGAAAATGGTGGGTAGGAAATATCTGTGAAGTTTCATGTGAAAAAAATGATGCCTTGATTAATTTCATGCATCCTCATGGAGCTGCTCAATCATTTCACTGGCCAGCCAGAAGAGACATATGCTGGATTGCAGAAATACAGATAACTGCAGTCATACCAGTTCCAGCTGCTTCAATGATAGGGTGGCAATACAGTTTCCCAGAAGCAACAGTTTTGGACATCAGCAACAAATTTAAAGCATTTAACAACTGAAGAATTCTGCATTATGGCTTGGGAACCACAAAGAGGCCCAAACAAGGCTTGGGAACCCGCTAGATAACCACATTCAGGCTTGGGAACCTGCCAGACTCTCACTTTCAAGCTTGGGAACCTGCAGTAAGGAAACCCACTCATGGCTGACCTTGCATGGCTATCGGGTGTGGCCCCTCGGCGATGGGGTTACCACTCATTGAGATTGGTAGTGGTGTAGCCACCATGGACCAATGCAAGGATTTTTCTCGAATTACAAAAAATTCAATAGTTTAGGAGCAATTTCTGCACATTACTCAAAGCGACACCAAAATGAAAATAAGTTTTTCTTATAGAATAAATTGTGCTCTGTTGAATGGTTTTAATGAGCGTAATGTGGTAGGTGTCCATTTTGACACACATGACTTTGAACATGGGTATATTTCATGTTTTTTAGCAAATTTGTAGGATGGTAGCACAGTAACTAAACACACAACCAGGCCCAAATTTCTGATGTACTAAACACCCAGACAGACATTAGTTTGGCAAAAGACCAGGCCCATAGCACACTTTTTCCACTACTTATGCCTCAAAGTATGGGACAAATTTCTCGTGACATGATTTGTTGCCCACTTTCAACTGAGATTATGCCAAATGCTTTACTTTCTGAACTCTACTTCCATAATTTGTGTGTAAAGCACAAAAATTTGTACCACTATACCCAGAAGCAAGATTCTAGCTCTTTTCCATTAGAAACATTGGAATGCCAAACTTGAAGATTTCTCCACGACTTTTTGGTCTTGGTAAAAGTGGTCTTCACAAAAGTGGCTCTAGCACCTCAACCAAGTTATGGGTAAGTCTGAAACTTTGCATACGTTCATGTAGGATCCTCAGGTACATACTCTACAAAATTCGTCAAAATTGAAGATCGTTGAGCTGGAAGCCCTAGGACACTTCACATGGAATGACCCGTTTGCTTTCAAGTGCCATGAAACTCCTCATACGTACTTTCAATAAAATTATTTTGGCTGTTTGCTTTGTGTGCCCCCCCTTTTTTTTACAAAATGGCACAGCTGACAGCCAGAAGAATTGTGTGGAACATGACTGGCCACTAAAGCTCGTGGGGTTACAACTCTTCCTGTTTTTCACTTTCATTTTTTTTTTTTTTTTTTTTTTGGTATAGGTATTTCATTTCTATCTGCATGTTAAGAAGTCACCGACAAAATGGTATCAAATGAAAAATTACCTATATGAAAAGGATCTAGAGACAGAATTGAAACCCTTCTCTTCGTCATCGCTGAGACAAATACCCGATTCTTTTTTTACAGTACGGGATGTCACGCGTCACGAGGTTATGGTTAGGTTGGAATATGACGGTTTCATTCACAAAAATTAAATTAATAATCTTGGTTATCACACAGAGTTAACAGTTTCTTCCAAATATGCCACAAATAATAAGGTTGCGATTAGGTTGTGACCTAATAGTATAGCTTGAATTACTTTGATAATCCTGGTTGACAAAATATTTCCCTGTTTCTCCTGCATATATTATGAGTTCAGAGGGTGTGATAAACCAAGTGAGACTGTGACATTCTTTCAAAATATGTTGGCTGTTCACTGCTTCCTCAATGGCTACATACAACCAGCAGCTGACTCAACTTCTTTCATTCCCATCATACAACATGGTGAGAGCAATGACAACATTGCTGAAGTACACCTCTGGGCCCAATTTAAATTTTACCCTCAACTGCTCAGGACTCAACTGGTAAGCCCAAGAGAAAATTTGACTGAGGAAACATTGATTCAAAAATGTTATCTAATATGCATAACCAGTGCTGGCACAACAAATACTCAATTTATTTATTTTGTAAATAAATAGGTTGCACCTCTGCTACAATGTGATTTCAGTCTCTCCCCTAACATAACATCTTGGTTATGGCAACAAACTCGTGTAGTGTAGCCTGATGTCTAGGTTATGTTGGAAGGCGATAACTGGTTATAAGTTGCTTAAGTCAATAAATGTGAATGCAAAATAAACACTGGGCCAACAGACTGATCTGTTGTGTGCCATATTTAGTGCATTACTTTGTGAATTTGTTTTTTTGTTTGTGACACAGCAGTATCATTCACATTTTGAAGACATGGTTCCTCTTTATTGATTGTTGTCTTCCAGCATTTAGATATGAATATTTTCCATTTTCCTGTTCAAGTCTTGACTAATGTCAATTTACTGCCATATGAATATACATAAAAAACTTTCATATTAATCTTTCATGTAAATAAAGTTTTAAAGCACATGATGAGAAACAACATGCTGCTTCCAATTATAATAAAATAAATAAAGAGTTAAATATACCATAAATGTCAGAAAAGTAAACAGTGTGACTACACAGTGACAATACACATTTACAAAATGATACAAAAACCCTGGCATCAACATCTCAAACCTGACCTAGAAGAATAACACGGTAGCTGTGGCAAAAATCAAATATTCGCTTCAGCATGGCAATACTGAGGTGAAAGCCACAAACACAAGTAACCAAAAACTGATCAGCCTAAGACTATTAACAGCAACAAACGGCGAAAAATGACAACACAGAAGTTAAATGATTGAAGTAAATAACAATACTGTATATGTATTACTACATAGATACAGCTACACATCACATTACTGGTAGTAACCTGAAGAACCAAGTGAATTAAATCAGAATTTAACATTTAAAACCACACCATTCACTGCCTTCATTTGTAGTAGTTTAATAGAGATCTAGAACACGGCGTGTCTTGGTTTTTCACACATATAAAGCACAGTGGGAAGTTAAAATACAATTTTGTGACAAAACATCCTTAGACAAGATAGGAACCAAATGATCTACATTTGTAGTCAAGCATCGACCAGTACAGCTGCCAAACATATGAATTATAAAAACTGTATACTCTGGTATTAAAATCTGCAGAAGTGATTGCTTGGTAGGTGGAAATATAATGAGGCCTATCATCCTAGAATGCTAAATAGGCTCTTTATAGAAATGGTTAAAGAGTGGGATCAGACACATTAATTGTAGAGTGAACAAGATGTTGCTAAAAAGGGACAAAAAACCAATTGCTGAACAGATACAGTACCATAGGACAACAATACTGAGTGTAGACAGAATGTGGTGAGATCTTTCACAAACTCATGAAGTATGCATACAGAACACCTGACATGAAAATGACTCTAGAGCTTTGATTATTAACAGTTGATAAACAAAAGACTTTCTCAGTATTTGAAGAGTCATAAAGTAAGAGGGGGAAAAAAGGATGTCACTGGGAAACAGCTAATTTTCTATACATCCCAAAATATTTGTTGTGTTGAAAATATCACTTATAAGAATACACAATTAGTGAAACAAATGGCCAAGTATGACAGAATTTATAATATTCGTCACACCAGGATGACTTTTTCTATATTGAAAAACAAAATCAAGTGTTTACACACATCAACAAAAATGACAGTAAAAAAAGCTGACATTCAAGTAATCTCTCAATGTGAAAAGCAAAACGACTACTGGCCTACTGACAACCACAACATATTTCAGCTTTGCCATGGTGTTGTTGGAAGTAACATTCCTTTAACCAGTGGTTAAGGTGGGTCCGTTACTCATGGAAGTGGGGAGGGGAGGGGGGACATCCGTTTAATGACGAAAGTGCGAATGGCATTTTTCACACACACTCGAGCTAAAGGTGACTGTCAAAAGTGTCATACAGGACACAAATATGTCTCAACATAAAACCTTCTGGCTACTGTACTGAAAAATCAACACACCACCAAAGCATATTACGGTTTCTAGCATGGATTCCGAAAAGCGTTCTAATAATTTCCTATGCATGAAGCTATGACATTCAACAAATTACAGTAAATGTCTCTGAATATGAAAAATTACTTCATATAATATGTGAGCAAAGGAAAACTTGTAGGTTCGATTAATGTGATTTATACAAATCTCAAACACACAATGCTGACATACAACCACTATTACTTTTTGACAAGTTACAGGTTATCACATGCATAATACGAACAGGTTTGAAAACTCATTCTGAATGTTCTCACAGTGCCGATGAATGGTTTACTATCCCTGAAACTAATGACACATGTTTACTTAAACAAAGATGATTTCCTTCACACACAAGAGCGACAACCATCTGCATACGGCGATACACAAAACGTGAACTGGCCGAACAAGCACGCTACATACAATAAAGAAATGTAAATAATGGGTTCTCACCTTCTCCCTCATATCCAGGTCCGAAAACCGCTTTCTTTTTCTCCCCATTCTGCTGGCTTATCGATGGCTCCGCCAGTTCAATTCCATCCTCTGCTACAGTGGCCATTTTACAGGTTTCTACACCGGTTATGATTATTTATAACACATATGACTTGATAACAAAGCACCATTTTTACGATTAAAGTGTGTAGATTGTTATTTAACACCCCTAAACTACACACAGAAAAGTTTACATTTCCAAATAATCCATCTCCCTCATACGGACGCGAGTGAAAACAAGATCTGATTCACATTATCGTTGACAGTGTGCTGTCAACTCAAAGATAATAACAGCCTCGAAGTTATCCTCCTCATGCAAGGATGTTAGAATAAACTTGTCGACCTGCGCATGATCACTTCGTGAATCTCTGAAACTGGCCATCCATAGGCACTAAAAACTTGCACGTGCACCTTCTTACTAACATATTTAGATGTCTTCTAACACAACATGAGAAGATAACTTTGCTGCCTCTATAGATGTCCATAATTACAAAAGTGTTGCCAGTGCAGGATGTTGTACACGAACTGAACTCTTCACTATGCCTCATACATGTTCGATGGGACTCATATCAGGCGATCTGGGTGTCCAAATCAAACCAATTGCAAATATCTGTGGCCCAGTGACATGACATCTGACCAGGCCACTGTTTTCCAGTCATCAAGGATGACTGGACATGTCCGAAAGAACAGATACCATCTTCATATACATAAGGCTTACCGGCCAATGATCTTCTTCTTCAGTGTGGATGCACTCACATTGCCCGAACTATTACAGGAATCAGTAGATTGACTGCTGCGAGTAATGATTATAGTGGGCAGGGGCACAACAAATGTAGTGTGTGGACAGTAAGCTGAGAATGTGGGTCTCATGGGGAGTGTGCCAGAGATAAGTCACTGCAGTCGCACTATCCTATGTGTCCTCGGTGGGTCAGATGGATAGAGCAACTGCCATGTAAGCAGGAGATCATGGGTTCGAATCCCGGTCTGGCACACATTTTTAACTGTCCCCTTTGATATTTATCAACGACTGTAAGCAGCTAAAGGTCTGTATTTCATTATAATTTAGTTTTTAGAGAGCTGCAAGATCACCAATGGTACCTGTTCTTTCGGACATGGTCTGAAAGAACAGATACCATCTTCATAATGATATAAAATTCTCTTTAAAACTATGCAGGGCCTGTATTTATCCATTATAAGAAGACTGGAAGTTTTTTTCAATGTCAACTGGTTTACTACACCATATTAGGATGGCAATGTGTTGTGTTTTTGGTGTTTCCATCATTTTGTCTACCTGCTATAGCTCAGTGATTAGAGCCTCAAGGAGAATCACACCAAATCCCAATTACTGGCATTTGAAATGCATAGTTGTCATGACATCGATGTATGTTATGTATGTAACATCTCAGAAACAGAAATGGCCAGCTGTAATTAGAGATTTTTAGCTGTTTTATACATGGAAGTTAGATTCTTTAACGAATCGTCAAATTTACTGGGCGCTACTTTTCAACTTCAGTTTGCTAATTCTCGTGGAAAATCTTGCGTTTTGACCCCTGATTTAAGTTTATTGTAAGTCTGCACTTTAGGAATTATTTCTATACTGGGAGTTACACCTATATCACCCTTTTCTTTGTTTATATTTGTGGCCACGTTGTCGATTGCTGATACTGTCATTGTACTTACTCTCAGGTGGCACTGTTGACCACTAGGGGCATGCTGAAATTGTGAAGGATCTTTCTGAGAGTGCTACTAGTTCCACCTGTGATATTTGTGTTCATGTTTATACCACCACACAAAGCTATGCGGAATTTGGAAGTTGAGACTTCATCTAGAACTTCTGTCAATTTATTTAAAAAAGTACCCACACTCCCATAGGGTGATCAATACACAGGCCAAATGACTCATTTCTTAATGAACACAGCACTGTTAATTCAGTAACTGATTTTTTAAAATGTTTGTCTTTACTAACAGCATTGAAGTAATGTCTCATTTAAATTGTGTTTCTTTTCTGTTATAAATGGATGATCCACGACTCAATGAAGAAATCTTATAGTAAGAGTCTGTCCTTCCATACAACAATAATATTGCATGTTGGATTTCTGTATCTCTATACCAGTGGCGAACTACCATGCAAATCGAAGATCAGAGGTCAAATTTAAATTGCTTTATTTTGTTTATCATTGATTTCATGTTTTTATAAATGACTGTAAAGTCAATAAAATGTCCATTTTTACTTTTCCATTATTTCTTTTCTGTCCTTCAAACAGTATATGTGCCGTTTGGTATGTCAGAACCTGTCTTGTGAGTGTTTATTGCAGATTTTTTTTAGACTGATACTCTTTAGACAGGGGAACCTGTTGTCTGGATTTGTCTTCCTACGACAACAGATATTTAACAGGTAATCTACTCCCCCCTCCCCCTATACTTTCATGTATCAGCTGACCTAATATCCTCTTCTGAGTCCTGTCTAGGCGTAGGCCGTGCCTAGTGAAATATTATCTGATGATAGTCTTGACTGGTACCAGAGCAACATATATGTAGTGAGCTGCCATCAGCGCCATATCCAATCTCTTATTATCCCATATCAAAGTTCAATTAAGACGTGGCTGACCATGACGCTGAAACAGCTCAACAAAGTCTATATTGGTGCTATGAGTCAGGGAGGCTATCTTGTCCAGGTGACCATGTGTGTCATGTGCTCCATCTATGTCAAAACTATCATCCACCCTATTCGCTATCTCTAAATGGTCCTCATCTGTAAAATATTTACATAAAGACCGTAAGTTCTCTATCACTAGAGTTACCTCTGCATCTTACTCGAATGTGTTAGTGGCCTCTACACTACCCCTAAGCTTTTCCTCTACTTGAGGGCATACACCTCGGCCATTGCTACTACCTAGCAGCACTTCCTTCTTCTTAACATTGTGCACATTCCTACCCTTTCGGTTCACAGTGCTGCATATTTCCTACTTCTAGTTCTGCTTGATGCTGTTCTCTTAATATCTCATAAAGTAACTGGGACGTGTATCTTATGTATTCTTGAGTATGCTGGCCCCATGCCCACGCAAAACTGTAGATACTAGATAAAACTACATAGTCTATGCTGGTGGCAGCGGCCGCTTCTCCAATTAGTGAAAACAGGCTCCAGAACTAGTAATCACGGTGACATCTGAGCGCAAAAGAAACGAAGACACACGAAGTGGCAGGAAGACAGGTGTAATAGCACGTAGTATTTCTGCCGGGTGGGGACAAATATGGATAAATCAGATGCTGATAAAATTGCGGTAATCACGAAATCTTGGGAGAACTACATAGTGACCCAAAACAGAAGAAGGTACCTACATTGTAGTCTGTCTCAGTAAGAAACAAAATATGGGCGCTTGTACTATCCCAAGTTAAGCTAGAAGGACAAACCAAAGAGCTAAGGAAAGAAAATGAACACTTGCCCAGAGAACTGGCTGCTGCCAATGCCCTGCACGCACATGACAGTATTCTATGGCTTGAAACGGAAATTGCCAAACCTCAGAGTGGAGAATCAGAAGCTAAGATCCAAATGCAGGCCAATTTCGCTGTCTTTTGCAGCAGTTGCAGCCGCCACAGCTCAGCTAGAAAGCCGAAAACCAAAGTGCAGACGAGTGTTTAATTTTTCAAATCAGAAAGCAGTCAGGGTGCAAAGGCTGTGAGTAAACAAAAGCCATTAATCCCAAACAAGATAAAGTTAAAATAAATGCCATTAGCTGTAAATACAGTAATTCTAGAGACAGAAACGTAGGCAGACAAAAAGAAAATAATTGAGAAAATAATTAAATGACATAAGATGCGAGGAGTCTCAGAAATTCAGACCCTTGTTGGCAGTACACCAAGTACCTACCACAATGACAGACCTGGACTTTCGCGTCGAAGAGCTTTACTAAATAAATCGTAATGAACACATCACCAAGTATGAATTCAGTGAGGAAACTTAAAACAGGATCGAGAGGAAAACCTACTGTTAACAATATTCTGGAAATGACTCAGAGGGTCCGTCTCCTGCTGCTATAAAGTGAGAGAATGTAAGTACAGTTCGAGGCACAAAGCATCAGGGATTTTGTAGCAGTGCAAAAAAGTTTCAACTGTTGGAGTGTAGGCCATTCTCCGAAACGCTATGAAAGAAAACAGGTCTGTGGAAGATGTGCAAAATCAGGCCACAGGAGGGCAGTCTGTTGCAAGGAAACAACTGTTGGATGCCTTCCTTGTAAATATCGAAATAGGGTTCGTTACAAGGCTGAGGAACCTGAATGCCTAACACAGAGGCGGTTACATGAATGACAAACTGACTGCACAGACTATGAAATCACAGACAGTGTTCACTAGGACAGAATGAACCACATTGTCGATACAACAACCGCCACCTCGGTCATAGGTACAGGCCATAAAACAGAATCTGCAGTTAGGTATAAGTCACCATCAACCAGAAACAGAGTTTGGTGCCACGCTGTCGCCTTGAGGCAACACATGGGACGTTTATCAAGCATGGACCTATAAACAGGCAAACTGTTGTCGCTTCATTTGTGTAACACAATTCAGCAGAGATATTTTCATATCACAGGCGACATCGATGATGCATGTAAACAAGGTGCCATAAACTACTCCATAGCCAGACAAATCGTGCATGACATGTATCAATGGGCCATCTTTCAAACCGGGATCTTACTCAGAATGGCGGAGATTGAAGCAAAAATTTTCCATCCAGATACTGACAATGCACACACGCATGTACAGTATTAAAACACAGAGCCCTAACACCTCAACAGCAGGGACACTGAGATGAAAGACAGAATACGAAATGTAGACCATACATAAAGCCAGTTGCAGGATGTGATTATAACTTTAAAGGTTGACGAGATCCATATTAAGCAGTAACTTGATTATATAGATGTTAATGCTGTTGGAAGTGCTTAGGATTGCCAAGAGTTAGCTAATAGTGCACACACATTTATCATAAGTAGTATTATATTTCCATTCAAAGATGTTGTACACATTTTGCCTGTTCATACTGTAACTGCTGAAACATTGCACACTGTTTTGAAGAAGGTACTTCTTGGCTTGGAAGACATATGGTTCAAAGTGCTTGCAGTAGTAAGTGATAATAATTCTGTAAAGAGGAAGGCTATGACATATTTCTCAAAGAAGTCTAAGCTGAGTACTGTGTATCCGCATTGTGCAGGCAGCCCAAGGCCCCTCTTTTTTTAAACTGATCCTGTGCACTTATTGAAGTGTGTTAGAAATAATAGGCTTAACCAGAAAACTGATGGGTTTACTTTCAGATTTCCTCCATTTGAGGGAAGTTTAGATTCACTTTTGTAAGCCTCATTCTCAGATGGATGAAAACTGTACAGTTTGGAATCTGACAAATTATTGAAATATGGTTATGGGTTGTCACTGAAAGCACTCTATCCTTCTTCCCTAGAAAAGCAAAATGTGAAATAAGTAGTCCAAATTTTCAATGGCTGCATTGTGGGGGCATTAAAGGAATTGGGTCCATGTAATAACTTGAACACAGGTACAGCAGAGTTCATCAGGATTATTTCTTTTTGGAAGAAATTTCTGAATGTTAAGACTCCCCACAAAGGCTTATTGAAGAGGGATCAAATGCAGAAACCTTTGACTAATTCAGACACAGACGAGCGGTTCACATTCTTAAATAATTTTTTGGCTTTGCTAGATAAATGGGAAGAGTTGACAAAAGGTATAGGAATCTTTGCAAAAGAAACATTATCTGCTGTGAAATTGTCTGCACACTCTAATATTGAGTTCACAAATTACTGTGTGGATGAACTTTCTTTAAAATACATTTTGCCTGGAAAATTCGAGACTGACCTTCTTGGGGATAGGTTTGGAAAGTACGGGCAACTGGTTGGGGCACAATGCCACGTATCAAACAGGCAAATTTTTTAAGAGGAGAAAAACTGCAATTTTTTACAATTTTAAGGATTTCTTTAAAATCTGGAATAGATGGACCAATGAAAGTAAATCATTTCGATGTTTTAGAACCATGGAGGAAATACAATGCAGAACATACATCATTTTCACACAACTTTGCTTCTCTCTGTGTAGCAGAATCTGACATTCTGGCATTAGCAGTTACTTGTCTGTAATAACATATCTAACAGGCTACTGTGCATACAAAGTCACAAGAAAATTGAAATGTGTTGTGTAGAATAGAATAGAATATAAACTTTATTGCCACATAAATGTCACATACAATCAGATGATTGGGACATGGGTGTCTCGTCAGTTTAAAACTACTTTCTAATTGTAAGTATGCACAATAATTACAAGTATTGTGTAATTTTAAGTACCACAAAATAATTTAAAATAATCATGTTGAAAATAAAGTAAAATTAAGAATTGCTATTTACTTAATGTACTTTTTTTAGCATGACAGAATAAAATGTAACGTCAGGCACAGTTATTTGTGGCAGTCAGTCATAAATTCTTCTACACTGTCGTAATATTTGCTTGCTAGATATTTTTTAAAATGATGTCCAAATTCTTCTGGTTCATAAACTTTAAATTTTTTACAGACTTTATTTCCCATCCTCATACCCATATAGTAAGATGTCTTCTCCAGCAGTTTTAGCCTATGAGTCGGTAACTTATACTGATATATGTTTCTTGTTTCATAATCATGCTTAAGAAGGTTATCCTTAAAAAGTTGTGGGTTTTGTTTAGGAAACGTAATTGTCCCATAGATATAGAGGTCAGGAACAGTCATAAGATCAAGGACCTCGAACAGAGGTCCGCACGATTGTCATTTTTCTTCACCTGCCATGGCTCTTGTAAATTTGTTTTCTCTGATCTCCAAAAAATTATACCATATCTAATCACAGATACAAGATATGCATGATATACAACTTTTTTGAATGGTGTTTCTATTACACTGCTTAAAACATTCATTGCAAATATAAGACCATTTAGACGGTGACACATAGCATCTACATTGTCTGTCCATGATAAATTCTTGTAGAGGTTTGTGGTGGCTAGGTGATTGTCAGCATACAGTATTTCTAGTATATCCTGTACAGCTTTTATGTGGTAAAGTGAATGATATGTGTCTTTGTTAGATTTAATTTCAGACCATTATTTCTCACCTAGGCCTCAATTTCAGCCAGAGACCGCTGAAGATGACTAATTAAATTTTCACTTTTCTTGCAACAGACTACTGCTGTAGAGTCGTCCGCATAGAGAATAGTGTCTGAATTTATGTTAGTTGTCAGGTCATTTATACACTTTTGGAAATTGAAATAAGAACACCGTGAATTCATTGTCCCAGGAAGGGGAAACTTTATTGACACATTCCTGGGGTCAGATACATCACATGATCACAATGACAGAACCACAGGCACATAGACACAGGCAACAGAGCATGCACAATGTCGGCTCTAGTACAGTGTATATCCACCTTTCGCAGCAATGCAGGCTGCTATTCTCCCATGGAGACGATCGTAGAGATGCTGGATGTAGTCCTGTGGAACGGCTTGCCATGCCATTTCCACCTGGCGCCTCAGTTGGACCAGCGTTCGTGCTGGACGTGCAGACCGCGTGAGACGACGCTTCATCCAGTCCCAAACATGCTCAATGGGGGACAGATCCGGAGATCTTGCTGGCCAGGGTAGTTGACTTACACCTTCTAGAGCACGTTGGGTGGCACGGGATACATGCGGACATGCATTGTCCTGTTGGAACAGCAAGTTCCCTTGCCGGTCTAGGAATGGTAGAACGATGGGTTTGATGACGGTTTGGATGTACCGTGCACTATTCAGTGTCCCCTCGACGATCACCAGTGGTGTACGGCCAGTGTAGGAGATCGCTCCCCACACCATGATGCCGGGTGTTGGCCCTGTGTGCCTCGGTCGTATGCAGTCCTGATTGTGGCGCTCACCTGCACGGCGCCAAACACGCATACGACCATCATTGGCACCAAGGCAGAAGCGACTCTCATCGCTGAAGACGACACGTCTCCATTCGTCCCTCCATTCACGCCTGTCGCGACACCACTGGAGGCGGGCTGCACGATGTTGGGGCGTGAGCGGAAGACGGCCTAACGGTGTGCGGGACTGTAGCCCAGCTTCATGGAGACGGTTGCGAATGGTCCTCGCCGATACCCCAGGAGCAACAGTGTCCCTAATTTGCTGGGAAGTGGCGGTGCGGTCCCCTACGGCACTGCGTAGGATCCTACGGTCTTGGCGTGCATTCGTGCGTCGCTGCGGTCCGGTCCCAGGTCGACGGGCACGTGCACCTTCCGCTGACCACTGGCGACAACATCGATGTACTGTGGAGACCTCACGCCCCACGTGTTGAGCAATTCGGCGGTACGTCCACCCGGCCTCCCGCATGCCCACTATACGCCCTCGCTCAAAGTCCGTCAACTGCACATACGGTTCACGTCCACGCTGTCGCGGCATGCTACCAGTGTTAAAGACTGCGATGGAGCTCCGTATGCCACGGCAAACTGGCTGACACTGACGGCGGCGGTGCACAAATGCTGCGCAGCTAGCGCCATTCGACGGCCAACACCGCGGTTCCTGGTGTGTCCGCTGTGCCGTGCGTGTGATCATTGCTTGTACAGCCCTCTCGCAGTGTCCGGAGCAAGTATGGTGGGTCTGACACACCGGTGTCAATGTGTTCTTTTTTCCATTTCCAGGAGTGTATAATACAAGGACAATATTGACCCAAGGATAGATCCTTATGGCACACCTTGTTCTTTTTCCAACTTGAGAATAATCTCTTACCAGTTTCTTCGAATGTTCTTTGTTTTCTGTTTAATAGGTAAGATGACATCTATTTCAGCGAATTTTCTCTAAAACCATATGCTTGTAGTTTGTAAAGTAGAAGTTTGTGATCTACTGTGTCAAAGGCTTTACTTTGGTCACAAAACATGCCTGATACATTCATATTTGTATCTAGACTACTAGTAATTTTTGTAATAAGTTCATTAATGGCTTGCACAGTGCAGTGTCCTCGTTGGAAACCACGCTGATTGTTCTGGATAATATTATGCAGATTATTATTGGTTACATGCAGCTGTTTCAAATATTTTGGAAAATATTGATAACAATGAGATTGTTCGATAATTACTCACTTCATTGTGTCTGCCTTTTTTGTAAAAGGATCATATTTTAGCATACTTCACTCTATCAGGAAAACATCCTTCCTCGAAAGATTGATTCACTATAAGGAACAGAGGATGTGCAATACTATGGGTGACTGCCTTTATTATTTTTTTAGGAATTTCATCCCAGACTACAGAATTTAAATTCTTCAAGGACTTTATGGTATCAGCTACTTCAGAATATGGGTGAATTTAAATTTAGTGGGGTTACATAAACTGGAAACAAGGTACACATTTGTTGGTGAAAGTTCATCAGTTTTACATGGATGTATGAAGTGTCTGTTAAACGCTTCACAGATTTGTCTAGGGTCCCAAACAGTCTCACCTTCAACCACCAGTTCAAGTTTCCGTTGTATGCCATTTTGATACCTACTTCATTCTTTACAATGGTCCATATTGCTTTAGACTTATTTTTAGCGACTGGAAGGTAATTATTATTCGCCAATTTGTTGGCTTGTCTGATAACTTTATCAAAGATTTTCTTTATTGCCTTACATAGTTTAAGAATTCTGGGTCTAGGTTGACTTTCGCCTCCATATCAAGTTCTCTTTTCCTCATGCTTGAAATCTGAACACCCCTTGTTATCCATGAAGCCTTCTTAGGTGTGTCGGTTTTATAGTTATAAAAGGAAAGCATTCAGTAAACACAATAAAGAAGGCCTCCAGAAAGTTATTGAAATTTTCTTTTACTGAGGACTTAGCAGTAAATGGCCATGAGATGGGGCTGAGTTTCTTGATGTACATTTCTATATTTTCTTGTCTAAAATTTCTGATTTTCTTATTTGTGTGCTTTGAGCTAACACAGTGTAATGGTGCTAATAGAGCACTGTGGTCTGAGATCCCTAAGCTTATTATACATTTTTCTGTTACTCTGTAGTTTAAGCTACTAGCAATTGTATCTATGCAGGATGCTGATGAAGCAATTACTGTTGTCATTTCTATAATATTTAGAATAAAACCATGTGTGGACATCAGCTCCTTCATCTTAAAGAAAAAAAATTGTAATTTTTTTCTCGTATCTATATTAAAATCGGCACAAGCAACTATTTTTTAGATAACTTTTCAGTTTTGAGTTGGTGGAGTAAATTTTCAAGTTTGACCAGAAAACTGCAGGAGATTGAGTAACTAGGGATACGATATATGCTGAATATTAGCATGTTGTATTCCTTAAGTTCTGTGCAGCAACTCTCAAATGTGTGTTCTACATTTAAATTATTGAAATTTTGCTTAATTTGATATTTTACTGATGAGTGAACCAGAATACATGAACCATCATACTCATTGTCTCTACAGAAGCGAGCTGCTACTTCATAATCTGTAAGTTTGTTCAATAATTTAATTTTTCATCTCTATGCCAATGTTCACTTAAGCAAATAACCTTTACAGACCATTTTGTTCTCTCTAGAAATATTTCAAGTTATGAAGCTTGCTGACTAGCTTACTTGATAAACCTCCAATATTCAAATGCATAATAAGATCATTTGCTGTTCTAGATGTGATGTCATGAAAATTATCTATTCAAAACTGGCCAGACACAACTTTTTGTAGATTACTTATCTTAACGTTTTTTCCTCCCAGTTTCTACTAAAACTCGTTAAGCTGGCATGGTGGTGAAGTTTTTCTCTTTTTATGAGTGGTTCCTATTGATTCTTCTGCTGTTGTTTCTTCAGTTGATGTCGTTGTTGGTTCTTCTGTTGTTGCTTCTTCCCTTGTTGCTTGTGCATGTGATGATGATAGTCCTGATTCTGGCAATGCCAATGCTGCCACCACTAGTGATAGTGGCTCTGTTTTTGTCTCTGATGATGGTGGTTCTGCTGTTGATTGAGATGGTGTTACAGCATCTGTAGTTCCTGTCACATCTGATGAGGATTGTCTTGCTTCAGTCGATGATGGTTTTTCTGCTGCTGGTGGGGGCTGTGCTGTATCAGCTGACGATGGTTGTTTTGTTTCTGATATTGATATTGGTTTTTTGTCGCTTTAGTATTTGATGGTTTCACTGCTGTAGCTGGTGGTGATTGCTGTACTATTATTTGTGGCTGGAATGCTAATCTAGGTTCTGCTGTTGCCATCAATCTCTGTAACTTTAGAGCTGAGAAGTCTCTTTCCCTTTCCGTTTAAGTGCACACCATCTCTTGTAAAACTGTCTCTCTCTAGGTAGTTAACAGGTAGCAACTGAGCGTTTTCATACATTTTGCATATGATCTCGAACTGTTTGTTGGGTTTCATGATTTCTTTATTTACACATGGATCGTTTATGAGATCGTGTCTATGAGGAATTCCCATGATGATCATTGTTTTCATCTGATTGGTATCCAGTATTTCCTTTAAGTTTTCGATGGCACTCGATAATTCTTTTTGGCAAACATCATTGGCTTCCCCCAATATCACCGTGCATTCATTTGTGTTTGATGAAGTTCCGGCTTGTATGTTTTTTGTAATGTCGTACGTAGGTGCCCCTGGTTTCACGTCACTAGATGCCCTTGTACCTCCACGCCCATGGTTACCCGAGTGTATGTTTACTTTGGAAAATTTCGTTCCCACCTTTTTCATCGTAATTATAGACGGAATCTTAGTTGTGTTTTGATTTGCATATAATTCTTCTTGTCTTTCATCATTTTCTAAAACACTGAAACCGTTTTTAATGGCAGGTCGAATATTTTTTCACTTTGTTTTCCAAGAATGAATTGTTTAGGCCTGACAGACCCGGCATAGCTTTTGTTTGGCATAACGTGTCATATTTGCACTTTTGCATTACTGTAAATATTTCAAGTCTTGCTGTAATTTTATCATATTATCACACAAGATGTTAATAATTTTCTCTTTTGAGTCTATTTTACAAAGTATTTCGTCTTTGTTTTTCTGCAAACGTCCGCATTTTGAGAGTTGGTCACTGTCAATTTTACTTACACAAGGATTTGCTTGTTCTTTTCTTCTAGTGTTTTTTATTAAGATATGACACAGCGCACACATATTTTCGTACAGTGCACTATATTTCTTTCACAGAGCATTTATGCATGCACTTTTTACCATCATATACGGAGCTCACAATTCGTACATCTTGTATGGCAGCTATCATATTATGCAAGGAGAGTTTGCTTTTACAAAAAGTCATGCATTATGAGGAGCCCTTCCAGCTTATAAGAAACTTAGGTTGAGGAGGTTTACTGTACCCACGCCCATTTGTTGTAAATTGTGTCATATACAGCTATATAACTATTTCTAAGCTTGTTAGTCCTGAATATGAGAAACAGTTCCTGCAGGAGCAAAACCAAAGGCAACGGGCTACCAGTCTGATACTACATGATTTGTCTTTAAATGTGGAGCAGCTTGATTTATGTGGCAGCCATATGACTGAAAACATTCTCAAAATGATTATATGTATTGCAACAAATTCATTGTTAAAAATTACTGCAATAAAAAATTAACACAGCAGATCTACAGTCAAAAGTTGGTAAGAAGGGAAAGCTGGAAATATTTAAAAAATAGAGTGAGTTCTTTTGTATAATGTTCCATAATCAGTTGTCGGTCAGTCGACAACATGGCGGATAACGCAGTGCGCCTGTGTAAAATGCGTGATAAAAAGTGTTTGTGTTGTTGCGAAAAAGAGGAAAAGCCAAGAAAAAAACAAGGAGAGGAGAATGCCTGCTGCAGCATCAAAACTGCTGTCGAGATTGTACTACTGTAGTAACTGAAGATCCATGTAATTTGCCAGCTGAAGATGGGTGCAAACCCGAAATGCATATTAGCATAAATAAAAACGCATTAAAAAGTGGCTGGTCGCTGTATTTTTACATGAAATATCATTATCCACGGTCATGGAGCTCAACAGTCCAAATAAAATGGACAAATTGTTAGTAATATCTTAGTCTTTTTAATAAAAGTATGCTAAAATTTTTTTTCTCTGTTTCCATTTCAATTATTTCTGGGTCGTTTTAAAAGTAAACTGGATTCACAGCATTTTTGGAGATAAATTTCTCATTTGCTGTGTGTCCTTAGCAAACTTTTTCCCATTATTGTTGTAAGAAATTCCCTCTGGATGGTGTGAATGAGTCATCATTTATGAATCTGAGGAACAGCGCTTTCTATCTTCTTCAAGAACACAACTGATGATGCTTTATTGCTCCCATATGGTCATGATAGACAGGCCATTTACTATGGAGTTTACATATGTTTTGTGAAAAACAGATTTAAAAATAAATTATCAATCACGTTTGGACTCTGTCCTCATTTCTTAGTTGGGAATACTACTGTGAGGAAGAAACCAAAGTTAGGCAGCTGTACACAGAATCACTACTACTTTCAGTAGAGTCAGCACTGCCCTACATGAAATTAATATTGAAAATGCACTTACAGTGACTTCCTAGTTACTTCTACTAATCATTATCAGTAATCTAATTGTCTGGTGAAGTTTAAAAAGGATGTGATGTGAGCCTTTAAACTCTCAGGTCTAAAGTAACTCAACTGAAGTGCTCGTTTATGAGAGTGGCCTGCAACTTTATTTCCCATTTCTGTGTAGGCTATATAGCCACCTCACCTTTCCTTATATTATGACTATTGTAATGAGATAGTATTACCCCTTTTGGAGCCTTTGTTCAATATCTTTGTCTTTCAGTTGATGTACAAATCAGTTATCCATTGTTATATGAGAAGCCTATATTTCTTATGTATTATGCTTATGTTTTGATGAAAAAGTCCAAACATGTTTTGGTAAGGTGTTTGACAAAATCAGAGTGAGAATAGTTTTATTTGCATTTGCACTGTATTTTGTGGACAATTTCCTTTAACTTGCAATGTGGCTATCAATGAAATGTGTGTCAAGTGTTCTGTATACCCTACCTGTCAGTATATACAATGTGTGCTCATTCCCCCTTCCAGTACAAGTGTATATTTTGGGAGACTTGTAAGAAATTGAAATTGTGTTTGATGTATGCAGAGTAGTTTTCAACCAGATTTGTGTTTCCAGTATTCAATAAATAAAATGTTTTGTCTTTATTTTAATTATGTTCTAATGAAAATAAATATATGTTTATCTCACTGTATAAACAAAGCTGAATATGTTGTACTATATTGATACTTGTGTTATGTATCTGTCAGAGTTTTTATAATGGTTTACTGATACATATTGTCATACAACTTTTGTGTGCTGAAGAATAAATTTATTTTCACTGTGTGGCTCGAAAATGTTTAGTATTCCCTATCATTCCTACTAGATTATCGAGTTTCCAGTACTTTTATATGAAAGAGCTCCAAAAATATTTTGTTCAATTTTACAAATACAGCTGTTCGGAAATACTTTTGAATTTAAACATATTACCTTAGAAATTTGCTTTAATGAATTCAGTGTTTGACAGATTAAGCAGTATAGAAAGCAGAATTTTGACATAAGTGCATTATGATTAATTAATAGCACACTGTGACATAAATTTCAGTCAAGGAGATAGGAGAAACAATGTTTTCATGTTTAAGGTTCCTAAAGTTCTGGAGAAACAGGGAAATAAAATATTTTTTCATGGTTTTTGATTTATGAAACATTCTGTCAGGAGGTGCTCAATTCCGTCGAATGATCTGAGTTTCGTGTGATGTCAGCAAATTTTGGAGTGGAGAGGAAAATTTACGAAAATAACAAATCTTTATATTCTGTAGGAGCTCCATCTGCTTTATTTAAAACCGAAAACGTCAGCTAGTTGTTGCACATTACAAATTTTTTACTGCAAGAAAATGTAGTTCCTGAGGCAAAAGACAGAATTAAAAATTACAGTTTGTCTTCTAGCCAATAAATGCGTATTTAAGGTAAATCGTCAAAACAATTTTAGATGCTCAGATAACATAGGGCAGTTTTGTTCAGTAACTTTATGCAGTGATATAAATTTCCATACTTTCGTTACAAGGCCATCTAGAAGAGGAAAGCATGGGAATCCCTATACTCGTAAAGTTCGTGTGGCTGTAGAGGATTTCACAAGAGCGTTCCGATACAGACCTGGCCATCAGTATGTGACGTCACAAGTGTGGACGCAGGCCTGTAGTCCAGGTGGTGTTGACTAGAAGTGACCGGCAGAGTTTCTCCTGAGCAAGCTACTCCCTGATGACGAAGAAAGACGCAATCAACAATGCTAAACGACCTTACGTGATCAAATGAGTAATATTTACGAAAATGGTGGTGTCACCATCCTTTTCACCTGTGAAAAGATAGCGCCAGCGATAGCTAAACTTAAAAGTAGAAAGGCACCCGGCCCAAATGGAACACTTTCGGAAACTCTTAAAAGTATTGGCATACGGATCACCCCCTTTCTAATGGACTTGCTAAACGATGCCTTACAGCAAGGAAAAGTCCCTGCTCTTTGGAAAACAGCAAACTCCGTCATTAAGAAATCAGAGAACAGAGACCCAAGTGACCCCAAAACATACAGACCAGTCTACTCCTAAACATGTTGGCTAAGGTACAGGGGTGGCTGCTTTGTGATCGACGACAATCATAAGGACAGCTCTCTCGCCTAAGTCCATATCAATGCGGTTTTAGGGCTAAAAAATCAATAGACAATGCAATCAACCGCACATTAGAGATAATACACGCGACCAACGATAAACATGCAGTTGCAATTTTAATCGACATCGCAGGCACTTTTGATAACCTTTGATGGCCAGTGTTCTTCTCTAGGTTGCCGGAAATGCACCTACCAGCTGCCCTGTATAACAGCTTTCTAGATTATTGCAAAAACAGGACACCAGAATGGGTAACAGGACACTAGAAAGTAGTCAATAAAATAACAAAGGGATGCCTGCAAGGTTAAATCTGTGGACAAATATTTTGAGACATTGCTATCAAGCCGTTGCTAAAGAACTTTGATGCAGATGACAGGGTAAATGGAGTAGTCATTTATGCAGATGACTTATTAGTTATCGTATCAGCAAACTCGTGAGTGCACTAGAAAACGAAACTACATGACATCTCATATGTGTAAGTAATTGGTGTACGCAAAACAAAACTGAAAATAGCTGGAAAGAAAACAGTATATCTATTATGCAAAGGGTCACTGAAACCGAACCCAATTATTAAACTCAAGAATGTTAACATAAAGAGGAAACAAGTAATATGATATTTAGGAATACATATTGATGAACAACATACTTTCAGTGTACACACAAGACAGGCAACTAACAATGTAACAAAAGCGATGCACAAACTCGCAAGACAAATATCACACAATACTGACTATGTTTGAAGATGCTATGAATGTTCCACACAGCTCTCTTGGAAGCCGTAGTATGCTTTGCGGTAAGTGCATGGGTGTACCATCTGTGTCTAGTGACCTACAGAAACACACTGAAATGGGGACAGAGGAACATACTTCTCCAAATTCGGTTGCTTTTGGCGTCACATCAATAGAAGCATTGTGTCTGGTTCTGGGGACTTGCCCCATTTACATCACTATTCGCCATAGAGCAGCGCATACTGGCTGAAGAGGGCAGACATGACAAGATTCTACAAATAACAGGGGAAAACATCGTAGATATTTGTCAATTAAACAGCCGCTGCTTTGACACATGGCTATGGGTGTGGGAGATGACCAACAAAGACCGTCGCGTTTTCTCCTTCTTCCCCAATATACGAACGGCTGAAGCTGAAGCATGTTGATCCAAGTCATGGCGTGGTTAACTTTTTGACTGGCCACAGCCTGTACCCAGCACATTTGCACCATGTGGGCCTCAGCCATAATGCTACGTGCACATGCAGGGCACATGGTTTTCCTGAACACATGGCATTACATTGCGATACCCTCACACACGTAAGACCTGTAACAGAATACAATGACATCAAAGAAATGTAACATGATCCAGACAAATGGTTTGCTCTAGGTACCATCGCTGATAAGGTTTCAAGAATACTACATCACGCGTATATGCAAGAAAATCCATACGGCAGATCTTGAAAACACACAACAAACTCGACAACAGGATCTGTGGGGGAACACAAACTCAGACACAGCCACAGACGCTGATATGGATACAGTCACAGACAATAACACAAACACAATAACAACATTAGATACAGATTCATAACACAAGAAGAATAACTCCTAAAAGAGTTAAGTTAATTACAAGAAAAGTAGACATAGCACACAATTGGTTCATGTATCTAAACTGCATTTTAAATATGATAACTAAATAATGTAAGGAAAAATGATTTATTTAAGCAATAAAGCAATCAATACATCTAAGAAATACGCCATATGTGGAGACAAGGCTCGGAGTTTAAGTTCCGAGACTTCCCTGCTGCCAGTGTCACTGGTCACGCACACAAACATGCAACGTAACAGCACACATACAACATGTAGAACTGCATCTAGTGCCAGTAACACAAATAGTGTAAAAAGTACGCTTTACATAAGCTCTTAAAAAATGTAATAAGTTGTACTAGTTTATTAGACGATAGAAACACACACACACACAGTCACTCATGATGTTTTTCGCTTAGTAACGTAAAAAGACATAATTTTGTACACTATTTCAGGCGGAACAGGCTCGATGTTTCTGTCGAGGCCCTCACACCTGGAATAGCAACATGAAGCATAACTTATATGTTATAGTTTGCTTTAACATTAAAAAAACCTGTTGATCACCGCTTTCCTATCTTTGTATAATTTCCTTCAAATTAGAAAATTGAATTCTTTAACCCCTACGTTTCCTACAACTAATTTAATTTTCTTTGTAACTCAATGCTATTACTCTTGTTTTATCGCTCAAAACAAATTTTGCTTGTAATGTGGACAATGTACTGCTAAATGTAATATTCATAAAATATTGTATTGTGTACGACTTGTTTTTAAAATATCAGGCAACAGATCTTAAAATATGCAATACATGATGTGAAATGAATGTTCATTTAACTATGGCAGTAGCTGATCCTGTTCCTAGGGTTTGTTACGAAACTAAAAGCTCATGTTCCACTTCTCCCTGCTTTCCTACTAACTGCCATTTCCTGACATCCCTTGTCCTCGCTATCTGCCTTGATTCTGATTAGTTCCTTCCATCCTTTCTTCGACTGTCCCACACAGAATTTTCCCTTCCTGCTCCTCGATCTAAATGTTCCCATAGCATACTCTGTAGTACCAGTAGAGATCTTTTTCAGTTTGCTTAGTGTTTTCCCCACCATGCTCCACACGCCCCTTAAAATATTTCAGACCAGACTGACAAGAATTCTCCTCACTCAGTATCCTATACTAGCTCCCTTATTTGTCATTCATGGTGAAAGTAATTCGGAAAGAAGTATTAAGTACGATTGGAAAGAAGGTGTTAAGTTTGTGAAGGACATGAGTATGGGTGCATGTAAACAAAAACGGCACTGTCTTGCTTTGTGCTTTGACTACTGGTTTTGTACTTATTTAGGGATGTAGCGATACTGCTAGAAGAATTAATTAGTAGTTGCTTTGTTTTGAAAGAATTCGCATTAACAAGACAGTTCGGTTAGGTTTTTGGGTGTTTATAAATCGGAAAATGTGTCTAGTTCGCGTCTTGTAACTAACACGAAATGTGATCAGAAATGCGATTTATAAACGTAAAATTGCACTTTTACGGCGATACCAGGCAATACTGAACTAGTATCTACCTTGTTTTAAAGAAATTTATACTATTAAGAAAATTTAAATAGATTTTTCAACGTTTATAAGATGTAAATTTTCGGTCAAGACAGTGGCTATCGACATTTAAACAACACGAGTTGTTTTTAAAATAAAGAACTGAATAAACATCAAATATTTAGTTGCATAACGAGAACAGACACTGTGGCATGTATTCAACACAAAGTAAATTAACGCTCTTTACTCTTAAACAACATCTTTTTATACACGAGATATACATGTGTGTCCCGCATGGTTACCATCTTGAAAATAATAATATGTTGCATTAATATTAATCAGTGATTAAAAAGAATTACAGATGAATGACTTGCGTATCACAAAGTTTAAGCAGATGTTGTTGCTCTACAAATTCTCTCAACGCCTCTTTTTCACGATGTTACACAATTTATTCCTTGCATTCTTCATATGTGTTGGAGAGGTGAACTGTTGAACACAAAGCCCATGTCCTTGGCATGACGCCAGCTATGTAGGTGGATGAACTAAAAAGTATCATGACTTGAGTAACCAAAGAATGAAATCAATTCCACTGGAAGGAAGTAAGACTATGTTTTAACGTACTATCAACACTGACGTCATTAGAGATGGAGCAGAAGTTTGGAATGTTTGAAAGATGGGGAAGGAAATCAGCTGTTCCCTTCAAGAGAACCATCCTGGAAAACGGAGAGATTTAGGGAAACCATGGAAAACCGAAATCAAGATGGCTGGACGCGAATTTGAACAATAGTCATCCTGAATGCGAGTCCAGTGCACTACCTCTTGCATCATCTCGCTTGGTAATTCCACTGGATGGCATGAATGGTTAAGGGCAGGTGGGGTGGGGGGTCATTTTCAAGTTCTTAATACCTATGAGAACCTGGTTTATGTTAAATCAAAGAGCTCAATTAATACTGAGATCACTGCATTGTATACAGAAATCAGGGTGTCCTAAAACTACCCTACAGGGCAAGGGTGCCCCACTTACCCCTCAGCACATCTGTGGACAGGCACAGCTAGTATAGGCTACCTGCCAGGTGGCCCAAAGGCATGCTTCATGCACATGCACAAGTAACCTAGCCACCAACACCAATGTGCTCTCAGCCAATTCAGTACAATCACCTAGACTACAATCCAACTTTCTGACTTTCTGTGCGTCAGTCGTTTGTCCACGTATGGCCTTGGTCAAGGTGTGGCACTCGAGTTGGAGCGTACTGACACCGCACTAAAGTGTTTGTAACTGACCACAACACATACTTTAGCACAACTTTGAAAGCATTCGTGGGCGAAAATGGATGCTTTCATCTTAGAGTAATAGCGAAAAACGCTTTATATATGTTATAATAAATCGAACATACTGCTGTCACCATTTTTATGAAAACTACCATTCTATCTATAAAAGTCACAACAAAAAGCATAAGCTCTGAACAGGTTACTGCCTAAGTTACTCAATCATAAACCAAGCAAGCAGTACACAATTTATGTATGAAACATACGTTTTTACTTATATCAAAACAGTATTGAATATTTATATCCAGCAGCCTTTATAAAATCCAATGAGACATGCAAATTGAGAACAGATATTTAATTACAACATATTGGCTAACATAGACTAATTTTCCAGTGACAACTGTTTGACATTTGTGTCATTTCTTTAGAGGCTATGATCCAGAAAGTGTTCTATAACTCACAAGTAAGCAATAGCTTTATAATCATTTGTCCGACCTATTAAAGTATGAAAAGCACAATATACATTTTTTCTGTCCATCATTGGTAAACAACATAGTAGTAAATTTAACAATTCAAGTAAATAAGAGATTACAAAAAAATAAGGAACGGCATGATATTTACTGCACATCCTCAACCTGACCTGTCTTCAGCCATATTTTGCAAAGTTTCATCAGTTATATGTGAATATACAATTATGTTTCATGAGTGTGTCTCATGCAAACAGATGCAATTTTTATGGGATATTTCATGCCATTATATTAGAAGTTTCATGTCAGTCTGGCTATTTGGATAGTAATATTATTCTAGCTATATCTCATTACTGTGATTGGTAGTTTCAGCGGGGAAATTGAAATTAAATATAGAAATGATTCTATACATACTGAATTACATTCAACAGTTCTTTCTTTCAGACAAGTATGTAATCCCAATAAAGCTGCAGTACCTATTTCTCTCTATGGCAGTCAGCATGAGTCCATGAACCATATGCCTGCTGCATTGGACCATACACAGCAAAGTTAGCTAAATATTCATTGGTAGCCCCTTGGTTCATATGGGCAGTCAGTTGCTCAACAGTTGCACGTCTATTTACCTATACACATCTCTGCAGCTGTTGTTCACCCCTGGCATCTATTGCCCAAGGTCCACCACAGATACCTCAGCGCCAATTTTTGACAGCATAATTTTGCCACGTATGGTATACTTCAACCATGGCGGCACACGAACAGTTTAAAAACTTAGCCATTTCGGAAATGCTTCCAGCCCCAGCCCAAAAGCCGATGATCATGTCGTTTTGGATGCCAGATAAATCACTCCGTTTCTGCATTACGACAACTACTGCACTGTTTTCTGCATTCCACAAACACGTTTCATATATCTTCCACTGCTAGTGGTGCTACCTGCCATCTGCATGTTAACGTCGAACATAGGCGATGGTCACATTAATGTGACTGGACCATGTATAAAGATATGTATATAGACGATAGTTCTGAATTTGCTGAGATATTCTATTCATAGTATGAAATGGATGTGAACCAGAAATTATACCAGACCCAACAGAAAGTTTCTGCACACTTGACACAGAGGAAATATGACATATATTAGAAGTTCACCTGTATCACTTCACTTCTATGTCCATGTTTGAAACGTAAAAGTTTCCCTGATGTGATTAAAAAATTGGTCGCATACAGGGAAATGATCCTGCTATCAGCCGCATGACAAAAATTCTAGTAGTAGTAGTAGTAGATGCTGGCAGCCATTAGATGAAAATGCAATAAATGATATATTATGAAAGAATGCTGGCCAGATTCTGAATAAGCCCCATTTGACAGTTATTAGCGAAATTTATGAATTCACAGAACGAAAATTATTTAAACCGACAAACTCTAGGAGGTTGTACAGGACAATGAAAAAACTTTTTCTAATGTGTTTTCCTGTGATGACAAAAAGAACACAAACAAGTTTTAATTCATTATTACCAAGGAACAACATTAACGCAACACACTTACTTCTGCCACACTAGATATTCAAGAATACCTGCACTGACTTGTAAACAGTTGTCATACTGGTGGGTCGTTTTCTGTTTAACATGGTCAGAGGCTGCTGGAGTGTTCTTAATTCCTACTGCTGTTGCTACTATCTGGGCAACCAGATCCTCTTCTGATTCAGCATGGGTTTCACAGACGATGTTGCACTCTCTTCTCAAAGAAAAAGTCCAGAGGGGTCAGATCAGGGGGTCGAGCTACAGGACCACCATTTTTCTCCAAACTATCAGCCCAAGAATCGACACACAGAACGACTGAAATGTTCCAGTACCTCGTCATGCTGGAAGCACATGCACTTGCGCCGTCTTGTAGAGAGTGGCATACCATCCATCAACTCTGGCAATACTCTGGCGAGGAAATTGTAATAATGCCTATCATCTAATGGCCTAGGTAGGATACATAGTCCAATTAAACAGTCACCTCAACACCTGTCCACACATTCACGTAGAACTACACTTGCGCGGAATTTCACAACCGCTGAGAGAGATTAGACCCTATACCATATTTAAAAAAATGCTCACAGGTAATTATGACATGAACGAAAAATGTTTCTTTTGGTGTCCCATGCTATCTCCAAGGTCGGTTTAAATAATTTCAATCCCGCACAACGTACGCTGATTAGCTTCTCATATGCTAAAATGTCGTGTGACTAGGGCCTCCCGTCGAATAGACCGTTCGCCGGGTCTTTCGATTTGACGTCACTTCGGCGACTTGCGCTTCTCATATACTGAAATGTGTGTAACATGCACCACTGTAGAAGGTGCATTAAAACTATTGTTTGTTTCACGTCTGAACTGTCTTTATTTCTTCACTTAGAAGTATTGACAGAATTTGGAGCTCTGTTTTATTTTCAGGCATTTTTAGCATACTTTATTTATGTTGGTTGAACACTCCATGTGTGTACTGCCAGTTCATAGTGTTTACCAAGTGTTTACCAAGCACAATATTTCGGTGATTAGATATGACTCCATCATCAGATGCACTGGCGAACACTGATGGCAGAAGATGCGGTAGCATTGGCGACTGTGGCCTGTAACGCCTGACAGGGTATGCTGGCTATGGCAAAATGGATATTGCCACTCCATCTGCCCTGGCTGCTGCCTTACTGTGCTTGCTGAGTTATTTATGTTTTCTGTCTTACATAATGAATGGCTGTTAGCAGTAGAACACGTACAGATAAGACTTTTTAGGTCTTCCTGTATTTAGTACATTAATATTCAGTTCCTGTTGTACAAGATGTCTCTTCGTAATGTCCTAATTGCATTATGTTCAGTAAGCCAAATTAGCAAATATGAGACATTTGATTGACACACGTAACTCATTGGGGTAAACAGTTTATCCTGCAACAATCAAAGTACTTCAGTCACGTTTTTTTTTGCAACAAAGATGTGCAGTCAATGCTTAATTTACTCCCACATTCACTGTGAAAAGAAATGATTCAGTAAAGTGGTCCAAAAGTACTTTTATTTGTGTGGGGAGGGGATTCAGTCCCCCACCACGCTATTGTAATGTAACACCCCTAGTATGAATACAATTTGTTTATACTGTTACGACCTGAATGAGGTCGCTTTGTTATTGGGAGATAGGACGAAGGTCCTTTATGTGCTGGAGCGCTAATGAAACATTATTCACTTAACAATCATTTATTGCTGAGAGTTTTACAGTCACTCTATCGTCTTCCCCGCACTGCCTAACAGTGACCATGCTGAGTCCGCATTGCTTGAAAATGTGGGGTGACATGTCAGTGCCTGGAGAGAAACTTGCTGAGTACAGGTCCCGTGTTGCCAGTGGCCAGTGCTACGGTCCTATCGCAGGAGGAGGGTGTGATGGTCTTGTGTTCCCAGAGTGTGGCGTAGATGTGAACGTCTATTGAAGCATCACTGCTATTGATGAGTGAAGCTACGCTTAGGCTGCGCTTAGGCTCTGCATCGGAAATATGAGTGCACCTGTTATCGTTTTTCGAGATGGCATGTAGGCAGAAGACCCAACACCAACATGGAGGACAGCCTGAGTAACTGTCCCAGGACACAGCAGGGAAGATGGTAATTCTACTGTCCCAGTAATGACCGCACAGGTGCCCAGCGCCTCAGCTGAATAGTTCGCAGATGGGCAGATAGGTTTTTCATCCATGGAAGATTGCCCTGGTCCTCATTCGTAGTCAGTCACTGATGTGACTGGCAGGAATGCGGCTTGCAAATCAGAAGCCCCCTCCATGACTGTACGTCTGGGGTCAGCAGCAGGAACTCCAAGTTGGCGGCAGTTTGTAGATGCTCGTTAAATTCACCAAACCATCCTGCAATTTAATAGAGGTAGTCTTCCATCAGTATCCATAAAGCAGATGGAAGGTCCTGGCTCTGAGACTTAGTTTAAGGAGGGCAGAGGCTTTATAGCAGGTGGTGATATGATTAGCCCCCCCTCCCGCACACACACACACACACACACACACACACACACACACACACACACACACACACACGCTGGTAACCGAATGTGCTCTCGTTTCCTGAACCTGTCAGTGCTCTCGGCTACTCTAGTGTTTAACGTCGGAATTTCAGAGCCTTCCTTTATTCGAAGTTTGCATCCTGAAAGGTTTTTTTATGACACCTGTAAGTGAAGCTGCTACGTTTAGCCTTATTACAGTAGCGCATTCTGCTTATTCTGCACTGTTGTCGAAGTGCTGAATCAGTTGCCACATGTCCCCTGCATTCTCTGATGAAATAAGCTCAGAGCTTGTTTGTACTTCAGGCCCCTCGTGTTGACATTCAATTATGAGACTGTTGCATAGCAAACAGATGCGCTCCACTAAGCCGTCTCCATTGGTTTGTAACATCATATTTATTTCTGCATCTACATACTATTCTACTGGTCAAAAAGACACACAAAGCACCAATATGAAGAAAATATTGCTAGGTATGTATCTTTTGACGTAACTCACGAAATGTTACTGACGCCATAGGCACTCCATAGCATACATTAGATTTTAATGTTTATATTATTAGCAGTTTCTGAATTCATTTTGCAACATGAGTTTTAATAATTATCTCAATAAATACTTAACTGGTCTATGAGCTGGTGATTTGAGAAGTCAGAAACTTTTAAAAATATAAAGATAATTTATTGCACAGCCAAACCTACAATCACAAAGACACTGACAAAGAAAAAGTTAAAAGGAAGGCTAAGGCTGACGAAGAGTACGACTTGCGCTACAAATGTATTTATAATATATTAAAAATTAACTGAGAATGTTTTAAAAAGTTCAGCTACAATTAATTTTAATGTGTTACTTCACAAGGTTTCTTATGTTTTAACATATCTTCACCTTTAGTAAATTTTATATTTCCTTAGTGTGATTCGTATTTTACTTACATGACAAACATTTATCCTTACACTATGTTATAATTTCTTCATTCGTTTTGATTCTCAATATTTCTCTGCACTTGCAGAGTGATTACACCACTCTTTCTGTCTGTAAGTAATATGGTGTTTTCATTACAGTTTCGTTTCTATATAAAAAAAGTATGGAAATCTGTCACCTTAAACAATGAAATATACAGTATCAATGTATTATTATTGTTCAAAGAATAGCTTATTAATTTCAATTACACAAATGTAAAGAATCTTTCATTTACATTTATATCTTCTAACCTTTTGTCATCCATAACTCTAGACTACAGGCACCCCAGTAAAGAGTTTTTATTTGTCTTTTTAAGCAACATTTTATCAATCATGGTATAAAAATTCGTACTAGTCCAGATTTTTGAAGTGCTTTCCACTCACTATCTGTAGAAACACCCTGAATGGTTTATTACAGTATAGTACCACTTGTCGTCTCTTGCAGTTCAACTCACATTTTCATCTATGTCTATAAAGCTTTTAATCACATCTTCTGCAAGACACTCCTCATTTCTCTTACGAAGTTATTCCTCTCGTTTTGTTGTAGTTCTTATCGAGACAGGAACAATAAGTGCTTGAACATCCTGGGACATAACACTTACCTGGCATCTGAGAAACGATATTAATAAATAATAATAATAATACTCATTTCCTACACATAACCAAGTATATGTAGCTAACATGTCACTCCTTTACAGTTTATTATGTTGTTTCATTCTCACATTATGTTTAAACATCGTTTCCACAACAACAAATCAATAAAAAAACGCGTTTATAGACAGATCAATGGTCTTTGGACGTCAAGAGAAACAGTTCATTAAAAATGGAAAATCTCACACGAAAACAAGTCAAAAGGGTGATGATCTGTATTCCCTTATCGCGGAATTGCA
This sequence comes from Schistocerca nitens, assembly GCF_023898315.1. Taxonomy (NCBI): domain Eukaryota; kingdom Metazoa; phylum Arthropoda; class Insecta; order Orthoptera; family Acrididae; genus Schistocerca; species Schistocerca nitens. The sequence continues at coordinate 591,959,997 of NC_064616.1, read as the reverse complement.
TCGGTAGTAGGCCGCTTTCACAGCATTGCCATTTCTCATTACTCCAGACTGTGAGAAGTTGCTGTGGCTGAGCATTCAGGTCTCCAGACAATTTTGTCTGTTAGCAGTTATGTCTTTGTATGGCTTACTGTGTATCTGAGTCTTGTACAGAGGGTTTCGGACATGGATTCACCATGTTCTCTCCCATGTAGAACGGTGAGCAGCCCATCAATATTTGTTCCCAGAAAAGCGAGCTATAAGAATGGTTATGAGTACAAACAGTTGCATAATTATATGTTACCATTTGCAGAAACATAGCCGTAAGGGAGATAGTAAAGCTTTAGAAAGGAACTGTTCTGGTTGTGTGGGAATTATTTAATTAAATACAACAGTCCTGTGATGATCTGACTGTTCCGAACTTCAAATAGTGTTACAGTCAATGATGCACGATATATAAGCATATATAAGTAAATAATCCTTAATCAAACACAGACCAGTTCTCTTCTGTTTAGTTGAACAATTATAATTATGAGAGGATGGCTAAATGTGTGATGATAAGTAATCATGTTGATTCACTGTACCTGTTAGGGGTGTGTCACACACCACTATCCCCCCCTCCCCCCCCTTCTCCAGTATCACCAGCTGAAATTCATAAATATTAAAATTGTCTTACAGTCAAATATCTAAGTATGTCAGAACTGCAAAATCGTCCTAAAGGAGTGAGTAGTATAAATCCCACAGGATTAATGAAGTAGGCAAACCAAAACAAATAAGCTTTATGTGAAATCAGATTAATTTAAGTCAATTCAAAAACATTCTGTTCGTGGTGACATTATACACTGAACTGTGGTAAAAGAAGAAAGACAGTGTAGTTAACTATTACAAACTATGTAAACTGCACAAGCAGCCCTCCCAAAGTGAGCAGATCATGGCAAATACACATACCTCCCAAGTGACACTCATAAAAGTTGAAGTTTCTACTGCTATTTAAAAATTCTAAGGTCGTAGATGCCCCTCTAAAAGTGAAAGTCAAGACTACATCGAAAGAAGGAATTAAGTCCAAATTTGACGAAAATGAATTGTTGGTTACACATACAGAAAGAGTAAAGGCCTGTAAGTTAAGGATTTCTGAGTTGTATTGATTTTTTTGTCTGGTTTTATAAAAGTTTCATTGTTGAGATTGCAGCGCAGTGTGTGCTGATATGAAACTTCCTGGCAGATTAAAACTGTGTGCCGGACAGAGACTCGAACTCGGGTTCTTTGCCTTTCGCGGGCAATTGTTCTACCAACTGAGCCACCCAAGCACGACTCACGCCTCGTCCTCACAGCTTCACTTCTGCCAGTACCTCGACTCCGCTGCAGAGTGAAAATCTCATTCTGGAAACATCCCCCAGGCTGTGGCTAAGCCATGTCTCCGCAATATCCTTTCTTTCAGGAGTGCTAGTTTGCGTGGTTCGCAGGAGAGCTTCTGTAAGGTTTGGAAGGTAGGAGACGAGATACTGGCAGAAGTGAAGCTGTGAGGACGGGGCGTAAGTCGTGCCTGGGTAGCTCAGTTGGCAAGGCACTTGTCCGCGAAAGGTAAAGAACCCGAGTTCGAGTCTCATTCCGGAACACAGTTTTAATCTGCCAGGAAGTTTCAACTAAATTCATTAATAATGAAGATTCAAATACTGGGGAAAATGTAGTTGTCAGTGCAAAAACTTCGAATTGTACCTATTTCATAGCTCTAACAACGTATTATGGGGTAGAAATGAGTTTAAAATTGAGATTTTCTGTTTTTCTCGTGATAGTTGGACGACGCACTACCTGGAAGCTTATGCATTTCTCGAGATGAAACATGCCATTTTCTGGCTGTGTTCTGTTCGCAGTTATGAATACCTGAGCCAGTTTGCAAAATCTGGGCAGTGGATGTTTGTGTCTATAATCCGTTTAAATGCGCTGTGATTCGAGCATACTAGGATTGCTTAAGGCTTCTAATTATCTGTGGTGGTACTTGTTTCCCTGTACATTTTTCTGAAAACTGCTATTAGTAGGAACAGAAAACGGCCAATTCTCAGTTGACTGTCTAAGAGACATACATGTTAAAACAATTTCGTGTAGCCGTTTTAGACCTTACGAAAATGGAAGTCTGCAGGCAGCCCTCACATAGGTAGCAGACGAGTCGTGGGCCATGCAGGGTAAAGTTTGTGTTTGCTCGTGTTTTAAAAGGGTTATATGGATCTCGTTAGGAGTGAATGATTCTTAGGGATCAATAAAGTGTTCAGCCTGTGCAGAAAGATTCGAAAAAGTTCGCAAGTTCATCGCCATGCTCAGGTGTGGAAATTGGCTTCGTCATTATGAGGTTTTCTAGGAGAGGGTTGCAGTTTATTGGCCACACACTCAGTCGTTACGAAGAGGCTGTATGTCATATCCTTTGCACATGTTGCAACACAAACACATACTTTATCAGCCTGATGCTCAAGGTTTACCTATCACACATCCCCTACTCCTAAGTATAATACTTCCCCCTGGCGATACGAAATGATACTCAGAGAACATCAGCGATGGGTGGACATGTCTCTCAAGTTTTTCTTGTGAGTAAGTCTTAGAGAGATATGCGTAATCGGTCAGATGTAAGAAAACCCGATCGCAACAACTGCTCTATGTTACTGTCACAAACTCCCTTGGTTCTGCAAGTGCACACAAGCATCCATGCTAAAACCTGTACTTGCTTAATAAATCGATGTACGACATTACCTCTGAATGAGATGGTTTTTTTGTCCACACAAATACCGAGATGGTGATCGCTGTAGTGTATATTATCATACCAGAAGTCCGATTACATGTAGCCCACGATGCAACCTCCTGATAAAATCGTTGAATTTTGAAAGTGATTCGGCTAAGGAAAGTGGTATGAAACCGCTATCTGCAACTCCCCAACACAACTACATATTCCTATAGTATTTGTAACATATTCTGTCTCGATACCATGTCAGAGGTTTTGCGGTATATCCACTGAGTTATAGGCGATGACAGATTGAGAAGGATCAAAAACTGTAGTACATGGTGTGCTGATTGAGGTCGTAACGCTATCATATAGAAATGATGTCTATGATTTGGAATCAAGTCCTTTAATGATCACAACCACAGGTGAATCATATGTCTGACACTCTCATATCTCGAGACGAGTCACCTTTCACGAACCTATCCGCTACAGTAAAATTCCAATGTGGTTTTAGTCAGTCCCTACGCATCTTGCAACTGCACCCATTTCTGCAGCTTTGCGCACGTCATTGTTCCAATTTAAGTCGGAACTGAGCAGAAGTTGAAGAAAGCCATATAAATCACCTTCTGAAACTCATGCAGAAATAGAACGACCTGCGTTAGTGCAACAGGAGCGTGTTTCAAACGTTCGGTGGAAATGCGCGCATTGTGGTGCGTTTCCAAACTACACTCCTGGAAATGCAAAAAAGAACACATTGACACCGGTGTGTCAGACCCACCATACTTGCTCCGGACACTGCGAGAGGGCTGTACAAGCAATGATCACACGCACGGCACAGCGGACACACCAGGAACCGCGGTGTTGGCCGTCGAATGGCGCTAGCTGCGCAGCATTTGTGCACCGCCGCCGTCAGTGTCAGCCAGTTTGCCGTGGCATACGGAGCTCCATCGCAGTCTTTAACACTGGTAGCATGCCGCGACAGCGTGGACGTGAACCGTATGTGCAGTTGACGGACTTTGAGCGAGGGCGTATAGTGGGCATGCGGGAGGCCGGGTGGACGTACCGCCGAATTGCTCAACACGTGGGGCGTGAGGTCTCCACAGTACATCGATGTTGTCGCCAGTGGTCGGCGGAAGGTGCACGTGCCCGTCGACCTGGGACCGGACCGCAGCGACGCACGGATGCACGCCAAGACCGTAGGATCCTACGCAGTGCCGTAGGGAACCGCACCGCCACTTCCCAGCAAATTAGGGACACTGTTGCTCCTGGGGTATCGGCGAGGACCATTCGCAACCGTCTCCATGAAGCTGGGCTACGGTCCCGCACACCGTTAGGCCGTCTTCCGCTCACGCCCCAACATCGTGCAGCCCGCCTCCAGTGGTGTCGCGACAGGCGTGAATGGAGGGACGAATGGAGACGTGTCGTCTTCAGCGATGAGAGTCGCTTCTGCCTTGGTGCTAATGATGGTCGTATGCGTGTTTGGCGCCGTGCAGGTGAGCGCCACAATCAGGACTGCATACGACCGAGGCACACAGGGCCAACACCCGGCATCATGGTGTGGGGAGCGATCTCCTACACTGGCCGTACACCACTGGTGATCGTCGAGGGGACACTGAATAGTGCACGGTACATCCAAACCGTCATCAAACCCATCGTTCTACCATTCCTAGACCGGCAAGGGAACTTGCTGTTCCAACAGGACAATGCACGTCCGCATGTATCCCGTGGCACCCAACGTGCTCTAGAAGGTGTAAGTCAACTACCCTGGCCAGCAAGATCTCCGGATCTGTCCCCCATTGAGCATGTTTGGGACTGGATGAAGCGTCGTCTCACGCGGTCTGCACGTCCAGCACGAACGCTGGTCCAACTGAGGCGCCAGGTGGAAATGGCATGGCAAGCCGTTCCACAGGACTACATCCAGCATCTCTACGATCGTCTCCATGGGAGAATAGCAGCCTGCATTGCTGCGAAAGGTGGATATACACTGTACTAGTGCCGACATTGTGCATGCTCTGTTGCCTGTGTCTATGTGCCTGTGGTTCTGTCAGTGTGATCATGTGATGTATCTGACTCCAGGAATGTGGCAATAAAGTTTCCCCTTCCTGGGACAATGAATTCACGGTGTTCTTATTTCAATTTCCAGGAGTGTAGATAACAGTTACAACAGCCTAAGGCAGATACACGTCCATTCACATCTATCAGCCGAACATGGCATCATCGTTTTTCTGTACCATCCAACAGAGAAAAATTACGAACTATAAAAGCTCCACTACCTTCATCCGATATAGAACTCACCTAGGAGCCATTGCTGGCTCGATGATGCATAGCTGCGATGTGGGTCCAGCGTAGAGACGGAGAGAGAGTTGTTGTGATGCTTCCCAGAATTGCACTCCTAACGGGACACACCGTCCGTCACGGAATTTACCTGTCAAACTGCTGCTGTTGCCGGTGCGGGATGATCCTATTAAATATACAGCTTTTGATCAATTGCAGAGGCCACTTTAAGGTTTCATCACCTGTACTATAGGAGATTATCATATCCCACGTACTATCCTGTTAATCGCAAGAGGCGCTCCCTGTGCCCATGTCTCATTGTTCGAAACATTATTTTTTTCTGCTGTAACACGTTTTGTACACTGCCATACATTTTGTTTTTCTGCCCTGACTTCGAAATCTGTGTCACGTCCTAAACTGACATTAAGACACTCTGATCCACGGTCTCACGGAGAAAACTAGATGTGGCGCAATGTAAATCATATTGTTACTGTGGCTACCATAACACGCCACAAACATTGGGTGATTTTAAATAAAAGAAGTTAAAACATAAGCAAATTGGGGGAGTTTTTGCGGCGTTGTGGCTGGGTTCCAAACTACAGTCTGAAAGTGATTCATGAGTTCTACATTTTAAACTTCCCTGTCATAATCACGGAATGGGTGATGACTCTACGTTCCGTTTCGACTGATTCATCATATTGCAGTCATGTACGCGGTCACTGTTTCGGTGCTATCCACGCCAGGCGGTGCTGTCCATCCACCAAAACTCTTTCTTCAACTCGGACAAGCGATATCAGTCAGTCATTATGTGGTAACCAACAGCGTGCCAGTGCACTGATGGGATGGAGAAGACACTATCCATGTACTCTAATAATAAGCATCACAGTTGATAGTGCGAACAATTTTAGCAGTAATTTCAACACCGACTAATAATGTGACAGCATGTTTCCCAGTTTCAGTATCACAACTAAACCACCCCTTCTCCACTTTGCGAGTATCATTGTGAACGTGGAGAGATCACTGTGTAGTACGTCCATTCATTAGTAATTCTCGAACACATACACCATCAAACTATACCAGACAGCGCTCTACCTATTTCTAACACCTCGAGCAAAGTGCTTAATTTACGATCTATCTCACTGGGTATGTGAGTCACAGAGCATTCTCGTTGTCTTAGGGTAAAATTAGATAGTGGAAGACCCTCTGCACACTGTCATTGACCAACCCGCTCTGTAGCACCGTTACCGATTTAATCTGCAACCGACCACAACAAGCCAGCTACATTCCATGTCTCGTGAATGAATGGAGCTTGCCCAGTCCTCTCCCATCCAAGTGCACAAGATTTCTCGAGATGCGCCTATGTCGAGAATTTTAGCACTCCTTATCGATGTATAGTAACAGATCTCAAAGTGTCGTGATGTAGTAGCAGACAGTTGAGAAGAACAAGAAACGGATGATTTTCATGCGTGATGGAGCTCCAGACAGATGTAGGTCGACGCATTTTTACGTAAATCAACCAAGCTATCAATTTTAAAGTGTTATTCCAGAGTCTAGGATCAGGACCTGGAAGATAGCGGTAAAAGGGAACATAAACATATGCACCCCTAAGGCTACAACATTCTGCACCTAAAACGGGCTATAATTTTAGATCACTTGCGTTTCCGACCTATCAGTCACATGGAATGTAGCACTGTTAATATTCCAATGTAAGAAATATATTTCAAGCGCATGACATACATCCTTCTTCCCGGTTTCTCTATGATAAACTATGTTCTCGAACCGTAAAACGCTAAACTACATCCGTAAAACATTTGTTCTGCGTGATATGAGCACAATATAGCTTTCCGGTGATATATAGTGTCCACTGTTCACATCCGATCACGGTTCAGAAGTTATACGATACCTACATCAGGCCTATATAAAATGATCGTTAGTACCGAGGGATACCTCTTACAAGGAAACAGATAAACGCATAGCAGCAGCGTCCGACATGTGAAAATTACAAGCCATTCCGCCGCTAACTCTGTAAACACCACATCTGTCAGGCAAATGTATACACGGGGATTGCAGTGCCTCACAAGCACCTATTGCTATCTTAGTTATGAAGCTGAAGTCTCGATTTTACACCCAAGATGTGACAGGGGGAAGGAGCACATCGCATAAATCAAAGTTCTTTTAGAGGAAAGTTTCACGTTTCATCACACATGAGATGGAAGTCCTCTGATGTCCGATACGTTTACCGTTAACGATCGCAAACAGACAGTGCTTTAAATCATATACAGAACACGTGGCTGTATATGAGTCGAACACAAGCTATGTCACGTGAATGATGCATCCTGACAGAACAGTGGAAAAATTGACCTGTAGCAACTTCTCCCTCTCTAGAATGCATCATCAGTCTACCATTAAATCATACCTCGTTACAGCTCCATCTCAATCGATCACCCCGTCCCCGTCCCATCGTTTAACGCAGATGCAAGTAAGTTTAGAGGTGATGGTTCTCTGTCTTCCAGAAAAGCGTCAAATACAGTAGTCGACTCGCGTGTGTCACTGGTACCTCAACAGACATACAGTATAATGCTACCTCGAGGGAAAAAAATGTACTGCTTCCCTGATTCCCTTCGCTTCCATGTCGACAACATCTCGGATTCCAATTGCTGCCATATACCTATCTCCATGTAAAAATTGCTCTCTGCGAACCAAAAGATACCCAATTACTTCCTCAATGTCCCCGCATTTCGGTGTATATTTGGACAATTTATACCTATTCCCCGTCATTTTTCGCAATTATATCTATTTTTTATGTCAGTTGTATCCGTGCAATCATGGCATAACCTCTCGTTCTGTGTTCTAAAACTGCTTGTAAATGTAGCACAGCTGCCAACACCTAGCCCAAATGCATTGATCGGGAGGCGTATTATAGCACTGCAATCGATTGTATCCAGTCACCTCAACATTCGGAGAGCTCTTTCTCTGTTAGTATAATATTATGGGAAACCATGCGAAAATACATATGTTATTGTAATCCTGGAGTCTTGAGATGGGTGTAGAAAAGCAAGCAAGCAAGCAGGTCCAGACTAGAACCAGTAACGCGTTTGTGCCGAGGGGAAGCGAGTCCGAATTTGTAGAACAGTTCTGAGAGTGACTTCAGTCCACTGAGGGTGCTCTGGTCACCTGCCAGGCATGGATGGCCGCCGACCTCACAGGGAAATATCTAGTGCTGTCTGTCTTCGCGGTATATGTACGAATGATGTAAAAGAGACGATGTTGTATGGCGCAGGATAGGAATTCTATGTGTACTACATCGACACAGTACACGGTGATATATTTATTGGTTGGAGATCAGTTTATCGCTCTGATATTCAAGCTCCTGTCCTCAGTGGGAGAGCAGTATAATTGAGTAACAGTCTTTCCGTATTTGACGATATGCAGGGGCACTTTGCAGGGTTTAATTGTCTGTGCAATATGACGATCTGTGTAAAACAGCTTTTTTTTCCTGCTGAAAGCCTCGTCTGCAGTAAGAAAGAAAAGGCGGATGGTGCTTCGATACCGGCGGCATCAGTAATTCGGCGGGTAAATTCGATAAGAGCCAATCATAATGCTCGATTCATTCACAAGACATTCTTTTATACTGGGATATAGGAGTCTCTACATAGCTGTGGGAACGTTTGTGTGTGTTGAAAGCAGGAAGGGTAACGCGTGATGGACGGGGTGCCACGTTAGGAGCGCTAGGAAGACTGCATTCGATGTTATTCTGCGCTATTTTCGTAAACAGGTTCTGTTAGGGCAAGAATTTCTGTGCATACAAGAAAGCAAGCGTTAACTCATGCTGTGGCAGTTAAGCACAGTTAGATGCGTCTCACACATCACGCTAGGAACAATGCAGCATTTGCTATTTGACACTTAAAGTAGTAAAGGAGTTTTGCTATTTGGGGAGCAAAATAACTGATGATGGTCGAAGTAGACAGGATATAAAATGTAGACTGTCAATGGCAAGGAAAGCGTTTCTGAAGAAGAGAAATTTGTTAACATCGAGTATAGACTTAAGTGTCAGGAAGTCATTTCTGAAAGTATTTGTATGGAGTGTAGCCAAGTACGGAAGCGAAACATGGACGACAAATAGTTTGTACAAGAAGAGAATAGAAGCTTTCGAAATGTGGTGCTACAGGAGAATGCTGAAGATTAGATGGGTAGATCACACAACTAATGAGGAAGTATTGAATAGGATTGGGGAGAAGAGAAGTTTGTGGCACAACTTGACCAGAAGAAGGGATCGGTTGGTAGGACATGTTCTGAGGCATCAAGGGATCACCAATTTAGTATTGGAGGGCAGCGCGGAGGGTAAAAATCGTAGAGGGAGACCAAGAGATGAATACACTAATTAGATTCAGAAGGATGTAGGTTGCAGTAGGTACTGGGAGATGAAGAAGCTTGCACAGGATAGAGTAGCATGGAGAGCTGCATCAAACCAGTCTCAGGACTGAAGACCACACACACACGGAAATTTTTATAAAATGTACTGTGTAATGTAAGATCATACACAGACTCGATTTTCTTCCCTTTACTAGTCACTTGTTTAACAGTCCGCTCCCGGCAGCTGAGTGGTCAGCGCGACAGAATGTCAATAGTAAGGGCCCGGGTTCGATTCCCGCTCGGAGATATCCGCTTAGGGACTGGGTGTTGTGTTGTCCTCATCATCATCATTTCATCCCCATCGACGCGCAAGTCGCCGAAGTGGTGTCAAATCGAAAGACTTGCACCCGGCGAACGGTCTACCCGACGTGAGGCCCTAGTCACACGACATTTACATTATTACTTGTTTAACAATTAGATCTGCAACAGTTTAGCTGACGATATGAACTGCAAGTTATTCAAAAAATTAGTGGTTTAAGATATTTTGGCATGGTTTAAGTGCTTAACATTCACAATTGTGCACTTTGGACTACAGGCTACGCGCCGCTACGGCCTCTTATCACTGCTGCGTCTGCTTATTCGCCGATTCGCGCGCCAGACAGGAAGGGCTGTGAGTAACTTTAACATTTTTAAAAAAATACTTGCAGTGCGCCTTAGCAGCTAAAATTTCGACAATGTGTTTTATTCCTGTATGAAAAACTTCAGGTTTGGCGTCGATATGTCGGACTGACGAGACAAAAGTTCCAAACACTTTTTGAGTAATTATGTTTTTATGGTTACGTCCTTTGCAGTTAACTAGTACTTCATATTCATATATTTTCTTGTAATGTATTGAGATAGGATGAGTTTCCTAGGAGAACACGTCTGTCGTTTGACTGCCATTTTATTTCTATTAGTAGAGTGTTAACGCGTTTTATAACTGTGTATTTCATAACATTCTGTATTAAACTAAGAGTCACTATGTTATAATAGAAATAAATTTGCCCTATGCTGTGAAATTGTGAATACCATTACTACTCTCAACCTCGTGCATATTCATAACACAGTTATTTGGTTAATAAATGTACGTGAGACTATAGTTAACCTATCCAATCGTTTAAAAAGGTTCTTGTAATATGGTCATGTGCGAATCCTGCTCTGTATTGTAATTGATTTAGTTTTTACAATAACTACTTGTTATTAGTAGGGCATAAACTTATTTACTACTTACTAGGTTGGCAACACAAACCTTAGTCGGTTTTTGACCTCGCCAGGCAGCCTCCACCAGTTTCCTCGGTCCACGGAGTCTTCTCCAGCTACTCCCATCTTACATACGAGTATATCCTCTGATCCCGTCAGTCAATCTCAGAGATGGTGTTCCCCTCGGTGTGCTGCCTCTGATGTCTTCTTCCAACACCTCACTGGTGATATGGCCTTCTCGCCGCATTACGTGCCCGTACCACCTCAGTCTCCCTTCTCTAATGACAGCCACTACGTCCAGTGACACGTATAACTTCTGCAATTCGCGGTTCTTCCTTTTTCTCCAGTCGTCTCCATCCTTCATCAGTCCAAAACTCTGTCTCAGAACGGCACTGTCAAATGTCAGGAGTTTTCTTGCTATCTTCTGTGTCATTGTCCAGGTCTTTGCTCAGTATAGGACAACAGGCTGCATTACTGTCCTGTCGATCACAATCTTTGTGGCGCTCTATAGAAGCTGGGACTTCAGCAGCTTTCCGAGTGCAAACCTTGACCTGTTTTCTGCCTGAATTCTTCCCGTTATTTCCTGGTCTGTTTCATTCCTTTCAGTGATTACTTTCTTAAGATTATACCATCTACATCTAAAAGTCTGTCATCGTTCTCTCTGCTGCCCACCATGTATTTGGTAAAGTATAAATGAATATATAGAAAACATGATAAATTACTGACATCTACGGCTCCAATTGTTGTCACTCATTATTATTGCAAAAGGAATTGAACCTTTGAACCTAAAGGCTATTTTTTCGTTAACGAGCACGCCCAAAAACTTAGAAATTTTTATTTAATTAATTATCTCTTGTTGTTACAACGCATTAATTGAAGATGTCAAATTTTTTATAGAGGAAAGTGCGCTAACTCCGTTTTTCATGATGAAAGCGGCCCAGTTTATGTAAAGCCAGTTAATGACTTGTGGAAATAACGTCATGTATTATTTTTTCGGTTGATGCTTTCTTGGTCACGTTGTCAACAACATTTGTATCGTCTTCTAAATGAACCAAATGAACAGACTTTTGAAGACACATTCTGGAGACACACTGTCCGGTCTCTTGTCTGCGTGGAAAACTCGTTCGGGGAGAGTAGTCGTGTCTGCCGCCCTGCCTTCTTACAGCCACCCGACACGCTACCACTCGGCTGATTACTTGATCGTGCGAAGAGATACGTCCTAGTAGTCTTCATATTCGGGGAGCACTCATGAAGTTTTAATTATCACCTCGAAAAATTTAAGCTGTGTTCGTGAAACTTAGCGAAGGCGTTAGTCATGGAAATACTGGAAAGTTGCACAGGTCACACAAAGTCAACAGGAGTAATCCACTAAATTACAGGCCCGCATCATTATCGTCGATATGCAGAAGGATTCTGGGACGTATATTGTATTCGAACATTATGAATTACCTCGAAGAGAACGGTCTATTGGCACAGTCAACACGGATTTAGAAAACATCGTTCTTGTGAACCACAACTAGCTCTTTACTCACACGAGTGTTGAGTGCTACCGACAAAGGATTACAAACTGATACCGTATTTCTAGATTTCCAGAAGGCTTTTGACACAGTACCTCACACGTGGCTTGTAATCATGTCGCATGAGTATGGAATATGGAATATCGTCTCAGTTACACGACTGAATTCGTTATTTCGTGTCAGAGAGGTTACATTTCTGGTGTCCCATAAGTAAGTGTTATAGGCACTATGCTGTTCCTTATCTACATAAGTGATTTAGGAGACAATCCGGGCATGCGGCTTAGGTTGTTTGCAGATGATGCTGTCGTTTATCGTCTAGTAAAGTCATCAGAAGATCAAAACCTATTGTAAAATGATTTAGATATGATATCTGTGTAGTGGAAAATTGACAATTGACCCTAAATAATGAAAAGTGTGAGGTCATTCACGTAAGTGCTGTGAGGAATCCGTTAAACTTCGGTTACACGATAAATCAATCAAATCTAAAGACCATAAATTCAATTAAATACCTAGGAATTACAACTATGAACGACTTAAACTGCAAAGAACTTATAGAAAGTAATGAGGGAAAGGTGAACCAAACAGTGCGTTTTAGAACACTTAGAAGATGCAACGGATATAATACAGACTGCTTGCACTTCCTCTTTTGGAGTGCAGCTACGCGATGTGGTTTCCTTACCAGACAGGATTAACAGAGTACATCGAGAAAGTCCGAAGAAGGGCAGCACGTTTTGTACTGTCGAAAAATAGGGGAGATAGTATCACGGACACGGTACAGGATTTGGGATGGACGTCATTAAAACAAAAGCGTATCTCATTGCGGCGGACTCTTGTCACGAAATTTCCATCACAGACTTTCTCCTCTGAATGCGAAAATATTTTTTGACGTCCATTTACAGATGATGGCTCAATGGCTCTGAGCACTATGCGACTGAACTTCTGAGGTCATCAGTCGCCTAGAACTTAGAACTAATTAAACCTAACTAACCTAAGGACATCACACACATCCATGCCCGAAGCAGGATTCGAACCTGCGACCGTAGCGGTCGCTCGGTTCCAGACTGTAGGGCCTAGAACCGCACGGCCACTCCGGCCGGCTCCATTTACAGAGGGAGGAACGATCATCATAATAAAATAAGGGGAATCAGAGCTCACACGGAAAGATATAGGTGCTTGTTTCTTTCCACGCGCTGTTCGAGAGTGCAGTAATAGGGAATTATTGTGAAGGTGGTTCGATGAAACTTCTGCCAGGCACTTGCGTGTGATTTGCAGAGTATCTATGTAGATGTAGACGTACGTCCACCCTTCACTGTGACACATATTTCCCAACGATGGATGAGCCGGTGGAGACCTTGATCGTAGAGATCTACATTTTGGCTGTTCAGGAAACGTACCACCTCGAAAATCACCTCGTCGTCTATATCTACATCTACATGAATACTCCATAAATCACACTTAAGTGCCTGACAGAGGGTTCATCGAACCACCTTCACAATAATTCTCCATTATTCCACACCCGGACGAAGCACACACCTACATCTTTACGTATGATCTCTAATTTCCCTTATTTTATTATGATGATCGTTTCTCCCTATGTAGGTTGGCGGCAACAAAATATTTTCGCATTCGGAAGAGAGAGTTGGTGATTGAAGTTTGGTGAGAAGATTCCGCCGCAACGAGAAACGCCTCTGTTTTAATGATGTCCAACCCGTATCCTGTATCATGTCAGTGATACTCCCTCCCCTATTTCGCGATAATATAAAACGTGCTGCTCTTCATTGAACTTTCTCGAAGTGCTCCGTTAATCCTATCTGGTAAGGATCCCAGACCGCTCAGCAGTACTCCAAAAGAGGACGGGCAATCGTAGTGTAAGCAGTCTCTTTAGTAGATCTGTTACATTTTCTAAGTGTTCTGCCAGTATAACGCAGTTTCTGATTTGCCTTCCCCATAACAGTTTCTGTGTGTTCCTTCCAATTTAAGTGTTCGTAATTGTATTTCCTAGGCATCTACGTAGCTGAATTTATGGCCCTTAGATTTGACTGATTTATCGTATAACCGAAGTTTAACGGATTTCATTTAGCACACATTTGGATGACCTTACACTTTTCGTTATTTAGGGTCAACTGCCAATTTGCGCACGATAGAAATACCTTTTCTAAATAGATTTGCGATTGATTTTGATCTAATGATGACTTTAGTATGCGGCAAACGACATCATCATCTACAAACAACCTAGGACTCATATTGTCTCCTAAATTATTTATATAGATAAGGAATAGCACGGGGCCTATAACACTGCCTTGGGGAACACCAGAAATCAATTCCGTTTCACTCGGTGATTTTTAGCCAGTTACTGCGAACTGTGACCTCTCTGACAGGAAATCACGAGTCCAGTCGCACAACTGAGATGATATTCCATAAGCACGCAATTTCAGTACAAGCCGCTTGTGTGCGACAATGTCAAAAGCCTTCTGGAAATCTAGAAACGCAGAATCATTTTGAAATCTCTTTTCAATAGAATCAACACTTCGTGTGTGTGAAGAGCTAGTTGTGTTTCACAAGAACGATGTTTTCTAAACCCTTCTTGTCTGTTTGTCAATGGACCATTCATTCTCTTCGAGGTAATTCATAATATTCGAACACAATATATGCTCCAAAATCCTTCTGCATATCGACGTTAATGGTATGTGCCTGTAATTTAGTGGATTACTCCTACTACCTTTCCTGAATATTGGTGTGACTTGTAAGAGCTATTCTCCGTTACTAACGATCATTTTATACAGGACAATGCGGGCATAGTATAATTTCTGAACCGTGATCGGAGTGAACAGTGGACGCTATACATCTCTGGAAAGCTACGTTGTGTACATATCAAACAGAATCGATATTTTAAGGAAGTAGTTTTTTCGTTTTACAGTTTGTTACCACAGTTTAATGTAGAGATACCTGCACGATGGATGTATGTCATGCGCTGGAAATATATTTCTTACTTTGGAATATTAACAGCACTGCATCTCACATGACTGATAGGTCAGAAACTGAAACGATCTAACACTGTGGCCTGTTTTAAGTGCAGAACCGAGTAGCCTTAGGAGTGCTTGTGTTTATGTTTCCTCTTACCAGTACCCTCCTGGTACCGATCCCAGACACTAGAACAATACTTTAAAATAGATAGCGTAGTTTATTTACGTAAAATGCTTTGAACTTCATCCCTCTGGAGCTCCATCACGCATAAAAACCACCCGTTTCTTGTTCTTCTTAACCGTCTGCTATTAATTCACAACACTTTCAGATCTACTACTATACACTGAACGGATGCTACCCTCCTCCTCGACATGGGCGCACGCGGAGAAATCTTGTGTACTTCGATGAGCAAAAACTCGGGTAGCTCCATTCATTCACGAGTCGCGGAATGTAGCAGTCTACTTCTGGTCAGCTGCAGATTAAATCGGTAACGGTGCTGCAGAGTGGGTTGGTCAAAGACAATGTGAGGGGGTGTTTCAGCCTCTAATTTTATCCTAAGACTGCGAGAATGCTCTGTGACACCCATCCGCAGAGAGACAGATCGCAAATTATGCACTATGCTCGAAGTGCTAGAAATATGTAGAGCGCTGTCTGGTATACTTTTGATGATGCATATGTTCGAGAATAACAGTGAATGGACGTACTGCACAGTCATCTATCTACATTCGCAATGATACTCGCAAAGTAGGGAAGGGGACGTTTAGCTATGCTATTGAAATTGGGAAACATGCTGTCGCATCATTGGTCGGTGTTGAAATTACTGTAAAATTGCTAAAACTGTTCGCACTATCAACAGTGATGCTTATTATTAAAGTACATCAACGGTGTCTTTTCCACCCCATCCATCCACTGTTGCGCTGTTGGTTACCGCATAACGATTGACTGACATCAATTGTTTGAGTTGGAGAAAGAGTTTTGGTGGGAGTGCAGCACCTTCCGAGGTTGGCTAGCACTGAAACAGTGATCGAGTACATGGCTCCAATATGAGGAATCAGTCGAAAAGGGACGCAGAGCCATCAGCTATTCCGTCATTGTGACAGATGAGTTTAAATGTAGAGGTCCTCAATCACTTTCAGACAGCAGTTTGAAAACGATCCACAACGCGGCCAAACTCTTCCAGTTTCCTTATGTTGTAACTGTCTTTTATTTAAAATCACCCAGTGTGTGTGGCGTATTGTGGTAGCAGTATTAACAACATGATATGTACCATGCAACATCTAGTTTTCTGTAAGAAGCAATGGATAAGAACGTGTTAATGTCAGTTCAGAACCTGACACAGACCTCGATGTCATGGCAGAAAAAGAAAAAGTAGGGCAGTGTACAAAGCGTGTTACAGCAGAAAAAGCAACGTTTCAAATAACGACACAGGGTCACAGGGAGCGCTACTTACTGTATAGTCTGTGGGATACTGTCATCCTCCTACAGTAAAGGCGATTCAACTTCACACTGGTCTGTGCAATGGATCGATGCCTGTATATTTAACAGGATCGTCACATGTGCTTGATGTCAGCACACAGGCGGTATTTGATTTAGATATATGGGAGGAGAGAGATGCAGTAAAAATCTTGTGAAGTTCTCTGTCGGATAAAGTTAGTGTAGCTTTTATAGTTCGTAATTTTTCTCTGTTGAATCATACAGAATAAGAATGATAGCACGTTTGGGTGGTAGATGTGAATGGGACCTGAGAGACGCAGATCTGCTCCGGACTGCAGTATCTGTATGAAGTTTGGGGAGACACCACAATGCAATAGCAAAATCCTCGTCCTTCTCCCAGTTCCTGTACTGTCTTTTATGCTACCTCGTGTTCCAGGAGCAGGCTTCGTTTGGCGCTAACCTGACACATCATGCATAGTTGGCGGAGCTATGACAACGTGTTCCCATTTCCATCGAATGGCCAAAACACAGTGCTGTCGCACTAACTCAGCTTAGACTGTTTCTACACGGGTTGCAGAAGGTAGTAGGTTTAGCTTTCTCTGACTTCTACTCAGTTCCGACTTAAATTGGAACGATCACAATTGCAAAGCTGCATGGGTGGTAGTGCAGAGTCTGAGGGGCAGTTGCAAGTTGTGTAGGGACTACCTAAAACCATGATGGAAT
The DNA here is from genome assembly GCF_023898315.1 of Schistocerca nitens. NCBI lineage: Eukaryota > Metazoa > Arthropoda > Insecta > Orthoptera > Acrididae > Schistocerca > Schistocerca nitens. Next base: position 591,942,810 of record NC_064616.1, on the reverse strand, counting down.
TTTACTGTAGCAGACAGGTTCTAGAAAGGTGGCTCGTTTCGAGATATGGGAGTGCCAGAAATATGATTCACTAGTGGCTGTAATCATTAAAGGAATTCTCCATAGGATCCAACGCAGGTATGTGCTTAAATGGAAAGACTTGATTCCAAATCATAGACATCATTTCTACTGAAAGCGTAGCACTAGAGATCTGGAAAGCTAGTGTACATTTCTTACGACCTCAATCAGCACACCATCTACTACTGTGTGTGATCCTTCTCAATCAACCATCGTCTATAACTCAGTGGATATATGGCAGAACCTTTGACATGCCATCTAGACAGACTGCGTTACAAATACTGGAGAAATATCTAGCGGCGCTTGCGTGAGGGAGTTGCAAATACCGGTTTCATACCACGTTCCTTAGCCGAATCACTTCCTAAATTCGGTAATTTTATTACGAGGTTGTATCGTGGGCTATGTGTAACCGCACTGCTGATCTGATACTACACACTCCAGTGATCACAGTCTATATTCAGTGTCGCGGTATTTGACTGGAAAAAACAACTTCATATAGGTACGAAAAGGGGCTCACTGTTCTTTCAACAACCTAGATTCAACTACCTTTCAAGGTCATCCGACTATCCACTTTCCACAACCGAAATACATGCCCATGGGTCATTGTATATAGGAAATGTCTCAGGAATTTTGGTAGATTAGCGAATAAGACAAGCAAATATTCTAGTACCAAATCTTTATTAACTTTTGCATATTCATTTACGTGCAGAAAACAATTCTTTCCTTATTTTTGGTAGGTGTAGCTTTAATGATGTCCAATTTAATTTTTAACTTATAACTTAAATCCACATCTGAATCATCTATTTCTTTCTCCAGCCAGTAATTTGAAAAATACAGAGAACGTATGTCTTCGAACTCCAGTATATATCTAATTTTGTTCCTGTTAACTACCTCCTTTATGGCTTTAACAATTAGTTCTATTTCTTCTGGCAGTTCTTCTAGAGGAGAACATTCAGGGACTTTAATTTTTCCTCTTATTTCTTGCATGACACTGTTGTTATAACACTCCACATCCTCCTGGGTGTATGCTGCATGTTCTTATGCTGCACATTCTTGTGGTAGTTTGGTACAGAACTTTAAGTCTACAACTTTTGCAAACGAATTGCCATTAAAGGTTGTTATTCCGTTGGTTTTAAGTTACGCAAACGGTTGTTCTGTTGCTAAGTGTATGACATCGAGCTCACCACATTTAAGTATAATGTATCCATCCTTTTTAAGCAGCTCTAAGGAGGAATGGTGTTTGATAAACAGATTTTTCATGTGTCCTTTAACATAGTAAACATGCTCCAGTTCGTCGTTTTCGGCCAAAATTCCAACATATGGCCACTTACCACTTCTCTTTACAGTAAACGCTATTATCTTGTATTCCCCAGTTGTAGCTAGATTTCTCCACACACCGTGTTTAAAGCCATAGGTAAACCTGGTCTATACATTGGCTATAGCCTCTTCCTTTCGAATTTGCAGCTTATATTCTTCCTTTATAGCAGTTGTCTTCTCTGTATACTCTAGTTTTCTTTACTTCGATGTCTTCCATTTCCAGTTTCCTTTTCTGTGCACATAAAACATGAACTGTACTTAAAGGTGTAATTTCTTTAATGGGAAATGGTTTTAGTCTTTGTGATACATTTATTCTTTTTCTTAGGACTTGTGGAATAACGTTGCTCGTGTCAACCAGTCCCAATTCCGTAATATCTGTATCGGACGGTATTGTGGAGAACAGTGTTCTAGACTGAGAAAAATAAGTTTCTCCTGCTGTAACATAACACTTCTGTATAATACTTATATTGTTTTTATTCGAGTCAGAGTTAAGAATCTCCGCATAGTTTATAGGTAGATAATTAAAACTGTATACAGACAGAACACAGCTGATAAGCTTTTTTCTGTCTGGAGTATCTAGAAGACTTACTTGCACACCTGTAAATTTTCGGGTATTCTTATTACCCCAATACACAAACTGCAGAACGTCATTAAACACAACACAACAGTTATTCTGTACGTTATAGTTAATTGCCATCACATGGAAGCAAGTGGCACAGAGTAAAGTGAAGCACATTGTAAATATTGTTTATTGGTGTCTAATACACGTAAACACTCACGCACAGGGTCGAATACACGATAAATTCTGTAGTTGTATATTGTAGCCATGGTAGCCATCCTGTTCAGCCAAGGAAGACCTAAAAGTTTCTCGTAGTCGCATGTCTGGACATTTTATAAAATCTATAATGTGGTTACCAATATCTTTGTTCACTCCTGGACTTGTGATCTGACATATAAATTTATTATATATCTTTACACTACAATTGCAGCTTAACCACGTTAGACAGTCCATTCCAACTGTCTTATCGTTGTCCACAATTACATTGCTACTGTCCTGGTGACCTCCTCCCATGCAGAAATCCTGGGTTGATATCAAGTAATTGCACATCTCAATTTGTTAAAAATTCCGATGAAATCTTGCGTTATGTCCAAATCCAAAAGGTAATAGCCGTCTACACGTAGCTGTTGTAATATTCCAGGAAACTCCTCCATTACCATTTTAACGTCAGGTAATTCCACTTTATATGGTATAACCACAGGATTTTTGTATTTCTTCGAAATAGTTTCCAGTGCTTCCTTGCCGTTTTTATCCCATATCACTCTTGCTGTGATATCGTCGTTCCCGAGTAGGAGGAAAGGCAGCTTCGCCTTGACACCATGTCTTACAGTGACGAAATTTCAGAATTTACTACGTAGATAATAGCTAAATGAGACACACATCTCCTTCTTTAACATTACAGAGCGTCCTCTTTCTAAATATTCCTGACAGTCCACTTAGTCACAGAATTTAATCACCATAATGTTTCTTGCAAAACGGTTCTGTAATAGGTGTAAGCACTTTTACATTCTTCTCGCTAAGTAGTTTACTATTTTCGGTGTAATTTATGTTGGCAATGTCAGTAGTCAGATTATCCAGGTTCTGCTGTAATAACAACAAACTGAAGCATTCGTCTATTGGTCTTGTCTTCCTCCCTAATAGCTGAGGGATGTTTAGCACTTTGCAGGAATCCATGAGGACACTTTCAACTTCTGAGGAAGACTGGTCAGTTGTGGCTGTGAAGTCTTCTTTTAAACTTTAAAGATCCGAGATGATTGGATTTCTGGTCACATGATTTCCGGTCATACATTCTGTTGTAGTTGGCAGAAGAGCCAACACCGTGTTAGGAATGGAGGCCGAAATGCACGCGTTTTAGCTCACGCAGGCTGGCGTGAGGAGGGAAGAACTATACTGACGTGAGGTCTGGAACATGACACAAGAATTAGAATTCAGAAAGCAGACAGAATTAGTTTCATACTTAACTTTAATCCATTAATGATGAACGTCGCTCTTGACGGTACATGATTCACAATATTACCTGTTCAGAATAGTAACTGAATATGGCACCTTGCTAGGTCGTAGCAAATGACGTAGCTGAAGGCTATGCTAAACTTTCGTCTCGGCAAATGAGCAAAGTCGGCTGTACAACTGGGGCGAGTGCTAGGGAGTCTCTCTAGACTAGACCTGCCGTGTGGCAGTGCTCGGTCTGCAACCATAGTGGCGACATGCAGGTCCGACGTATACTACAGACCGCGGCCGATTTAAAGGCTACCACCTAGCAAGTGTGGTGTCTGGCGGTGACACCACACATTCTGCTTAACTCCCAGGGGGAGGGGCTCGGGAACAATAGGTTAAGGACCTGTCAATCAAAATGAAGGATCCTTTTAGCAGAACAATAGGTTAAGTACCTGTCAGTCAAAATGAAGGATCCTTTTAGCAGAACAATAGGTTAAGTACCTGTCAATCAATGGAGAACAATACGTTAAGTAACTGTCAATCAAAGGAGAACAATAGGTTTGCCCCTGAGTGCATACCTGCCCCTGATATAGGCAATCCGCACCAACAAATTGCACCACAAACAGCTTTGGTCCACTACTGACGAGATCACACAGGGAATGCGACTAAAACATTCGCCAGACAGTAGGGCTCCCTGTTTGTTTGCTTTCAGATGTTTCACGCCGTACACACCAAGAGCCATTTGCCCGATGGAGCATAAAACGTGATTCACGTGAAAAGTCCATCTAGCGCCACTGAGGGGATGTCCAGTCGCGGTACTGGTCGCAAATTTCAGCCTTCGTCGCCGATGAACAGTAGGCAGCATCGGTGCATGAACCAGTCGCCTGCTGCCGAGCAACGTTCTCTGAACCGTCGTTGAGGAGACACTGCTGATACCCTTGGTTGGACGTCTGTTCGCCCGTATACATCTTCGCAGCTGTCGCTCACTCCTACCATCTGTAACCTGTAGTGCACCACAGTTGCCTTAGATAGCGTTATTTGGCCATTCACAGTGTACTTCAACCATGGTGGCACGCGAACGGTTTACAAACATATCCGTTTCGGAAATGTTCCCATCCTTGGCTCGGAAGCCAATGATCATGCACTTTTGGACGTCAGATTAATCGCTCCGTCTCCGTATTATGACAACGACTTCACTATTTTCCGCATCCCACAACACTCTTTATATACCCTCCACTGCTAGTGCTGCTACCTACCGTCTGTGAGTGGCTATTGTACGTTGACGTCGATCATGGCAGTGGTTACGTTAATGTGACTGGACTGTGTATAATGGTGCATCGTTGCCTTACACTTCCACGAACTTAACAGCTTATTCCCCTTGAAATACAGAAAACGAGTTACTGCACGATACTCCACTTTATCAATGGGCCGCGCCAATTCATTTGACTACTCTGGCTGTGCTATGTGGTGCTGTGGCGCGAGATTCAGTGTGTACCGCGACTGAAGCGTATACCTGCAAATAATCAAAAAATAATAACGTAACTTTATTTTTCTCAGGCGACTACCCCTAGTATACTGACAAGAGAGATGCACGGATAAGGGAAATGCCATCTGCATAGCATCTGCAAGTCCATTATCCTCATCTCCAAGTCTCTTATCAGCATCCGGGGTGACAAAATACTATAGATCACCTCATCCTATTCGGTTCGACGGAGCTCTGACGGGAGGCTGTGCTTGGCCCGAATGTCCTGAAGTCGGAGCTTATAATTTACATGCCACTGACTGCAAACGTAGAAGACAATCCTGAGTAAATTTTAATACAACATAGCATAGGTCAGTGGTCGTCAAACTGCGGCCCGTGGACCTCAGGCTGCCCGAATGGAATGTTTCTCAGCCGAATACTATAATAATATGAATCGAGCAACTAACGGCAGAATCCGAAAACGTCAGCTAACGTCAAGAGCTTCTTAAGGCTGTATTTTTATTCCAGGGCGAATTTCTCCGAAGAGTGGAGGAACGTTGAGTGGTACTTAAGATAGGTAAATAAATTAGTGAAATTAATGTAAAGTGAAGTAGAAATTGGAAAATAAATGAAAAACTTAGTTTAGTTTATAAAAGTACACACTGGCAAACAACGGGCAAAGCAGCAGTGGCAACGGCCGGCGCTTGGAAGTCAGCACGTTCGAGAGAAGCCATCGCCCTCCCCACATAAGCAGAAGCTGTCGATTCAGCCGTCAGGGCATCGCCCGAACGGCTCACATGTTTCTCAATTGTCACATGTGATCACAGGCCCTCGCCTATATTCCAAGAGCCAATGACCGATGTTAAGAAGATTCTTCGAGAAGCTTTTCAACATGACAGAAGAGGCAATGACCGTGAAGTCGTTCACCTCCAGTGAACTGAAGTGAATAAATACGCGAGACGCAGTGGGCCCGACAGTAGTAACTTTCAGTTCAGTTTCGGTGCTGAAGACCGTCATGCAGGAAGAGACTACATCGTACACAGAAGCACCAAGTCCGCTGCTGTAATGGAATAGCGAGCAGCAGCCTCGCCACCAGAAGACAGAAGCTGGAAGGTATTTGAAGACTGATTTTTACGCACTCAGGTGACTCGTGAGGACGGGAAGGAGACGGCCTCACATCAGCAGTCACCTGTGAGCTGGGATGAAGATCTGACAGCCGAAGACTGGCAAACTGGAGTCCGTTGTTCGAGTCCGGGACACTGGCCTTCCCCCGCCGCACCGCTCCGCTGGCCGACGCACAACACACGCGGCCGCTTAGAGAAAAGAAACACTGGGACGCCACATCCAAGCAAGGTATCACCATCCGATCCACGACTTCGTTCTCGATAATTAAACGGGCCACCAAACGATGCGCGTCTCCAGTCGACTGGGCGAGACGGCGACACGAGATACACACCGGCGTAATCAGACGCCGCCGCTCACGCAGCAAAAGGCTTCGCAAACGACACAGCTGCCGCTCTCCCAGCCAGAACAATCCACTAAAAAAACCGTTGTACAAACTTTCAATAAAAGTTATCTTATGTAAAAATGCTGTTTCATTCTACCTCATACCCGAGCCAAGGAAGAACCCACCCTGCCCACATGTTGTTAAGAGAGAAAAAGTAATTTATTTAGTGTTTTTTTCACTCTGTCATAATGCTTTAGAATCAAATGCCCTTTGCAGTAATGCTCATCCTGACAACTGACAGCATCAAAAGAGGTTCCCGGTTACAACACAGTAACAATCAACAATACTTACAGAAACAGTAATATTATAAGATATGCTTAATTTTAATTGAGGTTGGTGAGTTAGGCCGTGAGCTGGGTAAAATTTGCCGCTTACACCAGGGGCAGAGTGGCATGTAGTGCGGCCACTGCTGGACAAATAGAAGTGAGGAGCGGAATATTTTATTGCTTGTCTTGCAGGGCAGGTAACTCAGTGGCACCGACCATTTGCTGTAGTATAAATGTCAGACCGAAGTAACATGGATTCATAATGCGCAATAAAGAGATGGTCACCTTCAAATGTGGTACTGTTTGTAGCAAGTAATATGAAATCGAATTAAGGCTGGTGTAACACAATGCAAAAAAAGAAAATGACATTCAGAACAGTTATTAAACATTTGTGATGGTGTCTCATTTTTCGGATGCTATTATTAATCAATATAATATACTAATTTATGTAGGTTAACAGTTAATAGAAAGATCGGTAACGGAGGATTTGGTAAAGAATACGTCGCCATTGTTGGCAGTGAGACTGAGAGAGGGAGCTTGTTCCATTAGTTTTTGGTACAAACATTTTTGCTTTCCGTCGTCTGATGTAAATTAAGTCATTTACATTATTCTTGACACCTCAATTCAATGTAGAAGAATAATTTTTTAGAATTCGGTGTTTAAACAACGTCTTTTGGCCTACAAATGTAGTTCGTCGTTATTTTTTTCAGATTGATGCTTGCTTGTGTGGACCACTAATGCTGACACGGCGACCGAACGGGAAAGGTGTTCACACTATATGACGGGAAAAGTGGCCGAGGTGTTCAGCCCAGTAAGAGTCATTTACTTTCAAAAAACAAGCATAATAAACAGATAGAACTAACTTCTAAACCGTTTTATGCAGAGAGCTACCATCCGTCATTCTACCCGTTTGCGACAGTTTTCAGTTACTTAAGTCATATTATTTCAAACCGCCTCTGTTCTGCTATATTTGGCTTAACACAAAAGTCCAATTGCAAATGGGCTGCTGCAACCGTTTGGTGTTCTGTCAGATAGCAGGGCGCGAAAATGCCTAGAAAAAGAGCCCGGAAATCAGAAAAACAAACGTGGGATCCGTTCCGATGACAATGGCCACAGTACCCGCTTAGGTAGGAAAAATTGGTTACTCTGTGAGCCTTCAGAAAAATGCAATAATTCCATTACAGTATTTTCTTTTTCACTTAAAAATACCGGGTGGTCAAAAAGTCAGTATAAATTTGAAAACTGAATAAATCACGGAATAATGTAGATAGAGATGTACAAATTGACACAAATGCTTGGAATGACATGGGGTTTTATTAGAACCAAAAAAATACAGAAGTTCAAAAAATGTCCGACAGATGGCGGTTCATCTGATCAGAATAGCAATAATTAGCATAACAAAGCAAGACAAAGCAAGGATGATGTTCTTTACAGGAAATGCTCAATATGTCCACCATCATTTTCTCAATAGTAGCTGTAGTCGAGGAATAATATTGTGAACAGCACTGAAAAGAATATCCGGAGTTATGGTGAGGTATTGGCGTCGGATGTTGTCTTTCAGCATCCCTAGAGATGTCGGTCGATCACGATACATTTGCGACTTCAGGCAACCCCAAAGCCAATAATCGCACGGACTGAGGTCTGGGGACCTGGGAGGCCAAGCATGACGAAAGTGGCGGCTGAGTACACGATCATCACCAAACGACGCGCGCAAGAGATCTTTCACGCGTCTAGCAATCTGGGGTGGATCGCCATCCTGCATAAACATCGTACGTTCAAAAATGGCTCTGAGCATTATGGGACTTAATATCTGAGGTCATCAGTCCTCTAGAACTTAGAACTAATTAAACCTAACTAACCTAAGGACATCACACACATCCATGCCCGAGGCAGGATTCGAACCTGCGACCGTAGCGGTCGCGCGGTTCCAGACTGAAGCGCCTAGAACCGATCGGCCACACCGGCCAGCTAAACATCGTACGTTCCAGCAGGTGTTTATCAGCCAGGCTCGGGATGATGCGATTCTGTAACATATCGGCGTACCCCTCACCCGTCACGGTAGCAGTTAAAAAACCAGAATCACGCATTTCCTCGAAGAAAAAGGCCTGATAAAGGTAGATGTGGTAAACCCAACCCATACCGTGACTTTCTCGTCGTGCAATGGAGTTTCCATGACAGTTCTAGGATTTTCGGTTGCCAAAATTCTGCAGTTGTGGGCGTTGACAAGACCCTCGGAGCGTGAAATGAGCGTCGTCGGTCCACAACACGTTACTCAACCAATCGTCTTCTTCCGCCATCTTTTGAAACGCCCACACCGCAAATGTCCTCCGCTTCACTAAATCGCCAGGTAACAGTTCACGATGCCGATGGATTTTGTACGGATAGCATCGGAGGATACGCCTAAGTGCCAACCAAACAGTCGTGTATGGAATGCCAGTGCGACGTGCGACTGCACGAGCGCTGACTTCCCCGTGCATAGACGAACCCGCTACAGTCTCCATTTATTCCTGAACTGTCTCAGCAACATTACGCCTTGTGCTCGGTCGGCCACAATGAGGTCTATCGTCTAAACAACCCGTGGCTTCGAACTTCGAAATCATTCTCGCCACAGTTGCATTTGTCAACGAACCTTTACCCGTTCGAATCCCCTTCCTATGCTGATAGGATCGTAACGCTGAACTAGCACATTCCCCATTCTGATAATACAGCTTCACTAAAAGCGCCTTTTCAGGTAACGTCAACATGTTGCGACTGCTGGCGGATCTGATTCTCTCTCTTATTACGGCTCCTTTCATACACGATTGTCATGCGCAGTCACTGACGTTTTGCTGTCCAACGCCATCCGTCGGACATTTTGTGAACTTTTTTTTTTGGTTTTAATAAAACCCCATGTCATCCCAAGCATGTGTGTCAATTTTTACCTCTCTATCTACATTATTCCGTGGTTTATTAAGTTTTCAAATTTATACTGACTTTTTGATCACCCGGTATTTAATATGATACTTTACAATATTTAGATTCAAAATGTGTAAGTGGTAAGCTTGTATTAATAACCATGGTTTGGTGAAAACTGAATTCCTCTTTCAATGGCCCCGCTATCCCATATGGGCCGAGATGTCGCCCTATGATGTCAATATTGTCTCTTAAGCAAGAAAATTTGATACTGATCTACAAACTTTCCGTGAGTTACAGTTTTCTATCGCCATCACAGAAACGGATTTTGTAAATTTTTCTGCAGAATATTTTCGCAGCATTGGGAACTCAAATGAAGTCGTTACATATTGTCGTTACATATTGTCGTTACATATTGCATGCTTTAAAATAGTTTATCAATGATATTTAACAATATCAAATCATGTTAATATGCTACGCTTCTCAATGTAGGGGAAGGCCGAGTAGTATCGAACACGGAAGCTTTTTCAGAATTGTAATTTTTTTCTGAAAGGTTTACCGGAACATTTTTCACATTAAAAAATACCGTGATACGTTACTTAACAGTGTTATAACACTCAGTGTCTTAAGAATTTACCTTCGTTCATTTTTCATATTTTTTAAACCTTTTTCATTTCGCTCGTGTAAATTTTTAGAAGGTTGCAACGGACATGAAATTCTAAACAGTCGTTTTTGTTACAAAAAATTTTAATTTGACCATATATGATTATAAACATTAAATTAAAGTAAATATAAGTTATACATCTTAGGACTAAGTTTCCACGACGGGAAAAGTGGGCTCAGCACTCCGTCTTCAGGCCACAAGTGGCCCATCGGGACCATCCGACCGCCGTGTCATCCTCAGTTGAGGATGCGGATAGAAGGGGCGTGTGGTCAGCACACCGCTCTCCCGGAAAAGTGGGCTCAAATAAGCAAAAATTCAGAATAAAGTTATTAACTACAACTTTGGAGCAGAATAGTCTTAAATAAAAATATTAAATAAATACTTAGTGAAACATCGTTTATCACACGTACAGTACAATAAAGAATGTTAGGCTCTATATGGACACAAATCTCATGCGCTCAACCATCACCGATGTGTCATCTTTTATTTTATCTTATACGACGTTATTAATTTCGATCAGTAATTACAGTCTTCAGACTTGGGTACACACGATTTTCCAACCACATCGAGTCAGCCTACGTAAGTATGGTACTGTCATACTACAAAGTTAAATAAGGTTCGTTCTGTTGGTATACAATGTAAGTGTATGTCGTACTTGTATTTTATATTACTATTGTTTGGCTTATTACGTTGACTGTACCGTTCTTACACATGTTGACTCGGTATAATTAGAAAATAGTGTGTGCTGAGGCCTGTAGATAGTCATTGCTATCCGAAATAAATAAGCCTATGTAAAAAAATTTATGGTTCATACATGGAATGAATATATATAGAATCCAGTCTTCTTCGATGGTTTCATTGGTCGTAAAGTATTGTTTCCAGTTCAGCACTGAGAGTTCTCCGAAAAAAATTTTGGAAGTTTACATTTGAAATTTTGACTATTTAATTTGCTTGATGAAATTAAACAGCACTGGTGGCTGGTTATTATTTTGAAATAATTTGCCGTTTGAGAATTTCGTTAGATTTTGCTGCAATAATGATGTGTGGGCAGGGGCATCGAAACAGTGATGGTTTTCGTGAGGAATTTTCTTTGTTTGTGGTACAACGTAGTTCGAGGCATGTTTCTTAATCAGATGGACTCATATTAGCTTATTATACAGTGGAATAACGTTCTATTTCTATGGTTTTCATCTGTGTAAATGACAAGTGAATTTACTATTGGAGAGTATATTGCGATGATTTATTTTTCCATTTCTTGTAGAACTTGTTGGTGTAATTGATCAGTACTTCTTGTCATTTTGCTTAGTGACGATGGATACGGATAAACTGCCAGCACAACGTGTTTTTTCAACATGCACCAGTATACTTACAAATGAAATGGTTGATTTATTAGTTCAAAATGGCTCTGAGCACTATGGGACTTAATATCCATGGTCATCAGTCCCCTAGAACTTAGAACTACTTAAACCTAACTAACCTAAGGACATCACACGACACCCAGTCATCACGAGGCAGAGAAAATCCCTGACCCCGCCGGGAATCGAACCCGGGAACCCGTGTGATTTGTTAGTGAAACACGTAGAGGGATGCATGAGGTTTCTTATAGGAGAACTGATTAACAGACGAGGGTTAATACTGAACAAATAACGGCTAATACGGGGAAAATGAAGACTAATATTAGACAATAAGGAATATTAGAAACTAGTTTAAAAGAAGTGAAAGAACAGGAGGATAGCGTTGGAGGAAGACGAGAACAATACGAGGAAAGGGAGCTGTAAATCAAATTCAGGAGGAGACTGAGTTGCAGCAGGCTGCTACAAAGGTCAATAACCTTGCTTACTCTCACTGATGACCTGTGTTCAAAACCTAGTAGGGATCTTACAACTTGTTATTTCCTAAAACTGCTTTCACGTTCACCTCTTTGCTTTCCCATAAAGCTTTAGGTCTATCATCTAATGTACTATACCTCTTAGAACTGAATATGCCTCACTCGCTTCCATGACTGTCATTTCAAGAAGTCTGACTTTTCTAACATTTTCCTCTTTTTATTTTCATCCTATTTATTTCGTGACTTCTCCATATTTTCCTGTTAAAGGAAAATAATTGTAAATCTTTCAGTTTTTGTAGTATCTGTTTCATTCCGTAGAACCCGAAACTGCTTTGTCCTTTACAACCCGAACGTACAACTGTGCTAGTCGAACATTTTCATTGTCATTAATTACTTTGGGGGCAACGGCCTTGCCGCAGTGAATACACCGGTTTCCGTGAGATCACCGAAGTTAAGCGCTGTCGGGCGTGGTCGGCAGTTGGATGGGTGACCATCCACGCCGCCATGCGCTGTTGCCATTTTTCGGGGTGCACTCAGCCTCGTGATGCCAATTGAGGAGCTACTCGACCGATTAGTAGCGGCTTCGATCAAGAATACCATCGTAACGATCGGGCGAGCGGTATGCTGACCCCACGCCCCTCCTATCCGCATCCTCCACTGAGGATGACACGGCGGTCGGATGGTCCCGGTAGGCCACTCGTGGCCTGAAGACAGAGTGCTTTTTATTAATTACTTGGGGTAGACATTATAATATTGGGAATATCATCAGATGCACTTAGATACAATAAAAAATGTAGTATTACCTGCAAACCAAGCCCAACACTCCGAAGTTCATGCACCGGAAGACTCTTTAGAAACAGATAATTTATTGCCACAGCGAAACGAAAATTGCGTTAGAATCCTTTGTTCCCTATAGTTCACATGGCTGTGGTTCATTAGAGCTTAGAAAGAGCTCATGTCCTCTGTCCGATGCTATACAAATGTTGAATATGCCGGTATAATGTTTCTGCACGAGTTTTGTAATGGAAATGCTACTGCTACTTGTAGAGAATACGGTAGACGATTTCCTAACTGCAGATACGTGATTCAATAGCGTTTACTTTCGTTTTCACTAAACTGTGTGGAACTGGAGCAGAGCTCAGCAGTCATACTTCATCTGAACGTGCAAATGAACAGAGTGTGTATGAAGTTAAAGACATTATTCAACTGGTAGAGTGTAGACGTTCGACACACACGCACGGAATTTCTACACCTAATGGCGTTCAGCATTCAACAAAATGGCAGAATTACGTATGCACGGACCCTATTCTTATCATTTACAGCAAATTCAGCACTTTCGAGACTGAGACAAAGGTAGACGATTGGAATTTTTGTAACTGGCTAATTGCAAGTTGCCGAGTAAACCCATTACTAATATTTGCTGATACAACCATCACTTGCGACGCTATCAAGAACACTCTTAACTCTCATCGGTCCAACTAAAACCCGTATACTTTTATAAAAAGAAACTTTCAAGAACAATTCTCAGTAAATGTATGGTGTTGTATGACAGACAATCAGTTGATTCGGCCTGTTGTGTTATCGCATCGTCCTACGTCGCCCCGCAATCCAGACTTCCTTAAAAACGACCTTCTAGTATTACTGCAAGGGTTTCATTTGTCAAAAGGATGGATATATTTTTCCAGCGTGAAGGGACTTCCGCATATTCTAGATGGATCATCAGAAATGGTAGTCACAAATGCTCCTGGACCTTGCTCATTTAGATTTTTGTTTGTTGGGATGGTTGAAAGGCGAAATCTACAAAGAAGAAGTAAACACAAGAGACGAATCGATCCTTAGGATTATGAATAGCGCAGTCCACATAGGAGACCGTCAAGACGCCCTTAGTAGAGTTGCTCATGGTGATATCAAGCGAATTCTAAACTGCACCGAAGTAGGAGGTAACATTTATGAAAATCAACTTTGATCTTAATCATTTGCCTTTGTTTGATGAGTTGTGTGGGTATTTGTTTGTGTTACATTATAACAGCTGTATCTCTGTAACCTATAAAAACCTGACACACATCATATTAATGAATGAATGAGGTAGCACTGTTTTAAACAGAGTGGCCTTGTAGTCGGGAGGATGAGGGCTAAAGTTTTCATCCAGCCATTCTGATTTAGGTTTTCCGTCGTTTCCCTAAATTACTTCAGCAAAATGCCACGATGGTTTCTACTACAAGGCCACGGCCGAATACATGTTCCATCCTTGTCAAACTAGACTTGTAAGTATCCAAACGTCTGAATTACTTATTTTTGTTGTTCTTAAACTGCAATGACTAGATATGTCCAATAGCCTTGCAAAAGTGTTCTATGAATAAATAAAACTACTACTACTACTACTGCTTCTACCACAATATATAATGTTTGCTTCAAATTAGTGTCTACCGTACTACAACCTCTTAAAATAATCACTATTCCTCTTCATCATTACGTGATGTAAACTTTGCACTGATGCTTGTAGCGTTTCAAAAATATCCGTATGGAATGGAAATGCAGGACGTGCACTTCATGTATTTATATCACGTCGGAAGTAAGAAAGAACTTTCTCACATATGGCTGGGGCAATGGGCTTCCGCTTTCATGCTGACAGCGTACTGGAAAAGCATCTCTCTCGTTTTGGCAATCGAACAGAAAAGTACACCCCACAGTGAGCGAGAATTGCAGCCATGGTTCTCTCCAAAAGTTCCCATTCAATATCAAGCACTAATACTTTTAATATACAGTATATGGTTTCAATTAATGATGTTTAAACTTAACTAAAGCTGTCATCAGCACGAAGTTCTTTTATCATCACAGTGGTTTTCCGGGCATGGTCTGGCCTTCCCATGAAACTGAATGACCCGGCCACTTATGGGGGGAGCTACATTTTGACACTAAGGGTCGGTGTTCCCCAAGGTAGTGTTATTGGCCCTTTGCTGTTCCTTATCTATATAAACGATTTGGGAGACAATCTGAGCAGCCGTCTTAGGTTGTTTGCAGATGACGCTGTCGTTTATCAACTAATAAGGTCATCAGAAGATCAAAACAAATTGCAAAACAATTTAGAAAAGATATCTGGACGGTGCGATGTTGGCAGTTGACCCTAAATAACGAAAAGTGTGAGGTCATCCACATGAGTGATAAGAGGAATCCGTTAAAGTTCGGTTACACGGTAAATCAGTCAAATCTAATGGCCGTAAATTCAACTAAATACCTAGGAATTACAATTACGAACAACTTAAATTGGAAG
Source organism: Schistocerca nitens (assembly GCF_023898315.1). NCBI lineage: Eukaryota > Metazoa > Arthropoda > Insecta > Orthoptera > Acrididae > Schistocerca > Schistocerca nitens. The sequence goes on along the minus strand of NC_064616.1, from coordinate 591,927,553 downwards.
GAACGCACAGAAAATGTTGTGCATAAGGCTAACCAAAGTGTGCATTTTATTGTCAGGGCACTTAGAAAATGGAAACAGATCTACTAAGGAGACTGCCTACACTACGCTTGTCCGTCCTATTTTACCTGCAGCGCGTCGTGGTATCCTTATCAGATAAGATTGACGGGGTACATCGAAAAAGTTCAAAGAAGTGCAGCACGTTTCGTATTATCGAGAAATATGGGAGAGAGTGTCACTGAAATGATACAGGATTTGGGATGGACATCATTAAAACAAAGGTGTTTTTCGTTGCCACGGAATCTTCTCACGAAATTCCAATCACCAACTTTCTCCTCCGAATGTGAAAATATTTTGTTGACACCGACCTACGTAGGGAGAAACGATAACCACGACAAAATATGGGAAATCAGAGCTCTTACGGAAAGATATAGGTGTTCGTTCTTTGCGCGCGCTATACGAGATTGCAATAATAGTAGAGAATTGTGAAGGTGGTTCGATGAACCCTCTGCTAGGCACTTAAATGTGATTTTCAGAGTATCTATGTAGATGTAGATGTAGAAGGGCTGATTTCAAAACATCTGAAATTGTGCTATGACGCATATCCACTCAGCCACCGACACACATAATCATTCTGCAAAGCCAAATTTTCTTACATATCGGAAAATTTGCACACAATATTTTAACCTCATAATGACGAAGGCAGCAGATTCGAGAATCTAGATTCCTGGCAGCTATTCATGGACTCAGCGACCCCAACATGGTGGAGTGCTACTTTGATGCGTAGTCCATGTTGCCGCTGCAGGGGGCGAAGTATTAGGGGTGTAAGGAAGAGCGGTGGGGGAGAGTGGACGGCCTTCGCGGACCGATCACAGTCTCCCATCAGCCGACGATCTTATGTTCGAAATTTCTCTTTTCTGTTAATTTTTTTGTACAGCGTACTCTTTTGTCGCGTTAATTCATTTATACGGACTACACCGTACATCGATAATCGTATGAAACACTTTGCCCTTTAATGGGGACAATTGCTCTAAAGTAAAAATGATTGTCAGTAGCCAATGTACGGACACTAAGCGTCGTAATGCTTTTTAAATGCCAGTATTACTCTCCGTCACTTACTGGCTACACACAGTTGGCAGCGTCTATATTTGTATCGCAGTATCATGTTAGTAGATAGAATATAGAAAGCGGGTTGCATTGGAACTATGAACTGCCACATGGTAAGCACTTTTTCCTTAGTTATATTGATCACGAAAGGGAGAAGATTTCCCGTCGAGTTTGTCAGTTCAGTCTTTTAAAGTATATACAGACATGTTTCCACTGATTTGAAAAATAACTATGATTTTAGGGTCTGGAACGATTTAATTGCTCATGAAGAAATTTCTATATCCTTTAAAATAAATAAAAATAGATTGTTATAACTACTTAAACACATTTAGGAAGTATCGTATACTAGAAAAAAAAGCTTGGACGAGTGCGAGTAAGACTCGCACTCTGAGCATTACGTGCAAATTTAATTATGTATGCAGCTCATCCGTTGGTTTTGAAGAGTTAATGTGCGACTGTCGAAATATGTGGCATAAATGGCCGTATCTTTTGACTTCATGGACTTAGATGCATACATTTTTGACACCGTCAACAGACCGTAGATCTTAGTAACTGACATAAATTTCAACTTGATACCTCTACTCATTCCTGAGAAAAAGGGTTCTTAAGTGACAGACAGCCGGACAACAAAGTGATCTTACAAGAGTTCCGTTTTTACCGACTGGTTAAGGAACCTTTGTGACAAAAATTTTTCTCTGAATTTTAAAACTGTGTCAAATAAAGAGTTAAATTACACGCCGTGGAATGCCAGGAATTAGCAAAATAATAGTATCGTATAAATATGCTCTATGGTACGTTATTTTGTCGGAACAGTCCATATTTCATTAGTTATCCAGTGGATGGCTATACTTTATACGGATACGACAACTTGGCGCATGGTGCAGTAGAAAAGCGAAACTAGTTTCAAGTGAAGAGCGTAAAAAATATTGGCCAACAAAGAGCTCACTGTCTACTTCGAAGGAACGCTACTCAGACATAACAGAAACCCGGAATATGGAGGGGTCAAGCTTGACAGTACGCCCACTTACAAACAACATCTATCAAGAACAGCTACATAAATCAAAACTCGAAATAAAATTCCCCGAAAACTCTGTGGAACATCATGTTGCTCCCCACCTTGAATGAATAATACTCAACACTTGTTGACACACAGCTCTACCGTATCTTGCGTCTTATAACTGGTACAACCAGACCTACACCTAATTTTCGGCTACCCACACTTAGCTACACACATCTATGTTGCGGGAAAGTGCACTTGTACGGGAGTACAAAAAATTACAGCAAAACCCTCACCTTCAAGTTCACTCAGACATTGCAACCATCAGTAAAGGTAGAACGATCTCCAAGTTGTGACTGTGACACTGAAAAGCAGACTATTCACCATGTGGTCCAAAAATGTTCTATGATAGCTTTACTTGGCGATCCAAGAGAGGTCCCGTTGGTGAAGGAGGGATCAATAGACTACGATAGTTGCCTGGATATTAGTTCGTAAACTAGGATAATTGTGAAAAGTAATTATTAATGATGCAGCCATGGACTAAATAACTAAATAAACGAATAAACTGTGAAATGTAGTCTTCTGTCCTATCTACAATACTTCCTTCATCGAACTGCCAAAGGTTTCACCTGTCAGTCGTAACTTAGTCTAGTCTATGAATACAGCGAAGATGATGGTAGACTGATTTTCTATGTCCCCCACGTACATAGGTAGGCCGATACTACATATTTTCTTTGGAATAATAATAAATAATAATGCTGTTACTGTAATTTACACCGAGCGAGGTGGCACAGTGGTTAGCACAGTGGACTTGCATTCGGGAGGACGACGGTTCGAACCCGTGTCCGGCGACCCTGATTTAGGTTTTCCATGATTTCCCTAAATCGCTTCAGACAAATGTCGGGATGGTTCCTTCGAAAGGGCATCCTTCTCTAATCCGATGGGACCAATGGCCACGCTGTTTGGTCCTCTTCCCCAGAACCAACCAACTGTAGTTTACCATTTGTTAACCGAAATTGTAAGTTATTCTTTCCTGCTGGTTAAGCAAAACATAGCCTTTCCCTACAAATCAGTTAAAATCAAAGCTAGAAGCACTTTCGTGATTTCTTGTTTCTTTTCCACTCTGAGCTCTTGTATTACTTAGAAGCTAGTTTTGTTTCTAGAATTATGCCATTTGTATTCTGAACGTCATGCAACTTTACATGCTAGGTATTACAATTGCATTTGAGACCAACAAACTGCAACGAAACCAGCTGAGAGGAAGTGCACAACGTTTAATTTCACAGTGGCTAGCTGAATCAAAAGGGGTCGGTCATACACTGTTGCTTTTTAGCACTAACTGAATAATAAATCAACCAAGAAATCGTTTTATTAGCATAGATATTAACAAAGATGAAATAAATAAATAAGCAATAAATTAATAATAAAAATTAAAAGGTAAACAATACGAAAATAACCTTATGGCATAATAATGTCTGAAACGGATGGTTTAAACTTATGACCATATGTTTATTCAAATAAGTGTACAAATATGCGAATGGTGGCCTCACATTAATAGATAATTTAACAGAACAGTGATTCAAGATATCAAAGTAGAACATTCACAGACTGTCGAAATGCGAAATGAGTACTTGTAGCCGGGCAATAAAATCACGAAAGCCTGGGGCCAAGTCTTAAAGTTCGACAGCGTAAAATTTTGCTAACATTCACTGTGAAATCTTAAGTTCATTAACACTGTGATCACAACTCAAACGTTCACTTTCATTCCACTAATGAAATTACACAGTACAGTAAAATCACAACAGTTCGCAACTGCCTGCAGATGTAGAAACAGCAATGAAGTTAAACTATTCTTCGTATAATTCATCGACTAATACAGTCAATCCAGATGTTCCACTGTTAAATAAATACTACGGTTTCCTTACAGGCTTTTAAGGGAAAAGCACATTATATTCTCGGGTTATTGCGTTTGGTAATCAAATTTCAAATCTAATTTTCGGTAAATAGCAAAATAATGTACTCAACCCCTCTTTTTACGCTGGAACGTAATTTTCTTTTTTCCCTCCTAAGATATACTCGTTGTCTCCGATTACCACAGTGTTTCGGGACTTAAACTATTTTTGTCCTTTCCGAAAAATAAAACAAACCTTAGCTTCAATCAGCATTTCTATCTCTATTTGTAGTGATAGTGCTAAGCATGTGACTGGCAATAAAAGTGTGCTCGTTGCGAAATTAAGATCACTAATGCCAAACGCTTCATGAACACATTGCTTTCTTTATCGACAAGCTCTGGCAGCCACGGTTTTGGCCTCTGAATTAAATAATGTACTTAAAGAGGTGATCAAAATTGTGAACTCTATTAAGGGTAACGCTTTGCAAACTCGATTATTTAGAATCGTTTGTGAAGACATGGGTTTGCTGCATCAAAATCTCCTTTATCACTGAAAGGTCAGGTGGCTTCTCACAGGAAAGGTATTGGCACGAGTTATGGAACTAAGAGCTGAATTATTAATGTTATTATAAGATTCTGAATCTGGATTTGCGAATTATTTTTGTGAGCCAGGTTGGCTGTTAAAATCAACATTTCTCGTTAGTCAGTAGTCATCAAAATGCACTTATGCCGATAAAGCGCTATGTATTTGCGTATAATCGCTGAATCGTACCATTATTGTTACCGACTTTACTGTTGATGGTACGGCTTATGTTCCGGGGAAAAAAATAACAATGAGATAATAGAAAACGCTCAAGAATAAATAATGTTTTGATCAGTATTATTATTACGATGAACAAGGTAGTCAAACTCCGCTTACCGACCAAATTCTATAAAATATTTAACAAGGAAAATCGCCAAACAATTGTGCAATTTGAAAAGTTATTTTATTTTATTTTCACAAACAATATGCCTCCTTCAGCCCTCACATGCATGTCATGTGTAGTCACTCAAAGGTACTGATGTTGGCATGTTGGAGCCATCAGTTTGTGGATGACGTGAATTCGTATTTCAAGTGCTTTCTTTGAAGACTTGACTGCAAACTGGAGCCATCAGTCTGTCGATGTCATGAATTTGTATTTCATGCGCTTGCACTTGAAATACGAATTCACGACATCCAGAAACTGATAGCTTCAGTATGCCATTATCTGTACGTTTCAGTGCATATACGTGCCGGCGAACCTTACCTCTGATTTGAAAGAGAGCTGGATGGAGATAGAAGCAGTGGAAGCAAGAAAAAGAGGAGGCAGTGTAAATGAAAAAGAAGGATGACCGGAGATCTTTCTATATAGACTTCGGGGATCTGGAAACCCTCTCAGACCGGCGAACTTAAGCACGAAAACATTTTCCCAGTTACCCAATCCCCTGGATCCATGTGTTACAGTTCACTGGTTTAGGGGTTAAGAGCCCAAGCAAACCAAGGACGTGTGTGGAGAGGAAAGAAAGGTGGTTGAAGAAAAAGACAGCAGGCTGCAAGCGAGAAAGAAAGAGATTGTGGCAGTGGGAGAGAAAAACAATGGGATGAGAACAACGGCAATGGGGCAGAGAGACAGTGAAAGTGGCAGAGAAGGAGGCACTGGTAAGGAAGAGCGAGAGAAAGGAATGAAGACAGTGACAGTGGGAGAGGCACACAGGAGACTGTGCCAAAGCAGGAGAAAGGAGACAGTGAGAGACTGACACATACACTACTAGCCATTAAAATTGCTACACAAAGAAGAAATGCAGATGATAAACGGGTATTCATTGGACAAATATATTATACTAGAACTGACATGTGATTACATTTTCACGCAATTTGGGTGCATAGATCCTGAGTAATCAGTATCCAGAACAGCCACCTCTGGCCGTAATAACGGCCTTGATACGCCTGGGCATTGAGTCAAACAGAGTTTGGATGGCGTGTACAGGTACAGCTGCCCATGCAGCTTCAACACGATACCACAGTTCATCAAGAGTAGTGACTGGCGTATTGTGATGAGCCAGTTGCTCGGCCATAGATCCTGAGTAATCAGTATCCAGAACAGCCACCTCTGGCCGTAATAACGGCCTTGATACGCCTGGGCATTGAGTCAAACAGAGTTTGGATGGCGTGTACAGGTACAGCTGCCCATGCAGCTTCAACACGATACCACAGTTCATCAAGAGTAGTGACTGGCGTATTGTGATGAGCCAGTTGCTCGGCCACTATTGACCAGACGTTTTCAATTGGTGATAGATCCGGAGAATTTGCTAGCCAGGGCAGCAGTCGAACATTTTCTGTATCCAGAAAGGCCGGTACAGGACCTGCAACATGCGGTTGTGCATTATGCTGGTGAAATGTAGGGTTTCGCAGAGATAGAATGAAGGGTAGAGCCACGGGTCGTAACACATCTGAAATGTAACGTCCACTGTTCAAAGTGCCGTCAATGTGAACAAGAGGTGACCGAGACGTGTAACCAGTGGCACCCCATACCATCACGGCGGGTGATACGCCAGTATGGCGATGACGAATACACGCTTCCAATGTGCGTTCACCGCGATGTCGCCAAACACGGATCAAACACGGATGCAACCATCTTGATGCTGTAAACAGAACCTGGATTCATCCGAAAAAATGACGTTTTGCCATTCGTGCACCCAGATTCGTCGTTGAGTACACCATCGCATGCGCTCCTGTCTGTGATGCAGCGTCAAGGGTAACCGCAGCCATGGTCTCCGAGCTGATAGTCCATGCTGCTGCGAACGTCGTCGAACTGTTCGTGCAGATGGTTGTTGTCTTGCAAACGTCCCCATCTGTTGACTCAGGGATCGAGACGTGTCTGCACGATCCGTTACAGCTATGCGGATAAGATGCCTGTCATCTCGACTGCTAGTGATACGAGGCCGTTGGGATCCAGCACGGCGTTCCGTATTACCCTCCTGAACCAGGGTGCGATTTGTGCTTTTACCAGTGGGGGGGGATGTCTTAGGGGGTTAGTAGAATTATGTATGTTACTAGCTTGGACCGTGGCCTTACGCATGGTTAAACAGCTATTTATAAATAGATGTTAATGCCGTAACTCAGTATCGACGCGTATGCACTATCAGAAGAGCCATCCCTTGTTATATCTTTAAAAGTACATTATAAGTAAAGCTTATTTACAAAATCATCTACATAGGGTACAGATATGCAAGGGGAATTAATAAAGTAGAGGCACATTTGTGAAAAGTTGTACCTATTCTGATGATAGAAAGCTGAAACATATTAATAGTATTAATAGTAAGACTTATTAAAAACTTTCAGTGTTCGGCTCCACAAATTTAAATTATATGTAAAGTTTTACTCCAGTGCGTGGGAAATAAACATCCCAGGTAGGGATGCATAAACTAAAACCAGAGGAGGGGATAGTCTGATGCGGAGGGGGGGGGGGGAATCCCCCCCATCCCCATCCTGCAAATCGCACACTGTCCTGAACCCACCGATTCCATATTCTGCTAACAGTCATTGGATCTCGACCAACGCGAGCAGCAATGTCGCTATACGATAAACCGCAATCGCGATCGGCTACGATCCGACCTTTAGCAAAGTCGGAAACGTGATGGTACGCATTTCTTGTCCTTACACGAGGCATTAGAACAACGTTTCACCAGGCAACGCCGGTCAACTGCTGTTTGTGTATGGGAAATCGGTTGGAAACTTCCCTCATGTCAGCACGTTGTAGGTTTCGCCACCGGCGCCAACCTTGTGTGAATGCTCTGAAAAGCTAATCATTTGCATATCACAGCATCTTCTTCCTGTCGGTTAAATTTAGCGTCTGTAGCACGTCATCTTCGTGGTATAGCAATTTTAATGTCCAGTGGTGTAACTCTCTTTCACTTTCCTCATGAGACGTAGCTGGTGTTTGAGACACGTTTTCTTTAGAAGGGTGACTTGCTTACTTTACAGATTCCAAAGGATGCTGAAGAATGGAAGAATGTTGTCATTAATTTCGATGTGAAGCGGAACTTTCCTCTCTGTATAGGAGCCATAGATGACAAACGTGCAAATTACATGGCCTGCCAGTACTGGAAGTGAACATATTAACTACAAAAAACATTTAGTATTGTCCTTATGGCGATTGCAGACGCAAATTACTGCTTTCAACATGTGCATGTTGGTTGACAGGGCCGGATATCAGACTGAGGAGCTTTTAAGAGCAGTTCGTTTCACAAAGCTTTAACGGAAAATAAATTAAACATTTCTCCCCCAGAAGCTCTTCCGGAAGAGAAAATTTGGCACAGTTACCAAGGTCGGAGGACAGAATATTTAATTACCAACTTGCACGTATGGTCAAAAACGCTTTCGGAGTAATGTACCCGCTTTTTAGAGTGTTTACGAAGCCAATGTTACTTAAAGGTGAGAATTCTGAAAAAGTTTCAAAAGCTTGTATGTATCTCCACAGTTTTTTAAGACAAAATGCAACGTCCAGAACTATTTATTCACCTCCAAGTAGTCTGGACACAGAAGACGTAGATAATGGTGTAATTACTCTTGGAGAGCGGAGAGAAGCTACTCGCAGTTATATAGATTTAAAGAATTTATCAAACGTACCTCGAAGACCTTCCTGTGATGCATAGGCAGTACGAGAGGAATTCAAAGAATATTTTATGACACCACATGGTAAAGTTGAGTGGCAAGAGGGATACCAATGGTATCATCCTGCATCACTTTATATTAACTATGTTCGTACTACAACGCACATTCATTTACTTAAACATTTAGTTACCTTCTTCCTACAAACTAGGTTGTGTGGTCTACTATAGCTAATGAATTTAGAAACTATTGTTTACATCTATGGATTACGTACTTATTCGAGTGCATTTGGTAGAATGTACTACATGTAGCCTGTTCATTACAACAATTTAAAAATATGGGGACTTTCTAAGAACAGTATGAAGGTTCCTATTTTATAAATATACTTACTGATAAATTTCTGGGCATGGATTGGTATACTACAGACGTCAGTTAAGAAATATGAGTAGTTATTGAAATCGAGATACTTACAATTGATCTGTCATTCCTGCACGTGGTTCCGTCACATATAGGATGAATTTTAATGATTCATATGCGAACCACTTTTTTCCGTGTTAGGCGCTGAGCCGCTTTTTTTATTCATTACGTGCGTCTGTTCGCGATGAAATGCACTTCTCAAATTTTTAATCTTCGTCCTCACAGCGTCCTCATCGATTTTTTATTTTGATGCGAGATTTCGCGTACCGGTAACGTCTCTTTCACTACATTATTTTTATAATTACTTTTACGTGCGTTCCACAGAACCTCAGCCTTCCTGTAGTCCTCTATGAACACTAACCACTCATTCAGCCACTCCATAATTTCGAATGTACTGCTGCCGTATAGAAAATGTCGCACACGAACCCATTCGCACACAGCTACAGCTTGCGACATGACACACAGTGATGTCTATGTCTATGCCGCGTGAATTACACACACACACACACACACACACACACACACACATACACACACACACTACTCACATATCCTGCGTGGAAAGGAGGCGGTGTGAGAGCAGGTAGAAAACACTTTCCTGTTAGGCCTCTGAACAGTACCTCATGGTCACCCAGCAAACAAAGCTATACGACCCTTTCTTTCTACTCGTGGCCATACGTCTCTTTCTTTCTCTTTGTACTAATACAGCGTCTAGTTTTAGCGGGTAGCAATACTTCACTGTCTTTGAACAGTCATGTATAGATTCCGATTGCTGTTCCAGGAATAAGTCATAATTTCTACACAAAATGAGACGTATAATCAAAGTTACTGTATAACTATGATATACAGGGTGTTACAAAAAGGTACGGCCAAACTTTCAGGAAACATTCCTCACACACAAAGAAAGAAAATATGTTACGTGGACATGTGTCCTGAAACGCCTACTTTCCATGTTAGAGCTCATTTTATTACCTCTCTTCAAATCACATTAATCATGGAATGGAAACACACAGCAACAGAACGTACCAGCGTGACTTCAAACACTTTGTTACAGGAAATGTTCAAAATGTCCTCCGTTAGCGAGGATACATGCATCCACCCTCCGTCGCATGGAATCCCTGATGCGCTGATGCAGCCCTGGAGAATGGTGTATTGTATCACAGCCGTCCACAATACGAGCACGAAGAGTCTCTACATTTGGTACCGGGGTTGCGTAGACAAGAGCTTTCAAATGCCCACATAAATGAAAGTCAAGAGGGTTGAGGTCAGGAGAGCGTGGAGGCCATGGAATTGGACCGCCTCTACCAATCCATCGGTCACGGAATCTGTTGTTGAGAAGCGTACGAACACTTCGACTGAAATGTGCAGGAGCTCCATTGTGCATGAACCACATGTTGTGTCGTACTTGTAAAGGCACATGTTCTAGCAGCACAGGTAGAGTATCCCGTATGAAATCATGGCGGTGAATCGAGGAAGTACAGTACATACTGACGAAACTAAAATGAGCTCCAACATGGAAATTGAGCGTTTCTGGACACATGTCCAGATAACATCTTTTCTTTATTTGTGTGTGAGGAATGTTTCCTGAAAGTTTGGCCGTAACTTTTTGTAACACCCTGTATAAGGGGTTAGATGGTGGTTACTTAGGACAGAATATCTTATCCGTGACAAACAAGCAGACATGGCAGGAAATTAATCACCTCCAAAAGATATCACCGTGTAATACCGCCTCTGTCCTTCATAATGGCCTTCATTTGGCGAGGAAGAGAGTGCACAAGTGTCTTCAGGTAAGTTATAGACAGCTGAAGCTACTCATTGGTGTTTAGATCCTACAGAACTATCAAATTATGGGGCTGTTTAAAGCTGTGTTTCATGTGCTGTTTCAAATAATCACAGAAAATTTCTGTGCAGTTAAGATAGGGTGATTTAGTGGGCCAGCCGAGGTGTCATAGAATGTCTGTGTTCGTCAAACGAGGAACGTATGCGTTTATCCCTGTGAACACAGTTGACGTCATAATTGAAGATGGGGGGCTATCACGGCATAATCTCCTGGCCCCTGCCGAATCTGTCATTTCCCTCTGTTGTACTACCACTGGACTTTGTCAGTAGCGCTCGACGGCAGGTGATATACTCTGAAACATTTCCTCGCGATATCTTGGCTACCCCGGATAATATCACGTGGAAAACTTTGAACTTACTTACGTTGTTATCAAGTTTCACTTACTGTATTCTGTGACAGAAGGTGAACTTCTCGAATTTCATGAATCAACTCCTACTTCGTTTACTATCGGCTTTTTTAACATGGAGACTCGAATTTAATCTTTAATTACAAGCGTACTAATAGACCTATCGCAAAATGAGCTATACAATATTCTTCTTGTCTTCTTTCTGCGTTAGGCTATATGGAGCAATTTGGTTTTAGAGTTGAATATATGTTTTATATTTTAGATTGTAGTAAGGATTTTCCGATTCACGGCGTCTTCGTTACGAACTGCTCACATCAAAACTATATATCTGGAAATGATCTATCCGATGTTAATGCAAATTTAATAGGCTATAGGAACATATATTGGTAGAGGAAATCTCAAGTTACAGAAGTTTTTTTTTTCACCATACAAAAAATTGTTCTTACGATTTTTCTAAAATAACTATTTTTCAGTCCAGGATATACATATAACAGAAACCATGAATTTGTTTTGGAGGTCTATTTTGTAGTTATAAGAAGCTACAACTATTTTGATCGAACAGTATGATACGGATGTTACACTGAAGCGCAAAAAAAAAAAAAGAAAAAAACTGGTATAGGCATGCGTATTCAAATACAGAAATATACAAACAGGTAGAATACGGCGCTGTGGTCGGCAACACTTATATAAAACAACCAGTGTCTGGCGCAGTTCTTAGATCGGTTACTACTACTACAATGACAGGTTACCAAGATTTAGGTGAGTTTGAACGTGGTGTTATAGTCGGAGCACGAGTGATGAGACACAGCATCTCCGAGGTAGCGATGAAGTGTGGATTTTCAAGTACGACCATTTCACGAGTGTACCGTGAGTATCAGGAATCCGGTAAAACATCAAATCTCCGACATTGCTGCGGCCGGAAAAAGATCCTACAAGAACCGGACCAACAAAGACTGAAGAGAACCGTTCAAATTGACAGAAGTGCAACCCTCCCGCAAATTGCTGCAGATTTCAGTGCTGGGTCATCAACAAGCGTCAGCGTGCGAACCATTCAACGAAACATCATCGATATGGGCATTCGTAGCCGAAGGCCCACTCGTGTACCCTTGATGACTGCACGACACGAAGCTTTGCGCCTCGCCTGGGCCCGTCAAAGCCGACATTGGACTGTCAATGACTGGAAACATGTTGCCTGGTCGGACGAGTCTCGTTTCAAATTGTATCGAGTGGATGGATGTGTACGGGTATGGAGACAACTTCACTAATCCGTGGGCCCTGCATGTCAGCAGGGGACTGTTCAAGCTGGTGGAGGCTCTGTAATGGTGTATGGCGTGTATAGTTGGAGTGATATGAGACCCCTGATACGCCTAGATACGACTGTGACAGGTGAGATGTACGTAAGCATCCTGTCTGATCAGCTGCATCCATTCATGTCCATTGTGCATTCCGACGGACTTGGGCGATTCTAGTAGGACAGTGCGACACCCCACACGTCCAGAATTGCTACAGAGTGGCTCCAGAAACACTGTTCTGAGTTTAAACACTTCCGCTCGTGACCAAACTCCCCGGACATGAACATTATTGAGCATATCTGTGATGCCTTGCAACATGCTGTTCAGAAAAGATTTACACCCCGTCGTACTCTTACGGATTTATGGACAGCCCTGCAGGATTCATGGTGTCAGTTCCCTCCAGAACTACTTCAGACATTAGTCGAGTCCATACCATGTCGTGTTGCGGCACTTTTTCGTTCTCGCGGGGGCCCTACAGGTTATTAGGCAGACCTACCAGTTTCTTTCGCTCTTCATTGTATAAAGAGTGATATTTAAGACTGGTTCTGTGCGTGATGGGCTGTGCGAATAACAATGGGCAGTGGCGGAATCAGGTGCTACGTAGCCACAGAAAAACCGTCTTCGAACAGCCATGTGGTTCACGGCAACAACGCTTTCAGTTTTGCAGCTGTGCACTTGAAGTTTCTTGTGGGCGTTAAATTACTTCGGATACGAAGATCTCTCGAATTAAATTGTTTTACTGTTTGATGATTAGTAAGTAGTGTAAATCTAAATGTCTGTATTTATTTGGTATGGATTACAGCAGTTTGAAACATAAACGACGCCACAAAACGCACCAGACAAAAACATGAAGAATGGTTCACTACTGGTGGCACGACCATTCGGCCTCCGTCGACCACGTGTACATCTCTGTTGAATGAGCTCGGCACCTCGAGCGAGCCAAATTCGTAGCCAGCTGATTTTGCACTACAGGTCTGCAAACAGGCGTTTTGTTCGCTCATGCTCGCTAGAGCCCACCGCGCTCAGGCATGGCGTTGACAGAGTACGAATACTCGAAGAGAGCAGGCCGTGGGCGAACGAGGCGCCGTGGGGAGGCCAGAGACAGGGCGGCCTGGCCCGCTCCCAGCGCTGCTGCTGGGACCACTTTACTAGCAGCTCTGTGTGTCTGGAGGCTGGTGTCATACTCCCACCAGCTGATGAAACTACACTTACATCACTTTAGTTAGCTGTAGACTTACATTCCTGGGTTGGTTTATCTAATCGTGATACCATTGTGATCCACAGGAGAAAATAACTTGCTATGTGCAACAACGAAAATTAGTAAAAGTCTGCAGTTTCACAGGAAAACTATGTAACTGCCAACTTTTTGGGGTCTCGTTATGAAAAATCACAGTGCTGGTTTTTGGAACACCATCTGCTTTATTGATTCAAACGTACACATGTGAACTTGACCATCTAAGAAATTACAAATCTAACACGAACAAAATTGTCTACAAATTATTCCTTATTGGCATAGTTACAGTGAAATGACTCGTTTCTCATCGACTTCGCTTCGTCCCTCGCAGTTAATGTTCCATGCCATATTGAGCCTGGAACACAAAACATTCTTCTCGGTAAATTAGATAGCTTGGGAAAGAGACTTGAGGCACGTTTTCACCTCTCACCACTAGTCATTCGGGTTAAATACAAGTTAACCTCATCGGTAGATGGACTACCAAATGTCCCACATTCTAGTCACTCCGAAAACAGAGACTTCATTTTTTTTGGCTGCTGAGCCCGAATGACCATCTCTGAACGGTCCTAAATAAATATTTACAGATATCACAAAAACAGAGTAAGGTACTACCGCCACTTTATAATTTTGTTTTGGCTTATCAGGAACTGATACTTCAACACACATTTGACACGCAGTATTTAACGTCTCACCACTATCAGAAACAGTCATTATTTCGAGTAATCGGTGGGGCGACCATAGAAATGTTGCTATTCTGTGCAACGTCCGAATTTCGACCTTCTCATCTGTCAGACGGAGACAGCAGTCTTGTAGCACCTGTAGTATCTACAGTTAACAGATAATACGACAGTTGTACTTTACTGCCAAAATACGCTGGTGACACTAAAACCGACATTTTGCAGTTAAGCACAATTTTCGTTTGCTGGACACGCCGCACGTAGTACTCGTAAACAAGGAAACTGTGTCTGGAGTAGCCGGAACGTATCTCTGTATCTTCTGGCCCTGTATTACAATGACTTTTGAGTTGGTGCACCCATAACAAAACAAACTGAATTGCTGGGAACATATAGCCTCCCAAAAGTCCCAGTACATCTTTGAATGGCTCTAAAAATGGCATGAGTTCTTTTCCAGTGTTCTTGTCGTAACCAATAAGTTTTTCAGAGATGTCTTTCTCCAGAAGCATTTCCGTGATTTTCTCGTACTGTCTAACTACATACTGTAGCATTCTAAATAAGCTGTTCCACCTACTATCCGTTTCTTGCTTCAAGCTTGTCTGTTTCGAATTCAAGTCTCTTTTGTTTATGAAATGGATAGTATCTTTGGCAGCATAAGTCGCGGTATAAACCAATGCAGTCTCATTTATCAAGTAACAGTCGTCAAACATGTTTTTCAAAACTGTGCTCAAAACGTGTAATACATGGATAAGGTTGAAAAGATTGGAATGCCTTGCACATATCAATGCGTACGTCAGTGAATAGAGAAATCTTATCAAAATGCTGAGGATTTACTCCTAACAATTTGAATAATGTTTTGTCGGCGTAGGTCTTCATAAATTTCCCAGATATTTTCTTCTCAGAATAGTGAATTGTCACCAATACAATATTTCGCAGTGTCTAATGTCGATAAGCGAAGTGCGCGGTGTAATGGTAGTTGAATTACGTAACCATTACGGCACCTCACCTGAACCTCTCGATACCGGTAATATTCTACTGTGTTTCTGCAAAGTAGTTGCCCGCATTTCGTGGTCGTGCGGTAGCGTTCTCGCTTCCCACGCCCGGGTTCCCGGGTTCGATTCCCGGCGGGGTCAGGGATTTTCTCTGCCTCGTGATGGCTGGGTGTTGTGTGCTGTCCTTAGGTTAGTTAGGTTAAAGTAGTTCTAAGTTCTAGGGGACTGATGACCCCCATAGTGCTCAGAGCCATTTTTTTGCAAAGTAGTTGACATATTTCTGAGACAACATTCAGATTTGATTTCATTTTTGATACATCGATATGTTTATGTTGCAATGATATTATTCTTATTTGTATTCTTTCTTTTGTCACTATGATCTTTGACGTACTTGTAACTCTGATTTTTGGGCGCGTAAGCGATAGTTAGTTGATTGTTGAGTTGTTAGAGACTCGGACCTTGAGAAAGTCAAGTGTTGGACGTCATAACGTAGTCCCCTTATAAAATGTGAACTTTAACAGTGACTGTGAGAGAGATGTTTTCAAGTATGTTTTGTATTGTGAAGTGATGTTTTGTGTTTACGTGATATTGCAATAAAAGCAATTAAAAGGAAGTGAAACTTAATTTCGGAGTGCTGATTATTTTTTTTACATCACCATTGTCCAGCAAAAGTGTAATCTCCAAGAATGGTTTGTGAAGCGCATCTACAAAACTTCTGAATATAGCAGGATAAAACCTAGGCCTCTTTGCATCCGAGCTTGGAATCATAACCACCTAGATTTTCAACGATTGAGCCATGATAATACGAGACCAGCGTGGGAAACACAAAAAGATGAGTGCCTAGTTTTTTCATTATTACATGAAATGACTATTAACTGTGCTCGAATGACACCTGCCACATAATATGACTGATGTTGCCCGAAAATGCAGTATTTAGCAGCGTGAGCAACACCACAATCGTTATTAAAATTTTGACCTTTGTTTACAATTTTGCATTTTCCGCCAATATCTGTGTGAATATCAATTTGTCACAAATTTGCATAACTCCTTCCGTGTATTTTTGAGAGAGATTGCTTTGATATGTTAATAGTAGGCTTTTTCAACTGTAGGGTAAGGTTGGCATCAGTGGACCAGATGACTTTTGTCTCGAATTGAAGGAAATAGAATGTTTCAAAATCTGTGAAACGTAATGTCAGAATTCTTCAGGTAACCTACATTGCAGTGTATAACGGTTATTCCTAAAATACCTTTAATACTATCCAGAAAAATGTTGAATTATTTTCCGTAAGTGTCCATTCGTGGATTCATGTTTCCATTAACGGAACAGTTGAAATCTATGACTGTATATCCGAAATTTCGTGATTAAACACCTCTTATTCGCATGTACAGGGGTTATGTGTATTTGGATATGGCTACACAGTATAATTAAGAAAATAGAAGGATGATTAAGTGGAAATTAATTTTAATATGTTGATTCTGAATATAAAATAAAATTTATTAGACTAATATTGAAGTGCAGTACAATTATAAATTGACATTATTATGAAATTAAGTGTAATTTAGGCTACTTCATAAAATAATTGCCATTGCGTATAATTGTGGACGAACTATGAGGCAGTTTGAACTCTTTTTCCATAACACAGGGATACAGTCTATCTGCAATTAAAACAAATATATCTTTTAGTATTCTTTCTAACTCCAGCGCTGTTTTCATGCATCCATTTCTACACACCATGAACTGAAGCATGGCTTCCACTGATCGATTTTGACACAGTTCGCAAAACCAGTCACTGGTGTTGATACTTTTCACTCGTTTCGTTTGACTCACTATAGGCAGCTTTCTCTTTAGGTTAGCGAAAGGTTTAGCGCTACGTCCCAATTCATCCTTGTATGGTGAACTTGTCAATATTAAACGTTTTGTGGGCCTGTTCTTGACCTGGGCTTCAGTGACGTGGCAGCTTTGGTTATAGGAGAATTGTCTGTTAAAGGAACAGCCTAGAGCATTTTTTTCGATGTCGTTTGTGGTTGTTGGTAGCCCTGTTGAGGTTTATAAGCATGACGTTGAACCTAATGCCCCTTCCATTACTGCTGATTGTGGTGGTGTCGTCTCTGCCACTACTGGTTACTCTTCATTGCGTGGACCGAACTGAACTGCAGGCAGGAACCAGTGTATAGCAATGTAGCAGTATTGTAGTACTAAATATAATTATCGATTGTTTTTTACTCAATTTACAGGAATAACTTTAACGCGCTAGAATAATTTACTATAATTTGTTAAATACTTAACTGCAGTAATCGTTTACAATATGCAATATTTGTACTTTAAATGATATTTATGTACCTATCAGAGGAACAGGAATGGTTCTTGCACGTATTTGTTGCCAGTAAAATAAATAAATCCTAAAATTGTTTGTACAGATGATATCCGTAAGTAATTCTACGGCGTTCCCAGGAATGGACCAGTGGTCTATGAGTGCTAGCAGAGGTTCAGTCGTGGCAACACTGTAACGTCCCCTATGCACGCCATTAGGTAGGAAGTTACAGCAAATAGTACAAATATAAATATATCCATGAAAAGTAGATAAGATTGACTTACCAAGGGTATACGCCACGCAGACCTGGATAATCGATGTTATCACCATATACAATCAAATTTGAAGCCGACGCTATATCATATAACACAATTTTCTTCATTTATCGATATGTACCAGTCCATATATCCTCTGTACATCTATATGCATTCACGCCTATGTCCTGGATAATACTGGCTTCATAGACTGTCTTTCAGTGTTTCACGATACTGTCATAGGATGAGACCAAATGTTGCAAACGTCTAGATGCATCCATTCTGAACTGGTGTTTAGAAGCTCCTGACATAAAGCGCGCAATCCTACATCTAATGTTAATGTAAGTGGACGAAGATCTCTGGCACACATTTCTACGCACGTTTTTACTTACTGTAGCTTTTAGTGAAAATGGTAATGCTTCAGAGCTTACACTTTGACGTGTTCTGGAGAAATGTGCCTTCAAGTGAGTGATGATGGATGTGTAAGACAGGAGAGCAGGGCACTTGCCACAGTACATGTAACCGACAACCTGGTCAGTACTAATGAAAATCTTTCCCAAACATTGCTACGACCACCTTCTTTCACACTCGGGATATCTTCTTTCAATCAAGTTTCGCTTTCGCACTCTCTGTCATCTCACCTTCACGCGCCATGATCCAACAGCGGCAACTAAGCGGGGCACGGGTGGCTATAGCACACGAGCGGGCAATTCGAGCGTGTGATGTTCCAATGAGCGCCAAGGACGTCGAGTGCAGCTGCCCCTCGCCGGGCAAAGCGGCTGTATTGGCATCAGCCAGACTTACTTGCACCGACCACTTTAAGCGACCATACACTTCTGATGCAGCCCTCTATTCTGCACCCTTGGCAAAACTGCGAAGACTGCACACCCCTTCCTCCCCTCTTCTATTGTGAAACCACAATTTTGCAGTTATTTTATACACAGATTTAGCAAATGTAGCTAAACTATATTGACGAAAAATATGGCACACCGAAAATTAAATACATATTTGTAGCAAAGAAATTACGAACTGAACAAACTTTCTAAATAAATTGAAAGTAAAACAAAATCTGTATCTTACTGTTTAGGCCAGCCACTGTACATTGATTTATTATGATATGTAATAAAGGACAGATTTTATTTGCTCATCATAAATTATTAATAGTGGGTAAATTGTTAACCTAAAAGAAAAGGTTCTGTGCTTAAGGGCTGAGAAAATACGCGTTTCCAGGAATTACGTTTATTCTATAATTTTACATTGCATTTCCTTGCACTGACTGAAGTAAATTAATAGATTATGTCATAGAACCCAAGTTCACCTGCTGCGTCGTATTCTGTCCATAAGACAGCTACATTTCACAGCCTACTTTCAACCATACTCAATCATAAGAGTATTTTTTTTATTATTTTTAATTCGCTGAAAGTGGGAACCGAAACCTGGGAGCAGAATAAGTACTGGGTGGAGGGACAAATATATAGCATTTCGTCTCCACCTCTTTTCCTTATTTCCTCCACCGTTGCGTCACATGCCAGTCTTCAGTTGGTAAATATCAGCAAAAACTGGAAGCCTTCTGTCATCTTCCGGGGTTGGACAAAAATATGGAATCACCAAGAGAAAAGCATGCTTAAACATAAATGCAGATGCTAGCAAAGCCTGCATGTTGCGCAGTTGCATTTGACCACGAATGGTACCTTCCCATGAAAAGAGGGTTTGAGAGTGGCTGACTGTACTGCTTTTTCTTCAAAGTCCTCCATAAAATAATGGGCCACCACAGGAGGCAGAGGGCTTCCCATGGGAAGCACTATAGTCAGCCACTCTCAAACCCTCTTGTTTTCTGCGGTATGTGAATGAAACATGTGTGGTATGGCCACATGCACTTGATACTCTACATACGTTTCTTCACCATTTAAATTCGCTCCATCCCAATACAAACTTCACAAGTGGAAGTGGAAAAAGATGGTACTTTTCCTTTTCTCGATGTTTTGGTACGAAGGAAAGGACATGGTACCTTGGGACACTGTGTCTAACGCAAGCCAATGAAGGTAGATCTATATTTGCAAGCCACAAGCTGCCGTCACCCTGCACAATGCGATAGTGCATTACGTGCGTTAGTTGATAGAGCGCGTGTGGTATCTGATCCTGAAAGCCTGTCGAGTGAGATACAATATTTGGAGACAGAGTTCTGACAAAACGGTTATTCTGAGAGACAGATACGTAATGTATTCAGGCCAAAGGGACTTCAATCTAGACGCGTTGTCTTGTGAAATAGAATAGATCCCTTTGAAACACCCCGTATGTATGACAAATACGAATGCCCTTAAGCGTGGTCCGAGTAGGGCAAGCGAGTAGGGACGTTAGAACTGGCGAGAGAGCGAGTTACGGACCCCTTTATTCGTTAATCGCGGCCGGCAGGCTTCCTCATGGCACTTGACGCTGCAGCGGCGGTGCGACGTCGATTGTATTCTATTTCGCTGTGTGGCGGAGTGCTAACCGTTTCATAGCCCAAGTCATTTCTATATCCCTTATCGCTGGAAAATTATTTGACAGGTTTTTGAACCCACAGTGAGTAAACCAATGTTTGTAGTTTTCCCCTGCTATACAGGGTGTTCCAAAATTACACCGACAAACTTTGAGAGGACGTGGAAGGTGTCTTGATGAACAAAATGAGGATAGGAACCCGTGTCTCTAAACGACATCCAACGACGCTACAGAGCGTCTAAGTTGTAGACGCTGGCGCCTGTATGTGTGTATATATACAGGGTGATACAGTGATGATGTAACAAACTTTTAGCGATGATGGAGAATGATAAACGCATGAATTTTGGGCTAGGGACCGATGTCCAGAAATGAACGAGTTGAAAGTTACAAGCGAAAATCGTTCTGATACCTCTGACAGTGCAATAGATATACCGGTACTATTGCCACGATTGAAGGGCAGGTAAGTTTCAGAGGTGGTAGTGTGGAACAAAACAAGAAGAAAAGTTCAGTGAACATGGGCTCTAAAATGCGTACCTAAGGAGCTTTGAGCCCTTCTTTATCTTCGCTACTGTGAAACACATTTCCTCTATTGAACAAGTGCTAATTGCTCCTAAGGTGTGAAGTGTAGAGCCCCCGTTTACTAGACATTTTTTCTTGTTTCGGTCCATACTACCACCTCTGGAAGTTCCTATCCTACCACCTTAGCAACAACAGTACCAGTACATGTGTTCCACTGTCGTAGGTATGTGAATGATTTTCGCTTATAAAATTCGAGTCGTTCGTTTCCGGACCAGCGTTCCTTACCGCAAATTGATACATTTATGCTTCTGCATCATCCCTGAAAGTTTGTAACATGAACACGGGATCATCCTGTTTATACAAACACTCAGGGTAATCCTTATTAACGTTTAAAAAAATCCCAAAGCGATGTAGATGACATCGAGACAAGTAATTTAATACAAGTAACACGGAGCCGTAAATGTCGGGAAATATCTCAAAACTGGATGGCAAATGTTGAACATGTTATGTGACCAGTTGACGTAGGCCAGCATCGCCGCACGTGCAGTGGTGGAGCCTGTCGACCTGTCGCTCTTGATCATGCCAACCCAAGTATTCACGTCCGTGTGGTTCCGGGCCTAAACCTAGCGTAATGCGCCACAAGGAAATAAGTATAAGCTCCAAAATTGCATAGTTAGCAGTAAATAACGTACGTGTTCTTTACTAAATAAAGTCTGCAAAAAAAAAAAAAAAAAAAAAGAGAGAGACCAAAGGGAAGAAATATAAAATTAGATCAGCTTGACGTCACTTGTTCAACATGGGGTATTTCCAGAGATTTGCGGCCCCATGTGTCTTATGTTAAATTACTTGTCTCAGCGTCATCTACTTCGATTCGATTTTTTTAACGTTAATAAGAAACAACCTGCATAAGGCACCGGTGCCTGTAACTTCCATACTCTGTAGCATTGTTGGATAACGTTCCTGGACATGGCTTCCCATCCTCATTTTGTTCCTCAAGACTCCACCTACACCGCCTCGGTTTGTCGGTATAATTTTTAACACTGTGCATATAATCTAACATAAATGGAAAGTGTTACATTAGGAACACATTAACCTAACGCTACCAAACTGGTAGTTCAGTTATTTACATGGCTGTGGGTAATGTTGCTTAAGTTTTCATTCTTATACGAAATTATTTTCAGTGCAGAACAAAGCCATTCCTACGGAAGGAGAATGGTAAGGGGACATGATGGGTACTCGATGTGTCTAAAGTTACTGGAACCATCGCAACACAGCAAGCCCAGTGGAAACTCGCGCAGCGTATTGCTATCTTTCTGACTGAGGAAGGTAAAAGTATCGGCAATGGCGGCCTAGGGGCAAAATACAGTCTGATATAGTGCAATGACTGCAGAATGTGTGATGTCGGTATGCGCTGAGGAAAACTGTGTGGCAAGAAGATTAGGCATAGTTACCTCCAGTAGGATTGCAACACGAGAAGATTGTAGAGCTGTTCAAATGACTGTGATGAATAGAAGGATGACAAGAGTAGCACGGTGGGTTTCATTCTGCATTACAAAACACCCCAGCAGTGCTCAAGAAGGGTCGCCGATAAGATAAGGACTTCCGGTCATAAGGTATCACTGTAACTGGTAAGTAGTAGGGTATCAGGACAGATTCTGGCGGCGATGAAGATCTCTCGAGGTCACTGACAACAACTTCTAATGTCTGGTTACGTACTGAAGCATTTGGGTGAAATCACCTACACCTCCCTACCCCCCCCCCCCCCCACCCCCCACCCCCCACCCCCAGGGAAGCACCGTCTGATACTGGTCATGTGGTCGCTGGACAGTTGTGTGACATAAAATTCACGGAAAATCTCTGTCTCTCTCGACCAATGGGAACACATTGAATTGGTGGGAACCCCCATCCTCCTCTTCTTATTACCAGTTCAGTTGCATAGACCTCTTCGTTCGAGATCTGTGAATCATAAGAAGAGGTTTAGGTTTGTTATAAACAGATTATTATTAAAATAATCTTTTCTCTAGAGTTCTATAGTGAAAAGTTCAGGAAATAGTAATAAGTCTATAACAAATTAACTGATTTATCATTCACAAATATTTTCTGCAATACAATTTCTAACAGTACCGTTTGATTTTCTTATGAAACGATTTTTCAATTTATTAATGCTTTTATTTACAAATGTTATGTACAATAAATATTTTTGATGACATATACATTTGTTTATTTACAATAATTCGCAAAGCTATTTTTCTGATGACATACAAGTATATACATTGGTTTATTTGCAATGACTTTTTTTAAATTCCTTCTGACGATTTATATACATTATTAATAGTATCAGGCACTCTAAAAATTTGTAGAGGGAAAAAGAACTTAAATACTATGTTTCCCCCTAAATTTGTGCTTTGTAATTTTTTTCATTCTACATGCAATATTTACATTTTAATCACTGATTGATTTGATCATTCTACATATAGTATTTATATTTTAATTATGTCTTCCTATATAACACACGTAGGGTGATTCAGCTGTCCCTACCACTATCGTTACACGCAACCCGCAATGTTACAGTTGGTATTCATAAACCATGTGCGAGATTTTCGTATTCTCTCACTCGCTACGTGCAAACTATTAGTCGCACAGAAAAAAGGAGCAAGGCCTTTTTCAGTAAATTTAATGCAGTTAAATTTTGTACTGCGATACGTTTTCGTTGGAGGCCACGGTTTTAGAGTTATTCTAGAAAAACTTACAAAACTGACCTTGAAACGCATGTCCACCTCACACTCATTGCTCACCAGTCAGGGTTTCTAGAACGCGTATGTTGCTCGTGGCAATTCCTACTGTCACTGTACAAAAATATCCAACTAGATGAACTATTCCCGACATTCGACCCTTTTTTGTCTCTACTGGTTGGGCTTTTACGCCACCAGCATAGTCAACTACTTCGTTGACATTACTAATTTAAATGTGCTCTTGGGGGCGATGAACGAAAAACAGCTTTTGTGAAAGTACGCTAAAAGTAATTTTGTTGACAAATCGACCGAAAGTTAATCCTTACAAACACAGTACTTACATAGACAGAAGGACTGACGAATACAACGATGTAAATGTTTATTTTATGCTGTTAAAAATCAGAACATTGTTAGGTAAAATTTACACAGACGCCTGTTTTACAATTTGTTAGTGCTAGACTTAGCCGGTGGCGTAATAAGGGCAGTTAGCGAAGACCAAATAAGTGGAATGTGTGAAATAATTCGTGTAGTCACAAATATTTGTTAGTGGTAGAGTGCCATGAACAACATACTAAAATCCTGACTGACGGTGGAAGTGGGAGTGCGTTTCAAAGGCACTTGAAAAATACGACCTCTAGCGAAAACGTACCCCAGTACAAAATTGAACTACATTGAATTTCCTACAAAAGGATCCTGTTCATTTTGCATGTAGCGAGCGGGAGAATATTAAAATCTCGTGCGTGGTTTATGAAGGCCAGCTATAACATTGTGGACTGCATAAAACGAAATCGGTAGGGGCAGCTGATTCACCCTGTATACCAGGATGTTCCAGCTCTTCGGCTCCGTTGTGAGCCGCGGAGCGCTTCCTGCTCCAGGGAGCCGTGTCGCTCGCTGTGTCCATTCAAGTGGGCCGGCACGCCGGCACGTGGCACGGCTGGCTGAGGCAGGCGGCGAGGCAAGCGTTTTGATGTGCCACCTGCGTCTTACAAAATCGACAACCTCATACTTTTAGCTGCTAAGACGTGGTGACATGCTACATCAGGAAATACCATGTTCAGGAAATAAATAAGAAACAACTGTTTTACAATTAATTGCATACTAAATTTATTGGGCCCCTGTAGCTTGACATTTTCTTTTCATTACAAGATCGGAAATATCAGGCGTCAAAGTGTTCGCAGCGTTAATGCGGAGGATGGTCTTCATTGTTGCATCCTGAAGAAACGATCGTTCTTTACTTTTTACTCGTTTCATTGCTGAGAAAAGCTGCTCACAGCAGTACGTAGATCCAAACATGCACATAATTTGAGCGTCATTGTTGTGACGCTTGGAAATTTTTTTTTTTGCTGTAATGAACGATACCATCGTGACAAATCCAACGAGTTGTAGTACCTCTCTTTCAACAAAGTTGAATTTTGCAAATCAATAATCTCCAATTTGAAGTGACGATGACAAGTCATTGGGGGAAACTGAAAAAGGAGTGCTGAACACCTTAAGTTCCATTTCCAAACTAGTGAGGTCCCGGAATCCTGTTTCAAACGACGTGACGAGCTGCTTTAACTTTGCTTGGCAATCGCCGAAAGTAGTACCTTCAGGTAGTTTTAAAGAAGCAAGACGATTGAAGAACGTTAAATGTCCATTACTCATCTGCCTCTCAAATAAACGTAACCTTTCCATGAATGCTTTGATTTGGTCGTGCACGTCAACGATTAGCTGCCCTTTGCCCTGCAATAACAGATTTAAATTATTCAGATGCATAGTTATGTCAGCTAGGAACGCCAGGTCTGATATCCATTTTATATCTTTTAGACAACGCATTTCTTCCCCTTTCATTTCGAGAAAAACGGATATTTCCTCACGAATGGCAAATAAAACATCAAGAACTTTTCCCCGACTCAGCCAACGAACTGTACTATGGTAAGGTATATCCCCATACTCCGCTTTCACATCTTTCAGGAATCCTTTGAATTGGCGATGATTCATACCGTGACGCCGCACAAAATTCACACACTTCACGACATCTTTCATTACGCCACCTAGCTCTATTGTTTCAGCACACAGTGCCTCTTGGTGAATAAAACACTGAAGAGTCAAAATGTCTTTCCCGAATTCGTCCCTGAGTTTATTTTTCAAACGAGAAGCAAAACCTTGGTGACGCCCGATCATTTGTGGTGCACCGTCTGTCACTACAGAATGGAGCTTATCCCACGGCAAATTCGTATTGTCCACTGATTCACAAACAGCTTCAAAAAGGTCACGTCCTGTTGCGGTGTAATCGAGTGGTACCACATCCGAGAGTTCTTCAGTTACGTGCAGCTCCATGTCGACACCACACACGAAGACTGCAAGCTGAGCACAGTCCGATATGTCGATGCTTTCGTCAGGCGCTAGCGAAAATGCAACAAAGCTCTCCGCCTTTTTCGTGAGCTGTATCTCTAAATCCGCTGCGATGTCCAGGATTCGACGAGACATTGTTTGCTTCGACAGGCAGACCCCTTCAATTGCCTGCACCTCCCTTGGAAACAAACATTCTGCAACTGCTACCATGCACGATTTTACGAGTGGTCCCAACGAAAACGGCTTACCACTCGTCGCAATGATGTGAGCGACCCTATAGCTTGCTCGAATTGCAGATTCAGTAGTGTTTCCTCCGCTCACATTCACCTGAAAATTATATACGCATTACAGAACACGAATTATGTTGCATGTTTTGATACCCTCTGTATTACGAAACCGTTTATAAACTTACGTCTCCTGGTATGTCGTTCTTAAGCCTGGCTACAAGTTCTCTTCGTGCAACGCCTTCTACCCGATCGTAGTGCGCTGCGTGAAGACGTGTATAATGTCGTTGTATATTGTACCTCTTCGCAGAATTAAATACTTTATGACATACAACACACTGCGGACGACCATCCCTCTCAATGAATAGAAAGGTATTCTCCAATAGAGGTACAGGGCTCCCGCGGCTAGTCATAGCAGTCATTGAACACGGATTATTGCGTCTGTTGCGGCTGCATGCGGCCGGGGGGCAGTGAGTTCGCTTTCCCCCTCCACGCGGGCTCCGAGCTGCCGCAGTGAGCGCTCCGGAGCGCTCCGGCTCCCTGGAGCTCGGTTGGAACAGCCTGCTTTATACTGTATACAGGGCGAGCCAGCTAAGACGGGCCACCCGAAATATATCCAGAATGAATAAATATATCAACTGTGGTTTTCTCCAAGTTTTAGCGGACAATATCGTACATTTCCTGACGTTCGCAAGTAATTTTTATCGTTTATAGTCGCCATATAACGACACCGACTTTTTTTTTTTATAATGGAGCTATACACTTTTCCTGTGGTATTTGAGAGAAGCTTCTAAGAGAAGTGCAACGACATAACATGTATGGGTCTTGATCAAATAGTATCAAGACAACATTGTCGCAAACCACTGTCCTGTTGTCGGGAGAAAAGGTTCTACATACATCTATCCTATTACATCAAATGTAAGCAAACATGTAAAAGAGGTATGGTTCTTGTGTTTACCTGTTCGCTTGAAGTCATTCAGTGTGTTTTCTGCTTTTTTTAGCTATCAGATAACTTGCTCATGAAGCTACTGAGACATTAATAATGTATACAACAGCCGAAAGAGTGAATATTGTTCATGGCGAATGTCGCCAAACTATTAGAGCAGCGTTGCGGTTGTATGCTGCAGACATCCAGATTGTGCATGTTACTAAGGAATTGTCTTTAAAAACGTTAT
The DNA here is from genome assembly GCF_023898315.1 of Schistocerca nitens. NCBI lineage: Eukaryota > Metazoa > Arthropoda > Insecta > Orthoptera > Acrididae > Schistocerca > Schistocerca nitens. The sequence continues at coordinate 591,900,108 of NC_064616.1, read as the reverse complement.
AAAAATGTTCTAGAACCTGAAGATTTGGACAATAAAATACGCCAAGGAAAAAGAAGAGTAAATGATGAAAAAATTAAACTAATGCAAATGTCAGTAAGAGGCATCTCGGAAGTACGAGGGGGATTCATTAAATGAGTGTTCTGTGAGCACTACATTGCTTCGCATTTCATCCCCTTCACATTTCGCTGCATCTGTAGTTTGATAGGAATGACGTCCAAAATCGGTTACAGTTACCCAAATGTTATCTACGGATAGTGCAAGGTGATGTGGCATGTTGTTGTTGTTGTGGTCTTCAGTCCTGAGACTGGTTTGATGCAGCTCTCCACGCTACTCTATCCTGTGCAAGCCTCATCATCTCCCAGTACCTACCGCAACCTACAACCTTCTGAATCTGCTTAGTGTATTCATCTCTTGGTCTCCCTCTACGATTTTTACCCTCCACGCTGCCCTCCAATGCTAAATTTGTGATCCCTTGATGCCTCAAAACATGTCCTACCAACCGATCCCTTCTTCTAGTCAAGTTGTGCCACAAACTTCTCTTCTCCCCAATCCTATTCAACACCTCCTCATTAGGTATGTGATCTTCCCATCTAATCTTCAGCATTCTTCTGTAGCACCACATTTCGAAAGCTTCTATTCTCTTCTTGTCCAAACTATTTATCGTCCATGTTTCACTTCCGTACATGGCTACACTCCATACAAATACTTTCAGAAACGACTTCCTGACACTTAAGTCTATACTCGATGTTAACAAATTTCTCTTCTTCAGAAACGCTTTCCTTGCCATTGCCAGTCTACATTTTATGTCCTCTCTACTCCGACCATCATAAGTTATTTTACTCCCTAAATAGCAAAACTCCTTTACTACTTTAAGTGTCTCATTTCCTAATCGAATTCCCTCAGCATCACACGATTTAATTTGACTACAGTCCATTATCCTCGTTTTGCTTTTGTTGATGTTCATCTTATATCCTCCTCTCAAGACACAGTCCATTCCGTTCAACTGCTCTTCCAAGTCCTTTGCTGTCTCTGACAGAATTACAATGTCATCGGCGAACCTTAAAGTTTTAATTTCTTCTCCACGGATTTTAATATCTACTCCGAATTTTTCTTTTGTTTCCTTTACTGCTTGCTCAATATACAGATTGAATAACATCGGGGAGAGGCTACAACCCTGTCTCACTCCTTTCCCAACCACTGCTTCCCTTTCATGCCCCTCGACTCTTATAACTGCCATCTGGTTTCTGGACATATTGTAAATAGCCTTTCGGTCCCTATATTTTACCCCTGCAACCTTCAGAATTTGAAAGAGAGTATTCCAGTTAACATCGTCAAAAGCTTTCTCTAAGTCTACAAATGCTAGAAACGTAGGTTTGCCTTTTCTTAATCTTTCTTCTAAGATAAGTCGTAAGGTTAGTATTGCCTCACGTGTTCCAACATTTCTACGGAATCCAAACTGATCTTCCCCGAGGTCCGCTTCTACCAGTTTTTCCATTCGTCTGTAAAGAATTCGCGTTAGTGTTTTGCAGCTGTGACTTGTTAAACTGATAGTTCGGTAATTTTCACATCTGTCAACACCTGCTTTCTTTGGGATTGGAATTATTATATTCTTCTTGAAGTCTGAGGGTATTTCGCCTGTCTCATACATCTTGCTCACCAGATGGTAGAGTTTTGTCATGACTGGCTCTCCCAAGGCCGTCAGTAGTTCTAATGGAATGTTGTCTACTCCCAGGGCCTTGTTTCGACTCAGGTCTTTCAGTGCTCTGTCAAACTCGTCACGCAGTATCTTATCTCCAATTTCGTCTTCATCTACATCCTCTTCCATTTCCATAATATTGTCCTCAAGCACATCGCCCTTGTATAAACCCTCTATATACTCCTTCCACCTTTCTGCCTTCCCTTCTTTGCTTAGAACTGGGTTTCCATCTGAGTTCTTGATATTCATACAAGTGGTTTTCTTCTCTCCAAAGGTCTCTTTAATTTTCCTGTAGGCAGTATCTATCTTACCCCTAGTGAGACAAGCCTCTACATCCTTACATTTGTCCTCTAACCATCCCTGCTTAGCCATTTTGCACTTCCTGTCGATCTCATTTTTGAGACGTTTGTATTCCTTTTTGCCTGCTTCATTTACTGCATTTTTATATTTTCTCCTTTCATCAATTAAATTCAATATTTCTTCTGTTACCCAAGGATTTCTATTAGCCCTCGTCTTTTTGCCTACTTGATCGTCTGCTGCCTTCACTACTTCATCCCTCAGAGCTACCCATTCTTCTTCTACTGTATTTCTTTCCCCAATTCCTGTCAATTGTTCCCTTATGCTCTCCCTGAAACTCTCTACAACCTCTGGTTCTTTCAGTTTATCCAGGTCCCAACTCCTTAAATTCCCACCTTTTTGCAGTTTCTTCAGTTTCAATCTGCAGTTCATAACCAATAGATTGTGGTCAGAGTCCACATCTGCCCCTGGAAATGTCTTACAATTTAAAACCTGATTCCTAAATCTCTGTCTTACCATTATATAATCTATCTGATACCTTTTAGTGTCTCCAGGATTCTTCCAGGTATACAACCTTCTTTTATGATTCTTGAACCAAGTGTTAGCAATAATTAAGTCATGCTCTGTGCAAAATTCTACAAGGCGGCTTCCTCTTTCATTTCTTCCCCCCAATCCATATTCTCCTACAATGTTTCCTTCTCTCCCTTTTCCTACTGACGAATTCCAGTCACCCATGACTATTAAATTTTCGTCTCCCTCCACTACCTGAATAATTTCTTTTATCTCGTCATACATTTCATCAATTTCTTCATTATCTGCAGAGCTAGTTGGCATATAAACTTGTACTACTGTAGTAGGCATGGGCTTTGTGTCTATCTTGGCCACAATAATGCGTTCACTATGCTGTTTGTAGTAGCTACCCGCACTCCTATTTTTTTATTAATTATTAAACCTACTCCTGCATTACCCCTATTTGATTTTGTATTTATAATCCTGTGTATTCACCTGACCAAAAGTCTTGTTCCTCCTGCCACCGAACTTCACTAATTCCCACTATATCTAACTTTAACCTATCCATTTCCCTTTTTAAATTTTCTAACCTACCTGCCCGATTAAGGGATCTGACATTCCACGCTCCGATCCGTAGAACGCCAGTTTTCTTTCTCCTGATAACGACGTCCTCTTGAGTAGTCCCCGCCCGGAGATCCGAATGGGGGACTATTTTACCTCCGGAATATTTTACCCAAGAGGACGCCATCATCATTTAATCATACAGTAAAGCTGCATTTCCTCGGGAAAAATTACGGCTGTAGTTTCCCCTTGCTTTCAGCCGTTCGCAGTACCAGCACAGCAAGGCCGTTTTGGTTAATGTTACAAGGCCAGATCAGTCCATCATCCATACCGTTGCCCCTGCAACTACTGAAAAGGCTGCTGCCCTTCTTCAGGAACCACATGTTTGTCTGGCCTCTCAACAGATACCCCTCCGTTGTGGTTGCACCTACGGTACGGCCATCCGTATCGCTGAGGCACGCAAGCCTCCCCACCAACGGCAAGGTCCATGGTTCATGGGGGGGGATGCGGCATATCAATGCAAAATTTTGTTTAAGGAAGAAGTGTTTCTTACAAACCATGGGCAAGTCATTCTTCGCAATAGGCAATAATCGTCAGCTGAAAATACACACTGACTCAATAAAGTGAATAAAGACAACGCTCTTGGTCCATTAACGTTTGTGCGTGTTTCTTAAGTGGTCCCTGTTTTATTGACGACAATGTGAATACACTCAAGTATCCCGAGTTCCTAATATATTCTGTTGCCGCAGCTATTGAAGGACATTCCACTGGACATATGGAAATCAGTGTGGTACCAACACGATGGATATCCCTCCCATTCTGCACATGTAATGACATACCCTCGTAAGAGAACATTCGGAGAGCACTGACATGGTCATTCAGGAAACGCAAAATGGTCTACACACTCACTTAACATAACACTTCTTAACACTTATCTGTGGCGAAAACTAGAACAAGAGTTCTATGAGGATAGGTTGGTAGAATTTGGGGTGGGGGGCACCAAACAGCAATGTCATCGGTCCCGGTCAATGAGGAAATACCGACGACTCCCCAAGGCATGAAATGACTTATAATATGGGCCTGTGCTGACGTTAACTCCAGATGAATTTCAACGTGCGGTATTCTTTCTCCATAATCGCTTTACTGCGTGTTGAAGTGATCAAGATCAACATTTTGAGCACTTGTCATAACAGTCATACCTGAGTTACTTGTTTGCTTACATTTGGTATAACACGGCAGATATTTGTGGAGCCCCTCCTCCTGATGGCAGCGGTAGCGTTCTCGCTTCCCACGCCTGGGTTCCCTGGTTCGATTCCCGGCGGGGTCAGGGATTGTCTCTGCCTCGTTACGACTGGGTGTTGTGTGATGTCCTTACGTTAGTTAGGTTTAAGTAGTTCTAAGTTCTAGGGGACTGATGACCATAGATGTTAAGTCCCATAGTGCTCAGAGCCATTTGAACCATCCTGACGGCATGACAGTGGTTTACGGCACTGTTATCTTGATACTACACTCCTGGAAATGGAAAAAAGAACAAATTGACACCGGTGTGTCAGACCCACCATACTTGCTCCGGACACTGCGAGAGGGCTGTACAAGCAATGATCACACGCACGGCACAGCGGACACACCAGGAACCGCGGTGTTGGCCGTCGAATGGCGCTAGCTGCGCAGCATTTGTGCACCGCCGCCGTCAGTGTCAGCCAGTTTGCCGTGGCATACGGAGCTCCATCGCAGTCTTTAACACTGGTAGCATGCCGCGACAGCGTGGACGTGAACCGTATGTGCAGTTGACGGACTTTGAGCGAGGGCGTATAGTGGGCATGCGGGAGGCCGGGTGGACGTACCGCCGAATTGCTCAACACGTGGGGCGTGAGGTCTCCACAGTACATCGATGTTGTCGCCAGTGGTCGGCGGAAGGTGCACGTGCCCGTCGACCTGGGACCGGACCGCAGCGACGCACGGATGCACGCCAAGACCGTAGGATCCTACGCAGTGCCGTAGGGGACCGCACCGCCACTTCCCAGCAAATTAGGGACACTGTTGCTCCTGGGGTATCGGCGAGGACCATTCGCAACTGTCTCCATGAAGCTGGGCTACGGTCCCGCACACCGTTAGGCCGTCTTCCGCTCACGCCCCAACATCGTGCAGCCCGCCTCCAGTGGTGTCGCGACAGGCGTGAATGGAGGGACGAATGGAGACGTGTCGTCTTCAGCGATGAGAGTCGCTTCTGCCTTGGTGCCAGTGATGGTCGTATGCGTGTTTGGCGCCGTGCAGGTGAGCGCCACAATCAGGACTGCATACGACCGAGGCACACAGGGCCAACACCCGGCATCATGGTGTGGGGAGCGATCTCCTACACTGGCCGTACACCACTGGTGATCGTCGAGGGGACACTGAATAGTGCACGGTACATCCAAACCGTCATCGAACCCATCGTTCTACCATTCCTAGACCGGCAAGGGAACTTGCTGTTCCAACAGGACAATGCACGTCCACATGTATCCCGTGCCACCCAACGTGCTCTAGAAGGTGTAAGTCAACTACCCTGGCCAGCAAGATCTCCGGATTTGTCCCCCATTGAGCATGTTTGGGACTGGATGAAGCGTCGTCTCACGCGGTCTGCACGTCCAGCACGAACGCTGGTCCAACTGAGGCGCCAGGTGGAAATGGCATGGCAAGCCGTTCCACAGGACTACATCCAGCATCTCTACGATCGTCTCCATGGGAGAATAGCAGCCTGCATTGGTGCGAAAGGTGGATATACACTGTACTAGTGCCGACATTGTGCATGCTCTGTTGCCTGTGTCTATGTGCCTGTGGTTCTGTCAGTGTGATCATGTGATGTATCTGACCCCAGGAATGTGTCAATAAAGTTTCCCCTTCCTGGGACAATGAATTCACGGTGTTCTTATTTCAATTTCCAGGAGTGTATTTCATCAAATCCCACACATGTTATGTCGTTTAAGTTGTCTTAGAAACATTTTTCAAATAACACAGGAAAAGTATATAGTTCCAAAAGAGAAAAAAGGAAGTCGGTGTCGCAATTCGGCGACTTTAAAAGATAAAAATTCGATGCGAACGTCAAGTAATTTACCATATTGTCCGCTATAATTTGGCGAAACCCGCACCTCGATATACTGATTTATTTTGGATAGTTGCCTTAGCTGCCTCACATTGTACGTGGGAAATGGGACTAGCAGCAGCAGGTGAAGAAAAACCAAATACACTCATACACAGAAATGTGTACAACATATGCATGCACAAATAGTGCGCGTAATTTGCACGCACATATAGTGTGCAGTTATTCACAAATAGTCACACATACAACTATGAGAAGCGGAGCATCCCAGCATCCCACACACAACCACTATTTAGAAATAAGCAAACACTCGGCCACACACACAGTCACTTTCAAGTGAATACCGAGAGTATGTATGGTAGGTTGCTGATCCCACCCCTACTAGATGTACCGTTTGTCGTCATGAACGACAGCCCTACTTTCAGCTGCAGTGCAGTGTGCACCTCATTACTTCGAGATCGAAAGACTAATTGGCGATCATATGTGGAGCGGTGCCAGCGCCCTACAGCAGGCACTCCTTGTAATCTTCCTTCGTGAGAGTCTCTGAGATGACACGACCCACAGTGTAGCCTTCCATTGTGTGGCAGCTGCATCTACGCAGTATACACACATTTTTGACCTAGGCCTACAAACTCCGTCATCTGCCAATCATTCGCCTAGTCTTTCGTCAGGTCGATGACATTCTCGTTTTGTGGCGTTATTCCATAAGGATTATCAGCCGCACATACAGGTGTGTCGAATGCTACAGAATTGTACCTTATTATTTCGCACGGATTATTTCTCAAAAATATCTTGCAAGCAGGTGAACTTCTGTGTTCACGTACAATCTACCATATTACCTAAACTCCATTAAAACAGGTCTTGGAAGGTCCTACGGTACCAACCGACAGCTGTGTCATCCTCAACAGATACCGTCATTGTATGTGGATATTGAGGAGCATGTGGTCAGCACACCACTCTCCCAGCTATCGTCAGTTTTCGTGACCAGAGCCACTACTTCTCAGTGAAGTAGCTCCTCAAATGGCCTCACAAGAGCTGAGTGCACCCTGCTTGCCAACAGCGATTGGAAGACTCTGCATTCACCAATCCAAGTGCTAGCCAAGCTGGACAGTGCTTAATTTCAGTGACCAGGGGGAACTGATGTTACCACTGTGATAAGGCTGTTGGCACAATCTATAGATATAAATTGAGGTTTCTGTCCCATTTTTCACAAAATTAGAAAAAATCACTACATTTCAGCTAAATTTCTTGTTAAAGGCCCAAATATTCATAAAAGACACTATTCTTCAAAAAAGTCGATTTTAATAACAAAAAACAGTGAAATCGACAAGAACGAAAGACAATTGTCGTTTTTTAGCATTTTAAAGGTTTTTCAATATATACAGTAACTTTTCCAATTTTTCCAATTTTCGAGTATTTTCACTATCAATTTCAAACATTTGTTTCATAGCTCTAAATATATTTCAATGATTTCAAGGAAAAATCGAGCAATTTCAAGTGAAAAATCCAAAAAAGTTTTCATGCATAAAATCTAGATATAAAGGTTTCACGGTCCTCCTCATTTTCACCTCCTTTTTTTGGTAATGTGGACAATATTTCAAAAAATGTTAATAAAACAGTAAAACTTATAAAATATTAACAAGAAAAATTTGAAAAGTGTTGAAAGTATTCCAACTTACAAACTCACTATCATGATATTCATTATAATCACCTTGTTGTTTTAATTCCTTTCTATCTCAGTTTAATGTTTCCATCCTCAAAAAATTGAAAACCTATCCACTTACCAGTTTCAAATATCTGTTGGGCAATATAACTTTTAAGTAATCACAGCCCGTAACATTCTGTAAAACATATGTTTCTACCTCATTAATTTTCTTATACAATGTTGGGCTTCTTAAGTAAAGAATATTTTTATAGAAAGAATGATAAGTATAAAAATTTAAATTTATTCATCATTATTAAAATTTTATTTGTGATGAATGGTCACAAAAACAACAAAAAATTTAACAAATTTATACAGTGGGAAAGAGCAGACATGATACAAAAAATCTTCAGTTTTTTGAAAATGAGGATCAAAAGATACAAATTCGATACTGGGTTTAAAGGAAACAATAATATTAGTTTCATTATGAAAATAATCATTTTTATGAACATTCCATCAGTTACATTAAAATTAGCATTTATTAATTGCAGTCATATTGTGTTTTAGGAACAGTTTGTTTCATTAGCTGCAATAATTTGAATATTAAATCCTCACACACTTGTGATATTATTTTTATTTCCACATAAAATTTAAGAAAACCTTGAATAACAACTCAGTTTATATTTTCATCTGCTTTAATGTATCTATATGGTTTTTTATATGAATAAATTTTTCTAAGCATTTTAAACTATATTGTCCAACACAAATTGCTATTCTCTCTCCATCACTATACAGTTTATTTTTGTATGTAACACTTGGAGTTAAAGGTACAAGTAATCTTTTCATGAGAACTGACAAATTACCACCTAACTGAAATAACTGATTCATTTATTACTAATTAATTATTAAAATTAAATGAAAACAAATTGGAAACAAGAATTAGAATTCAAGAGAAGAAATCAGAAAATATAACATTTACCTGGTTCAATTTGATGTATTATAATTGGACCAATCAGATGAAGTACAACATTAATGATTAATAATTATATTACAGCTGCAGTATGGTTAAACCAGGATAAAATCAATCATTTATATGCTTATTCGAAATTATTTATTTATTATTTACACAAAACACTAAAAAATTTTAAAAATGTGCAAAACGTTAAAGAGAATGTTGTTACTTTCATTGAAAATAGTGGTGAAATTATGCCAGTGGTAGAATTTGAAAACAATTCAGTAGCTTTATATGATGACTTCATTTTTGAAAATTGGGATATAATTACAGAATATTTTGCTAGAGATAGACATTAAGGAATAATTGTTTTTATCTAGCTCAGATGTATTTAAAAATAGCAAAGTGATTCCTCATAGATAATCTCATTTTTGTAAATATATTTAGACAAAATGAGAAATTTCAATCATACTTACCACAAATTTGTTGGTGGAGATTTAAATTTGGATGATTTTAAGGAGAAATGTAGTTGACATTGGAATTAGAATCAGTTCAGATTTCTGACAACAGACATTGCACCAAAAATTAATAAAAAATTAAAAATTAAATATGTTCTGAAAAGTATAGTCTTTGCTATATGAACAGTTACTGTTTCTTAAGTAAATTAAGTGACCTTAAAAGATATTAAAATCTATTAACAAACCACACTAATCGTATTTTACATGAACATAAGAAAGAATTTACAAGAGATCATGATGATTTTGAAAAATATAAATGCTTAGAAAAAAATGGTCAACACCACAATTTATCTGTGGTCTAATGATGAAGCTAAATATGGTCCCGGTACTTGTGGTTGTTATTTTTAGATAAATTTAAAACTAAAAGAATTCAGTTATTAAATATTTATAGATCTATGAACACAATTTAATTTTGAATAGTAAAAGAGTTAAATATTTACTGTTCTAAATTAGTCATTAAACATAAACAATAAACATCAATACAAAAAACAAACATGAATGTTAAACAGAAAAAGTATTATTTGTTAATGAATTTTCTTAATTAAAATCTAGAAAAATTTGATACGAATTTAACTTCTTTTGATCCAAAAGTTGTTAAACAAGCTAAATAAAATAGAAAAGAATTGTAGGATCAAAAGAAGAATTTAAAAATTGAACAAACAACCTGGAATGGAATATTAGAAATACCTAAAAAAGACCAAACTGTTAATGATGCAATTGAAAAAGTTAAAGCATGAATCAAAGTTTTAGGCGATAACACATAAAAGCTACAAAAGAAAAGGGAAAAGTTGAAAAGCACATTATTCCTTACATCATCAATGTTTAGAAAACTTCGGACATATATCAGCAATTGATTAAACGTTAGACTAATCAAAAATACAAAAAATTATAAACACATATTAAGAAGAGGATAACAATCAAAAAGAACAAAACCCTGAAAAAATAAATATTAGTGATAGACTGTCGAAATATATTAACAATAGTTAAGACAAACATTCTGGATTTAGACCTGTTGGTATGTAAATATATTGGTAATTTTCCAGTAAAATTTGATGAAAGAGAATATAAAGGTACAGGTGTTTTGATGAATCTTTTTACTAAAAAACATAATACTATAGATGAGATAAATAAAAAGTTTTATTATGTCGATTTATCACATTATGCAAATGTATTATCTGAGGAGCTCTCTATTTTGACAAGAATCCAAATAAAATCAAATCAAGTAGAGGTATTAGATAGAATAACCTGATAAAAGAAATTGTTCAAGTTTTGTTATCCAAAATTAGCAGATGAAGGATTAATAAAAATATGTGCAGAAAATGCAGGTGGTTATATTTGGATAAATGATTTTATGGATTTAATAGACAGATTAGCTGTACGCATGGTGAAGAATTAGCTAGAAATAAGAATCAATCATGAAAATGTTGACACAAGAAAAATGTTAACCAACAAGTTCAATGATTTTATTAGTAATAATACAAAAGGTGTACTTTATTTAATAAGATTTTTGAACAATTTATAACTCATATTTTGGAAAAAATGATAAATGTGGAAAAGGATTAATTAACACATACATTAACAAATTCCCATTTGAAATGCATGTTTTAGGCTATACTTATTGTGGTCCAGGAACAAAGTTAAAAGAATGATTACTGAGAGGAGATCAAGGGATAGATGAGTTAGAAGAAGCATGCAAAAACATAACATTTCTTACATAGATCATAAATATTTAGACTTTAGACATGACACGGATAAACAACTTTAGAAATATCACAAAGGGAATAATGTAAGATACATCGTTTGAAGAAAAATTAGTTGCAACAGCAGTTAGAGGAATCATGTGTGGAGAAAGAAGATTAGAACAAGGATTTGAATTTGATGATAATGGTTGAGGATTTAACATTTTTTAAATTCTTTTAAGAATCTGTACAGGCGATTAATTTCTGCACTAATTATTGTGCACTAGTGGGTGACTAAACTGAAGTTAAATCAATTAAAATTGAAGTCAATAATAATCACTTACATAATAAGGATAATTCTTTAACTGATGCTCAAAAACAAACAGAGGCAGGGTGCTAAAAATCGATATAAATTGGCTTGTAATATCCAGTATATATGTTACGAAAAAGTTTTTGAACATTTAACAGAAAAGAAAGAAGAAAACAGGTTTAACAAAAAGCGAGGGAGCTTTTTTACCGATTTTATTAGCAGTGCTAGCAGCTATTGGTTTATTATCTGGTGGAGCTATTGCTAAATGAGTTCAGGATAAACGAAAATTATGCTGAATTAGAAGAAAAAGGAAGATATAATTTAACAATTGACAAGAAAAGTAAAGGAGTAAAAAAAGTCAGAGGAATGATTAAGAAAGATGACAGAGCAGTGTCAGATTTTGACATAGTAAATCGAGTTATACAACTGAAGATTAAACACTTTCATTGAGTTTCTAGGACTGACGAATTACCTGAAAAACCAAAAATTATACTCAAATAGTTAAGTTAGATACTTCAAATCATATTGGCACACACTCAATTTGTTACTACAAAACAAACAATACAAACATTTTTGATTCTTTTTTAGCAATATACCAAAGCAACTAATTCAATATTTAGGTGCAAATTAACTTATTAAATGCTGATAAAATTGTGGTGAACGAAAGATAAATAGAAAATGAACTAAATGATTTAATTTAAAAAAGCTATATAACAAGTATTTTAATACAGTGTAATAACTATATTACTAAACACATCTTAATAAAAATATTAATCAGCTTTGTAATCATAATTACATGACTATATGTTAATGAAAAAATTAATAAGCTAAACATAGAACTAGAAGTCTGTGCTAAAGATTTTATTCATGTACCAGAAAGAAATATAGATGAATAACTGAATTTTTCATTTTCGATAGCCAATGAGCAACAAATATAAAATTTTTACAATGATTTCACACTTCTCAGAGGTAAAAATTTAAACAAAGATTTAACATTAAATAATTTTGATATTAGATTAAGTATATATGATAATCTATATGAAATAAATAATAATACTCAATCAATAATTCTGCCTAAATCAAATTGTAAGATTAAGAGATACACCTCAAATTGTACCAGTAGATGTAAAAATGGCTTCGTTAGGTCTAATTTAACCTATATAAACGGATGAACATACATAGTGTCTTAACTGTAAGACATTTACTGAATCTTATGATCATCAAATAACAGTAACTAAAAATGGTTGACAAAAGATTGAAGGTATCTATATAGGTAAAAAAGAAAAAGATAAAGTGGTAAAAAATGTATAAATATTGGAAACAAACATTGACAAATAATTTAGTTTTTCAAGCAGATTTAATAAAAATGTATTCTGAAAAATTAAAAGGAATTTAAAAAATAAATAAAGAATTTAAATATTTATTAAGTGTAACTGATATTTTTCAAAATTTTCTTGGGCAATACCAGTTAAATGTAAAACTTGTTAAGATGTTTTAGAAGTTACTGAAAAAATCTTTGGTGCAAGAGCTGTGAGAAATCTTCGAACATATAATGGAAAAGAATTTTACAAGAAAGATTTCCAAGAACTTATGAAAAAATATAACAGGAAACATTAATCAACTTTTTCATAGTAACAGCACCAGTTATTTAAAGATTTCACAGAACACTGACGGGAAAAAATGGAAAAAATTAGTTCAAGGTAATTACAAGTGGATTGGTATAGTTAAAAATAGTTGAAGAATGTAATAATACAAAACATTTGACAGTAAAAATGAAACTTAAAGAAGTACACAAATTTAATTTAAATCTGACTAAAATTGGATCTATTAATAATAAACCAAAATTTAAAATAGGAGATAAAGTGAGAATCAGACAATTGAAGGAATTTTTGAAAAAGTTATACTGCAAACTAGTGAACAGAAATGTTTAGAGCTGAACATGTTATATCTTCAGACCCAGTTACATACAAACTGAAAGATTGAAAAGAAAATTTTTATGAGCAAGAAGTACAAATAAAATTTTATGTACATATGAAGTTGATAATGTTTTAAGAAAAAAGGTGAGACAGTTTGTCAAATGGTTAGGATTTGATAATTCACATAACAGTTGAGTAAACAAAGATAAATTTATTTTGTAAATATTTTAATTTACATACATAAACAACAGATGGCTACCGGTTAATATGAACACGGTGTTTTAACAAGTATCATTAAAACTGGATAGTAAACAGAGTGTGATACAAAACTAATATATTAACTGCCAAGAAATTATAGATTCTGATTGATTTTACACAGATCCATTGTCTAAAGACAAATATTCGAGTTAATGTGAATACTGTATTCTAGAATATAACAAAAATAAGAGATTTGCTGATAAACGTCAGTCTCAACGCAATTAATATTAATTTAAAAATCTAAATTTAGCTTTGTGTTGAATTCAATTCATTTTCTTAACTCTAAACATATATTTAACTTGAATCAATTTAATTTACCTGTATAAAATGACTGAAATTAAATTACAGTTATTAGATGATTTTGATATGATATTAGTGGTTGAAAAAGGTGGTAGAGGTGGTATTCCCAATCTCCTAAAAGATAAGACAAAGCAAATAGAAAATATTTGAAACATTATGTTTCAAATAATTTATTTCGCTGGCCTACTAGTCAATATTTGCCATATGGTGGATTTGATTCAGATAATCCAAATAATTTTTATTGTAATAGAGAAAGTAAATGAAACTTCAGAGACTTCTCAGTTCAGATGTATATTGGAAGTGGATTTAGAATATCCACAAGAAATATATGATACACAGAGATTTAACATTAGCTGCTGAAAATGAGTTAAGATGACAAAAATAATGACAAAAATATTTATATCATGCACTGTGGATATCTTAACATTCATTTCTAGGAATGAAGGGAACAAAAATATATGAAGCATTAAAATTGAACAACGGTAATTGGCTACAAAAATATATTGACCTGAATACAGGAATGAGAACAGATGCAATAAATCATTTTAAAAAAGCTTTTTTCAAGGTCAAGGATAGCTCAGTATTTAGAAAAGTGATGGAAAATATTAGAAATAAAGTAGATATAAAATTAATTTGAGATACAAAAAGTGAAAAAATTGTAGCAAAACCTTATTTCAAATTAAGAAAAATATTTAATGAAGTTCTTGTAGCTATTCACATGAATAAAACTAAACTCACGATAAAGAAACCAATTTTCGTTGAAATAAGCACACTTGATTCAGCAAAAGAATTAATGTACAATTTTCATTATAGAGTTATGTTGAAAAAATTGATCTTTTGTGTCAATATACTGACAATCGATTTTATAATATACAAACACAAGATTTTTATGCAGATATGAAGAAAACATTTGGTAATTTGATACAAGTTATTACCCAAAGGAAAATATTTACAACATTATTCAAGTAATTAAAAAGTTATTTGGTAAAAAAAGATGAATGTAACAAAAAAATAATGGAGGAACTTATCTCGTTTATGGTAAAAAATGTAAGCTTATAAAATTCGTCATATTTTGGAGAAAAATCTAAAGGAATTGAGAAATACTTTGTAATAAATAAAATAAAAGAGTGTTTGTTTAATGATATTGAACATAGAAATATGAATTTAATACAAAGTAAGAAACACATAATTTAATCTGTTGAGGTTAATTAAAAAACATTAAGTCCCCCTAATGATAAAATATGTTTTTTTTAATAAAACACATACATTATCATGTGGAAATAATTATTTAATAAAATTTAAAATATCAGTAATTTTTATAAAAATAACCTGTAATATATTTATGTTTTCCATTAAAAAATAAATCAGTTATATCATCTTTGATTCCTATGCTATATTCCCAGCCATTATAATCATCTTTTGAATTCATAACATCATTAATATCTGAAAAAATCTCTTACTATTCACAGTATAGATGGGTATGTGACAATTAAGATTTTCATAGATTTATCAAATAACATCTTTGATTCTGTTAAAATACGTTCTATGTTATAAATGTTCTGACTCTTCCAAAACTTTGAAAAGATACATTCATATTGGAAAAATGTTATTAACATAAAATTTTTAATAAAAAAATGAGTGAAATGAAAAAATTACTTCCTGTTTTACTGAGTTTTTCCACTTCCTTATCCACATTTTTAAGGAAAAAAGAGATGAAAATCTCGAGATGATTTCAAACTTTTGTATCTGGATTTTATGCTTGCAAACTTTTTTGAATATTTTTGCTTCAGATTTCAGAATTTTTCCTTGAAATCTTTGAGATATACGAGGTCTGTTCAAAAATTCCGGAACTTTCGTAATTTCCTGTCAATGGTGTGTTGTAGTGAAATGCGGTTGGCATCCATGAACACGCCTGTATTTAATGTGTAACTGCTGGAGTTTTCATTGTTGTGTGTCTGTTAGTTATTTTTCAGTGCTGTATTGAGTGTAACATTGTGTCACACGGTTTGCGAATTTCGAGATGGCAGAGTTAGAGGAGAAATATGTGTGCACTAAATTTTGTGTGAAACTCAAGGATACCTTGACAAGAGACATGCCAAATGATATAGGAAGCCTACTGTGATGAGTGTTTGAGCGGTACTCAGTGTTACGAATGGTTCTCACGGTTTAAAAATGGCAGGATGGGAGTTAAAAGTCAGGTCAAATGTCAAAGACATGCTGATAGTTTTCTGTGACTTTGAAGGATTTGTACATCATGCATGCATGCCACATAGACAAACTGTTAACCAATGGTACTATTGCGACTATCTGCCACACCTGTGAGAAAAAGTGAGAAGGTAATGGCCTGAAATATGGCGAAATGTCCATGGCTCTTGCATCAAGATAATGCACCTATGCATTTATTCCCATTGGTGCATGACTATTGTACAAAAAACGAAATCACTGTGCTGCTTCATCCTCCATACTCTTCTGACCTGGCCCCTGCAAACATTTTTTTACAAAGATGAAAACTCCATTGAAAGGAAAAAGTTTTGCAACGATGGTCGAGATAAAAGACAATTTGTAGACAGGGGCTTCAGGTGATCCAGCAAGAGGCGTACCAAGACTGCTTCCAGAAGTGGACATGGCGTTGAGAGCGGTGTATCAATTGCGGAGGAGAGTATTTCGAAGGAAACCATGCACAATAAGTAAAAGATAAGTGTAGAAAAATTTTGTGGGGTAGGGTCCAGAATTTTTGAACAGACCTCGTATTTGGAATGAACATTTGAAACTGGTAGCGACATGTAAAAGATACTTACAAAACGATGAAAAATTTTTGAAAACACAAGAAATACTGAAAAATGATGAAACATTTAAAAAAACCTGTGAAAATGTTTGAAGAATGGTTAAAAAGCTTGAAAAAATGACTATTGTTATTCGTTCAAGTGAAATTCACATTTTTTGTTTTTAAAATTGACTTTTTCAAAATCGTGTTGTTTGATGAATTTTTAGACCTTTTCGTGAAATTTAGCTGAAATTCGGTGATTTTCCTGATTTTGTCAATAACTGAGACAGAATTTCAATTTCCATGTACTGTATATAGACTGATCAAACCAATCAGTGATTAAAACGTAAATACCATATACTGAATGAAAACAAAAACAAATAAAAAACCAAATACAAAGTAAATATTCATTGTGATATGAGGTATTGAACTTTTTCTTCCTTTTACTAGTTTTTTGTTCACCTGATGCTATTAGTAATGTACATAAGTCTTCAAAAATTGTAAAACTAGCTTTGTAGGTAAACCAATATTTACAGGATATCCCACTTAACTCTGCAGCCTCATATTTCAGAAAAGAAACAAAATGTGAAAAATGCAACTGACCAGGCAGGCACCTATGTCAGGGGCAGGAATATGTAATCCATAAAGGTCAACGAACACCACTTTCAACACGAAGTTAAAATTTTTTTAAGTGGCACACGTATATTTTTTCTACAGAAATGAAAATTAGAGGTACAATTAGTGATGGCAGACTTGGTTTCACTGATGTAAACGTTGAAATGAACTGGTGGCGACAATGCTCAAGATATTGTAAAAGGTACTTGTAAAATGAAAAAAAATTTAAAAAGTATAAAGAAAAGTTGAAATAGCAGCTGTTTGTGCCTTAATGCACAGGGCGAGGGTTGCGTGCACAGTCCTGCAGCCTGCTGTAAACAGACCACTATCAGTACGCACGTTCTACCTACACCGTTCAGTCAACTATTGGTTATTGCTTGGTTCTGCTGTGCTACTGTCGGCGTCCAAGAGGAAAATACACGGTAATACATTTCATGTACGTTTTGGACAGCGTATTACTTGTTTTGGTGTGGCTTGTGGCATCTGCGGTCGTCTTGTCGATATGCCGGTCTTCAGTGATGATGTCAGTTTATGGCGAATGTCACAGAAATGCAACTACAGTTACAGCAGTGTACGCTGAGCACCACTCAGATCGATAGCGCCCTTCATATCGTACCATTTCTAACATCTGCACAAGTCTCATGGAAACAGGCAGCTGGACACTTAGAAAGCGTCATTGTGCGAACACAGCAACTAACAATGACAACGAAATTGCTGTTCTGGCTGCTGTAGCACACAGTTCTGAGGCGAGTGTGCGATAGACTACACACGATTCTGGAATAAGCACTCACAGTGTGTGGAGCATTTGGCATAGGCATAAGTTTAGCTCTAATCGTGTCTCATTCCAACAAAACTGCGTAGAAATGAGTTCGAATCCCGCATTCAAATCTATCTTTTTGCACTTCTACAGTTTGTAACGGAACATAATAAACGCTTTACTTTAATGAAGTATGCGATACCCTCCAAATTCAACCAGTTTAACGAGTATTTATGATTATAGAAAAGTTATTGTGTATGTTAACAATGATTGCATAACATGTCTCCATAAACAGTCAACCCATTGAATTATACTGAATAACTGACCCACACAAAAGTTAATATCACTTGACCACTGATACAGCAAATCTCATCATGTAAAAACACTAAGTTCATCTTAAATAATTAATATGAAGTACGAAAAATAGTTGCCAACTTAGGTATTTTGGATCTCCATAAATAAAAATCACCCAGTGAAACCTATTTGTTCACTAGGAGCGTTTTCACTCAGTATTCACGTAATCAATCCTATTTTAGACGAAAACCAATGTAATTCTTAATAATTCATGTTACTTACTTATTTATGCAAATTAGAGAAGTCAATTGACAAACTTCTAAAAAACGGCCTTTTTGTAACAAAGAATTATTCTGTCAAGTCAACAAATCTGTCTGTCATTTTAATAACATGTTAAATTATGTCACTCGATGCAAATTAATAACTTATCTGCACAAATTATGATAACAGATGTACATGTGACTTATAAACTATATCTCTTTTTAGTAGTTCTTTGACAATGTTATAAATACAAGCAGCAAGAAGTGTCGGGAGACAGTCGGAACATCACTTTGGTAAAGTGTGTTTGTGTGTTATTGTTTGAGGTGGATAAACAATGCAAAGAACATGTAAAGGAAGTACTACTTTGTATTGTCATGGTCTTTGGTGGACAGTGGAATTAAGATGGCCACCAGAGTAATAAATATTTGATGTTTACATGTGTTGGTTTCGCTCGTTCTTTATCATCAAAAGCACATAAAAAAACACGGGACCTCATGTTTTTACCCTAGACAACCAGATTTAGAGCCAGCATCAGCATCGAGACACAGCAGCGATCCAGCAAGCAGCAGCGATTACTACAATGCATTTTAATGGCGCCAACCTAACATCAAGTGCTAACAAGCTCCGTAAATTGGAGTGAAATAGTGCGATTATAGCAATTAGATATATCTACGACTAGGCGACCATTACAAAAGTGGGGGCTCGTCCGGGATCTTTAAGTGCATCGATGATAATAGTGCAGCGATAAATTTCGTAAGTGCTTAGCACTCCAAAAAAGTTTATTTGTGCAGTGTGGCCACAGTGAAAATATGTCAAAGTGGAAAAAAAAAGTGTGTATGTGCGACTACGAAAATCAATCATCACACCGCTCGGAAGATTAACGTCTGGATTATGTCAATGGAATTCATCAATCAAGACTTCAGCTTCGATAAAATCGAATAAAAGTGAAGAAAGCCAACAAGAACACCAACCACGACATCATAGCATAGCTACATAAAGCAAGGTATTTTGTTGTTGTTGTTGTCATTTACAAAATTAATAATGAACATGTCTCTACCTGAGAGTGATGAGATCGTAGGAAATGTAAAAATTGAACCAGGGAGTGGTGAACAATTAAACTTAACAGAGTGGCTAGCAGAATTTGCAACTCAAATAAGCTCACAACTTAAACAATCGAGTGAACAAGTAAGTTTGAAACTTAAAGAAAACACAGATAGACTGGATAAGTTAAGTTTGAATTTTTATCTATTAAATACTCATCTCAATGAGAAGTGTGAAGAAATTAAAACTACCCTCAGTAAGGACACTAGAGAACAGTTGATACACTTCAGAAAAGAATTTCAAGTTAAAGTTGAAAGTTTAAATGAAAACATACAAGCTAACACAGGCAGCATTGCTGTCATCTACAACAGAGTAGATACTGAAGTTGAAAGGTTAGATCAGAGAATAGACAAAACATCAGAAAACCTTAAACAAGAATACAACCTGTATACCACTAATGTAGATACAAAAGTAGAAAATATACACACTAAATATACACAATTGGAAGATACATTGATTTCAAAACAAATGTTTTACAATCAAAATATAATGTATGGGCACATCCAAGTGAAATGCTTTCCTGGTGAAAATCTGCACCCTATTGACTTTATTCACCAATGTAAGGATATGTTTGTTGTAGGAATGTCAGATAACATAAAAATTAAGTTAGTAAAACGGTTTCTAGAAGGGGAGACCCTATCCTGGGCAAATGAGAATAATGATTCTTGGAATACTTTTGAAGAGTTTGAAGCTAAATTTATTTGTAAATTTTGGTCACAATCCATACAAGCCAGATTAAAGTCAGAATTTCTAAATGGACCAGTGTATAGAGGGAAAGTAGGGGGAATGCAAAAATTTTGCAGAGATCAATTGAAAAAACTGGCTCATTTGAATAACTCTTTTGATATTATGACACAAATTGATGTTTTAAAAAGAAGGTTACCAGAGAGACTGCAGTGGGAATTAGTCCATGGACCAGACGATTCAATGGAAGAGTTCCTGTAATTTGTAGATAGATTAGCTAGGGCCTTGGAAAGAGAAAATAACCAAAGTTTTGGCTCTGGCAACAACCAGTATGGGGGGTGGAACAGGAATGTAAATAGAGATTATTATGGGACGAGAGACTTTGAAAATTCTGGAAATAATGCTCCAAATAGGGGAGATAGGAGATATGAAAATGATTTCAGAAACAATACACAGGAGGGAGGATGGAGGAGATATAACAGAAATGATAGAAATAGGTATTGGGGAAGAGAACAAGATAACAGAGTGTTTGTCGAAACTAGTGAACAAAACGACAACTACAAACGGACAGACCAAGGGAACCAGCCGGGAAACGGTGGGCAGTCCCACTAGATGTCCGTAGTTTTGGGGCTAGGCAATATTATGACAGGACAACACATAACCGAAACTGGAAAAGGAGAGGATACAATGTAAAGAGTAAGTACCATGAAAGTACTGATGTTGTTAGAATGAATAAATTAGAATTTAATAATAGGTTTTGGGATACTATGAGTAAAAGTGATACAGTTAATAAAAACAGTATTCAAGCACAGGTAGTTAGTGAAAGTGCAGAAGTTGAAGGTATTGCAGAGTTCCATAGTTGGGCTGAAAAAGATACTGGTGTTAATAACAAGTCAGACACACCACAAATAGAATCTATTTTGGGGGGTTTATTTGATACGAAGGGGGATGACGAAGTGTTTAATGGAGCTAAAGACTCAATTGCTGAGATTCAGATACATAGGGGGGAAACTGAAGATGGGGTTGTTGTTGAGGAGGAGGAAGAAGAAATAGAGGGACATTTAAATAATGATCCTAAATCAAGTGATGTTATTGGTGAGAGTGTGGAGGAAGAAATAAAAGTATTTGTAGAATTGAAAAGTGATGATGAGATAAAGGTAAGTGATGTGACAAACATGGGTAATAATGAGGTTAATTTAAGTGAAATGCAGAGTAGGGAATGTGTATCTGAGGACAAGCTATTGCCTATTGGGAGCTATGAAACACTAATCTATGAGAATGGTAATAATAATAATATTAAAGAAAATATAAAGGGATGGAATGTAAATGTGTGTTTTCAAGAAAAAGGGGAAAAGTTTTTAGAAGTTTTGTGGAACAACTATGGAAACTGTATAAACAAAGATGCCTTTTGGAAAGAATTAGCAAAGGTAAGTGCAACCTTGTATCCTACATGGTGGACAAGAATCCGTAGTGGATTTCATAAAAAATGGGGTGAAAACAGTAATTTGTTGAGTGGCAACACAGTGTTAAGAGGAACAGATGAAAACAAAGGTTTATGTTTAAATGTCAATGCTTTGCAAACAGAGAGGGATGTGTCTAAGTGTAGGAAAGAGACATTAGACCTAGGAACTAAAGAAATTGAAAATGATCTATTGTTTGAAAATACTGAAATAGACAAAGATGTTGAGCTAGGTTGTCTATATGTTAAAGTAAACATTGACATTGGTCCATTTGAAGTAAAAGAAAGCCCACATCCTAATGTGTATAGACTTATCTTTCCCAGATCAAGAAGGTTATTTGGATTAAGAAACATCACTGAATTGAAACCATATAAACATGATTAAGTACATTTCCCTGTTTGAATACAGTTACTTACCCATTTTCCGTAAAGCATGTATCAGCAAAGATTTTTACTGGGTGTGTCAAATAGCAACTACCACTCATCCTACATACCCTGGATCTCTGAGAGAATGTTTTTATATTTTTATTGTCACTATTGAATATTAAATTTTGAGACATCTTCTTTACTTGCAATGGGCAAGAAGGTGACAAACATTTATACTTTCTTTTTGTATTGTTGAATATGGGACATACTTGCACCAAATATAAAAGACAATGTAAAAATTGTTGTGCAAGACCCATCATTTTGTTACTATTGTTTTCTTAGGCATAAGATTTGTGTGCAATTTTCTACAGCTAATCAGATGTTCACCAAGTTTGATGTTTGTGTTATGTTGTGACCAAATTATGTGTGCAATTTTGGTATTAATATGTTCGTGTACTATCTTGACTATGTGTCTCAATGGGAGACAAGTTTTTTTAAATATTTTCTTTTTTTTAAAATGCATACTATATTCATACATGTGACTTCTCTAGTGTTTGTGTTTATATATCATGTCCATACTTATAATTATGTTCTTTGTTTTCATTTCCTTTATGTGGCTCAAAAAGAGCAGACAGTTGCAATATTTTCCTATGGACATATGACCTGTCCATCTATGTAATATATTTATGTTCCTTCTATTATCTTGATTAATCTGTGACTCAATGAGAACTGACTTTGAAATAATTTACATATATTTTTTATATATCTTAAAATCACATGTGATATATTTGTGTCTGTTTTTGATCATTTTCCATGTGGCTCACTGGGAGCAAAGATTAACAGTTTTTTCTTACTTTCATATATTACTAAATATTTTTATTATGCTGTCATACTGAGAGCCATTGCACAAAGTGTATTTGAAACAACACAACTAAAATATTTGCAGAAAAAAGTAATTTTGAAACGGTGTAACGGTCATTGTATACATACACATTATGCATAGTAAAACAAAAAAATTTATTAAAGTAGTACTTTTCCAAATTTTAACCATTTGACACATTTGTCCTAGACGGCTAATATCATTAACATTCTGTAAATGATATTACCCGAGGGGGGTATTGTAACGGAACATAATAAAGGCTTTACTTTAATGAAGTATGCGATACCCTCCAAATTCAACCAGTTTAACGAGTATTTATGATTATAGAAAAGTTATTGTGTATGTTAACAATGATTGCATAACATGCCTCCATAAACAGTCAACCCATTAAATTATACTGCATAACTGACCCACACAAAAGTTAATATCACTTGACCACTGATACAGCAAATGTCATCATGTAAAAACACTAAGTTCATCTTAAATAATTAATATGAAGTACGAAAAATAGTGGCCAACTTAGGTATTTTGGATCTCCTTAAATAAAAATCACCCAGTGAAACCTATTTGTTCACTAGGAGCGTTTTCACTCAGTATTCACGTAATCAATCCTATTTTAGACGAAAACCAATGTAATTCTTAATAATTCATGTTACTTACTTATTTATGCAAATTAGAGAAGTCAATTGACAAACTTCTAAAAAACGGCCTTTTTGTAACAAAGAATTATTCTGTCAAGTCAACAAATCTGTCTGTCATTTTAATAACATGTTAAATTATGTCACTCGATGCAAATTAATAACCTATCTGCACAAATTATGATAACAGATGTACATGTAACTTATAAACTATATCTCTTTTTAGCAGTTCTTTGATAATGTTATAAATACAAGCAGCAAGAAGTGTCGGGAGACAGTCGGAACGTCACTTTGGTAAAGTGTGTTTGTGTGTTATTGTTTGAGGTGGATAAACAATGCAAAGAACATGTAAAGGAAGTACTACTTTGTGTTGTCATGGTCTTTGGTGGACAGTGGAATTAAGATGGCCACCAGAGTAATAAATATTTGATGTTTACATATGTGTTGGTTTCGCTCGTTCTTTATCATCAAAAGCACATAAAAAAACACGGGACCTCATGTTTTTACCCTAGACAACCAGATTTAGAGCCAGCATCAGCATCGAGACACAGCAGCGATCCAGCAAGCAGCAGCGATTACTACAATGCATTTTAATGGCGCCAACCTAACATCAAGTGCTAACAAGCTCCGTAAATTGGAGTGAAATAGTGCGATTATAGCAATTAGAAATATCTACGACTAGGCGACCATTACAAGTTGCAAGGTCATCCTGACTTCCCACGTGATACATTGTTTACGGATAAAGCTCCGTTCACAAATCGTGGTCATGTGAATCTGCGGAACGTGCTCTGTTGGTCCATGCAAAATAGCCACTGACTTCAGTTACTCATCAACGACAGTGGAGTTTCTACGTTTGGTACGGCATCATTAGTACGCGTATTGTAGGTCCCTGTTCTTATCAGGGAACATTAAGCAGACAGCGATATGCATCATTTCTGCAAGTTACCCTATCCTTTGTTATAGAGGACGTGGTACTGGAAGCGATGTGTCACTGTAGTTCCAGCATGATGGATACTCCATACATTACGCGCGCCCGTTTTTCTGGGGAGTTGTGGATGCAATGTTTCCAAACAGGTAGACAGGATGGCGAAGTCCCATGAGCTGTGCAGCCTGGTCCCCCGACGTGACGCCGTTAGATTTTTTCTCACGGTTGCAGTGAAAGAGTATGTACAACAAACCCCGCTTATGACACCAGCGGATGTGCAACAATACATTACAATATGGTGCGCACTTCGAACGCCTGCTGAGGTGCAGGTTCGTCGGACACGACGTTAGCGATTATTTGTGAGTGCGTTTCCGCACATTACAGCAAAAAACGCGGCGCCGTTGCCATCCCTTATTGGTTGATATCTCAGATTATATGAGGATTAGAACAATGAAACCAAGTCTGCCTTCACTTACTGTACATTTAGTTTTTCATTTCTGTAAAAAAAAAAACATACATGTGCCACGAAAAGAAACTAACTTTGTGTTGAAAATGATGTACGTTAACTTTTATGGATTGTGAATTTCTGCCTATTGTGTGAGCCCCTGCGTAGGTACATCACTAACCAATTGCATTTTTTCACATTTTGTTTCCTTTCGGAAATATACGAGGTGATAGAGTATGGTGGACACCACCACAGAGGAGCTATGCAAATTGGTCACAAACTGATATTCATACAGGTATCGACAGAAAGTGCAAAACTGTAAACTTCGGCAGCTGATGATTGAATGCGTGATACTACAGCACAATTTCACCATTTATCTGGCAAGGATAGTAAACAGAGGATATGTCGACACCAGGGTATAAAGCCTTTGCGAATGTCAATCCATGTACTCAGGTGGACAGTAACTAAGCCTTGCAGATAGGCACATGAATAATATACGCAGATGTCAGCATTTGAGAGGGGACTTATAGTGGGCTCAAAGAAGCTGGTTGGAGAAATCGACGAATCGCTTGACTTTTAACAGGAGTGATACCACTATTCGATGATGTTGGCAGGAATGGGTGGACCATGGCTGGACACACCATCAAGAAGGAAGTGGTCGACCTAGAGAGACGACAGAAGGTGAGGACCAAAACAATCGTTAGAGAGGCATTCAGAGACCCAGATCAGACGTGCAACTGGTGCTTCAGTGACCACAAGGACCATTAATAGGTGGTTCACAGAAAGGGCACTGACCTCATGTCACCCCTTGCGCCTACTACCATTGACGTTTGTACACCAACAAGCCCGTTTGCAGTGGTTTCGGGTACATTCGGCCTGGAGTCTCACTGACTGGATAGAATTCTGCACAACTTCGAAATGAGCCCCAATCACCATTGAAGACGTGTCTGGAGATGCCCTACAACAGCAGTGGGATACCAACCTGATTGTCACACACCATATTGCCTGACAACCCGGAATGATGGGATGGGGTGCCATTTTATTTCATAGCAGGACACCCTTGGCTATCATCTGCGACATCCTTGCAGCACACCGGTACGCCGACGATACTCTGTCTCCCGTTTTCTTGCCCACCATGTCAAGCCACTTAATCAAGATAACGCACACCTGCGTATGGCAAGAGTTTCTACTACTGATATCCGTGGTTGCCAAACTCTAACAGCAAAGTCGTCGTATCTCTCCCCCACTAAGATCGTTTGGAGCATTATAGGCAGGGCCCTGCAACCAGCAAGGAATTTTGACGATCTGCCACGTCCATTGGATAGAATTTGCCACCATACCCTCAGGTGGATGTCCAACGATTCTATTAATCAATGCCAAACCGAAAACTGCTTGCATAATGGCGAGAGGTGGAGCAAAGCATTTTTGACTTGCTCAGTCTGTGAAGCTCTTTCTCACAAATGAATTAGCCAATTTTCCTAAAACTGTAATAATTTGTTTGTCTGTTTACGTAGAACACATCTACTGATTTCCGTCCCACTTAGATTCCTTCATGGTGCGTCGTTTTTTTTCGTCTTAGAGTGTATATCATCACAAAAAAACCTTTGCAAATTATTGTAAATAAACTAATGTATGTAAATCATTAAAATATTTATTGTACATAAAATTTGTAAATAAAATCTTTAAAAGGCTAAAAAGGAACTGCTAGTAAAAAATCAAAAACTATGTAAAAATTGTATTGCAAAAATTGTTTGTTAGTAATGTCTATGCTAGGATGGTGCTTTCCTGGGGAGGAGAGGAATGAGGCATGGTCTCGCCCAAATACTGTGCACCTTGATACTGAAAATCCTTATGAGTGGTCGTGATATACGGTCGTGATCGTAAACAGAACCTGTCCTGATACCCTACTGCTTATCATTTACGGTGTTATCTTGTTCACTAGAGGTCCTTATATTATCAGGGACCCTTTCTTGAGAACAGTCAAGAGAGTTTTCTGATCTGGAATGAACTCTACTAAACTACTGACAAAAGCTGAAATCCAGGAGGAGGTTACAGGCAGAGTCTTGCCCTAAACTGACTGAACCATATAACTGAAAGCTGCGATGAGATTTCGAGTTGACATGCATTGTTTATCACTAACGCTGTACCACAGACAACGGAGACTTACCTGAATGGTGAAGAGCCAGAGTCAACTGAGACAGTGAGTGGCATTCTACAGTGTTCAGCGACGAGTCTCTCTTCTGTTAGTGGAGGTCAGACCGACGTCAAGGTGTCTGCAGGTGACCTGGTGATCGTCACAGGAAGCAGCGATTATCGAGACTCGTGCCTCCCCAACTCCTGGAATCATGATGTGGGGAGTCATTGAATATGAAAACAGGACTAATTTTGTACTTGAGGGGAGGCTGAAGGCTCACCAGTAAGAATGGTAAACCCTGTTGTCATGCCCCTCATAACTATGCTACCAAATGGAATATTTCAGCAGGATGGTGAAAGAATCCGCACTGAAATTCACACCACGAACGCCATGATTTGCCATCCATAGAAAATGTCAGGGATGCGATGGGGAGACGTATACTTTCAATCTGTCCTGGAGCCAGCAGCCTTCATAAACGGACACATTTGTTTCAGGTGTGGCAAGAAATTGCTCAAGATGACATTCGGACGCCGTTTGCTTCCACGCTACAACACATCTAATTACGATATTAATCAGATACTTTCGTTGCAATTGGATTTATGGTTTTATCACGTAATACCCGTTATGTGACGAACATTTACGCAACCGACTGGTGCTTCCGTTATATTAGTTTTATCATAATAGTATGTGAGAGATGTACGTCCATTGGAATCGAGATGGAAGAAATTTGGGAAACCATTTTATAAGGAACTTAAATGAGATCTGTAAAAAGAAGAGAATAAGTGGTAACTTTGCGTCAGTAAAATACAATTATTAAAAAGTTACGGTTTATGAAATTTCTCAAATCTTGGCTGTCACTTTGCAAAGACTACATGCAGCACTAATTCTTGCATCTTATTTTCATGATATGGAGTATCTGCATCTCCTCCTTCTGCTCTTTACTATTTTGTGGGAATAGCTGTCTCACTAAAAGCCGGAAGACTATAAGATACATTATCACACTGACCACCATTATTATACTTCTACATGACGAGTGGAATTTCTTGACTTCAAATTCCAAGTACGACACCTCAGCAACTGCGTGCATACGATATGCCATCGTTTCAGCACACTTTGTCAGCAGAAGGATAGTTAAAAAACGCATACTTGAGTGACATGTAGAGACTGAGGTTCAAATGTAGAAAATGGATAATAATGAATATGTGTACTCACACAGGCTACAACGCAAACCCATGCGACCACTTAAAGACAGTAAACAAATGTAAACACAGGAAAACGAACGCCCGCCGTTCAGTCAGTCATACACTCAACAACAAATGACTTTGATCACTATGGGACTTAACATCTGAGGTCATCAGTCCCCTAGAACTTAGAACTACTTAAACCTAACTAACCTAAGGACATCACACACATACATGCCCGAGACAGGATTCGAACTTGCGACCGTAGCAGTCGCGCGGTTCCGGACTGAAGCGCCTAGAACCGCTTTTTTTTTTTTTCTTCTTCTTCTTTAATCGTTATGTTCGGTCGTTGCGGACGTCGCAATACATCCTGTTCAAGTTCGGTGGTCGATCCTTCCACTCAATTTTTTATTACAGAGGCCAACCGGCTCTCTGGCCGAACACGCTGAGCTACCGTGCCGGCTTATTTTGTTCGTTTTCGTTCGTTGTATCTGCTCGTGGCGGACGCCGCAAGACACCCGTTTCAGTTCGTCATTGATCCATTAACTCAGTTTTTTTTTTATTACAGAGGGTAGCCCTCTGACCGAGCACGCTGAGCTACCGATTTTGATCGTTTTAGTTCGTTGCATCTGCTTGGGGCGGACGTTGTAAGACACCCGTTTCAGTTCGTCGTTGATCCATTAACCCAGTTCTTATAATTGCAAAGGGCAGCTAACCCTCTGACCGAACACGCTGAGCTACCGTGCCGGCACAATAAAGGATGCTGTTTAAAACAAACGTATTACTCTTAATACCTTCGTAATGAACAAAGGTACAGTAAAGGCAGTCGTGCTGGTTAATGTTCCACTGGTAGCTAAACATCATTTGCTTGATACATTTTTCTTTTCTGTCTCCACAAAAAGTTATTTGTGGTGGTGAAGACAAACAGGACACACTGTATATGTAGCACTAGCCGATGGCATGATGAAGATAAGTAATATTTTCAGCGTCTGAGTCTCTCACAACAATCAAAATAAAACAGCGCCTCTACACAACATACGCGATACAACGCTGTCACAAAAAGCGAAAACCCTTGCTTGAAGCTTCGAACAGTGCCCCGTTTGTTTCAAATACCTCGTAAACCCAACAAATTATCGCAGTTGCACACAGAAGTTAAGACATTCCTGTCCTGTGGGAACTGGGAAGCAAATAAATCCCATTGGTAATACAAGGATTAACTGTTACATCAGTACTGGAACAACAGGGGAGGAAATACTAAACAGTAACAGAATCGTACCAAACAATGTCATTGCCTAGTCTCTTGGTCGAAGTACAGGAGTGCACATAAAATTTAAACTCGAGCCGAGATACTATTGTTTCAGTAAAAGCAAGTCAGTGGCATTAATTACCACCAATAATGCATCTTCAATGAAGAATGCGTGAATATGGCCTTCCTTGCAGACAGTTGGAATTGTCTTTCGCTGTTCACAAAACTGACAGAAGTAAGCTTCTCAGCAAGCCTGTGGCTATGTTTTAACTCATTATTTGACACAGATTCAAAATTTTATCAAAATAATTATTTTAGTGACTTTTTTGAGTAAGTGCAACTCTTTGAATGTCATGAAGTGTTTATATAAACTTATAGTAAGTAATTTGAAAAAGAAAAAGGATGTCACTTGTAAGAAATCGTCTTTCTAGTGCCTAAAATAATACGGTACATAATTTTTATGTTAATCACTGAAGTATACGTACATATGTGAACTGACAACGAACATGTGAAATATTCATATGTGAACAATCAAGAGATAACAGTGAAATCGTGCAGCATGTTATAGTCCTCGAGCAACCCGCCGTATGCATGCCATCTAGTGATAAAGTGCCACACTACTAACATAGGCGCTGCCAACAGCGCGTAGCCAATGGATAACTGTGAGCGACGCTGCCACTTAAAATGCATTAAGACTGTCAGCGTCCGTACAATGCGTACTAAAAATCAGTGTTGGTTGGGAGTAACATTATCAATTAAACTGTTAACGATTACCGAAAAACGAAGTGGTAAAACGGACAAACTATGAAAAAGTAAAGTTTGAGAAGCCGCCTTACGACGCCTTCTATGGTCTTATGTTCTTGTGCGTAGTCACAGAGCAATACAATCAAGAGAAAAAGAGACCGAGCACGGTGACGCAGTTATTAAGCACACCGGACTCGCACTGTGTAGGACTACGGTTCAAACCCTCGTCCGGCCATCCCGATTTATGTTTTCCGTGATTTCCCTAAATCGCTTCGGGCAATTGCCGGGATGGTTCCTTTGAAAGGGCACGGCCGACTTCCTTCCCTAACCGATGGGATCGATGACCTCGCTGTTTGCTCCCGTCTCCCAAATCAATTCAAGTCTAGAGAGAAAATAGAACTCATTGGTCGTGAGGTGGCGAGGAGGGGTTGTGGTTGTTAAGGTACTGGGCTTTGGTTCGAGATGAATGGCTTTGAAATCCACGTTTGACCATTCGGATTTCGGTATTTCATGAATTCTCTCAATAACTTGTAATGTATGCCAGGATGGTTCCTTTGAAGCGATCATCTTTATTTCCTTAGCTATATTTGCCCAATTGGAGCCTGTAGTCCATCGCTAATGACGTTATCAGAAGAGACGTGAAACTCTACTTATCGTACATTTATTCGTAGAAAAATTGGTAAATAACAGATGAAGTTCATACCTTGGTAAAAAACGGATTTAATCATTCACTGAACTCTGTGTCACGGCGAATATACAGTATTTGAAGACCAGAAATCAACAGAGAAATCCTTAGGAAACATGTTATTATTAGCAGATATCTAAAGGTTTATTGCCAGATGTGAGCGTTTATTCCGAGATCAAATAGCAAATGTTTGATAAAAAGCATCTTGTCCGGTTGTAACGCTACTACGCAGAGAATATTACTGAACACGTGATGTAAAAACGCTCGCCTACGGGAATGTTCCAGATGGTTTGAAAACTCCGGATTCTCGATAGATATCTAAAGTAAGCCTGTACTTTCGTAATTATTTAAGGCAAAAACGAAGGTAAGATACTGTATGATTGCATTAGTTCTTTTCAATGACTGGTTCAATTTCTGTCTTATTTTACTTCACCTTGTATTGGCGTTACATGGGTCCGCATATGAATTAACCCAAGCAAGGTGCAAGGATGAAACCGTGGACAAACTCGTTACACACTCAAGCAATGGTTACAAACATGCACCCTCATAATATGAACCTGCTACAGCTTTTACTTAAGTTACAATTACTTGAAACAGTTGTGGGAACAACTACTCTCAAGCCAAGTTTTAGTGGAAATGTGGCGAATTTTCTGACATCCGCAAGCAGTTTACACCTACTTTGTATTTTATTCGAACTATGTTCTTCTGTGGCTTGCGAAGATTCTTCGAAGACGACTGTAATGACATAACATGTGTGGAACTTTGTTGTACAATAACAAGATAACAGCCCTTCAAAACACTGTTCCTCCGTCATGAGAAGAGCTCCCACTTATTTCTGTCGTACTGTTTTAAATTCGAGAAAACACGTGACTCTGGTAAGTTTCACGTATCTATTATTTTGAGTGTCATATCAAGCGCTCATAATGCTGACCCTGAGCCAGTGCTTGATTTCTAAAATGGTAAGTGCCAGAACGCACAACACACCTCTTCAATCATACCACTCACACACAAGCCACAAAAATCACAAGTCTCGAGTTTTGAAAAGCTGTGATAAAACTTACAATGCGAAATCAGTTTTTACGAGATACTGTTCGTAAATTCAAATTTTTAAAATATAATTTCTTTTAATTAAAACAATAAAACCACAAGATGTACTATTAATAACAGTTGCTACTGGATCACTGGGGTTGCTGGGAATCGTAAATAAAAGGTGATGTGTACCGATCACAGCTTCGTAACGAAGCACAACTTACCTTGGTTATACTGTAGATCTCTGAGGTTGCTGGCAATCGTAATGAAAGACAGTGGACACGAAGGTTACGGATATGTTTCGATCGCAACATCGGATACTCCGACGCATCGCATCACGTTGTCATTTTCACTGATGCCGTAGCAGAGGCAAATTACAGTTACGTTGCGATTTCTTGTTCCAGTATCTTCAGAAACACAGATAAGTGTGTTATATTGTAATCCATCTCTCTGGTAGTCGTCAGTGATCTTTGTAAACTTGTTTGAATTTTCCTACACATGAACGTCAGTAGTTGCTAAGAATAATGAGCACGGAAACCATTTTTTGGATCTCTAACGACCGATCCAACGATCTGCAAATGTTTCGTTAAGACGGGTTGTAATTATCTGTGTGGAATGGGCTGGACATCTGTCATACTGGAACCAGATGGAATGCCTTATGCCCAGTGGGGTATCTTCAAATAACTGAAGCAGCATATCTCTTAGGAATTGAAGTCACTTGTGGCCACTTACGAGTCCCATCACTAAAACATGGAATAATTATGAAATTCTCACAGAAAAATGCATCATCCGTAAACAAACTCTTGCATAGGAACTACCACATTGCAGCGTTCATAGGCACTATTAGAAGAACTGTAACCGATTCTGAAAGTCACTGCCATGAAGTTTCCGATGGAGCGACATGTGGAAAGGATTAAACGCATTGAAATGTAGTATTCGTGGGACACTCCTATGGCTGGTCCCACTCGCAAGTTGATTCATAGCGATAAGTGAATTGTTTGTTATCGCTGATGAAGTGTTAGTTGCACCTAAATCGTCAGTTACATTTCTTTCTGTTGGCAGTAAACCATTCATCATACAACGGCAGCACTGCTCTAACAGCTTGGCAACATCCGACATAAGTGAAAAGTATATATCGTTTTTCGACTGTCGGATACATCGTGAATGCCTGAACAGCTTCAAGAGAAATTGTCTAAACGTACGAACCTCATTGAGTTTTGCATACATTGGTACAGTAGAGTAGACTTAGATTGATTCATGTTGTATGCAGTTTACTGAGATCGCCTACTTTATTATGAAACTTATAAAATAATTTTTGTACTTTAGTCACCTTTTACCAACATTTATTGCCAGGATGTTTCGGCAGCATGCTGCCATCATCAGGTGCATCACAGTTACATGAACATTAGCTTTTAATCATAGATTCCTTTGTAGTGTGATGAGGTATGTTTGTTGGTTGTGCATTGAGGTTAGGTACGGTACAGAAATTTATCCATGTCGAGAAAGATTAACCAATTTTTGTAAGTTCTTTGTTTAAATCAACTGATTGCTGTCCTCACATACATTTTTACCGAACATGTTCTTGTCTCTCACACAGAGCACAAGAATATATACAATACCATCACTTCACATGCCGTTCTTTATATTACAAACGTTCTTAACTTCTAAGATGAAATTTATTTTAGTTGCTGAGGTAGTATATAGAATAAAATTACTATATTTATTATAAAAGCACTTTATGTCGTGGCACATATTTCGAGGATGTGGTAAAAAGTAATGCCTCCGAATTTTTTATGTGAAAACACTAAGCTTTTTAAGTGAAACAAATTTTATTAACATTCTTATGCTTAATGTCTACATTTGTATTTCCTAACAGTCATCCTGGCGGCGAACACTTTTCTCCCAACGATAGTTCAGTTTGTTGACGTCGTCACTGTAGAATGTTTGACTTTGTTGACGGAGCCACAACCTCACCTCTCCTTGTACCGCTTCATCGTTATCAAAGTGTCGTCCTCAGAGATGTTATTTAAGTTTTTGAAACAGATGATACTCGGTTGGGTCCAAGTCTGGACTGTATGGAGGATGTTTGATGATAGTGAACCCAAGGCATTGGATTGTTGCAGATGTCGCAGTGCCTGTGCTTGGTCTGGCATTGTTATGGTCGAGGAAAGGGTGCTCCACGCGTAGATGGACTCTTAGAATTCTTGCTTTCAGTTTTCTGAGCCGTTTGTCATGCACCGACATAGGCACATAACACAGCGCCACGTTACATGCTACAATTTGGAGCCCTCCAGCAGCAAAAGGCTGCAACTTGTGTCAACAAAGCAGAAAGTCTACCGAGTAATATGCACGACAGGTAATACCGCAACCGATATTGAGACCGGAATAAAAAATCGGAGGCATTACTTCTCAGTACACCCTCAAATATAATACGATTATTTAGTATTTCGTGGTGAATTCATTATTGTTAAACGTTTTTCCCCAGATGTTTTATATTAATTAAACGAGCATTCCATCTTTCAGAAATTTTTGAAGTAATTCTCATTATTACTTTCCAGTTTATCATTTAGCAACTGAGCCATGCATGAAAATATGTAGTTCTTCACATGAGTCCATTTCGCGTCCCATGTTCATTTTGTATGGTATATCATCTGCGATACTATGGAATGGTTTGCCTGTGTACTTAAGGCGGGTGACTATGGATGATTTCGCTTAAACTGGTCATGTGGTAGGCATTTATGTGCTCACCCTACCGTTTCTGAAAGGGTCTCCAAGACTGGTCTCTGTAGAAGACTTTACATCTACTACAAACTATTTTGTAAATGCCTGATTATGTGTGGTTGTTTGTGTAATTATTTTGTATCTGTGTTTTCCTGTTTGTTATGTGTTGTGAAAGTGATATCAGTGTTGTGCATTCTGAAAATATTTGCTATTTTGTAGGACAGTTAGCTAACGAATGGTACCTGTATCCCAGCAGCGGGTTTTGTTTTCCATTTCTTTGGAGCATTTGGTTTATTACTGGTTTCGCTTTTTTGTATGGGGTTGTCAATAAGGGTGTTATCATAGAAATTTACTGTAGCTATTTGTGTGATTGCTCTGAATGCACCATGTTCCGCATATTTATCCAGTGGTATATTACTGGCTCCGTTAAGTAGTGCTCTGTAGGCAGCATGTTTGTGTGTTGTAGGGTGGCAACATGGGCTGTGCAAAATGGCGTCTGTTGTTGTTCTTCTTCTGTGAACTTTTAAGGTGTGTCTATTGTTTGTGTTACTAATGTTCAGGTGTAGGAAGTTGATGCTACCATTGTTTTGATATTCGACAGCAAATTTTATAATTCTGTACTGTTTATTGAGTGTAGCAATTATATTGCTAACATCATTTGTGTCACTATCTATCGAGAGCAATGAATCACTAATATAAATGTTTATAGTAAATAATTTTATCCATAGAGAACGATTTAACAACAGCAAAGGTTTTCTGCTGCAGGTGGTATACATTTGTACCTACTATACTTGAGATTATTGTGAGACATTTATGTTGCATGTGCATTTTACTATGAAATGTGAAGTGATTGTACCTTAGTACTAATTCAAGCAAGTCCATGAATTTGTTCAAATTCAGCAATTCCAGGAAATGATAGCTTTTTATGTTTTATAAGGTTTGACCTGAAGAATTAGAGTTGTTCCATGTGGATATCTTTGTACATAGATTTGTACTGTTACATGATACTAACTGAGCTGTAGTAGGGGGACACGCCCCTGAATGGGCTGCATTTTTAGCTTTATTTTCACCCTCATAGTGCAACTGATTTATAAATTAGAGATAGCTCAAAATTCTTACACACAATTAGGGTCACTAGTCAAAGCATTTCCCAAAAAATCATTGAGATACTTATATTTTGGTACTGACAACAATATTTATAATAGTATAAAAGTGGCACACTATTTCACTGCTGTACCATTTTCTTTGGAACCACTGACTGCACAGCTTGGAAAAAGAGTCGGAGTACAGACAACATTCACGTAAGTGTTTTACGCCTCCAATTTCCTGCCCTGATGCTGATCTGTAATTTATTTTACTACAACAAAAATAATTAAAAATGTAGCTCAAATAACACCGACATCATCATCATGTTACAAATTTTTCAGGAAATAGTAGGCAAGGGAGGTAGAGGAGGTCATTCTAAATATCTGTACCAATTTTTGTGAGTTTAACTTCAGTCATTTAGTATAAAAGTGTACCTAAATGATGAAAATTCAAGTTTTCGGTAAAACACAAAAGATGATTTTCAGATTTATTAACTTAGCACTATGCTCGTTTAGAACATTCCAGCTCATACTCCAGTTATTGTCCTGTTTCCTTATCCTCCACACTCTTTCTCTCCATTCCTTTTTCTATCCTTGACTCCTTGGTAGCTACTTCTGCAGATGTCTCTGCTTTGGTTACCCACCACTTATCAATAGCGGTTAGAGCTGAAGCCACATTCCTTCCCGTCTGGATGTTGAATTTCTTCATAACACTGACCCTTGAAATTGCACCATCATTGAATGTTATTATTGCATCCATCACACCTATCTTCAGCACTGTCAGCCCACAAAATACAGTTTTGGGCATTCTCTCTCATCTACAGCTGTTGAAGCTTTCATTTGCATTCTGAGAGAGACCAGGCATACATTTCCTAAGCAGATTTTTATTTGCCAGAGCCCTATATATAGGCCTAATTGCCTCCATTACAGCAAGTGGTAAGGAATACTTGTGGGTATATTGTATGCCTGTAGCATTGCTCAGCCATTACTTGCACCACGAATCTTCCCGTTTTGGACATAAACCATGCTGTAGGGTTCCATCTGTTGACACTCTGTGAAACCATGTTGCCCAAACAGCTCGTCTCATGTTCTCCAAATCTCCTACATTTCTCCTTATTGCTAGTGCAGAATATTGAGTCAAAGAATCAGTTTCACTTTTTGTAAGACGACCTGGACCACCTATGTGTTTTCTGTCTGACTGTTTTTTCCACTGAAGTGTTTATGTAATTTTCTCAGCCTAGCTCCCATTCTCTTTTATACATGCCCAACACATTCAAGCTTTTCTATCAGAGTGTCCCGTATGGTCTGTCATTAACAACAGTAGTGTGTCCTTTACAGTCTCCATCCCCTAGGTAGCCTACATACGTGACACCATGACTGACGTCTGATCTTCTAAAAATGTTTAGAACTCCTTTTATTTCCATGTTTCCACTTGGGCCATCAGAGTTCTTTACACAGACATGGGTGCCAATAAATTTGCTTGAACAAACCTGGCAATGCTTTGTTAGACATTCATAATCTAGTATCTTACCAGTTTCAATACATGTGGCAGTTGCAACCCCATTCAGAGTAGTATGACCTCTCTTCTGCCAAGATACATCAAATGCTGCTACAATGTCTGTATTCTCAGACAAGTCTACTGCTTCTTCTGTTGCTCTTTTCATTGAATGTTCACTTACACCACATAAAGCATTATGTACTGGCTCTGAGCATTAAACATCTGAGATCATCAGTCCCCTAGAACTTAGAACTACTTAAACCCAACTAACCTAAGGACATCACACACATCCATGCCTGAGGCAGGATTCGAACCTGCGTCCATAGCGGTCACGCGGTTCCAGACTGAAGCTCCTAGAACCGCTCGGCCACACTGGCCGGCCCAAGTATTACTGTATGCAATGCAGTCATAGTATAGTATGAAAAATGAAAGAGCGTATCGAAAATTTGGGATGGCAGAACTAGACTAATTGTGTTAGTGAGAAATTAAGAACACTCTCCCCAATAACCCAACTGTGCTAGTGCTAAATTTAAAACCCCCTTGCCTCTTAACTGCCAATCAGAGTGTAGTAGTTAAATTTTGTGTAAAATGAAGAGTGTAGTATTTAAATGATGTGTAAAATTAGTGCCTGATTTGCATTAAAATCGAAGTAACCTCTAAATTAAAGTCAAATATATTCATTATTTCTGTCAAAGTCAAGTGCAGTTACGTACCTCTGGTGAAATATTAAAGTCATATATGAAAGTTAATCATTGGTAAAGATATTCAGTGTTACTGTTAGAGTCACAGATATTTGGATGCCTCTGGTACTATCTCAAAATGTGTAAAAATGGTGTGAATTCACATTATATCACGTAAATTGAATGGGGAGATGGAGAAAGGAAACGAAAGGGAAGGAACTAATATCAGCATCATCAGGTATGTCCAAAAGATTAGACGCCACGAATTCATATATCATACCATACCACTGAAAGTCAAAGATTTTGTATACTTATACATTTGTATTTAATCAGCATTATATTAAACACACACACACACACACACACACACACACACACATACACACACACACACACACCTCTGTATTTATGACGAAAATACTGTTCTCCTTACGCTCATGTGATCTCTCTAATACAAAGAAATCATTTCTTCTCTCTTTACGTCTGTCTTTCTCTCTCACACATACTACTTGGTGAGGGCAAAGATGGTTATTTTACAAGGTGTCCACCATCCCCCTCCCTGCAGGTACCCACCATTCCACCCAGGTGGCCATTGTTCACCTATAGATGTCCAATATTCCCGCGTAGGTGTCCACCATTCGACTTAAGTGCTCATCATTTCCTCCTTGGTGCTCACCATATCCTCTTAAGTGTCCACCATTCCCCCTGCGTGTCCACCAGTGCACCTAGGTGCTCACCATTCCCACCTAGGTATTTACCATTCCCCTTAGATGTCCACCATTTCCCCGCTAGGTGTACACCACCCCCTACCGTAGGTGTTCACTATCCCTC
This sequence comes from Schistocerca nitens, assembly GCF_023898315.1. Classification (NCBI taxonomy): domain Eukaryota; kingdom Metazoa; phylum Arthropoda; class Insecta; order Orthoptera; family Acrididae; genus Schistocerca; species Schistocerca nitens. The sequence goes on along the minus strand of NC_064616.1, from coordinate 591,861,367 downwards.
CCAGGGTATCCACCATTCCCCTAGGAAATAGATTGCTATTTAAGAAAATAATGGTCAATGTAGAGGATTATGGAAAGAGTGATGGTTAATGGAGAGAATGGTGATCAGTGGAAAACGATAAGGAAAATTATAATAAATTCCCCCCACCCCCAAACTTTAATAAATAGTCCAAAACCTTAACAATTTACCTCTTAATTATAACAAAGTGTCACAAAACTGCAACATATTTCCTCAAAGTTCTAACAATTCCCGTAAAAGCTGTGACTAATATACTGCAATTGTAACTTACTCCCCAAAATTGTGGCAAAGTGTCTAGCAATATTGTGACAAATTGTCAATCTGTACCGTCTCGTCTTTCAAATTTCTTGTTTCCTATCTCTCTGCCTAGGTATTAAATTTCATGTAACATAGATGTGTGTGTGTGTGTGTGTGTGTGTGTGTGTGTGTGTGTGCTCTCTGCCATCTCATTATACTTCGTCTCATAGGTGTGTGAGCCCACAAAATACTTCACATCTATGCACTTTTATCCACCACTAAATGTCATCTGTCAACATTTTAAAATAATATCTTGATCACTGGTGCCATTTTATGATAAAATATAAATATTTGATACCTCAAACTTTTTCAGTCAGTAACACACACATCCATACAGTACATATGTGAAGGGCATCAGTACAGGACCACATTTACTGTGAGACAGACACCCTAGGGCAGAAGGTACCTCTGGATGTCTCAGCTACCCTGATAAGACACATCCAGTCCGCCAGCTCTGTCAAAAGATAGAAATCCGGTAACATATGTTGCATGTTGCTAACAAACTAAAGATGGAATGGGAAGGACCAAGAAACAAACAATTACACCATACGTAAAATTTATTATAACAGTTTCACATAAAGATTTACATGAAATTAAAATGGATCACTAAATTCCCATCAAGAAGTCTTCCTCGAAAGGGTGCTTTTCACCTCAAGTTACAATAAAAAATTTATATATGACACTAATCTATTTCATGAATTTAAATTTTTTGAATAAATCAAATTACGACGTCTCACAAAATTTTCTTTGTAAAGTATATATCAGAAAGGTGATATCGTCTCAAGTGACAATCTACTATTGACATTATTTATATTTTTTACAATAAAAATCAATCATAATAGTTCAGATATTTACATTATTTATAAGTATTTACTATGAAATTAATGCTTATTCTTGATGTGGTAGTGGCCTCAGGTCACTGTATTTACTTTATCGGTAAATATATGACGTTTGTTATGATGTGCAGATAAAGAAAGTTTATGTTTAATATTTCAAACAACATGCTGCTTCGACTGTGAGACAAACTACACAGCGGTGTTTACCTCTGAATCCAAGATACAATGCCTGTAGTCGTCTAGGGTTAACCTACATAGAGAAGATTGTTTTATGGCGTTTGGTCTGCACCAATATGCACCAAAACTTGGCCTTGAGAGCATTCGTTTTTGCTCATAGGCCAACAAATTCTACAATAGGTGCAAAATTCAGTTCGTCCTTCATCAGATCAACCTCTTTTTTATTTAACATTGGAATATTATATCCGTTATTAGCTGGGACACCCGAAGTACCGAACGTTATATAAATATCACTCTTGATATCTTTGTAGTTGTTTGGAGTTTTAATGTGATATATGAGGATATCACCATCTGTAGCACAGTTATACTCGATTTGGCAGAAATTTGTTTAAGATACATCAATAGTGAAAGTCGAAAAGAAGTGTCTTGGAAAGATCTAAAATAGCTGTTTTTAAGGAACGCATCTTTAAGGAAAAATTAGTCGCCATAGAACTGAGTAACATACCCTTTGATAAACCCATTGCAGTGGGAGTGGGTTTCTCATTGGATAGAGGGGCCCCACTAGTACAGTTTGTATATTTTTACGGTCTTGAAATTTTGACTGGTTTGGGAGACAGAGGGAGGGGAATGGAGAGGGAGATGGATTTTAGTTTCCTATTAACAGAATTGGGCTAAATTCGGCATCTTGGATTTTTTATTGGCTCTTTCATTTTTGATACTAGACTGGTTGATTAGAAAGAGATGGAGGTAGGGGGAGGGGGAGGGGAAGTTCATGGCTTCTCACTGAAAAGGATGATTAAATCGCTGATAAAAATGATGACGGATACAAGTGACGATGTCATCGATAAGAGAATTGATGTAACTAGGTCAATGACCTTAGCAAAATGGCGTATCAAATATAAGCAAAGTGCGCCAGAATGGGTATAGATATACTACTTACATACAGTACAAGCCACTTTGATAGTTCGAAAACTGGCCTCATTGTCCAATAGAAGTTAACAGAAAACGTACCTCGATGAATATTTAGTCGCACTGGATATATTTAAGATGGCCTGTCTTCTCTGCCTCAATCTGAACATGCGAGAGTACAGAAAACTTGCTGACAGAGTAAGTGTATCTCTTACTTCCATGTATCTCTCTGTGAAGCATCCCCAGCTTGTGATCTAGTGGCTAGCGTAGCTGACTCTGGATCACGGGGTCCCGGGTTCGATTCCTAGCCGGGTTGGGGATTTTCTCTTCCTGGGGACTGGGTATCTGTGTTGTCCTCATCATTTCATCTTCATCCTCATCATTCGTGACAGTGGCTACATTGAACTGTGAAAAAAATTGGACTGTGAAATATTGGGACTTTGTACAGGCACTGATGACCGCGTAGTTGAGCGCCCCCACAAGCCAATCATCATCATCATCATCATCTTTATGGGCAACTGCAAGGGAAAACAGGAAAAGAGTGGATGAGAGGGGGAAATACATTCAGTTCATCTGCACATGTTCCGTGGTATATACACCAAAGAGCAAAAGAAACTGGTACACCTGACTAATATCGGGTAGCGCCACCGCGAGCACGCATAAGTGCCGCAACACGATGTGGCATGGACTCGAATAATGTCTGAAGTAGTGCTGGAGGGAACTGACATCATGCAGGGCTGTCCATAAATCAGTAAGAGTACGAGTGGGTGGAGATCTCTTCTGAATAGCACGTTGCAAGGCATCACAGATATGCTCAATAATGTTCATGTCTGGGGAGTTTGGTAGCCAGCGCAAGTGTTTAAACTCAGCCAGTGGAGCCACTCTGTAGCAACTGTGGGCGTGTGAGGTGTCGCATCCTCCTACTGGAATTACCCAAGTCCGTCGGAATGCACAATGGACATGAATGGATGCAGGTGATCAGACAGGATGCTTACGTAGATGTCACCTGTCAGAGTCGTATCTAGAAGTATCAGGAGTCTCATATCACTCCAACAACACACGCCCCACACCATTACAGAGCCTTCACCAGCTTGGACAGTCTCCTGCTGACATGCAGGGTCCATCTGCTCGATACAATTTGAAATGAGACTCGTCTGACCAGGCAACATGTTTCCAGTCTCCAGCAGACCAATGTCGGTGCTGACGGGCCCAGGCGAGGTGTAAAGCTTTGTGTCATGCATTTATCAAGGGTACACGAGTGGGCCTTCGGCTCCGAAAGCCTATATCGATGATGTTTCGTTGAATGATTGGCACGCTGACACTTGTTGATGGCCCAGCATTGAAATCTGCAGCAATTTGCGGGAGGATTGCACTTCTGTAACGTTGAACGATTCTCTTCAGTCGTCGTTGGTCCCGTTGTTGCAAGATTTTTTCCGGCCGCAGCGATATCGGAGATTTGATGTTTTATCAGATTCCTGATATTCACGGTAGACTCGTGAAATGGTCGTACGGTAAAATCCCCACTTCATCGCCACCTCAGAGATGGTGGGTACCATCGCTCGTGCGCCGACTATAACACCACGTTCAAACTCACTTATATTTAATTACCATTGTACCAGCAGTAACCGATGTAACAACTGCGCCAAACACTTGTTGTCTTATATAGGCGTTGCTGACCGCAGCCCCATATTCTGCCTGTTTACTTGTCTCTGTATTTGAGTAGGCATGCCTATACCAGTTCCTTTGGCGCTTCATTGTATTATTAAATTGTTCTAAACATATATAGCATTTTGCTCTTAATGAAATTCTGCGCCTGAAGATTTGATAATATGTTCCAAATAGCCTTAATATACATATGGTCTCAAACCTTTTGGGGCAAACTGAAGCAGGTGATAATGGGTCCACAACCGATTATATTAAGATACGGAACCAATGGTCGGAAATAGATATTTATTATGCTATGGACATAAACACTGTACACGGTAATCTATTTTCGGCTATACTCGTACTTCTACCTGGATTCATTCCATCCCCAAATTTTGCAAAACTCTGTAGTCCGTTATATAAATATACATATTTCTTTATTGTGAATGCACCTAGCTAGGGAACGCAATGGGAAGACACTGGACTCGTATTCGGGAACACGACGCCGTCCCAATTCCTGTCCGGCCATCAAGATTTAGGATTTCTCTGATTTCACTTAATCGCTTAAAGCGAGTGCCGGGGACGATTCCTTTGAAACGGCACGGCTGATTTCCTTCCCCCATCTTCCCCCCCCCCCCAAATATAACTTGCACTCTATCTCCTATGACGTTGTCGTGGATAGGACATTGAATCACCAACTTCTTTCCTGTTTGTTATTTGCGTTCATCATCGCAAAAATGCTCGTAGGAATCTTAGTTTTCGTTAAACGGTCACCTTTCCACCTAACGAGATAAGTGAACGGCAAGAGCGAATATTAAACAATGCCTGGAACAGAATTAAATGCGAGAAAATTAACCAACGTCAAATTGGGGCGACATCGACATAATCAATCGAACTGAGACTTGAACGTGTCTCAGAACAAATGTAGTCTAACTGAGCATGTTACATGATCTCCGATTTATTGTTGCATGGCTACCAACGTGAAATTCAAAATATTCTCGCCAAGATCTCTCGTACGGAAATGACACTGATGTTGCATTCCCTTGGGAGCTACTGTAAAGGTCATCACTTAAACCACAGCGGAGAATAATTGCCCTCAAATTTCCGATACGTTTGGGTACGGATCTTTAGCACCTTGTAATTAGCAAACGAAACTAGATCGCAGCCAGGCTCCATCCATTTTTTTTCTAAATTACATGTTTTACGGGGTGTAATGTCTCGAGAAGATATTTTGTAGAATTAACAGTTTAAGTGTGCACTTTATACAACTAAGTGAGATGTCTTTTACGGATTAAAAAAAATTGGATTTCCTGATATGAGATGTCCTTTTCTGTGGTCTTCAATCCAAAGACTGTTTGGGAACAGTTCTTCTGAGTAGTTTATCCTGCACAAGCTTTTTCGCCTCTAAATAACTGCAGTAGCATATATTTGAATCTGCGTTCTGTATTCAGTGCCTCGGTCTAGCTCTACAATTTTTATCCCCTCACACTTTCCTCCATTACAGAATTGGCTATTACTTGATGCTTGAGGATGAGTTATCAATCAATCTCTTCTTTCAGTCAAGTTGTGTCATAAATTCCTTTAGTCCCCAATTCGATTCTGTAGGTCCTTATTAATTATTCGATCTACTCACATAATCTTCAGCATTCTTCTTTGCAGTTTAATTATTACAACCTTCTTCAAGTCTGAGGATATTTCACATGTCTTTTTGTATGTATTACACACGGGGTGGAATAGTTTTGTCGTGGATCGTTCTCCCAAGGTCCTCAATAATGGTGAGGAAATGTTGTCTGCTCCAGGGGCCTTGTTTTGATTTAGGTCTTCTAATGCTCTGTCAAACTCTCGTCTCATCTTCGGTTACTCTTCGCTTTCTATAATACTAACTTCAGTTTCATCTCACTTGTGTAGCCCTTCTGTGTATTACTTCCATCTTTAAGCTTTCCCTTTTCTCCATCGATCTGTTTAATTTTCACACAGGCAGCTTCCATCTATCTCCTACTTATGCATACTTCTACAGCCTTGAATTTGTCTTCTAGGCATTCCTACTGATCCATTTTGCATTTTCTGTCAGTTCCATGTTTTTGGCCTCTGTATTCTTTTTCACCTGCTTCACTTGCTACATTTTTGTATTTTCTCCTTTCGTCTATTCAATTCAGTATCTACTGTCTCACCCAAGGATTAAATACGCAGGCTTACCTTTTAGCTATTTCGCTCTATTCTGACTTCACTATTCCATCTCTCAAAGCTACCAATTAGTCTTCTGCTGTATTCCCTTCCACTGTTTCAGTTAAATGTAGGCTAATGCTCCATCTGAAACTGTTGGTAACCTCTGGTGCCCTCCAAATCCCAGCTCTTTAATTTTATATCTTTTTGAATTTTCTACACTTCTAATCTGCAGTTTATACCCAATAATTAGAGCCAGAGTCCACTTCTGCCCCTGAAAATATCTTACAGTTTAAAATATAGTTTGGAAATCTCTGCCTTACCATTGTATTATCAACCTGAAACCTTCCCGTGTCTTTGGCTCTCTTCCACTTACATAACCTTCTTCTTAAACCAAGTGTTAGAAATGATTAATCGTGCTCTGTGAAAAATGATAACAGTCGCTTGCTGTTTCATTCGTTTCCCCCAGTCCATAATTTCCTACTATTTTTCCTTCTCTTTTTTTTTTCTAATATCGAATTCCAGTCACCCATCTCGGTCAAAGTTTCTTCTCGTCTAACTACCTGACTAATTTTCCTTATTTCATCATACATCTTTCTATCTCTTCATCATTTGTGGACCTAATCGGCCTATAATATTGTACTACTACGATGGGTGCTGGCTTCGTGCCTATTTTGGCTATGATAATGCGTTCACTACACTGTTCATAGTAGCTTACCTGCATTCCTATTTTCTCGTTCGTTATTAGGTCTACTCCAGCATTTTCTCTATTTGATATTTCTTTTGTAACCGTATACTCCCCCCCCCCTGAACCATGGACCTTGCCGTTGGTGGGGAGGCTTGCGGGCCTCAGTGATACAGATAGCCGTACCGTAGGTGCAACCACAACGGAGGGGTATCTGTGGAGAGGCCAGACAAACGTGTGGTTCCTGAATAGGGGCAGCAGCCTTTTCAGTAGTTTCAGAGGCAACAGTCTGGATGATTGACTAATCTGGCTTCGTAACAGTAACCAAAGCGGCCTTGGCGTGTTGGTACTGCGAACTGCTGAAAGCAAGGGGAAACTACAGCCGTAATTTTTCCCGAGGGCATGCAGCTTTACTGTACGATTAAATGATGATGGCGTCCTCTTGGATGAAATATTCCGGAGGTAAAATAGTCCCCCAATCGGATCTCCAGGCGGGGCTACTCAGAAGGACATCGTTATCAGGAGAAAGAAAACTGGTATTCTACGGATCGAAGCATCGAATGCCAGATCCCTTAATCGGGTAGGCAGGTTAGAAAATATAGAAAGGGAAATAAATGGGTTAAAGTTAGATATAGTGGGAGTTAGTGAAGTTCGGTGGCAGGAGGAACAATATTTCTGGTCAGTGAATACAGGGTTATAAATACAAAATCAAATAGGGGTAATGCAGGAATAGGTTTAATAATGAATAAAAAATAGGAGTCCTGGTAAGCTACTACGAACAGCATAGTGAACGCGTTATCGTAGCCAAGATAGATACAAAGCCCCCGCCTACCACAGTTACAAGTTTGTATGCCCACTAGCTCCGCAGATGACGAAGAGATAAAAGAGATAATTCAGATAGTGAAGGGAGACGAAAATTTAATAGTCATGGGGGACTGGAATTAGATAGTAGGAAAAGGAAGAAATGGAAAACTAGTAGTTGAATAGGGACTGGGGATAAGGAATGAAAGAGGAAGTCAGCTGCTTAAGAATATGAAAGAAGGTTGTATACGTGGAAAAGGCTTGGTCACACTGGAGGGTATCAGATAGATTGTATAATGGTAAGACGGAGATTTACGACCCAGGTTTTAAATTGTAAGCCATTTCCAGTGGCAGATGTGGACTCTGACCACAACCTATTGGTTATGAACTGTCGATTAAAACTGAAGAAACTGCAAAAAGCTAGGAATTTCGGGAGATGGGACCTTGATAAGTTGAAAGAACCAGAGGTTGCAGAGAGTTTCAGATAGAGCATTAGGGAACGATTGACAAGAACGGAGGAAAGTAATAAAGTAGAAGAAGAATGGGTAGCTTTGAGAGATGAAATAGTGAAGGTAGCAGAGGATCAAGTAGGTAAAAAGAGGAGGGCTAGTAGAAATCCTTGGGTAACAGAAGAAATATTGAATTTAATTGATGAAAGGAGAAAATATAAAAATGTAGTAAATGAAGCAGGCAAAAAGGAATACAAACGTCTCAAAAATTTTGTCGACAGGAAGTGCAAAATGGCTAAGCAGGTATGGCTAGAGGACAAATGTGAGGATGTAGAGGCATATATCACTAGGGGTAAAATAGATACTGCCTGCAGGAAAATTAAAGAGACCTTTGGAGAAAAGAGAACGACTTGTATGAATATCAAGAGATCAGATGGAAAACCAGTTCTAAGCAAAGAAGGGAAGGTAGAATGGTGGAAGGAGTGTATAGAAGGTCTATACAAGGGCGATGTTCTTGAGAGCAGGAGGACGTAGATGAAGATGAAATGGGAGATATGATACTGCGTGAAGAATTTGACAGAGCACTGAAAGACCTAAGTCGAAACAAGGCCCCGGGACTAGACAACATTTCATTAGAACTACTGACAGCCTTGGGAGAGCCGACCCGGACAAAGCTCTACCATCTTGTGAGCAAGATGTGTGAGATGGATGAAATACCCTCATACTCCAAGAAGAATATAATAATTCCAATACCAAAGAAAGCAGGTGTTGACAGGTGTGAAAATTACCGAACTATCAGTTTAATGTCACGGCTGCAAAATACTATCACGAATTCTTTACAGACGAATGGTAAAACTGGTAGAAGTCGACCTCAGGGAACATCAGTTTGGATTCCGTAACAATGTAGGAACACGTGAGCCAATACTGACCCTGCGCCTTATCTTAGAAGATAAATTACGAAAAAGCAAACCTACATTTCTAGCATTTGTAGACTTAGAGAAAGCTTTTGACAATGTTGACTGGAATACCCTCTTTTAAATTCTGAAGGTGGCAGGAGTAAAATACAGGGAGCGGAAGGCTATTTGCAATTTGTACAGCAACCAGATGGCAGTTATAAGAGTCGAGGGCATGAAAGGGAAGCAGTGGTTGGGAAGGGAGTGAGACAGGGTTGTAGCCTATCCCCGATGTTTTTCAATCTGTATATTGAGCAAGCAGTAAAGGAAACAAAAGAAAAATATGGAGCAGGAATTAAAATCCTTGGAGAAGAAATAAAAAATTTTGAGGTTTTCTGATGAGATTGTTATTCTGTCTGAGACAGCAAAGAAACTGGAAGAGCAGTTGAACGGAATGGACATTGTCTTGAAAGGAGGGTATAAGACGAACATCAACAAAAGCAGAACGAGGATAATGGAATGTAGTCGAATTAAATCAGGTGAACCTGAGGTAATTAGATTAGTAAACGAGACACTCAAAGTAGCAGATGAGCTTTGCTATCTGGGGAGCAAAATAACCGATGATGGTCGAAGTAGAGAGGATATAAAATGTAGACTAGCTATGCCACAGAAAACGTTTCTAAAGAAGAGAAATTTGTTAACATGGAGTATTGATTTAAGTTCATATGGCTCTGAGCACTATGGGACTTAACTTCTGAGATCATCAGTCCCCTAGAACTTAGAATTACTTAAACCTAACTAACCTAAGGACATCACACACATCCATGCCCGAGGCAGGATTCGAACGTGCGACCGAAGCAGCAATGCGATTCCGGACTGACGCGCCTAGAACCGCTCGGCCACAACTGCCGGCTTGATTTAAGTGTTAGAAAGTCTTTTCTGAAAATATTTGTGTGGAGTGTAGCTGTGTATCTAAGTAAAAGCATGGACACTAAATTGTTTAGGCAAGAAGAGAATAGAAGCTTTCGAAATGTGGTGCTACAGAAGAATGCTGAAGATTAGATGGGTAGATCACGTAACGAATGAGTAACCGCTGAACAGAATTGGGGAGAAGAGGAATTTGTGGCACAACTTGACTAGAAGAAGGGATCGGTTGGTAGGACGTTCTGAGGCATCAAGGTATCACCAAGTTAGTATTGGAGGGCAGCGTGGAGGTTAAAAATCGTAGAGGGAGACCAAGAAATGAATACGCTAAGTAGATTCAGAAGGATGTAGGTTGCAGTAGGCACTGAGAGATGAAGAAGCTTGCATAGGATAGAGTAGCATGGAGAGCTGCATCAAACCAGTCTCTGAACTGAAGACCACAACAACAACAACAACAACAACAACCTTATATTCAGCTGACCAGAAGTTGCGTTCTTCCTGCCACTGCACTTCACTCATTCCCGCAATATCTGATGTCAAACTGTGAATTTTCCTTTTTAAATTCTCTAGTGTATCTACCCGACTAAGGAATCTAATTTCACACGCTTGGAGCTGTAGAATGCTAGTGTTGTTTTTCCTGATGACGACATCCTCCTGAGTAGTCCCCATCTGGAGATCGGAAAAGGGGAATAATTCACCTCCGGAGTATTTTCCCAATAGGAAGACTTCACCATTAAGCCATAGAGTAAAGCTGCTTGCCCTCGAGGAATATAACGGCTGTAGTTTCCCTTTGCTTTCAGCCGTTCACAGTACCAGCGCAGCAAGCCCATGTTGGCTAATATACTGGGTGATCAAAAAGTCAGTATAAATTTGAAAACTTAATAAACCACGGAATAATGTAGATAGAGAGGTAAAGATTGACACACATGCTTGGAATGACATGGGGTTTTATTAGAGCCACCCGATATTCCTTGACGCGTGAAAGATCTCTTGCGCGCGTCGTTTGGTGATGAACGTGTGCTCAGCCGCCACTTTCGTCATGCTTGGCCTCCCAGGTCCCCAGACCTCATTCCGTGCTATTATAGGCTTTGGGGTTACCTGAAGTTGCAAGTGTATCGTGATCGACCGATATCTCTAGCGATGCTGAAAGACAACATCCGACGCCAATGCCTCACCATAACTCTGGACATGCTTTACAGTGCTGTTCACAACATTATTCCTCGACTACAGCTATCGTTGAGGAATGATGGTGGACATATGGAGCATTTCCTGTAAAGAACATCATCTTTGGTTTGTCTTACTTTGTTATGCTAATTATTGCTATTCTGATCAGATGAAGCGCCATCTGTCGGACATTTTTTGAACTTTTGTATTTTTTTGGTTCTAATAAAACCCCATGTCATTCCAAGTATGTGTGTCAATTTGCAACTCTCTATCTACATTATTCCGTGATTTATTCAGTTTTCAAATTTATACTGACTTTTTGATCACCCGGTACAAGGGCCTATCAGTCATTTATCGACTGTTGCCACTGCAACTACTGAAAACGCTGTCCCTTATTAGGAACCACAGGTGTGTCTAGCTTCTGCAAAGATGTCCCTTCGTTGTGGTTGCATCTACGGTACGGCTACATGTATCGCTGAAGCGTGCAAGCCACCCTACATTGGTAAGGTCCATGATTCAGGATGTGATAGGAGATATCCAAGAAATTTTGAAGAGAAGTAATGATTATCACGTAGCGGCAACTTGCTCAAAGTCTAAACCCTATATTCTTAAATTGTTGACCAACGATTCGATACTTTTTATTGGACAGCGGAGAATGTTATATTTCGCTAAACCAGTTTTTGCCTTTTGTCGTTAAAATCTCCGTTTCCGCATCTTTCCCTTAGTTATCATTAAATACTGTTTTACTTTCACAAAGTGAAACCCTGTATCGTAAACGTATAATACTAATATTCATCCCGAAACGAAATCAGCGACATGCAACGCAGAAGGTGGCTGCAGGTTCGAAGTGAGTGTAAATGCGCTCGCTGTGAGCACTAGTCGGTATATCGAGTCGGCGCGACGATGCTGAAGGACACCTGGGTACGAGCTGATTTCACCTACTAAGCGCTGCAAATACAGCCTGGACACTGACGTCAAGACTGCTGCTGCAAACTGGTTCTGCTCAGCTGGTACCCCGTTCGAATAACGCCAATAAAACACGGTTTAGCATCACTAAACTAGTATCTGCCTCACTGTCTTACAGGACAGAAGTCATGAAAGTGTATTTACAAATGCCGTACTTTATAACAGTTTTTGACAACAATAGTGTTGTCGGCAACATTGCTGCAGTGTGGTTGCAATACACGGTAATTTTTCTGTATTGACCGATAATATTGCGGATGGAGCAAACTGTTGCAGGTGTTTAGCGAAGTGTGGCCGAGGTGTTGCCCAGGTTGTCCACTGCAAGTGGAGAATTTGGCCCGGGCATCTCTCTATCTCTCTCTGTCTTTGTGTATAAATGTTTCCGTCTCACTCCATTCCCTTGGTTCCTCTTTCTCGCGGTGACAGTGCCGAAGTGCCAAGTCCGTAATCTGACAAGGAGACCACCCGGCCACCAGATTTTTTAAAATTTTTTATACTTACTGCGGGGGAAGTTCAGAACCGAAATATAACTCAGCCAAAGCAGTTCGATGCATCTCTCAAAGAACCCCAACGTTGAGGCCACTTTTACAACAGGTCACATTGTTCACTTGGTACGGTCGAAGAATATTAATTCAGTAATCAATGGATTGCTGTTTAGAATCCTATTTTGGCTATGATAATGCGTTCATTACGCTGTTCGTAGCAGCTTACCCGCATTCCTATTTTCTCATTCACTATTAGACCTACTCCTGCATCATTTCTATATGATTGGCTATTTGTAGCATTGTACCCACATGACCAGAAGTCTAGTTTTTCCTGACACTGCACTTCACAAACTCCCACAATATCTAATGTAAACCTATCAATTTTCCTTTTAAATTCTCTAGTCTGCCTACCCGATTAAGGAATCTAACATTGCAAGCTCGAAGCTGCAGAATGCCAGTTTCGTTTTTCCTGATGACGACATCCTCCTGAGTAGTCCCCGCCCAGAGGTCCGAAATGGGGACCATTTCACCTTCAGAATATTTTTCCAAGATGATGCCATCATCAATGGACTACTGGTTCGAATTTCAATGTGGTATTTTTTCGTTCTTTTTTTCGTTCAGTTCGAATATCTACATCGTGTAAATATAAAATTCATGAAGTGCCCAGGGTGAACATTAATAAATTTGACAAATTGCAGGGACAGATTCTTGACTGGAGATAGAGGAGAAAAGGTCCTATGAACATGAGTCCGGAAATGCGATCCAAGTATGTGGTCGCCAAGAATCCCTGCTGAGCCGATGCTGATAAGACAGGATTATCTGTAGCCAACAGATGTCGATTATGCTGATTGATGTCAGTTCTGGTAAAGATTTCTTCGTCGGGAAAGAGAACTGATGAGTACTTGTTTTGGTATAGCCGTGCTGCCTCTCGACCGTTTCCATCTGCTAGGCCGTACACAAATACCACCTCGGCTTGTTCCCGAAATAAATACTGTACCAGTCTGCTGCTTTCATTACGCTGCGTCAATCACACAGCCTGCAACACACGAGGAACACACAAGGAGTGGTCAGAGGAACTCATTTGTCAGCTCTGTAGTTTGTCGGTTTTATTAATATTCACCCTGAATGCTAATTAACACATATATAATTATTATTTATGAAAAATGAACGTCTTCTGGTTTATAATTACATATCACAGACATTGCAAATATAAATTCTTAGATATCGATATTTAAAAAAGATATTGTTAGTGACGGTTGTTTAAATTAAAAATGACATTAAAAAATTATCAACAATCATTTATTAAGTAACGATAATTAAAAATTTATATTTACAATGAAGACTAGAAATTTTGCGTGCGATATGTAATTAGATAAAAGGAAGACGGGCGCTTTACATAAAAAATGATGAATAGATCTGTGTAATTAGCATACATTTGATGCATTTTATATTTGAATGATACAGGTATTCGAATTGAAAGAAAAAAAAACGAAATTAAAAAAAAGACTATAGCGAGAGGTGAGCCAGCAACGCACTGACTACCGAATTACCATTTTGCAACACCGAGTGAGCCACGAGTCCCGTCCTGAAAAATACGCCTTAATTTGAGTAAATTAAAATATCTCTTAAAATTTCAGAGCCCATCTTCTCGATAATTTTTGAGAGTTGCATCGAACTGATTTGGCAAACTGATGTTTGAGTCCTGAAATTCACTTACTATAAATATAAAAATTACAAAAAGTAGACTGCCGAGTGGTCTTCTCATGAGCCGCGAAACAATATTGTTTCGCTTCAATCGAAAGTTGGCTCCCGTACGTAGAGACAATTTGTTTATAATCAACAGGAATGTGTAAGCGAACAAACGAAGGACATATAAACTCATAAATGAGTTACATAGTCCAGTCAACGAAGATCAAGGAAGGCGGAATAGGGGGAAAAAAGTCGTATGGTCGCATATTTTTGTACAGTGCTAGGCGGGTGTGCCAGGAACAACATACTAAAAACCCTGACCGGTGGGGTGTCAGAATCGGGAAGATATTTAAAGATCATTTTATGTTGTACTTGAACAAATCGAAAACCGCAGCTTCTAGCGAAAATGTTACCCAGTACGAAATTAAGTTTCCTATAAAAAAAGGTCCTATTAATTCTTCCTCTACGGCCAATAGTTTCCGCGTTTGCAGGAGATGGAAAAAATCGCAGATTATTAAAATAGTACATTAGTGGTTTAAACTAAAAAATTGAAGTAGATTATGTGTTGCGCTGTACGAAAATACTCTCGCCAGTTCAACGGTGGGTTCTTTGGTTTGCTCTGAGAGGAGACCGAGTGGATACTATGACGCATAGGATATAAATTCATTTTATTACAACATAGATAAGAAGAATTACTTAACTTTGTATAATCCATTTCCACTGGAATCTAATGAGTATTTACACCTGTCTCCGCACATTACCGTAGCACCTGATAAAACAAATTAGAAGCCTCTCACTAAGAGTACATTTAACAATAACTTCCATGTTGAGAGTTTTATTTAATACATGAATAACACAGCTGGCGTACTAGAAGACGATGCTGTCGTCTTAGTCGACAGAGATTAGAAAGGAGCTCCGTATGCTCGCTTTAACCCTTTCAGACCTGCATAGAGCATACTTTGTACACTTAGCTTCATTATTTGAGCTAAAATAACTAATTACGAACTAATCTCTATTGCAACAAATCATAAAATGATCATTCAGTAATTACCACGCAAAATAACAATACCAATACGCAATTATATACTGGAATATAGCGAACTAACCACACCCGTGTTTTCTGGGGGTCAGGAGCTGCTGCGATGTGGTACACTGACTTGCTGATATTTTCATAGTGATGCCCAACTTGCGCATGATGAAAAGGTTGAACATTCACAAATGTGTAGCTCCGGTTTCCATTGGAAAAAATACTTCTGTTGCAGTTGAGATATAGTACAAGTTAATGTACACATTTGTAGCCAGAAGGTCTGAAAGGGTTAAACTCGCCAGTGAGTCCTGTGACGTCATCTCCGAACCCGCCGTCTCCGTGTGCCCGCAGACTCGACTTGTGAGTCACCGACGCTTCCTACTTGTCACTTGAATCGATTATCGGGTACAAGTGGACTCGACCCTCAGAAAGGAGAGCGAGTAGACGAGTTCGCAAGTATAACATCGGACTCGCAGCATTCCCGTCACACACACGACCTTTTTGAAAAAAAAATTTCCGCCATTAGACAGTATACTCGTATTACTATTCATTTATCTCACACAATCATGATTAAGGCTCAATAGCCATTCTAAAGTACAAGTTGAAGAGTCACAGAACGTCTCATATGCCGAAACGATATAAGCAACCATTGTGCCTTACGATTATTATATACCAATATATATTGATTAGTTAGCAGTGAATATTCTTCTATTTATCTGTATAGATGTATATGCGTGTATCACACACACACATACACACAATCAAACAAACACACGTGTGTGTGTGTGTGTGTGTGTGTGTGTCTGTGTGTGTGTGTGTGTGTGTGTGTGTGTACTGCGGTACGTTTCTGCTGAATGCCACGGTTTTCGAGTTATTCAAGAAAAACATATTTGAAGGTCGCTTTTGTATGTTCTGTGATAATTCGAAAACTACAGTCTCTAGCGAAAGTGTATCCCAGTACAAAATCTAACTACATTAAATTTGCCACAAAAAGGTACTGTTCAATTTTCCTGTAGCAGTAATAGTTTGCACATAGTGAGGGAGAGGATATGACAATCTTATACGTGGTATATGAATGCTTTGCGGGTTGCATAAAACCCATTGGCAAGGGCAGCTGACTCACCCTGTATATAAAACTTTTTCGAAGTCTGTTGCAACTTAGTTTTACTGTTTAATATCTATTCAGAGAACTTCTATCAATTTACATATACGCACTTTCAAGGCTTGCCGAGTCTGAAACAATAATACCAGAAAGTATGACAAGGATGAAGTGCAATCCCTAGATAGTGATTAACTATTAAAATAAACTTACAACAGTTTTCAAAAAAGTGGCAGAAATGAATGACAAGCTATCAAACTCGCTGTTAGCCCATAAACCCAAGTTACCATGATCAAAGAATACAGAAATAGCGCGCTTTTTGGTCGCAAGGATATACCAGTGAAGTTACCCTGTGCCCCGTTTTTGTTTGACACACATACATTTTCTCACGGTGGAGGTGGAATAAACTGGAATACAACCTTTTCTTTGCATTGGAATAAATTTGTAAGTTTTTCGTCTGAAGCGTGGACTATAGCGTGAAACTTACTTCACACATCACTTCTTTAATGGTACACATTAGCAATTGTGTACTTTGCATCAATTAATTTTCGTCTTACACCCTCTAAAATCTCACTAAACACAGATTCGTTAAAGGCTGTGTTACAGCAGAAAGACAATGTACTCATCTTCCGTACTAACAATAAGTCACGATAGCCTTACACATCCGTATGACTCACAACGGAAACACCCTCAGATTTAGTGGTAAGAGAGCCCAGTGAAAAGCCCGTCAAAAACTGAACACAGGTCAAGCATAAAAACCGGAAGAACGTGTTCTGGAAAAAAAGTTTTAAAAAAGCTGAAAAAAGCAAATAGAAACAGAGAACGGTCCAAGAACAAGAAGCTCAATATAGAGCAGCAGGGAAGGCAAATAGCGTCGTGGTTAAGTGGTCACGGTGTTGGACTGCCAAGCGGGTGAGCCTTGTTTTTTTTTTTTCGCTTTTCGCTTTATTCAAATTTGTGTCTGTGTCGTGGTGTAACGTTCGTTTGCAACGGCGAGGTGTAAAGTAGGGACCTATGACAGTTGGTTCCGCACAACTACTCTATTAGCAGCCGAAAGGAAGTGGCTTTCGAACGGGAACCACAAACGTCTGGTGACAAGGCGACAAGTCAACCGAATCCTCCACCGGAAAACACGTCTCGTGTGTCATACATGGCATTAGTGACAGTGCGTGTGTCATATGATAGGAGTCTCGTATCGACGCACCTATTTTGTACGCCTGGTAAGTGAGTGAGATAGGCCTCTTTGCCCGATATAAGTGTTCGTATGAATGTGAATGTGATCACACAAAAGGAAATGATGGAAAAATAGTAGTTTGTCACATAAGCTGCAACAAACGAACGCAACAGTTTCTCTGTGCTCTGTCAAAACATACGTTTTTGAGGTTGCGTTCCGTTTTGGAAGTCTTGACTCTTGAATTGCTTTGTTGTAACATAGTTCACACCGGTTTATTTGTTGTTTCCATTTCGTGAGACGTCTATGTGGCGTCTCGCTGGCTCTCACTATTCAAATGTTCAAATGTGTGTGCATTCCTAAGGGGCCAAACTGCTGAGGTCATCGGTTCCTAGACTTACACCCTACTTTAAACTAACTTTAACTTTACGCTAAGGACAACACACACGCCCATGTCCGAGGGAGGGCTCGAACCTCCGGCGGGACCAGCCGCACTATTCGTGCATGACGCCTCAAACCGCGCGGCGCTCTCACTATTCATGACATTTACTTGCGACGGGAACGTATTCTTTCCACATGACTCATACTCTATAACCAATGTACCGGGTGATCAAAAAGTTAGTATAAATTTGAAAACTTGATAAAGCACGGAATAATGTAGATAGAGAGGTAAAAATTGACACACATGCTTCGAATGACATGGGGTTTTATTAGAACCACCCCATATCGCTAGACGCGTGAAAGATTTCATGCGCGCGTCATTTGGTGATGATCGTGTGCTCAGCCGCCACTTTCTTCATACTTGGCCTCCCAGGTCCCCAGTCCGTGCGATTACTGGCTTTGGGGTTACCTGAAGTCGCAAGTGTATCGTGATCGACCGACATCTCTAGGGATGCTAAGACAGCATCCGACGCCAATGCGTCACCATAACTCCGGACATGCTATACAGTGCTGTTCACAACATTATTCCTCGACTACAGCTATTGTTGAGGAATGGTGGTGGACATATTGAGCATTTCCTGTAAAGATCATCATCTTTGCTTTGTCTTACTTTGTTATGCTAATTATTGCTATTCTGATCAGACGAAGCGCCATCTCTCGGACATTTTTCAAACTTTTGTATTTTATTGGTTCTAATAAAACCCCATGTCATTCCAAGCATGTGTGTCAATTTGTACCTCTCTACCTACATTATTCCGTGATTTATTCAGTTTTCAAATTTATACTGACTTTTTGATCACCCGGTATATTATTACAACTGCCAAGACTTCAGAAAGACAACGAATATTTCAGTGACCAGACGTACAGTTCATAATGTTGTGAAAAGAAAAGAGTGGCACGAGGAAGTTTTCAACACGGCTGACGGGCGGAGTGACCGAGCGGTTCTAGGCGCTACAGTCTGGAACCAAGCGACCGCTACGGTCGCAGGATCGAAACCTGCCTCGGGCATGGATGTGTGTGTTGTCCTTAGGTTAAATAGGTTTAAGTAGTTCTAAGTTCTAGGGGACTGATGACCTCCGAAGTTAAGTCCCATAGTGCTCAGAGCCATTTGAACCATTTTTTTTTTTTTTCAACACGGTTTCGCTGGCTTGGCAGTGATACACCATGGCCTCTTGCTTACGGCGCTGTTGCTGTTTCAGGTTGCTCTTTATTGCACTTCTTGTCCTTGGCGCGTTTACTGGTTCAAAAATGGTTCAAATGGCTCTGAGCACTATGGGACTTAACATCTATGGTCATCAGTCCCCTAGAACTTAGAACTACTTAAACCTAACTAACCTAAGGACAGCACACAACGCCCAGTCATCACGCGTTCACTGGTTCTATTTTACTTTTTTTCACAGTTCAGTACACCTTCTCCCTGTTTTCATGCTTGATATTTGTTCAGTTTTTGATGGGCTATCCACGGTGCGATTGGGAGTTCCCCTTGTCAGTAAGAGACGCGTCTACGAGTATGAAGCAATCGCAGCTCCACAGTTCTCAGATTCGTCATAACCGCGGGACTACTTTGGGAACAACGGATGCCCGTTAGCACTGACGTGACAGCGGCAGACGTACAGATTCTCCTTCCAGTTTGCCTGCCCTCATCTCTGCCGCAACCACTGAAGCAGCTTAATCTGACGGAACGAAGGTAAAAGAGTTCATGTGTACCGAAGCACAACGGTTCAAGAAGGCCAACCTGGGTTTCCGCAAGACTGGCATGCTTCGCGGGACCCGTTCAGCTTGCTGCACCTGACAACAGGTAGCACCACAGATTCTAGAACACATTGTAGGGGCACGCGCAGGCGGGCTGTGAGCTGTGCCCTCACCACGCTGCACTGCAATTGAAGCTTATAGGGACACGGCGTACTCATGTCTGACTCATACGCGGGTATGAATGTAATCGAGATTTTCCATGCTTTAGTGTATTATTGTTGCTGTTATTAAGGTTTGTATTAGACAGTTTTCTTCTATGCTAGGTGAAATGTTAGTGTAAAGCCTCCGAACTACGTCTTTCTCAAATTTTGCTAACAACTTTGAGTTTTTTAAACACTAAGGCTTAAATCAATAGAACCTGATGGAATACTTAACTGAATGAGCTTTCTTTTCAATAGTGGCTTCACTAGGAAGAGGATATTTCAGTATATCTCTGACAAAACGGAATGCTTTTTAAGACCGGCAGTGTAAAATCGCTGCCTTTGCAATCTCTTCAGACGACCAGTGAGTACACCATCGTTTCATAACCATTTGTTGAAAGTCACAAAAAGGGCCCAGAATCCCCTTTTGAACACGTTTTAATTTCATCTAACTCAGCCCTACATCGACAGAGGCAATTTTCTAAATCAGCATTGTTTTGCCTAAGGTCTTTTATTTCTGTTCCTATAATTTATAATTGTTGGCGTAAGCAAGCATTGTTGCATTTACAGCAGTTTGTTTTCACGGTTAATGTTTTGTCAAGTAGTAATTTCTTCATTATTTTATTATATATTTACCTGTAAAGCATCTAATTCTTTACTGTAGCTTCGTTTCTGTGCCCGAATACTTCTCTCATTATTAGGCTCATTACTAAATCAGCACCGGAGGATAGTAGATTTAGCGTTGGAACAGCATCAGTCTTCATCTTGCGTTTCGAAGTAATATTCAACAGTTCATGTTTCAAATCTCTTTCGTAATCAAAATCAGTGAAACATATTGGGCAGAAACGAACATTTTGAACTCAAAACAAATCTGCTTGTTTACAAGCATTTATTCATTTTTGTTTCTTCTCATTTTTTTAGGAAATATGTGAAGCTTAGTTCCTAATTTACTCAAATCGTCTGCTATGATTAGTACAACTGGCAATCGCGTAGCAAACCTTTATTTTTCACTCAAAGACTTACTCTAGAAAATACCACAATACACTGATAATTACCGCGTAACTCTGAACTTAATCGCCAGTCACTAATAATAATTCACATTGCCCTAAACAACCTTGGTTTCGCTCGTATACGCAATTACAACATAATATGTTATGGTAATTACGAGCAACTGACCACTGGTTGGGTTCACTCTGACGTCAGTGGGCGGCTTGCCACTGCGCAAACACCTCGTGATCCATACCGTGTCTATTGGCCATTAAAATTGCTACACCACGAAGATGACGTGCTACAGACGCGAAATTTAACCGACAGGAAGAAGATGCTGTGATATGCAAATGATTAGCTTTTCAGAGCATTTACACAAGGTTGGCGCCGGTGGCGACACCTACAACGTGCTGACATGAGGAAAATTTCCAACCGATTTCTCATACACAAACAGCAGTTGACCGGCATTGCCTGGTGAAACGTTGTTGTGATGCCTCGTGTAAGGAGGAGAAATGCGTACCATCACGTTTCCGGCTTTGATAAAGATCGGATTGTAGCCTACCGCGATTGCCGTTTATCGTATCGCGACATTGCTGCTCGCGTTGGTCGAAATCCAATGACTGTTAGCAGAATATGGAATCGGTGGGTTCAGGAGGGTAATACGGAACGCCGTGCTGGATCCCAATGGCCTCGTATCACTAGCAGTCGAGATGACAGGCATCTTATCCGCATGGCTGTAACGGATCGTGCAGCCACGTCTCGATCCCTGAGTCAACAGATGGGGACGTTTGCAAGACAACAACCATCTGCACGAACAGTTCGACGACGTCTGCAGCAGCATGGACTATCAGCTCAGAGACCATGGCTGCGGTTACCCTTGACGCAGCATCTCAGACAGGAGCGCCTGCGATGGTGTACTCAACGTCGAACCTTGGTGCACGAATGGCAAAACGTCATTTTTTCGGATGAATCCAGGTTCTGCTTACAGCATCATGATGGACGCATCCGTGTTTGGTGACATCGCGGTGAACGCACATTGGGAGCGTGTATTCGTCATCGCCATACTGGCGTATAACCCGGCGTGATGGTATGGGGTGCCATTGTTTACACGATCACCTCTTTTTCGCATTGACGGTAGTTTGAACAGTGGACGTTACATTTCAGATGTGTTACGACCCGTGGCTCTACCCTTCATTCGATCCCTGCGAAACCCTACATTTCAGCAGGATAATGCACGACCGCATGGTGCAGGTCCTGTACGGGCCTTTCTGGATACAGAAAATGTTCGACTGCTGCCCTGGCCAGCACATTCTCCAGATCTCTCACCAATTGAAAACGTCTGGTCAATGGTGGCCGAGCAACTGGCTCGTCACAATACGCCAGTCGCTACTCTCGATGTACTGTGGTATCGTGTTGAAGCTGCATGGGCAGCTGTACCTGTACACGCCATCCAAGCTCTGTTTGACTCAATGCCCATGCGTATCAAGGCCGTTATTACGGCTAGAGATGGTTGTTCTGGGTACTGATTTCTCAGGATCTATGCTCCGAAATTGCATGAAAATGTAATCACATGTCAGTTCTAGTATAATATATTTGTCCAACGAATACCCGTTTATCATCTGCATTTCTTTTTGGTGTGTATACCTAGGTATATGTTTGTGTAGGCAGTTTCACTGCAGCTCATTTATCATAACAGTGGGAGCAACACAATAAACGAATCAAACTTAAGGAGATTGAGGAGAAATTAAGAATTGGCGAATATTACCAGTCGCGAAACACAGCTCAAGTCCAGCAGGAGAATAGTTGTCGTGTGTTTATGTGGCAACTTCAAATAAATCGGTTGGTGTCTCGCAATGCAAACTGTGTAAAAAGTTACTAAACACTCATTCGGGAACCTTGAGTATATATTTGTAAATTTGACCATCAATTTTCCCACTCCATAAATATTTTGAAAGATGACACAGACTTAGTTGCTGACAAATGTGTGCAAATATTTGCTAAGGACTTGAGGCCATTTGACAGTATATGGGCTTTCTAAATGCAGGACAGACATTCATTGAAACAGAAAGAAAAAGGTTCAGTGGAGATTAAAAACTGCATTCTGGTGGTATGCAACGCAGTGCGAAGAAAACTTAGTATGAAAGAAAAGCTGCTTCTTTCAGATCAATATAATATGAAAAACGAATTTCGTGTTTGCTAAAAGACATTTGGGGGCTTTAGAATGAGCTATTTTGGTCACTTATAATTAATTAAAGGAACTTACTAGCAGTACACATCCTGGAGAAATTAATTGAATTTGTTATAATTGGGGTGATATTTGGCTGGAACATACTAGAGGTACAGAAACTAGACTTCCAAAACCCCACTTTAGTTGGCGTTGTAGTATAGTAAACACCTTCTTATGTGCAAGGGATCTCTGCTTTCAGAGATGATTGTGCATACTAAGGAAAATGTGTGTTAAAGGTGACCAAATAATGGTTTGAAGTGAGAATAGTACTAGTCGAAAGAGAGTGCAGTTACAGAGAAAATCGTTCATATCGAAAGAAATAAATAAGCCAGAAATACGCCGAAAATGAAGAAAAGGACAAATAAAGTCCACCACTTTCAGGCCTGCAATGACCCGAAATAAATATATCGTTCATTGAACCTTGTCTTTTGATACTCAATAAAAAAGGCTGTTCATCAACTTCCGAACTCTACTCATAACACTGCTATGAAAGTGTATAGAAAAATTCCTACTTAGTGTAGCATAGTGGGGAGACGAGCAGGCAAGCAAGATTCCTTTATGGAATGGCCGTAGATTGGCTTGAATGGGAGTGCAGCAGTCTGCCCGTTCTGCTGACAACGTGGGGCAGCTTGCTTGCCTGGCTAACAGGCAAACATGAGCAGGTTAAAAGCGGGATGTGTACACCTCCGGCAACGCCTTAATTTATAAAGTACGCAGCCCACACCATTAAGCTCGTGCTCGCGCCGTTTGTGATCTCTATTAGTGGATGATCACCGACTGGGGCTGAGCGGTCCTGTATCTGGCCGTAAGTAGACGAGCTGATGCAGCAGCGTAGCGAAACGTTTGTGGGTGTGGCTAAGCTGGTGTCGTTCTTTCGTCGATGTGGCATGCAGTGACTATCGTTTCTTATGGTTGAATTGCGACGTACCAACCCTCCTTTGGTGCATCGCTCTTCGGACGACACCACATTAAGAACAAATGCTAAACGTGAGCACCACATCTAAGTGAAGTAGTGCCATTGTATATTGAACCGGGGATCTAGAAACGATGGAGAGGCTTCGTCCCACCATAGCCCACAGTGATCCACAACCCCACAACAGGCCACAGCAGTCCACCCACCACACCACCGCCTCACACCGAACCCAGGGTTATTGCTCATACCCATACCAGACGAGTGTAGCCCCTTAATGTTTGCGTGGTAGAATAATTATGGTGTACATGTATGTGAAGATAGTATTTGCACAGCAATGGCCGACATAGTGTAACTGAGGAAGAATAAGAGGAACCAGCCCTCATTTGCCTAGGCAGATGGAATACAGCCTTAAAAACCATCCACAAGCTGGCCGGCACACCGGCCCTCGACACAAATCCTCCGGACGGATTCGTGCCTGGGACCGGCACTCCTTCCCGCTCGGGAAGTAGCGCGTTAGACCACGCACGGGCAAGTAGGGCCATATTAAGGAGTAAATTGTGTTCTGGGGGTGTAACAGGGCTCTCTAAGCACTATGGGACTTAACATCTGAGGTCATCAGTCCCCTAGACTTTGAACTACTTAAACCTAACTAACCTAAGGCCATCACACACATCCATGCCCGAGGCAGGATTCGAACCTGCGACCGTAGCAGCATCGCGGTTCCGGACTGAAGGGCCTAGAACCGCTTGGCCACAGCGGCCGGCGTGTAACAGGGTGGAGGGTAGAAGTGTGGAGAATACAGGTCACCGGACTGTGTCCATGTACTTCCCTCCGCCATAGGTATACAAACTAAAGAGCGAGCAGGTGAGTCCCCACTCTCCCTACCCCATTACACCACGATAAGCAACTACAGGCTGTTTCACAAAGTTGTAACTACCTTTCCGCAGCACATCTTATGAATCACTGGCGACACAGTGCACAGACTTGCGCGGTGTATTTATTTTCCTACAAGTGCGTTAACACTGCACGGAATACAGACGTAAGTTACTAATAACACTAACGCAAGAACACATATGGAGAGAATCTACGTAAATCTCTGCACCCTATTCTACGCCGTTAGGGGAGGAAATTGATTACTAGTCATTCTGTACGGCAGTTGCAGTATTCATATAAGAAAGGCGACTTTGTCCACCACAAGTACTGCTCGCTTTTCAGTTTACAGCCAGACTATATCTCTCCAGCATTTGCTGTCCTGTTCCCATATGTGAGCAGACAAAATAACTTCACTGTGCTCGTGCATACCTATTCGCCATTGTTGAGTGAGCTATAATGTAAAATACATTCCTATAAACAGTGGCAGAGAAGTGCTTAATCTGTAAGTGTGATGTTGTCAGTGGCCCATATAGTATTGGTGGAAAGTAACTGGATTGGTAAATGTGGCACCATGCTGCTGTCTATCACTGACATCACATTTTAAGCCATATAACTGTGTTGTAGTCACTCAGTGGTGAATTAATGAATCACCAAAAAGCTACTGCACTTCTGCCATCAGTACTTATGATACTGGTAGACTGAATAAGTGTCTCCCCTCCAGGAATTGCAGGGATTTTTAGAGTGGGCTCCACTGAATGTAGCCACAGTAAATCTTCCAAGGTGGTTGTGAATACCTGTATGTCTGATGGGATGGGACTGATCATGTTCAAGTGTAGAACAGTAAGCTGCTGCAATGCACTGTTTGACATATGTTGAAATGCCTGAAGTTCCATAAAACCTAGGTGACCTACTTCTGTTGGAGAGGGAGCCAATTTAAACTTCTGGACCTCTTGAGATGTTGGGAGAGCTGTGGCTGGAGTGATGCATTGGATACTCCTCATGTTGTGAGAAGTATTCCAGACAGTGGACTCAAACTGAAAATAACTGCACTATACAAACACTAGCTCAGTGAAGTTATTTCGTCTACTCACATAAGAGAACTGGACATCAAATACTGCGGAAGTGTAGTCTGTATGTAAACTGAAACGCGAGCAGTGCTCGAGATGAGATTATTGCCTTTCCTGAAATAACACTACAGTTGCTGTACAGCACAACTAAGACCGAACTTCCCCACTAGCAGTGTGGAACAGTGCACAGATTTATTTAGAGTCTGTCCAACATGTGTTCTTTCATTATTACTATTAGTAACACATATCTGTTTTCCACACATTGTTAACGCAATTTGCGGAAAATAAACAGCCCTGGGCACGCCTGAGCACTGCGTCGCCAGTGATTCATAAGGCGTTATGCAGCAGGTTCGTTATAACTTTGTGTAACGCCCTGTAGTTGCCTCTGGTGACGTAGGTGGGTGGATAGAGTGGAGACTCGCCTGTTCGGTCTTCAGTTCGCATACCTACTAAGGAGGGATTTGGATGACCACAATCCAACCACATACCTTCCCCCACGCTTCTACCCTCCAACCCGCCCTCCACTCTGTTAACACAGAACATAATTTATCCCTTAACACGGCTTCTTTGCACTTAGATGTGATACAGTCATTTCATATTTGGTCTTAACCCACCTCATCTAACAATAAACATTAATTTTATACTATTAAACACTATTTTTTAAAAGTGCAATTTTCCCATCCCCTGCAATGCTGAAACTATTAGTCCTCAGGAAAAAATGAATAGGACCTTTTTTGTAAGAAACTTAATGTAAGACTTGTTCAATTTCGTACTGGGAAACATTTTCGCAAGAAGCCGCAGTTTTCGAATTATTCAAGGAAAACTTAAAATAATGACTTATAAACTCCCCAATGGCTAGGATTTTTACTATGTTGTTCCAATCTTCTATTGCATACTATTGTACAAAAATTTGTGACCACATGAATTTTTCCCCCTATATTGTCTCGTCTAACATTTATCACCAACGCCACTGAATGCAGAGCTTGTGAGACACTTCAGTTAGACAGCAGCACACCAGGCACTCCATTTCGTCAGGCACGCCGTTTTGTTTGTGCGATATTACCAGCTTCTAAACAGAAGCGACTTATTTTGATTTTTCTGTGTGGTTTTTAGTTTAAATTCTTAAATTTCTTACGTGCTGTGTGTTTACAAAGCAGAGTCCAGCGTTTTAATAACTGTGTTGCTTATAGTTCGGCTTGGGTTACCATACGTACTCTTTTACAAACATACCGACGTTTGAGTCTCATACAGATTCCCGTATGGAGGACATAGTGATAGACATCCCTGGGGTTGTGAAGCAGCTGAATGGGCTGAAAATAAATAAATCGCCAGGTCCTGATGAGATTCCAATTCGGTTTTACAGAGAGTACTCTACTGCATTGGCTCCATACTTAGCTTGCATTTATCGCGAATCTCTTGCCCAACGTAAAGTCCCGAGCGACTGGAAGAAAGCGCAGGTGACGCCTGTATATAAGAAGGGTAGAAGGACGGATCCTCAAAATTACAGACCAATATCCTTAACATCG
This sequence comes from Schistocerca nitens, assembly GCF_023898315.1. Lineage (NCBI taxonomy): Eukaryota > Metazoa > Arthropoda > Insecta > Orthoptera > Acrididae > Schistocerca > Schistocerca nitens. The sequence continues at coordinate 591,834,047 of NC_064616.1, read as the reverse complement.
GTTTGTTGCAGGACTCTCGAACATATTCTCAGTTCGAATATAATGAATTTCCTTGAGACAGAGAAGTTGCTGTCCATGCATCAGCATGGCTTTAGAAAGCATCGCTCCTGTGAAACGCAACTCTCCCTTTTTTCACATGATATCTTGCGAACCATGGATGAAGGGTATCAGAGAGATGCCACATTCCTTGATTTCCGGAAAGCGTTTGACTCGGTGCCCCACTGCAGACTCCTAAGGTACGAGCATATGGTATTGGTTCCCAAGTATGTGAGGGGCTCGAAGACTTCTTAAGTAATAGAACCCAGTACGTTGTCCTCGATGGTGAATGTTCATCGGAGGTGAGGGTATCATCTGGAGTGCCCCAGGGAAGTGTGGTAGGTCCGCTGTTGTTTTCTATCTACATAAATGATCTTTTGGATAGGGTGGATAGCAATGTGCGGCTGTTTGCTGATGATGCTGTGGTGTACGGGAAGGTGTCGTCGTTGAGTGGCTGTAGGAGGATACAAAATGACTTGGACATGATTTGTGATTGGTGTAAAGAATGGCAGCTAACTCTAAATATAGATAAATGTAAATTAATGCAGATGAATAGGAAAAAGAATCCTGTAATGTTTGAATACTCCATTAGTAGTGTAGCGCTTGACACAGTCACGTGGATTAAATATTTTGGCGTAACATTGCAGAGCGATATGAAGTGGGACAAGCATGTAATGGCAGTTGTGGGGAAGGCTGATAGTCGTCTTCGGTTCATTGGTAGAATTTTGGGAAGATGTGGTTCATCTGTAAAGGAGACCGCTTATAAAACACTAATACGACCTATTCTTGAGTATTGCTCGAGCGTTTGGGATCCCTATCAGGTCGGATTGAGGGAGGACATAGAAGCAATTCAGAGGCTGGCTGCTAGATTTGTTACTGGTAGGTTTGAGCATCACGCGAGTGTTACGGAAATGCTTCAGGAACTCGGGTGGGAGTCTCTAGAGGAAAGGAGGCGTTCTTTTCGTGAATCGCTACTGAGGAAATTTAAGGAACCAGCATTTGATGCTGACTGCAGTACAATTTTACTGCCGCCAACTTACATTTCGCGGGAAGACCACATAGATAAGATAAGAGAGATTAGGGCTCGTACAGAGGCATATAGGCAATCATTTTCCCCTCGTTCTGTTTGGGAGTGGAACAGGGAGAGAAGGTGCTAGTTGTGGTACGAGGTACCCTCCGCCACGCACCGTATGGTGGAGTGCGGAGTATGTATGTAGATGTAGATGTAGGTGTAGATGTCCTCTTTCTGAGGCAAGAAAATGTGCCCAGGCGGATTTCATAAAAGTCTACGAAATTTCCTCTTTTTCTGGGTTCCGGGAAAAAAGATGCGAGTTTTGAACAAAGGAAATTAGTCGACCCTGTAAATAGTCGTAAATAATGCGAACACGGAACGCGTCTTTTCTTTTGGAAACAATTGCAGGAACAGATTTAAAATAGAAAACACAAAAGCTGTTGCGTGTGTTTTAAACACTTGAACTGCCTGAGATTTTATGAATAATTGCTGCGAAACAAAAATCTGTTAAAGCTTTCTTCAGCTTCCAAATATTCGCGGCGTAATACAATAATGAGATAACTGAGTGTAGTGATAACAAATCGTCTGTCAAGTTACTGCATATTGAATCTTAAAATAACCACGGAAAATCACTGCTTTAGTTTAAGGTAGTTTTACATGGTTTATTTTTAAGCCGTAAAGTGCATGATTTTATCGATAAAGAAGTCCTCTTTTTTATGACGAACTTATGGTAATCCTAGCTCCGTCGTCTCTAGCGTGTATGGAGACTGTGATTGCTGTTTTCGGATGCGGGCTGAGTTGATGACCCTTCGTTCACAGCTTCAGGCAGTGCAGGCTTTGGTCACACTGCTTGAGGCAACCGCCAATGAGCATCACTGTGGGGGCCAGAGGTGGGAATCCAAGGGATATTCAGCGCGTCCCACTTGTTCCCCAAATGGTCCACTGCTGTGGCCATCCCGGTTACTTCAAGCTCTGAGGGTGGTGCGTCACTCATGGTCGAGTAGGAGGTCATTCCAAGCTAACGGTAGACTTTCTGGGAGGCCAAGCTACTGTCTGTGATTGACAAAGATCCTGAGCCAGATGCAGTCGGGGAATTCGCAGAGTGTGGGGTTACTAGTGGTTGGGAGCCGCGCCCTGAGGGATATTGCTGTAAAGGAGGGGAAGAAATCCAGTGCGCACTCTGTAGTTTCTGGAATGGGCCAGTCTAGATTTGGAACAGGTCTTTCAGGATCCCATGAAGAGCACAGGGTGCGTCAATTGCAGGTGGTGGCTCGTGTCGGCACTAATTATGCTAATTATTTATGTCGCTTTGCGACGGAGGAGATTCTCTCTGATTTTGGGTCGCTACTTGAAGTGGTAAAAACTGTCACTATTGCTTACGAGATAAAAGCAGAGCTGAGCATCTGTAGCGTCGTCAACAGGAGTGACTGCACACTTTGGTACACAGCCTAATAGGTGGCTGAATCAGAGGCTCAGACAGTTCTGCCCACTTCTAGGCTGCAGATTCCTCGACTTGCGCCATACAGTGACGGGGTCTCGGGTTCCGTTTAGTAGGTCAAAGGGTCCATTAGACACAGGAGGTGACTACATGGTTAGCGGTAGCTACGTGGAGTGTAATGGGCGCTTTTAAAGGTTGAATTGTCTCGGGAAAGTACAGTAAGGGCTTCAGTCTCAATGGGTGCTGGACAAACACAGGACGATGGTAGACCTAGCAACAATCACCATTGTAGCTGTAAACTGTCATAGCTGTGTTGGTAAAGAACCTGAGCTCCACGCGCTAAGAGAAAGCAATAATGATCAAATCGTTATGGGTAATGAGAGCTGGCTAAATCCGGAGATAAGTTCAGCTCAAATTTTGTACAAATGACCTTGTGGTGTTGAAAAAGGACAGATAAAATACATTAGGTGGTCGAGTGTTTGTTGTTGTTAGACGTAGTTAACCTCGTAGGGAAACTGGATTAATTCCTGTGAGTTAGTACATTTAAAAATCATACTTGAGAGCTAGAATAAATTAATAACTGAATCATTTTGCCAACACCCGACTGAGTTACTGAACAGTTTACAGAAAACTTGTCTCATTTCTAATAAATACTCGACTCATGAAAATATAGTTGGCAGTGTACCCTCTATAGTCTGGCGAAAATACATGTTTAAACTCGGTGGTAGGCGCAGAACGTCGTTCTAAATCCTACTGAATGCTTTCTCCGAAAACTATTTTTAACAATTAGTTCAGGAGCCCACACGAAATGTAAATGGGTACGAAAACATACTTTACTTCGTAGCAACAAACAATCGTGAGACCATCATGACGGATACAGGCATTGGTGACCACAAGATTGTTGTGCCGAGACTTAATACCTTAACATCCAAATCCACCAAAAACAAACGCTAAATTTATCTATTTAAAGTGACCGATAAATTTAGCTCGACGCCTTTCTAAGAGACAGTCTCCACTTCTTCCAAACGAACTAGGAAAGAGTGGAGTCTGTTTCAAAATCGAGCAGAAGATCCAAAGAGATTCTACTTACACGAGATGTGTGAGAAAGGTAATCAGACTGATATTTTCCCAGCAATTTTTTTATTTTTTCAAACAACAATGAAGTCTCCTTCACAGTAGTTCCCTTCAGCAGCTATGCACGGCCGGAATTGTTGTCCAAGCCTTGGCAGCAGCGCTGAAAGGCTTCAATTGGTAGGACCTTCAACATGTCGATAACATTCATTTGAATGTTCTCCAGAGTCCCAAAATGACGTCCTTTTGAGACATTTTTCAATTTCGAGAAAAGAAAAATGTCATAATGACAGTAATCAAGTGAGTATGGAGGCTGTGGAACTACAGTAATTCCTTTTGACGTCAAAAATTCATTGATGGAAGTGGCTGTGAGATATGGGGCGTTGTCAAGAAGCAGCATCCACTTGTCTACAATGTCCGGTCTCATTCGATTCATCCTTTTCCTGAACCTTTCGAGGACATATTTGTAAAACAGATGGTTGACAGTTTGTGCTTATGGCTGAACGTCTGTTTGATCTCGTAAGAATACTCACACGTTCGACGTTTTCGTCGGTTTTTGAAGTTCTCCCTGAGCGCAGTTCATCTTCAACGTGTTCTTGGCCTTTCAAAAATGAATTGTGCCAGCAAAATACTTACGTTTTTAATAAGAAATGGTCTTGATAGACCTGTTTCAACTTGTCAAAGTCACACTCGCAGATTCCTCAAGTTTAACGCAAAACGTGATGGCGTAACATTGCTCTGAATTCCGCTGTGCCATTTTCGTAACACACAACAAAAACACGGAATAACTGGTGGCGCTCTCAAAAATCACGTGATGGCTTTACAGGGCTAAAATTCGAACTACGCCTCTGAAAAGGGATGAACACACCGGCCTACACAAGTAGAACAACACGGCGTTGCTAGATCGCTTGCGGTGTGTCAGGCTCATTACTCTTCTCTCACACCTCGTATGTGAAGTACACCAGTGGTAACTCACAATCAATACCTTCGCTTCGCCTTAGCAGTGGTGTTAGCGACGACAGAGCCGCTAAAGCGGAGTTACCAAACACTGTTGTTCGAAATTCCTTCACCAAAGAAGATGAAGTAAATATTCGACTCAGGAACAACTGCCAGCGTGAGTAATTTAGAAACAGATATTATTAGTGTAGCGACGCAGCTTATATAATTTAACAAAGGAAAGCCTCCAGTCCACATTGCATACCAGTTGGGCTCCTTTCAGAGTTTGCTGACACAATAGCTCCGAAATTAGCAGTCATATACAACTACTCGCTCGACGAAAGATCCGGACCTAAAGAATGGAAATCTGCGCAGGTCACAGCAATACTCAAGAAAGGAAATATGAGTAATCCGTCGAACTTCAGACCCTTATCACTGCAGCCGATTTGCAGTAGGATCTTAACACACACACTATGTTCGAACAGTATGGATTACTTGGGAAAAACTGTCTATTGACACATAGCATGGATTCAGAAAATATCATTCTTGTGAAACACAACCAGCCCTTTATTCACATGAAGTAATGAGTACTGTCGACAGGGGATCTCAAATTGATTTCACATTTCTAGATTTCCGGAAGGCTTTCGACAAGATTCCTCACAAGCAACTTCGACACAAACTGCGTGCCTATGGAGAACGTGTCAGTTGTGTGACTGGATCCTTTAATTCCTGTCAAAAAGGTCACAGTTTGAAGTAATTGATTTGAAGTCATCGAGTTAAACAGAAGTGATATCTGGCTTTCCCCGGGAAAGTGTTATAGACCCTATGCTGTTCCTGATCTACCCGTATATAAAAGATTTAGCAGACAGTCTGAACAGCGCTCTTAGATTGTTTGCAGATGCTGCTGTCGTTCACCACCAAGTAAAGTCATCAGGAGATCAACACCAATTGCAAAATGCTTTAGACATGATATCTGTATGGTGCGAAAAGTGTGAGATCATCCACATGAGGCCGGCCGTGCTGGCCGAGCGGTTCTAGGTGCTTCAGTCTGGAACCACGCGGCTGCTACGGTCGCAGGTTAGAATCCTGCCTCGGGCATGGATGTGTGTGATGTCCTTAGGTTGGTTAGATTTAAGTAGTTCAAAGTCCCATAGTGTTTAGAGCCATCTGAACCATCCACATGAGTACTAAACGGTTATACGATAAATCACGGGAACCTCACGGCTGCCGATTCAACGAAATACTTTGGGATGACAGTTATGAATAACTTAAATTGGAACGCTAACTTAAAAGGTGTTGTGGAGAAAGAGAACCAGAGATTGCGTATTATAGTCGGAACACACTGAAAATGCTACAGGGCTACTAAAGCTCGAGAAAAAATCGGAGCTCACACGGAAAGATTTAAGTATTCGTTTTTGTCGTGCGCTGTTAGTGAATGGAACAGTAGAGAAATAGCATTAAATGGTTCGATGATCACCCTGGCAGGCACTTAATTGTGAACTGCGGAGCAGTCATGTAGCAGTAGATGTGGATGTACAGGCGTGAACAAAAGTATCCGAACGACCTGAATTGCATTTCGCCTGATTCGAATGCAACCTACATAGCGCAGCTCTCTAGCAGGTCCTCTAATCGCCCCTCGGTACAGTCGTTTGACTATTGAAAATGGTTCCAACAAGTCACCATTAGAAAACACTGCTCTGTATCGCAATAACTCAAGATGTAAAGTAATACCTAGGTACTACAAGTATCAGGGAACATCTTATCACAGATAAGACGGTTCTTCAGGCTTGTAAGCTCACATTTATTGCAATAAATGACATACATGAAATGTTACCACTCTCATTATTACGTCGGATAGATAATTCACGTAGTAAGTTCGTCGTATTCATGATTTCCTCTTCAAAATAACATACCGTACTTATTATTTAACACAAAAGACATTAAAAATTTAAGTTATTCACGAGCAGCTAGTTGAGAATATGTATGAACTTCAAATGACACGACGAACCGTCGCGTTCTGCCTATGGACTCAAACCCAAGTCATGCAGACTAAGCAAAGACTTCGTGACTGACGGAAACTAACAGTCATTCCTGACTAGGCATACAGAGAGTGATATACCTCGATTTTAGACAGTATCAGTTATCAAATATCAACTTTAAATTACATAACGTAAACATTGTTAAGAGGACGCGCATTCCTACCCAGCATCTATTGTCCTTGTTAACGAACTACGAGAGATGTCAAATATTGCTTCTTCACAAGTAACTTACTTGAAATGCCGCGAGGTAAAGCTTTGTGTTGGACAGGGATTCGAACCCAGAACCTAATTGGGTTGTCGTCGAAGCACAATCAACTATGACATATCTGATTTTCTCGGCAGTACCTAGAGGTTTTAACTGAAATGACGAGACGAAACATTAATTTTTTCTTTCCCAGGACTCCAACCTGGCACCTATCGCTGTTATATTCTAGAGAAAACGAACGTTAAAAATGGGTTTGTTACACCAGCAGCGACATGTGAGCATGTTTGAACTAGAAATAATATGACGAAGAGTTCAGTGCTGACTGGGAATCGAGCCCCACACATATCGTTGTTGACTGCACACAAAGAGACGTCAGCTACAGAATTTTCTCCACCAGCAGCTCGGAATAACATCCTTGCATTTACAATGATTTCGCAAACAGTTCTGTGTCTTACTAGGACTCAAAAACGTCAGATACCGTTAGTGTTGACAACGAATGAAAATACATTAAAAATAAAAATTATTACCCACCAGCTGTTAGGTGTTCTCATTCTAGAGCTTGATAATACATAATGAAAGCTTTAGTGCCGGGCCAGGATTCGAACCCTTTCACGCGCAATATGTGGAGATGTTGAGGAATCTGCAGTTTTGAACAAACAACAAATTGCAGTCGAGCTGTATTGTCACGAAGGGATCAAATTCCGCGTTAAGGGCAGTCTGAGTTGCATTCCCAGACCAGAACCAATTTTATCGACATACGGAAGCTGAAAAAAAAAAGATGGAATAGGTGTGCTGTGACCCTACATAGCGTCTGTTTTGTCACTAGAAATAAATAACTAGTATAATAAAGGTTACTGTTGATAGAGTTTCTACGTGTCGCGACTCCTGACTTTATTGTGGTTCAACCTAACGTCTACTTGGTAGGGAAGGAATATCATGTTTAACATGAATGTTAGACCACAATGCCATTATACCTTCTTCACTTGGCGTAGCCAGAAGAGAACAGAATCTATCTCTCCTTATCAAAAATCATCAGCAGAAGTTGGAATCGAACCCAGACCATAAGTATATGAACCTAGCATCAATCCAAGACACCACCAAATTCTCCTATCTATCACTCATTTTTCTATCGTAACAATGTTGCGCCACACTGGATGAGACTTCTGACACACAGACTCCCTGTAGTGGTTTGCAGCATGTTCAGTACATTCATTTACTTGGTTGACCGAATCGCCATGAACTAGCTGCCTTGGCTACTCAGTGCATACATTCGACTCTATTTTGTAATCATCGAAATAAAATCACGTAACTGACACCTACATAGAACTGCCAACAGTGTAGGATGCAGAAATTTAAACAGAAAGTGTTCTTTTCGACTTGAGCTACTCTATTGCGCTATCTGTTTGTTAAAAACGCCGTGCAGTGCAAAAGAAAAGCTGTAACTGTCTGTCTCTCAGAAGTCTAGATCCGGCCATATGCATTATCTCACAGCACTGTGCAATGCGCAAGTTCTGGAGGAATTGTTGTTGAGTTCTGGAGGTGGTGTAGCTATGTGTCAGTTAGTAGCGTAACGGTAAGCGTCGCGCACTGTTGATAAGACGTCGCGAGTTTGGGTGAATTCACTGTTACATTTTTTAAAAAGCCATACTGCTGTCTGCTGAAGTTATCGATCTAATGGAACTTTGAACGTAATTCCCTTCACTTCTCAACCCAAAATAGTCGCATGTGGGAAAAGGGCTAACCTCTGTGACAGTTTGTTCTTTTCAGGTTTAATAGATGGCCAGGCTGCAGATGCATCTCGAAACTTTTGTATTATGTATGTGGAGAGCGCATCGTGCCAAAATACGTCAGAAAAGTATTTTCTACCTTAGCTGTCGTGTGGCAGTGGCATTTTATTCTTCATAAAACCTTGTTTGACAGCTTTAACTCAGAACAAGTTTTCTACATGCATGTAATCAATAAACTGCATGTGCATTGTTAGACTGTTATATATAACATCAGAGAATTCGCATATATCGTTGATGATTAATTTCTCTCTCATGTTAACTAATGTTTTAACAACACTAAAAGAAACCGTACGAAAATTGTGCACTCTATTATAAGAAATGAAATAAAACTTCCCACGATAACCTTACGACGAAAGTCTGTTTCAATAAAACTGGGTATCTGTACACACGCGTCCCGCTATCGTCAAGAATCAGTAAAATACTAATAGCTTAGATTTAGATTGGGTCTGTGTTTGATTGGTATGCTGTGTCATACTCAAGTGGTATGCAAATGTGGCATTTCATAAATAAAGTTATGTATTCCTAGATACCCAAACTTTGTTTGTCAGCAGCGGAAAGAGGCGTTACCTGTTGTGCAGCATTGTAAGTTTTTCACCATTGCACTATGAGCCGAAAGTATTGTCTTGCGATTTCCTTATCGATGTGTGATCTGACTTCTTGTAGCTCGTTCACAGAAGGGATAAAAACGTTACAGTCAGCAAGACTGGAACCGCAAACCATAACAGATGCTTTCTCTCAGGTTAGCACGTTTCCACAGAACTACGGAATAGGCATGCGTCTAGGTCTCCTCTTACGAGACCAGCCGTGGCTAGAACTTGTAAACCGCTATTTAAAGGACGAGATTAGATGCGATTTTCACGTGCAACGACTTTCCTAGGCTGAAAACCGTAAATTTACAATCTTTGGTTACAGCTCAAGCGTTAATAATAACTCAGATTATTCAATGGAAATGACAGGAAAAATCAAGTGAACTTTGAGGCTTAATTCCGTGCACACCAGGAAGTAACTCGTCGATCACACAGTTGCCAAATATACCTTGCCTTGTTGCCAAATCTCACTTACATTACCAGCAGGAAGAAGACGAACCGATGTGATCCTACAGTGGGCTGGGAAGTGGCCGTAGCTGACGTCTCAAAGACGCGGCTGCTACGGCCTGGAATACGTAATCCGTCTGATTCACATTTCTGTAACTGGGTTTAGGGACTGGAGCGTAGTTATTAACAATACTCAGAACTGACTGGAAACTAAGCTTCATAAATCAGTAACTCTCATAGTTGTTTTTATATATCTTTCGTAAGTGTACTCAAAACTAAGAAAATCATTCACGAACGATTTCGTGCCTCGCCGATAGTCGAGCACAACAAACAAATAAAAATAAAAAGAGACTGTGTGTGTGTGTGTGTGTGTGTGTGTGTGTGTGTGTGTGAGAGAGAGAGAGAGAGAGAGAGAGAGAGAGAGAGAGAGAGAGAGAGAAAAGAGAGAGAGAGTGAGGCAGAGAGATAAAAATAAAAAAGAATGAGAGAGAGAGAGAGACCAAAAATTGTTGCAAAGAAACTGAATCATGGTATGTAAAGAAATCTTTCATTAAAATGACACGTTCTACATCATTACAAAATGTCGTATTCATGATCTATGGAACAAGTATTAATCTGATCTAATCTAATCATATAATATTGCTGACTAGTCATGAAGAGGCACGAATTACAGAAATTTTGTTCTGAGTTAAAGCTGTCAAACAAGGTTTTATGAAGAATAAAATGCCACTGCCACACGACAGCTAAGGTAGAAAATACTTTTCTGACGTATTTTGGCACGATGCGCTCTCCACATACATAATACAAAAGTTTCGAGATGCATCTGCAGCCTGGCCATCTATTAAACCTGAAAAGAACAAAATGTCGCAGAAGTTAGCCCTTTTCCCACATGCGACTATTTTTGGTTGAGAAGTGAAGGGAATTACGTTCAAAGTTCCATTAGATCGATAACTTCAGCAGACAGCAGTATGGCTTTTTAAAAAATGTAACAGTGAATTCACCCAAACTCGCGACGTCTTGTCAACAGTGCGCGACGCTTACCGTTACGCTACTAACTGACACATAGCTACACCACCTCCAGAACTCAACAACAATTCCTCCAGAACTTGCGCATTGCACAGTGCTGTGAGATAATGCATATGGCCGGATCTAGACTTCTGAGAGACAGACAGTTATAGCTTTTCTTTTGCACTGCACGGCGTTTTTAACAAACAGATAGCGCAATAGAGTAGCTCAAGTCGAAAAGAACACTTTCTGTTTAAATTTCTGCATCCTACACTGTTGGCAGTTCTATGTAGGTGTCAGTTACGTGATTTTATTTCGGTGATTACAAAATAGAGTCGAATGTATGCACTGAGTAGCCAAGGCAGCTAGTTCATGGCGATTCGGTCAACCAAGTAAATGAATGTACTGAACATGCTGCAAACCACTACAGGGAGTCTGTGTGTCAGAAGTCTCATCCAGTGTGGCGCAACATTGTTACGATAGAAAAATGAGTGATAGATAGGAGAATTTGGTGGTGTCTTGGATTGATGCTAGGTTCATATACTTATGGTCTGGGTTCGATTCCAACTTCTGCTGATGATTTTTGATAAGGAGAGATAGATTCTGTTCTCTTCTGGCTACGCCAAGTGAAGAAGGTATAATGGCATTGTGGTCTAACATTTATGTTAAACATGATATTCCTTCCCTACCAAGTAGACGTTAGGTTGAACCACAATAAAGTCAGGAGTCGCGACACGTAGAAACTCTATCAACAGTAACCTTTATTATACTAGTTATTTATTTCTAGTGACAAAACAGACGCTATGTAGGGTCACAGCACACCTATTCCATCTTTTTTTTTCAGCTTCCGTATGTCGATAAAATTGGTTCTGGTCTGGGAATGCAACTCAGACCGCCCTTAACGCGGAATTTGATCCCTTCGTGACAATACAGCTCGACTGCAATTTGTTGTTTGTTCAAAACTGCAGATTCCTCAACATCTCCACATATTGCGCGTGAAAGGGTTCGAATCCTGGCCCGGCACTAAAGCTTTCTTTATGTATTATCAAGCTCTAGCATCAGAACACCTAACTGCTGGTGGGTAATAATTTTTATTTTTAATGTATTTTCATTCGTTGTCAACACTAACGGCATCTGACGTTTTTGAGTCCTAGTGAGACACAGAACTGTTTGCGAAATCATTGTAAGTGCAAGGATGTTATTCCGAGCTGCCGGTGGAGAAAAATTCGGTAGCTGACGTCTCTTTGTGTGTAGTCAACAACGATATGTGTGGGGCTCGATTCCCAGTCAGCACTGAACTCTTCGTCATATTATTTCTAGTTCAAACATGCTCACATGTCGCTGCTGGTGTAACAAACCCATTTTTAACGTTCGTTTTCTCTAGAATATAACAGTGATAGGTGCCAGGTTGGAGTCCTGGGAAAGAAAAAATTAATGTTTCGTCTCGTCATTTCAGTTAAAACCTCTAGGTACTGCCGAGAAAATCAGATATGTCATAGTTGATTGTGCTTCGACGACAACCCAATTAGGTTCTGGGTTCGAATCCCTGTCCAACACAAAGCTTTACCTCGCGGCATTTCAAGTAAGTTACTTGTGAAGAAGCAATATTTGACATCTCTCGTAGTTCGTTAACAAGGACAATAGATGCTGGGTAGGAATGCGCGTCCTCTTAACAATGTTTACGTTATGTAATTTAAAGTTGATATTTGATAACTGATACTGTCTAAAATCGAGGTATATCACTCTCTGTATGCCTAGTCAGGAATGACTGTTAGTTTCCGTCAGTCACGAAGTCTTTGCTTAGTCTGCATGACTTGGGTTTGAGTCCATAGGCAGAACGCGACGGTTCGTCGTGTCATTTGAAGTTCATACATATTCTCAACTAGCTGCTCGTGAATAACTTAAATTTTTAATGTCTTTTGTGTTAAATAATAAGTACGGTATGTTATTTTGAAGAGGAAATCATGAATACGACGAACTTACTACGTGAATTATCTATCCGACGTAATAATGAGAGTGGTAACATTTCATGTATGTCATTTATTGCAATAAATGTGAGCTTACAAGCCTGAAGAACCGTCTTATCTGTGATAAGATGTTCCCTGATACTTGTAGTACCTAGGTATTACTTTACATCTTGAGTTATTGCGATACAGAGCAGTGTTTTCTAATGGTGACTTGTTGGAACCATTTTCAATAGTCAAACGACTGTACCGAGGGGCGATTAGAGGACCTGCTAGAGAGCTGCGCTATGTGGGTTGCATTCGAATCAGGCGAAATGCAATTCAGGTCGTTCGGATACTTTTGAGCACGAGTGCACATATACAAAAAACCCAATCTGAAAAAAAGACTATCTCTTTGCCATTGTCGCATTACGAGTAGAAGATTTGCAGCAGTGAGCCATAATTGTATTCTACATAGGTCTTAAGACTCTTTTGCAAGTGTCATCATGCGTGTTTCCACATTCAGTGAAGGAACTTGAAAACTGTCCTTTTGTTGATTATGGTCTTTGTCTACTTTACTTTCCACGTTCCGCAATTGTGCTCGTACATGCATCGCATTTATAAATTTCATAGTGGTCTCACTGAGCTAGTGAACTTCAGTAAAATGTTAATATAAACATTTCATTGTTACTCCAAAGTTGTTTTAATGAAATTCTTGAGTACTGTCGAACTATCTATAGATACTTCTGGACCAAGAGGTATATGAATCACCAGTAGCCAAATCCCGAAGGACGATAGCAAATGTGATTGTCAATGGTATACAGTCTTTCACAATGGTACTTCCCTTTCCAATCCTGGGACTAATTGTTTCTTATGATATATTTGTGTTTCAACAGTCTGCTGAAAATCTGGAAAAGGTGTGTATCCAGCATCAGACCACGTTTTAAAATTATGGAAGTAGTTCGCATAGTTAAATAAGCACACATCGACAAAGCCCAGTTTCTCGTTTGCTTTCTAACTTTTTCTTTGTGGAACACAAAAGCAGGATAACTACACTCACTTCCATTCGTTCGCAGTCTGCTGCTTCGCGGCAATACTGAAGCCCGTGTGAATACATCTGACCCGAAAACGTACTTCTCGGCCACGATATTACTGCACTTGGCCCCCCGTGGCCGTTACCAGAAGCACGCATTGACCTTACAGTAAAGAAGTGCAGTGGCGACTAAGGAAAGCGCATCGAACTGTAGATGACTTAAAGACAGTTGTCTAGTTTTTCAGCGTGTCCTCGTGACATACCACGATAAAAGCTGATGATAAATCGACCGGAGCGCCCTCACTTCATGGTGCAATAATGTTGTGGTCGACTTATATTTCCGCAGACGTTGCCGAGCAACAATGGCTGGCATGTTAGTAAACATAAGGCTGTAATTCATGTGCCAGCAATGTTTCGGGGAAATGTGCGGGGCCGTATTGTCGGCAATAATCAACTTTTTATGGCCTGTGTAAATATACTTTTTTTTGGCAAGCTTTGTTGCAATGAAATCTTTTTCTTACAGATGACTTATCCGGCCGCGGTGGTCTAGCGGTTCTAGGCGCTCAGTCCGGAACCGCGCGGCTGCTACGGTCGCAGGTTCGAATCCTGCCTCGGGCATGGATGTGTGTGATGTCCTTAGGTTAGTTAGGTTTAAGTAGTTCTAAGTTCTAGGGGACTGATGACCACAGATGTTAAGTCCCATAGTGCTCAGAGCCATTTGAACCTTTTTTTTTTTTTTTTTTTTTTTTTTTTTTTTTACAGGTGACTTACCGCAGACGCCATTTGACATGAATGAATCAAAATAAGCGAAGTATGTTAACTTGCTGATTTGTTTCTCATCACGACTTGCACTGAAAATGTACGAAAGTAGCTGAGCAGAGTTCTACAACAAGCACTAAAACTATTCATTTTTTTCCATTTAAATTGTCATCAACATGTACACCCAAATTGTTTGAAGATTCTGTTTTCTAAGTCTTATCCGCACTTTAAATGAAAGGGTGTTTAAAAAATGTGTTACGTGTTCCCACAGAATGTAGTATTAGTCAAAACTAGAAGAAAAAGCCCTATAATTATATTTCCGGAAAGCAATATCTCTTGAGGTATGGACCGTTTCACTTGTGACGAGTAATGTGTAGTATTCAGTGGCATAGACAGGATTCAGAAGGGATTGAATAGTAGATTACCAAAATACGCAAGTGAGGCAAGATGCAAATCCTCGAGCAGCCACGAAAGTGAGGCGTCAGGGTCCATTCAGTATAAATGTACGGGGAAGGAATTGTCCGTAACAGGCTCATAGGGACACACACTTTACCAAAAAGATTATCGGCTGTTGCGTATCACCGATTTCGGCGCGATGACTTGACAGCGCTATTGGAGAACGTTACTCTTTAAGAAACACAACGGTGGTTTGTGCATGCGGTGCACCATCCCGTTTTCTAGGGATCGTGGGACAGTACCTCACCGAAACGTTTCATGGGCGATGGATTGCTCGAGGAGGTCCGGTAATATGATCTCCTCCTCGTTTAACAGACCTGGAATTGTTGGATTTCGGGCTGTTGGGACATTTACAGGCACTGGTGTATGCTCAACATATCGTCCATATGCAGACTTTACGGTAGTGTGTGACCGTTGCATATGACGCAATTCTAACTTTTCTATAGCTTTGAGCAGTACTATCTCCTTTAGGAACAGATGGCATTTTTTTAAACATCTTATGTGTTATACTCTAATTCTCAGAAAAGAATACGATACGTATTTTAATTGAGAATGGGACTAGAATGAACCTCCACTCGTAGCAGAGTGGACGCTGTTTTGAAACTTCCCAGCAATTAAAACTTTGCACGTATGTCACAGATACATCGTTCGTCGTTTGTCAAGAGTGCGTCAAAAAAAAAAAATGGTTCAAATGGCTCTAAGCATTATGGGACTTAACATCACACACATCCATGTCAGAGTCAGGATTCGAACCTGCGACCGTAGCAGCTGCGCCGTTCTGGACTGAAGCGCATAGGTCATCACTTTACACTTTTCGTATATCACACTCAGAGAATTATAACCAAGTTTGGAAGTCAAGCTGTAGATGTAGCGAAGTGTGAGGGGGATGAAATGCGATGGAATGTAGTGTTCTCAGAAGACTCGTTTGGTTGTCCCTCTTGTACTTCTGAGATTCCTCTGCATTGTGGTTTACAGCTGCTAAAATGCTGGTTTCATTCCTTTCACCATTTGCTCTTCTCTTTCCTTGGCGTATTTTATTCTTCGCCCTTCAAGTTTCTAGAATTTTTTTATAATGATCGCCAAGACATATCCGTGAGTACTTCGATCTGGGTAATCTTCATGATACAATAGCACCACTACCCCAATAGTTCGGCTACATTCGCCATAAACCATATTCACTTTTCCGACTGTTGTAGACATTGCGAATCAACAGCTTTATGGGCAAATTATCTGACTGCTACAACAGCAGAACACAGACTGACAGGCTTCAAGCGCACAGATAAACAGAAGAACCATATCTCGAGTATATGGTTGCTTACATTTCGTATGACAGGGCTGACGTTTGTTGGCCGGACAGTGGTGACACTATTTGGTTAAGTCCCATGCATGTTATGTCATTGAACTTCTCTTAAAAGCTTCTTGCAAATGTCTTAAAAAACAGTCTATAGTACCATTTAAAAAATTTGGTGTCTTAATTCGACGCCTATAAAAGAAAAAAATTTCTCGCGAACGTCAGAAATTCTCCATATTGTCCGCTGTAACTCGGCTAAAACCGTACCTCGATATATTTATGCATTCTGGATATATTTGGGGTGGCCTGTCTTAGCTGTCTTACCATGTATAATTCACCCGCATCTTCATTTAAATATAAGTAGTCTATTTATGAGCGACACATTGTTGACAGTTTTTATAAACAGGTTATGTTACAGGTTTTCTCACTGCTTTTCTGTCTGTCCGTCCTCAGAATTAAGGGTGGCAACTTACATTCAGGTGCTATATATACATTCGAGTCAATAAGTTATACATATACATTATCTGATCAAAAGTATCTGAACACCTCTATGTAATTAACCACTAGTGGAGGACCCACCAGTGTAAAAGGAAGCTGGGAGTATTGTGTTTGCCGGCCGAAGTGGCCGCGCGGTTCTGGCGCTGCAGTCTGGAACCGCGAGACCGCTACGGTCGCAGGTTCGAATCCTGCCTCGGGCATGGATGTGTGTGATGTCCTTAGGTTAGTTAGGTTTAACTAGTTCTAAGTTCTAGGGGACTAATGACCTCAGCAGTTGAGTCCCATAGTGCTCAGAGCCATTTTTTGAGTATTGTGTTGTCAGTAGAGAAGCAGAGTAACAGTAGAATGATTTGGTCAGGAGAGTTCAGCGCCTTCGAATGTGGACGAGGCATTGGATGTCACCTGGGTAACAGATACACTGGGGATATTTCAATGCTTTAACGCTGTCCAAGTCGACTGTTTATGAAGTGGCCGTGAAGTGGAAAAGCGTAGGAAAAAACCACAGCTAAAGACCAGAGAGACGTCGTGTACTGACGGGCACGGACCGTCGAGTATTGTGGAGAATGGTTGACAAAACGTTTGAAATTACCGTGAAGATGACCGCCCCCGGTAGCTGAATGGTGCCGGCACGGTAGCGCAGCGTGTTCGGTCAGAGGGTTTAGCTACCCTCTGTAATAAAAAAAACTGAGTAAACAGATCAACGAACAACCTGAAAGATTGTCATCGGACGCCCGCCACGAACAAATTCAACGAACAATATATATCAAAATGAGATAAAAAAAAAGTGGTCAGCGCGACAGGATGTCAATCCTAAAGACACGGGTTCGATTCCCCGCTGGGTTGGAGATTTTTCTCCGCTCAGGGATTGGGTGTTATTTTGTCCTAATCATCGTCCTTTCATCCCCATCGACGCGCAAGTCGCCGAAGTGGCGTCAAATCGAAAGACTAACACCCGGCGAACGGTCTACACTCTACCCGACCGGAAGCCCTGGTCACAAGACATTAATTATTGTTATTAACCGTAAAGATTCACTCGTAATTGCTACCAGCAGCCTAGCTAGCACAGTGATTGTGCGTAGGGAGTTTAAAAGACTGGGTTGTAATGGTCGAGCAGCTCCTCATAAGCCAACAATGCTCAGCTACGCTTGAAGTGGTGCGGAAACCAGCTATTTCGAGTGACGATTCACACTATACCCTGTGGCAATCCTATGGTAGCGTCTGAGTTTGGCGAATGCATAGGGAAGTTACCTGCCAGCATGTGTAGTACCAACAGTGAAATACAGAGAAAGTGATGTTATTGTATGGGGATGTTTTTCGTCGTTATGTTGTGATCCCCTTATTGCGCTTAAGAAAACGCTAAATTCGGAAGAATACAAACGCGATTCGCATCATTGTGTACTACGTACAGTGAATGAAGAGTTCGCAGACGATAACTGTTAGTATCGGCTTGACAGTGCACCCATGACAAAGTAGCATCTGTAAGGCAGTAGTTTGTGGACAATTACGCTTCTGAAGTTGTCACGCCTGCTGAGAATCCCGACTTAAGTCTAGTAGAACAACTACGGGATGATTCAGTCGAGTGAACAGTCTCTGTTGCGATTATGTTCAAAAAATGGCCCTGAGCACTATGGGACTCAACTGCTGAGGTCATTAGTCCCCTAGAACTTAGAACTAGTTAAACCTAACTAACCTAAGGACATCACAAACATCCATGCCCGAGGCAGGATTCGAACCTGCGATCGTAGCGGTCTTGCGGTTCCAGACTGCAGCGCCTTTAACCGCACGGCCACTTCGGCCGGCTTGCGATTATGTTGTTTTATCAATTCCAATGACGCATTTCAAGCGATTAGAGCATCAGACTGGAACAACAAGGAAATAACTGCAGCTCAAACACGTGAACCTAGCGAGTGGTGGATCTAATATCGCTAAAAGGTAAATACATTTTTAAAATCTTTAAAAATTTTCTTGGTTGAACGCTGAAAGAGTTAAGTGCGGGGCCCGGTTGTCATATAAAACAGCGGTGGAAAACACGCTTGTCATGAACTACTAGTTAGCGTAAGGGAACCCTAAAACAGGTAAAACAATTAATTGCAGAAGTACTGAGTATAACGAGTTATGGTGGTGGAGGGGAGGGGGAAAACGGATAAAATATGAAAGTAATAAGAAGGAAGTGTCATGTAATTAAAACTCACCACTGAAGAACCAAGAGCCGGTGCGACGGTAGGTACACGTTTACAACCATCGAACTGAATGAATGGAACTGCAGTGCCCTCGCCGGTAGTAAACACAGATGTGGTGCAGCGATGTTACGGAACAGGAACTGCGCGAGTTGAGGACCAGCCAGGTGGCGGCGCTGGAGCAGCGAGAATATAAATGACATGCGGGGAAATGAGGGGGGGGGGGGCGGAGGGGAGGAGGTAAATATAGGAACCCTATGTACTAATATGCAACGATAGGAAAAGGAGGGGAGGGGGGAGGGGTAAAAGAGGAAATGGTGTGACGTCAGGTTCATCTGTTAGAGGAAATTATGACCTGGGAAAAATGGAAAAGAAGGTGCCGTAAGTGTTGAAAGAAAAGGGAGAGTGGGAAGAATTAGTTTTAATAAGGAAAAAGGATAAGAGGGCGCGGAGGGAGGTGGGTGGTAGAGGCGGCGGGTGGCAGGAGCATTTCATTTTGAAATGAAGATAGATAACATAGCATCTTAAAAAGTTTGTTTTTTTGTGATCTACTGCTCGTTGAGACTGTGTTCTGCAGACCGTCTCATGAACTCGGAAATGTCTAATTCTAGAGAAGACTGATAATGCCTGGTTCTCTTGAGACGATCGGAAAAGGCCGAGCTGTTTTTGACGCCACCCTTCCTAGTTAAAAGATGTTCCTGAAATCTAGTCTTAAGGGCTCGTCCAGTTAGTCAAGTAAACGATGAGGGGCACTGTAAGCACACGATTTTGTAGACCCTGGGGCGAGAATACGAGTCCTTCAAGAACCGTTCGTTGTGACAGAAATTATGTTGGACCTTATCGTCAACTGTGAAAGCCTCTTTCACGTGATGACCTCAAGAAAGGTTGGTAAGTCTGTAAGGTAGGTATTCCACAACCAAGTAAGTTTTTAAAGTATTTTTTAAATTTACTCATCTTTTAGCAATATTAGATACGCTACACGCTAGGTTCACGTGTTTGGGCTGTAATTAATTCTTTATTGTTCCAGTCTGATGATGCACTAACCGCGCGAAACGCGAAATTGGAATTAATAAAACAATTACATAATTTTCAAAATGGTTAAGACAGCAATCAATCGTCGTTTCCGTTCTAGCTTTATTAGAGCATATCCAGATTTAATCTAGTAAGTAGCCATCATCAGTGCGGTATTTCGGAGTTATTAGAGCATGTATAACTGCTCCGAAATACTGCAGGGATAATGGCTAGTTACTAGCCGAAATCTGGATATGCTCTAATAAAGCTAGAACGGAAACGACAGATGATAGATGCTCTTTACCATTTTGAAAGTTATAAAAAAATGGTTCAAATGGCTCTGAGCACTATGGGACTTAACATCTGAGGTCATCAGTCCCCTAGAACTTAGAACTACTTAAACCTAACTAACCTAAGGACATCACACACATCCATGCCCGAGGCACGCTTCGAACCTGCGATCGTAGCGGTCGCGCGATTCCAGACTGTAGCGCCTAGAACCGCTTGGCCACTCCGGCCGGCTGAAAGTTATATCACAGTCGTGGAGCTCATTCCACTTTCCTAGTGCAAGGTAATTTGTTAAATTGCATAATTGCAGCAGAGACTGTTCACTTATCTGAATCATTTATTTACTCCTGCTGCATCTGTCACAATGAAATGGAATGGAATATACCTTTGGCATAAGTTAGAACATCGACATCGCTCCGCGCTCCCGACCCCAGCGTCCAACATCACTACGTTTTCTGGTTTCGGCTCCTGAGGAAGAATGGGCTTCCGCTCCTCCACAGATATTTTTAAAAAATAACTGACGTATCAGTGCAGTACAGTTCTTGTACACCACACTGATGCCAATTTTATGTTTGTACATAGTTTGTAGTTTACGAGTCTGAATGAGTTGAAGAATTTTAAGATCACTTCCGTGTTTCGTGTGGGATGTTCCGCACCTCCATGTGTGGCGAAGTGTCACTCCTAAAGTAATTCTGAACAAGTACGAAGTGTGTTAAAAAAATAACATAAATCTTTATTTTTTGGAAAGAATTTTATTTGTTCGTCTACTTCAGTGTTATCCCTATCGGAATAGTTCCCTATTAGGTATTAAACACTTACGCCAGCGCTTTTTTTAATTGCCGAAACACTTATGGAACTCTGTTTTTGGGAGACCTTTTAGCTCTCTCAGTGATGTGAGTTTAATTTGATGTGTGGCTGTAAATCGACGTCCCTTTAATGTTTTCTTTCAGTATGGGAGCAGGAAAGGTCACACGAGACTAATATGGAGGCTGGAGCACCAGTAGAGTGCTGTGTTGGGCCAAAAATTCTCGAACTAGCAACGAAAATTGAGCAGATGTATTATCGTGATGCAAAAGCCATTAACTGTTTCGTTACAAATTCTGGCAATTTTTTTCTGATTACTTCATGCAAATTGCTTTGAACTTGCTAGCACTGCTCTTTATTCATCGTTCGACCTCGTGGCAGGAGCTCATGGTGCACTACGCCGTTAAAATCGGTTAACTCCGTCAGCATAACCTTCACATTTGTCGCACTTGCCGATCTGTTTTTGATCTTGACGAATTGGAACAACTGAGCCCTAGTTTCGACGTCATATACTGCTAAACCCATGTTTCATCACCTATGATGACACGTTGCAGAGTTACTGCATCGTCATTGATTTCATCTAGCTACAACTGAGAAAATTACATTCGCCACTAGTTTTGTTCGAAATTGAACAGTTTTGTAAAGAATTTTACTGTCACGCATTTCGTAGCGAAACAGTCCGAAAAATTTTACGGTATGAGCCAACAGATTTGCCAAAATCACCAGGACTTCTCTGATTGTGATTAGGCGATCGTTCACAACCATTCTTTTCACTTTTTCCCACAGTTTCATCTGTTGATGATGTACTGAGGTGCCCGTCATCTTCAAAATCTTCACGGCGTTCTTGGCAACGCTTGTACCACTCATGAACTCCTGTTTTACTCATAAGCGATATTTAATGTTTCTAAAACTTTGCTGCACTTTATTGTGTTCTTGTTACAAAATTGAATACAAATTCTCTGATTCATTTTTATACAATATGAATAAGCGCTGATAGCACCAAAACACATATAGCTTTCTAACAGCTGACAACGAGCTAAATATCCGATACCGCTAACACTGTATAGATTCATTTTACGCATGAGAATGTAGTTTTTCGCGGCGATATTCTTGCATAGATGGTTCACGGATTTCTTGCCGCGTCAGAATTTTATACAGTTTCAAGTTTTATTCGACTTCCTCTGCCACTATCGCCAGGAGTTACCTATAGGCCGTGTGTTCTTTTATTTATTTTGTCGAATTACGTAACGGAGACGTCATGAAGTCACGAAAGTTCCATACGATACTAGATTTTATATCGATGTCTGTGATGGAAGAACAATGTTAGCGATACAGATTTCGTTAAATGATGACTGGCTCGTCTCATTTCTCTGTTGGCTTTCAGTATCAAGCACCCGTTTCTTTGTAGGGTATAGCCATCGTTCCGGTTAAAGTTATTGCACATTCGGATTTTAAAGACTTCTTTGATGACAGAATCCCAGTAAAAAGATGCATGGGAATCTGTTATCAAAGAAGCCGTTGCGATCAGAACGTACAACTACAATATTAACAAGGACAGCGGCTACATCCTTAGTGGCACATGGAAACGGTGCTTGATGCTGAGAGGAAACACAGAAATCAGCTGAGTTATCCACCATCCAATGAAATCAACATCGTTGAAAATGTTCTTCCGTTATAGTCATCGACATAATCTCTGATACCATTTGGAAGTTTTGTGGCTTCGCAACAGAATTAGAACCAACTAAACGAATTACTACACGGCCTTCAGATAACTTTTGACGGTGACGACGGAGGAAGTGGTCGAGAGTTTGGCATTTCATACTACTCTGACACGGCAAGAAATTCGTGAAGCATTTATCCACCTTTCAGACTTGTTTACAAAAACAATAACGAAAATATTCCGTGAATCGTACTTATAAAACACGCGAAATTACAAAATTCCCTTTACTTCTAAATACACACCTCTTAGAGTACTCGTCACGCACGAAGCAGAAAGCCGGTGCGAGACAAGAAGCAGGAAAGCTGGAGGGCAGCGCTGGCCCCGCCTACACAAATACGTAACGAGTCCGCCGGGAGGCGCTAGAATAGCTCGCAGCCGGGCGGTCACGGAATTCTTGCTTCTGACCCTCTCGCTTCAGCCTTGTCTTCTACAGAGAAATACACGCCGTCTAACACATCTCTCTATTAATGGGCGTCGGCGCAGATGCTTGTATCCACAGAGATAGCTACGGATATCCACTGTACTAGCTACTTCGCGCATAAAAGCTTGCATCGATGAGAATATCCAGGATACCTGCAATAATAATTGAAAGTTGACATTGTCATTCTGTCAGTCGGTGAAGGACTTGGAAGGTCAGTTGAACGGAACGGACAGTGTCTTGAAAAGAGGTTACAAGATTAATGTCGACAAATGCGATATGAAAGTAATGGAATGAAGTCGAATCAAATCAGGCAATGCTGAGGGAATCATATTAGGAACTGAGACAATAAACGTTGTAGATGAGGCCTGCTATTTGAGCAGCAAAGTAACTGACGATGAAGTAGCATTCGGACTGAAGATCACAATAAGATTTAAACGTTAAACGACAGAGTCAGAATTAAAAGTTACGTCTATATGCAACAAATGCTATAGATAATGTTAATCATTATTGTTTTAGGGCACAAGTATTACCCTTTTGCGACAGGGTGCCACTATAATGACTTGAATGCAGGCTCTTGGAGTGTTGCTGACCTGCGCAAGGGCTAAAGATGGCGACATCCCTTCTTTCCCATTTTCAGCACAATTACGCGCACCATTTGTTTTCGTCATCCCAGTCGCGTATCTGGGTCCATCCAGTTTCGTTTGGCATAACGGAAGTCATTCCTGGAATTAGTGAAAGCTGCCACAAAGTGACAAGAAGCCTCTTGTAGGATACTCTATCCACTGGAATTTTCGCTTCGTGGTCTCACCCCTACTTATGTGTCACGTTCGATATAAATAATGGTAGGTATAAAATCAGTGACTCTGTCAACATATTTATAACAAATATTATTTTCTATGTAAGCAATGCAACGTGTAGTACATGGGGAAATGAAGCACGCTAACATGATTTATAATCGTGGTGAACTAGCTGAGTACCTGGCACCACCATTGCCCTGATATGCATTTACTTCAATTCTATTAGTCCATCTCTTCCTTCCCTATCTCTCCGTCCACGTCCTCTGCCTCCATTTCTGTCCATCTCCTTATCCTCCTTCTCTCTGTTCACCTCCTCCACCACCCACTCTCTGTTTATTTCCTCCTGTCCCTCTCTCTGTCTACCTGCTGCTTTCCCCTTTCTCTGCCCATCTCCTCCTCCTCTTCTCCCTGTCAATTTCCTCCTCCTTACTTTCTGTGTCCATCTCCTCTTTCCCATCTCGCTATCCATCTCCTCCTCTTCCCTTTCTCTGTATATATCCTCGTTCCCTCTCTCTGTCCACCTCCTCCCTCTTCCTTTCTATGCCCATCTCCTCTTCCCCATCTCGCTATCCATCTCCTCCTCTTCCCTTTCCTGTCTATCTCCTTCTCTCCCCCTCTCTGTCCATCTTTTCCTTTCCTCATATCTCCTGAAATATTTGTCGAACAATGATATAATTTTCTCGGCACATTCAGCAGTATATGTGGAGATTGTCTGATAAATATATTGCGAATAGAGTTTGTAACAATAAGTAATACATGTAAGCGTCATGCCTAATGCGACGGTTTTTCTGCATGGACTCCAAAAACTATAGGCGAATTTTCATGGGATTTTCGCAGGTAACCTGAGCATAGTTTGAGGCATCGTATAGGCTCTAGTTCATCAAAATCGGATCGCGAAAAGATGATATCTTGATTTAGAGTTTTAGTAAGGCTTCCGAGTAAAACATGAAAAACATAAACGTTTTTTCTTTCATCATTTTGTAGAGGTTGTCAGCGACAAAAAGTTTCTTAAAGGTTTGAAGTTATGTGTAAAGTTTGTTGCAAGTCACTAAGATTTCTCGTTCTCAAGTACTGGATAGTGCAAATAGCAGCTATAAATTATGCAAATGTACATTATGCAACAAATATTGTGGAAGTATGGAATAAACACATTGATGATTTTATAAGCATTGCATTCCTTACCTTGAATCGTATCACGTCGCCAGTACCAACCAAGAAAGGCATTTTCACAATTATGAGGAAGTTCAAAAGTGAAAGAGTAAATAGCTTTTCCCAAGAATAAATATTTTTCCCAAATTCGCGTAATATTGTTCAGATCAATAAGTATCTTGTAGTTCACACTTTCTAAAGTAGCCTATGTTGTTCCTCAGGTTTCAAGCTATCTCTTTATCAAATTTCTTCGAAATCGGTTCAGCGGTTTAGTAATAATAAATTAAACGTCACGCATATGCAGTAGTTTTTCACGCATCTCAATGTTTATGTCATCATGTATTCTGAACTAAGTGTTATAGATAGATACAATTTTGCAGGTTGATTCAGTGATATATGTGAACACTATCTGCAAAACGTATCGCGAATATGCTCAGTAGTAAAGAAGTCATAAATTAAAACGTCATGCCTGATGCGAAAATGAACAACGAAAATGTAGTAACAAATAAACTTTTTCCTTTCATCATTACGTGGGGAATGCCAGCGAAAAACAGTGTCGCCAAGGTTTGAAATTATGTGCAAAATTCTTTGCAAGTCGCTAAATGCTCTCGTTCTCAAATTCTAGATGACTAAAATCTGGATATTTTCGCATCGACACCCACACTTCTTCTTCATCCCCACGTGTTTGATAGGTTCTTAACCCCACAGCGATTCTTTCCAGACAGTAAATGATACGTGTACCAAGTTTGGTTGAAATCGGTTCAGTGATTTCAGACGAGATGTGGAACGCACATACATACATTTTTATAGTATGTATGAATATATTTTTTCAGTGATCCTATTTTGACGAAATACAGCCTATTTGGTGGCCTAGCTGCGCTGAAGTTACGAATGAAAACTCCACAAAAATCGGCCAGGTATCTCTGGAGATAAACATGTTCAGACAGACAGATAAGGAAGCCTTATTAAAACTCTAAATCATGATATCATTTTTTCGTGATCCAATTTTGATGAACTAGAGCCTATACGATGGCTGTGGGCCTTTGTCTCAAGATCTTCAGCAGACGTTTGCTTAGTGGTTTTTCTAACGTTTCACCAGCGAATGTGGTTTTCATTGTGAAAGATGCACCCTCCATTTCTGGCGGCAGACTGGGACGAGCACGTGGCCAGAGATCATTCCGAATTGTAGCTCCAAAGTATGAGGGTGTTTCCCTGGTAAACGAAGTATACAAGTACCGTAATGCCTTTTGGCCTTCATCTCGATATCTTCGGCCGACATTTGCTTAGTGATTTTACTAACATTTAGCCAGCACAGTTGACTGATATTGTTAAAAGATTCACCCTCAGTTGCTGGAGGCGGACTGCGGTCGAGCCAGCGGCCAGACAGTACCAAATGGTCGCACCAAAGTGTGAAGGGTTTTCCTGGTCATTACCGCTGTGGTTCTCTCCTTGTTCCCTGCAACAGCCGTTCGCTGCAGCACTGGTATCCAGAATCCACTCATCTTGAGGCTTTCCTTTTTTTTTTTTAGCGAAACTATTCACTTTCCTGTTCCACTCGAATATGGAGCGAGAGAAGAACAACTATCTATTTACTTCTGTATGAGCCGTGATTTATCTTGTCTTTATATACGTTACGAGAGATGTAGGAACCTTCTACAGTTTGTCGTAAATGCCGGTCCTCTAAACTTTCTGAATAATGTTTCGCAGAAAGAACTTCTTCTTCCCTCCAGGGATTCCCATTTGTGTTAGCAGAGCGTTTCCATATACTCCCGTGTTCATCACACCTACCAGTGCGACCTAGTGTGGATCCCAACCACTCCAGCCCTACTCAGGATTGAGTCGCACAAATGTTCTGCAGGTGGTCTCCTTTATAGATGAGCTACACTTTCCTAGAATTCTCCCCAGAAACCCAAAATCGACCACTCACTTTCACTATCCATCTATTCCTCCTCTCTCTCTCTCTCTCTCTCTCTCTCTCTCTCTCCCTCTCTGTCCATCTCCTCCTTCCGCCATCTCTCTC
Source organism: Schistocerca nitens (assembly GCF_023898315.1). Lineage (NCBI taxonomy): Eukaryota > Metazoa > Arthropoda > Insecta > Orthoptera > Acrididae > Schistocerca > Schistocerca nitens. Next base: position 591,807,117 of record NC_064616.1, on the reverse strand, counting down.
CCCATTACCTCTCCCCCCTCTCTCTCTCCCCTGCTATCATCCTCTGCACCTCTCAATCATCCCTCAGCTGTCCCCATCTGCTCGTGTTGCCCCTGCTAAGCAGGTCGATAAAGCAGGCCGATACTACCCCCATAACATGCCTGTCATGCTGGTCAGCCTATGTGTCAAGGGCTTGAAGATAATTTTTTTACCTCTGACATGTAGGCTGCCCTGAAGAGCTGGTCGATAAGGCAGGTCAGTAATACTCCACCACAGCATGCTTGTCATGCAGAGCAGCATAATTTTTGGGAGCTGGAATAATTGTTTCTTGCCCCTGACATGTAGGCTGCCCTGTGAAGCAGGTCGGTAAGGCAGGTCAATACTACTCCCACACAACATACATACCATGTTGGGCAGCCTACATGTCATGCGCTGAAAAACGGTTTTTTGTCCATACCTCCACTCCTATGGCAGCTTGGCTGTTTCATGTGCCAAATTTTGCTGACATCGATCCAGGGTTTTGGGAGGAGATTGTGGATATACACACATATATGGTACTTTATATACACATCTCAACAAAAATGCTGCCTCACCTCAGTATGTCATGGCGGTTTATTGCTATTACGACTGTTCCTGTACCGATCAGTAGGTCACCCCCGGCATTTGTAAATATAAACACCGTTACAATAAGTGCTACCTATGGGGAGAACGCTGCACTTGCATGGATTGTAGAATTTCGGTTGAAGGTAAAGCGTCAATAGTGAGGCATTACAGCCGCCCGTGGAACAGTAGAGTGAACATCCATCATGTCACAAAAGACAATCATGACCAATGTTTTGGTCTGCTTCGTCAGGTTATGTGCAAAATGCTTGTCAACCAGGGAAGATGATTGATGTGTGCATCTGAGTCAAAATGATGTTCTGTGGACATGAAATCGGTTCCAACTGATGGGTAGTGATGAGGACTTACTCTCCATATGCTGTCCATATTCGACATGTGGATAAGATGAGCCATATCTACGACTTTTGAGTTGGAGGAACTGGGCGCTGAGTGTTCCAGAAATGAATTCGGCGTCTGAAGAGGCTACAGAACACCATGTATCACATCACTGTTAGGAGACCGTTTCATGTTGCGAGCTTCACATCATACACCACAACACCATGGACTCCGTTACAGATGGACAAGAAATCATACAGAATGGACGCACCAGGATTGGCGTTAGGTGTTGTTAGCAGACAAAACTCGGATCTGTTTGTATTCTGATAATCTTAGATGAAGTGTATGGAGACAACCTGGTAATACTGAACACCTTTAGCATTGTGTCCCACATGTGCAAAACGATGATAGTGGAGTGATGTTCCGAGATGGTATTACATTGGTCCATCATACACCTCCTGTGGTTGCTGAGAGTAATCTTACTGCTGTATGGTACAGCGACAAGATTCTGCAATGAATAGTGGGACCATACCATTAACATTTTGATGAAAATTTCAGGTTGATGGATGGTAACTTGCATGCTCAGCATGGCGATCTCATGAACACATTCTTTGAGCATGCTAGGATTAGCAGAATGGAGTGGCCTATCTCTTCCCTGGACATGAGCTCAATTGAACGTGTGTGGGGTTGACTGAAACAAGCTGTTTTTGGACGTCGATAACGATCACGTACTCTGCACCACTTGTGTAGAATAACCATTGAAGAGTGGTACAGTTTAGACCAGGGATGACTTGATCATCTCATCGATGGTATGCCACGACGGATTTAAGCCTACATCTGAGCAAGGGGACGTTCCACCACATGTTGACGTTACTCAATAGTGCTGTGAAAAACTCCCCATGGAAAACAAACGATTTTGTTATTATAAAAATGTTTCTGATGTCGGTTTGATGATCTGGACACACTGCCAATGAATATTGGAGTACACACACATTAGAGTCAATTTTTATTTTCTGTGTCATAAATCTCAAAACTTTTATTGATGTGACAATGTATGGGAAATATGGAGGAGAAATTCATGATTTGGATGCAGTTGGCTACTATTTCTTTCCAAAACAATTATTGCCATATTTATGTATATTTCACATAGCTTCGACAGACTGGCTTTAGTCTTTCTGACTGATGAGTTTATTTCTCCATACCAGAATTGATATAGACAGTGCAACATAAACCCAAGGCGTCAGACTGGTAGTTTAGCTCCTACTAAAATGAATGTTTCAGGTTGTAGAAGGGATATTTTGATGAAAATAGAAAAAACATTTTTATGAGTTGATTTATTTTTACCCATTAAAATCAACTGAGATCTGTATGTTTTTCACATTATAGTGGCCCCATGCTTGGTATAAACCTCATTTTGCAGTTCAAAACATTTCTCATCTTTGGCTGATAATGCCACGTTATGCTGTCGCACAGTGGAAACTACGTGACACCTCAATGAAATAACACAACGAACAATAGTTTTAAGATCTGAATTTAGTACTCACAGTAACCGTATAATAATAATAATAATAATAATAATAATAATAATAATAATAATAATAATAATAAAAAGAATAGGCCTCCGGTATGTTCTGCCAGTCGTAAAAGGCGACGAAAAGAACAAACCACTAATAGGGCTAACCCCCCCTTTAGTGTGATTAGTTGGTTCAGGACAGAACTAAAGAAGCCTCGGACAAGCGCCGTCATGGTCGGGGACGACGCTTGAACCCTATGCCCGCCCACAATGGTAACGACACTGCTAGCCAACTGGAAAATGATTTAAATCCAAATAGAGGTGTTTTGCAGGATATGCTTCCTGCAACCACCCTAGAAGGAAAACAAAGACAGAGGATGAGATGGTCAGATGAAGTTAATCGACACCTCATGTTCTGTTATTACCAAGCAACAAACCTAGGAACCAACACAACTGGATACAGATCACAAGTATACACAACATTTATTACCAGATACCCAGAATTAAAATTTTTAACAGAACAACGACTAGCTGATCAGATCCGTGTAATACTCAAAAATAACAGGATACCCCAGTCAGAATTAGAAAACATCAAACAACAAGTACAACAAATACTGGAACAAAATAATGTGCAATCAGAAGAAGAAGAAAATACAGTAATGGACTCAAACATCCCAGAGCAAACAAACAAAGAACAACACGCACCAATTAAAGAATCAGAGGAAAACGAAATCTTAAGACAGCCACCAGAACAAGCACAAATAGAACACGAAGTGACACACATGTTAGATATAGAAGAAAAATTTCAGCTGACATATATAGAATACAAAGACACAAATACAGACATAAGACCATTCTTGCATAGACCACCAAATAACCCACAAGTCGAAACAACAATAAAAACTATCAACACAATCATACACAACAAAATAAATGAAAACACAACTATGGAAGAGTTACAACTACTGGTTTATATAGGAGCACTCACTACACTAAATATACACACTAGGCAGAGATCAGAACCAACCAACACACAGAAGAAACCCACAAAACCAGCATGGCAACACAGGCTACAGATCAGAAAAGAAAAACTGAGAAAAGACATCGGACAGCTAACACAATTTATAAGAAATGAAATCTCGGAAAAAAAACGAAAAAGGTTAGGTAAAATCTCACAACAAGAAGCGACAGAGCAATTAGACGAAAAGAAGCAGAAATTACAAGCATTAGCCAAACGACTCAGAAGATACAAAAAAAGTGAAAATAGAAGGAAACAAAACCAAACATTCAACACAAACCAAAAGAAATTTTAGAAGACAATAGATAACACACACATTAAAAAAACAATCCACCAAACATAACAGACATGGAACACTTCTGGAGCAACATATGGTCTAACCCGGTACAACATAACAGGCATGCACGGTGGATACAAGCAGAAACAGACACATACAAGATGATACCACAAATGCCTGAAGTGATAATTTTGCAACATGAAGTCACCCAAGCAATTAATTCTACTCACAATTGGAAAGCCGCTGGAAATGATAAAATAGCAAATTTCTGGTTAAAGAAGCTCACCTCAACACATTCACATCTAACTAAATTATTTAACAGTCACATTGCAGACCCATACACATTCCTTGATACACTTACACATGGAATAACTTATCTGAAACCTAAAGATCAAGCAGACACAGCGAACCCAGCAAAATATCGCCCCATAACATGCCTACCAACAATATACAAAATATTAACTTCAATCATTAAACAGAAATTAATGACACATACAACACAGAACAAAATTATAAATGAAGAACAAAAAGGCTGTTGCAAAGGAGCAGGAGGATGTAAAGAGCAACTGATAATAGATGCAGAGGTGACATATCAAGCTAAAACTAAACAAAGGTCGCTACACTACGCATACATTGATTACCAAAAAGCTTTTGATAGTGTACCCCACTCATGGTTACTACAAATATTGGAAATATACAAAGTAGATCCTAAATTGATACAGTTCCTAAACATAGTAATGAAAAATTGGAAAACCACACTTAATATCCAAACAAATTCAAATAATATCACATCACAGCCAATACAGATTAAGCGTGGAATATACCAAGGAGACTCATTAAGTCCTTTCTGGTTCTGCCTTGCTCTGAACCCACTATCCAACATGCTAAATAATACAAATTATGGATACAATATTACTGGAACATAGCCGGCCGCGGTGGTCTCGCGGTTCTAGGCGCGCAGTCAGGAACCGTGCGACTGCTACGGTCGCAGGTTCGAATCCTGCCTCGGGCATGGATGTGTGTGCTGTCCTTAGGTTAGTTAGGTTTAAGTAGTTCTAAGTTCTAGGGGACTAATGACCACAGCAGTTGAGTCCCATAGTGCTCAGAGCCATTTTTACTGGAACATACCCACACAAAATCACACATTTGCTATACATGGATGATCTAAAACTACTGGCAACAACAAATCAACAACTCAACCAATTACTAAAGATAACAGAAGTATTCAGCAATGATATAAGTATGGATTTTGGAACAGACAAATGTAAGAAAAATAGCATAGTCAAGGGAAAACATACTAAACAAGAAGTTTACATATTGGATAACCACAGCGACTGCATAGAAGCGATGGAAAAAACGGATGCCTATAAATATCTAGGATACAGACAAAAAATAGGAATAGATAATACAAATATTAAAGAAGAACTAAAAGAAAAATATAGACAAAGACTAACAAAAATACTGAAAACAGAATTGACAGCAAGAAACAAGACCAAAGCTATAAATACTTATGCCATACCAATATTGACCTACTCATTTGGAGTAGTGAAATGGAGTAACACAGACCTAGAAGCACTCAATACACTTACACAATCACAATGCCATAAATATAGAATACATCACATACATTCAGCAACAGAAAGATTCACATTAAGCAGAAAGGAAGGAGGAAGGGGATTTATCGATATAAAAAACCTACATTATGGACAGGTAGACAATTTAAGAAAATTCTTTATAGAACGAGCAGAAACTAGCAAAATACACAAAGCAATCACTCATATAAATACATCGGCTACACCACTACAATTTCATAACCACCTCTACAACCCTTTAGACCACATAACATCAACAGATACGAAGAAAGTAAATTGGAAAAAGAAAACACTTCATGGCAAGCACCCGTATCATCTAACACAGCCACACATCGATCAAGACGCATCCAACACATGGCTAAGAAAAGGCAATATATACAGTGAGACAGAAGGATTCATGATTGCAATACAGGATCAAACAATAAACACCAGGTATTACAGCAAGCATATTATTAAAGATCCCAATACCACAACAGATAAATGCAGACTTTGTAAACAACAAATAGAAACAGTAGATCACATCACAAGCGGATGTACAATACTAGCAAATACAGAATACCCCAGAAGACATGACAATGTCGCAAAAATAATACATCAACAGCTTGCCTTACAACATGAACTTGTAAAACAACAACTTCCTACATACAAGTATGCACCACAAAATGTACTGGAGAATGATGAATACAAATTATACTGGAACAGAACCATTATAACAGATAAAACAACGCCACATAACAAACCTGACATCATACTCACCAATAAAAAGAAGAAATTAACACAACTAATCGAAATATCCATACCCAATACAACAAATATACAAAAGAAAACAGGAGAAAAAATTGAAAAATACATCCAACTGGCTGAGGAAGTCAAAGACATGTGGCATCAGGATAAAGTTGACATCATACCAATTATAGTATCAACTACAGGAGTCATACCACAAATATCCACCAGTACATCAATGCAATACAGCTACATCCAAACACATATATACAGCTACAGAAATCCGTAATTATTGATACATGTTCAATTACCCGAAAGTTCCTAAATGCAATATAACACATACCGTACAGTTAATAGGAAGTGACGCTTGCTCAAGGTCCGCATCACTTTCCATTTTTAACCAGACTTAACGTCTGAGAAAGTAAAGAAATAATAATAATAATAAATCCCGTGCAGGCCCGGGAAAAGAATAGGCCTCTGGTATGTTCTGCCAGTCGTAAAAGGCGACGAAAAGAACAAACCACTAATAGGGTTAACCCCCCTTTTAGTGTGATTAGTTGGTTCAGGACAGAACTAATGAAGCCTCGGACAAGCGCTTTCATGGTCTGGGATGACGCTTGAACCCTATGCCCATCCAGAATGGTAACAAAACTGCTAGCCACATGGAAAATGATTTAAATCCAAATAGAGGTGTTTTGCAGGATATGCTTCCTGCAACCACTCTAGAAGGAAAACAAAGACAGAGGATGAGATGCTCAGATAAAGTTAACCGACACCTCATCTTCTGTTATTACCAAGCAACAAACTTAAGAACCAACACAACTGTATACAGATCACAAGTATACACAAAATTTATTACCAGATACCCAGAATTAAAATTTTTAACAGAACAATGACTAGCTGATCAGATCCATGTAATAATCAAAAATAACAGGATACCCCAGTCAGAATTAGAAAACATCAAACAACAAGTATAACAAATACTAGAACAAAATAATGTGCAATCAGAAGAAGAGGAAAATACAGTAACGGACTCAAAAATCCCAGAGTAAACAAACAAAGAACACCGTGCACCAATTAAACAATCAGAGGAAAACGAAATCTTAAGACAGCCACCAGAACAAGCACAAAAAGAACATGAAGTGACACACATGTTAGATAGAGAAGAAAAATTTCAGCTAACATATATAGAATACAAAGACACAAATACAGACATTAGACCATTCTTGCATAGACCACCAAATAACCCACAAGTCGAAACAACTATCAACACAATCATACACAACAAAATAAATGAAAACACAACTATGGAAGAGTTACAACTACTGGTTTATATAGGAGTACTCACTACACTAAATATACACACTAGGTAGAGATCAGAACAAACCAACACACAGAAAAAAACCACAAAATCAGCGTGGCAACACAGGCTACAGATCAGAATAGAAAAACTGAGAAAAGACATCGGACCGCTAACACAATTTATAAGAAATGAAATAACAGACAAAAAACGAAAAAGGATAGGTAAAATCTCACTACAAGAAGCGATAGAGCAATTAGATGAAAAGAAGCAGAAATTACAAGCACTGGCCAAACGACTTAGAAGATAAAAAAAGTGAAAATAGAAGGAAACAAAACTAAACATTCAACACAAACCAAAAGAAATTTTATCAGACAGTAGATAACACACACATTAAAATAGACAACCCACCAAACATAACAGACATGGAACACTTCTGGAGCAACATATGGTCAAACCCGGTACAACATAACAGGCATGCACGGTGGATACAAGCAGAAACAGACACATACAAGATGATACCACAAATGCCTGAAGTGATAATTTTGCAACATGAAGTCACCTGAGTAATTAATTCTATGCACAATTGGAAAGCCCCTGGAAAAGATAAAATAGCAAATTTCTGTCTAAATAAGTTCACCTCAAAACATTCACATCTAACTAAATTATTTAACAGTTACATTGCAGGCCCATACACATTCCCTGATACACTCACACATGGAATAACTTATCTGAAACCTAAAGATCAAGCAGACACAGCAAACCCAGCAAAATATCGCCCCATAACATGCTACCAACAATATACAAAATATTAACTTCAGTCATTACACAGACATTAATGACACATACAACACAGAACAAAATTATAAATGAAGAACAAAAACGCTGTTGCAAAGGAGCACTAGAATGTAAAGAGCAACTGATAATAGATACAGAGTTGACATATCAAGCTAAAACTAAACAAAGGTCGCTACACTACACATACATTGATTACCGAAAAGCTTTTGATAGTGTACCTCACTCATGGTTACTACAAATATTGGAAATATACAAAGTAGATCCTAAATTGATACAGTTCCTAAACATAGTAATGAAAAATTGGAAAACCACACTTAATATTCAAACAAATTCAAATACTATCACATCACAGCCAATACAGATTAACTACTGGCAGCAAGAAATCAACAACTCAACCAATTACTAAAGATAACAGAAAGTAAATTGGAAAAAGAAAACACTACATGGCAAGCACCTGTATCATCTAACACAGCCACACATCGATCAAGACGCATCCAACACATGAGTAAGAAAAGGCAATATATACAGTGAGACAGAAGGATTCATGATTGCAATACAGGATCAAACAATAATCACCAGATATTACAGCTAGCATATTATTAAAGATCCCAACAACAGATAAATGCAGACTTTGCAAACAACAAATAGAAACAGTAGATCACATCACAAGCGGATGTACAATACTAGCAAATTCAGAATACCCCAGAAGACATGACAATGTAGCAAAAATAATACATCAACAACTTGCCATACACCATAAACTAATAAAACAACACGTTCCCACATACAAGTATGCATCACAAAGTGTACTGGAGAATGATGAATACAAATTATACTGGAACAGAACCATTATAACAGATAAAACAACTCGACATAACAAACCTGACATCATACTCACCAATAAAAAGAAGAAATTAACACAACTAATCGAAATATCCATACCAAATACAACAAATATACAGAAGAAAACAGGAGAAAAAATTGAAAAATACATGCATCTGGCTGAGGAAGTCAAAGACATGTGGCATCAAGATAAAGTTGACATCATACCAATTATACTATCAACTACAGGAGTCATACCACACAATATCCACCAGTACATCAATGCAATACAGCTACATCCAAACATATATATACAGCTACAGAAATCTGTAATTATTGATACATGTCCAATCATCTGAAAGTTCCTAAATGCAATGTAACATATACCATACAGTTAAAAGGAAGTCACGCTTGATCAAGGTCCGCGTCACTTTCCATTTTTAACCAGACATAATGTCTAAGACAGGAAAGAAAAGAATAATAATAATAATAATAACCGAATACAGTTTTACTCCTTTCACCTTTCAGAATAAACATTGTAATTCAGTTTCCACTGCATACATTTTTGTTCTTAGTCCAATAAATTAAACTTTAGTTTCGCCATTTAAGTCATTTTTCGTTAGTTAAATTTTCTTTTTATTTAAAAGTGGAATGTTATGTTTGTTGTTTTTGAGAATCCTGAACTATAAAACCAGGTATATATGTAATTTGTAATAATCTCATAAAAATCTGGAATTGTAATATGATAAACTAAACTATCAGTATCAGTATAACATAGTTTAGCATGGTTAACTGGAAACCTTTTTATAAACTGTCATAGTTAAATTCTACAATATGAGTGTTTGAAATGTCTATAATAGCCATTCTTATTGCTATTGGCTTTTCAAACATACCCTTAAGTTTATTTAATTCAATAGAAACAAGATTTTCCTTGAATATAACACATTTTTTAAATACACTTTCCAGTGGGCCTGCAGCTTGCAAGAGGTTGAATAACAACATATTTTATTTTAAGTACAAGTTTATTTATTTAGTCAAAGTGATACAAGTTACACAATGCTCGTTTCAGCTATCTGCCATTATCAAATGTACCTTAGAAGTTGATAGGTGTAATATTGCTCGTTACATCTACTCATGAAACACACAAATACACAACGAAAAACTCCAGAGTATTAGGCCAGAAAGTAAAAGACATACAAATCCCCTGAGCAAGAAAATTTATTCTATTAGACATAACCAATTTATATGCCAATATTTTAGTATCAGAAACAATAGAGATAATAAAGAGAAATCTCCTACATAACAGGAAAGTATCCATCATTGAAATAATACATCTATTATAACATATTTTATCTCAAAACTGTTTTCAATTTGAAAATAAAATATGTACACAATCAGAAGGAGTAGGATAGAAAATTATATTGCAGGCACCATAGCAGACAGATCTATTAATACACTGGAAGAGAAATTATTCAGTTCAATCTGCCCAGCTTTAAATAAAATTATCTACTACAACAGATATGTTATGACACACTACTACTAGTAGATGGAGATGATGAAGACATACTAAACAACATGCTCCCTAACATAAAATTTAGAATGGAAAGAGAACAAAACAAATTGACAAACTTTTGAGAAATTTTTAGACCTAGAAGTAAGCAATGACGACAGCCACCACTGATTCGAAAATATAGAAAAGCTACTATTACTGACATTACTATAAATAGAAAAATATTGTCACCCAAATTCGTATAAATATGTAAAATTCAAATGAGTGATTAATAGAAATTTAAATTTACCTCTCAATAATAATAAGATAAATAATGAAATAAAAACGCTTCAATACATAGCACAACGAAATGATGTCAGCCCCAAAATAGTACTAAAATTATATGAACAGCATGCAAAACCAAAAGCAGGTGGCACATGTAAAGAAATAACATTAAAAAGGGAAGAAGAAATCGGAAATATACCTATGTGTGTTACAGCACCATAAATAGGCAAAAGATCAGAAAAAATGAAGAATTTGTTTAAGAAAATGTACGTAGAATGTACTTTTATATTGAATAAACAGGCAGCAATTTCGGAATCAGATTTTAAGAACACATCACGAAATTGCGAATGCAACCAAGCCATATTTTACTTGCGTTTAAAAAGCCAACAACATAAAACAGAAAATACTGAAAATATCCTGAAATTTTATACAAAGTATCTAAAGAACATACAATTAACATTTTGGAGGCAATAGAAATTTACATACATTCAGAAAAATACCCAGAAGATACCGTCACTAAAGAAACACATTTTAAACATAAAAATACCTCGAAAATTTTATTGACATTATAAAAGAAACAGGCTAAATTGTCGTGATAAACACAAAACTATAGAACACTTAACATTTACATAAAAACCTGAAAAATGCTACCCCTGAAAAATTAAATGTAGTCACTATCTTTCCATGAAATAGAAACTTCATTGTAAACATATAGCATCGCTGGAGCCGAAACTGTCAAAAATAACTTTACCAGATCACAAAAAAATAAAAAGTAATCATATAAAGAATGTGATCATATCATAAAAAGAAGTCAGTCGATAGTTACGCTCCAAGACGCCATATGAACCACGTCATACTAGCTAAGATGGAAGCATAAGGTGCCATATATAGACACAGACTAACACAGACGTAAGGAGCAATGTTATACCATTATATCATCTTTACATGTAAACTCGATAATGGCAAATCGTCGAAACATTGTACTTAAAATAAAAATACTTTTAAAGTTTGGTTTAGCAATTAATGCAGGAGCACCATATCTACCATTCCAAGATGTTACAAGTCTTTCATCTACCATATTTCACACAGTTAGCATAATTTTACCAAAAAACCTGTTATTCGTAAATTTGAAAAAAGTCTTCTATATGTTCATGTTTGCATTCATATGTTTCTGCGCATTTATCTCAATTTATTCTTCCAGGAGACAAATAACAATAACAATAATAATAATAATTCCGTATGGCTTAATGGCCTGCCACGTGTCTTTCATTTGGACGCTACTTCGGTGACTTGAGTGTCTCTAATGTACACCAGTTATACAAACAGTGAAAGGGGACATACAGTTTAACGTGAAATTCGAACCATTTGTTGTTTCTAGCGAATCTTCACATTACTGACAGGTGAATGCTAGGTTAAAGGCAGACAGAAAATCTATTATCGGAATTGTGTCGTTTTTGTTTCCAGGCACGCACTTTACCTCAAGATCACCTGGCCCAACTTGTCTAAAGGATAAAATTCTATTAATCTTTCTTAATATCAATTTGTGATGCAAACATGGTTTCAGATTTCTATACTGAATAGGTTTTCTTATTACAATAAGCAAAAAATTATTTCTTTTGCACGTGAGGCTTGTTACTATAAGGTGATGGTGCCATTGTTTCAAACAATAAGGACAAATCAAAATGAAAATCGTAAATATTTAAAGAATATTCAAGAGCTACGTCTAAAGTCTCTCTAATGTCAGGATCATCTAATATTCTTTTCACATCAAAAGTTTCAACGCTCCCTGGAAAAACCCACACCAAATTTCAAACTGAACGATGTTGTTTCATTGGAAAGCTGTAATGACTATTAATATCAAGATGAATAATGTAACATTCATCAGTTTTCTCATCATAACTAACCATGAACCTGCAATAGCATGCCTAAGTGGAGAATGAACAATACCACATCAAATGCCTCTTTCGTTATTCAGTGTCATTAGTAAGAAATAATCCTGCAGTAGTAGTTCTCAGTAGACCACCTCATCCTAAGCTGCTGAGCCAGGTGAAGTAATTTAATAGTTCAAATGGTTCAAATGGCTCTGAGCACTATGGGACTTAACATCTGTGGTCATCAGTCCCCTAGAACTTAGAACTACTTAAACCTAACTAACCTAAGGACATCACACACATCCATGCCCGAGGCAGGATTCGAACCTGCGACCGTAGCAGTCGCGCGGTTCCGGACTGAGCGCCTAGAACCGCTAGACCACAGTAATTTAATGATCAGAATGCAGTTCATATGTTTTAAGACAATGGCTACAAATGTTTTAGCTTATATCAGCAAGCAGTAGCACATCGATTTCCAAATACATTTTGAAATACTCTCCTAGTCTCTTACACTTCAATAAATGCTTTGTACTACAAGCTCTTTGATATTCATCTTTTGTGAGTCTCTCCTGTTCATGTTGTTGTTGTGATCTTCAGTCCTGAGACTGGTTTGATGCAGCTCTCCATGCTACTCTATCCTGTGCAAGCTTCTTCATCTCCCAATACCTACTGCAACCTACATCCTTCTGAATCTGCTTAGTGTATTCATCCCTTGGTCTCCCTCTACGATTTTTACCCTCCACGCTGCCCTCCAATACTAAATTGGTGATCCCTCGATGTCTCAGAACGTGTCCTACCAACCGATCCCTTCTTCTAGTCAAGTTGTGCCACAAGCTCCTCTTCTCCCCAATTCTATTCAATACCTCCTCATTAGTTATGTGATCTACCCCTGTAATCTTCAGCATTCTTCTGTACTCCTGTTCATAATCTTTTAAATATCTTATTTGGAAGTAACAGTTGGAAAAGATTTGTGATGATATTCTGAAAACATTTTTTTAAAATATGATCCATACTTCTCTAGAGAACATGCTAAAGATTTAAACAAGTCTATGAACTCGAATATTGTGTTACAATAGCTTTCTTGGTGCATTATGACAAAGTTTTCTGGAAATGACGTATATACCAGATTTAGTTTCACTGCTTTTTCACAATACACCATCTCAACTTCACATATGTTTGTGACAAAACAAATGACCATTAAAACTGCTCAAGTTGTGAAACACAATGGGTACTTTAAAACTGAGTCTACAGTACACGTTGCATCTAGCATATCCAACTCCTCTATATGGAGCAGTAAAATGATAGTGATCGCCACATGTTATTTCACCCTCCTAAATCCCGCCATGGCAAATATTACAAAGCTTTGTTGACTGAAACTGTAGTTCTTCACAGCTTATTTCCACCTTTTTATCTTGCATTAAAAGTTCATTTAGTCTTAGCACTTACATATGCCCCATCTGTTAACCATTTTCTACAACACAACCTCCACATAACTTAAAATCTGAACTTCAACATTTTAGGTGCAGTGCAAGTAATAGGCTGTACTGAGAGGAATATGTGCATTTATTTGATCAGAATATGAGCCACTATTTGAACTACCACTGTATGTGGCACTGTAAATGTTATCAACTGGTTTGGACAGCAAAGACTCAGTTAGGTGTTCAGCTAACTTTTCTTTTGAATGAAAGTAACAAAGTTTATAGACTACGCCAGATTTCTGATGAGCAGTTATTCTAAAATGCACTAACTTCGAAACGTAATTTACGTAATAGAAATGAGTGATACCTGTGTTAGTGGTTTGCAACATTAAAAGGTATACATGTTTTCCACGATTGTTTTTTCTGATGTACACTCTAAGAAAAAAAGTTAACACGACGTACTATGAACGAATTATCCGAATGGGACGCAAATAGGTAAATGTGCTGCACATGTGCAGACAATCAAATGATTGCAGTTTCAGAAAAATTTAATGATTTATTCAAGAGAAAGAGTTTCACAAATGGAGCAAGTGAGTAATGCGTTGGTCTACTTCTGGCCGTTATAGAAGCAGCTATTTGGCTTGGCACTGATTTACAGAGATGTTAGATGTCCTCCTGAGAGATGTCGTGCCAAATGCTGTCCACTTGGCGCGTTCGATGGTCAGAATCCCGAGCTGGTTGGAGGGACCTGACCATAATGCTTCAAACTTTCTCATTTAGGGAGAGATCCGGCGACCGTACTAGCCAAAGTAGGGTTTGGGAAGCACGAAGACAAGCAGTAGAAACACTCGTCGTGAGCGGGCTGGCATTATCCTGCTGAAATGTAAGCCCAGGATGGCTTGCCATGAATAACAGCAAAACCGGGCGTCGAACATAGTCAACTTACCTCTGTCCTGTAAGGATGCCTCGGATGACAACCAGAAGAGTCCTACTATGAAAGGAAATGACACCTCAGACGATCACTCCTCACTGTCAGGCCATATAGCGAGCGACAGTTACACTGGTATCCCACCGCTGTCTGGGGCGTCTCGAGACACGTCTTCGGCATGAAATTGCACTGACTGGAGTAGAATTGTCTTCATTGATGAGCCACGCCTCGAACTAAGCTCCGATGACCAGCGACGACGTATCTGGAGACGCACTGGAGAGCAGTGAGATATCAGCCTGACTGTCGCCTGAGATATGGCGCAAGAACCAGTAGTAGACGTCTGGGATGCCATTTCTTTTCATAACAGACCCCCTTTGGTTGTCATCCGCGGCACCCATGCAACACAGCCGTTGACGATGTTGTATGCACCATTTCGATGCCCTTCATTGCAAGCTATCCTGGGCTTACATTCCAGCAATATAATGCCTGCCCACACATTGCGATAGTTTCAACTGCTTGTCTTCGTGCTTGCCAAACCCTACTTTGGCCAGCAAGGTCGCCAGATCTCTCTTCAATGTAGAATATTTGAAGCATTATGAGCAGGATCCTCCAATCAGCTCGGGATTTTGGCAGTCTAACTTGCGAATCGGATAGAATTTAGACACGACATCCTGCAGGAGGATATCCAAAAATGCTGCCAATCAATGCCATGCCAAATAAATGGTTGCATAAGGCTCATAAGGGGACCAACGCGTTACTATATTGCTCAATTTGTGAAGCTCTTTCACTTGAGTAACTTATCCAATTTCTTTGAAGCTTTAATCATTTGTTTGTCTGTTTATGTACATCACATCTACCGATTTCCGCCCCATTAGAATAATTCGTTCGAGGTGATAGTTTTTTTGGATTAAAGTGTATAATGGAACAACCATAAATTCTTCCTTTCCTTCTGCCTTCTCAAGTTCCACGCCACCTCCCTTCTTTTTTTCCTTTCCTCTCCGACAACCCGCTACTCATAATCAGAGCACTGAATCCCGTAAATATGAACAGAAATAGATTTATTTGGCTTTTCGAATATGTGCACGTGCTTCGACTCAGCAGGAAACGGTATGTTAGAAGACTTTAATTCGTCTTGAAAAGGTAAATACAGTGACACGCGATAGGCATGATTCATTACTGGACACAAAACAGCCAGAATTTCTCATTTGAAATTAGGATTATCTCTTCATTCAATATTTATTTTCAGTAACTTTGGGTAGTCTTGGGTATAGACTTGCACAAAACCCTTTATTTTTATTGACATTGACACAGAATTTTACTATTTTTTAGCGACAAAACTAAAACTTTATCTTGAAAACTCTCTAGTTTCTCTAAAAGTCTGTCTCTCATTGCCATCAGTAGATTTTTGACTGCAATAAATTTATGTTCTTCATGTTTATGTACATTTAATTTACTTTACCTGACTTAGGCAGAACAAATTTTCAAATAAGTGAAATATTTGTTTTCGGCAGTTGATGAATTTTCTTCAGTCTGTTCTCAAAATTTGGATAACAGGAGTTCGGGAAGTGTCTAGGATCCCTCAACGCTATCAGATTATCTTTCACAACTGTACTCTTCGGGTCTTAAAAGCTGAATCAACCAAAACCCAGTCCATACCATAGAATTCTTGCTGTTACTGAATTAATTTAAGCATCATCGGAAATAATTCACCAATTATTCACATACAACACGTTTTATAATCTCATTTATTGCCATCAGTAGATTTTTACAATATGTGTAAATACACTATGTGATCAAAAATATCCGGACACCCGGGTGGAAATGACTGACATGTTCATGGCGCCCTCCATCTGTAATGCTGGAATTCAATATGGTGTTGGCTCTCCCTTAGCCTTGATAACAGCTTCAACTCTAGCAGGCATATGTTCAGTCAGGTGCTGGAAGGTTTTTTGGGGAATGGCAGCCCATTCTGCACGGAGTGCTGCACTGGGGAGAGGTATCGATGTCGGTCGTTGACGCCTGGCACGAACTCGGCGTTCCAAAACATCCCAAATGATTCAGGTAAGGACTCTGTGCAGCCAAGTCCATTACAGCAATGTCATTGTCGCGTAATCACTCCCACAGGCCGTGCATTATGAACAGGAGCTCGATCGTGTTGAAAGATGCAATCGCCATCCCCGAATTGCTCTTCAACAGTGGGAAGCAAGGTGCTTAAAACAGTAATGTACGCCTGTGCTGTGATAGTGTCACGCAAAACAACAAAGGGTGCAAACCGCCTCCATGAAAAACACGACCTCACCATAACACCACCGCCGGCTGCTGTGACCGAGTGGTTCTAGGCGCTTCAGTCCGTAATCGCGCGACCGCTACCGTCGCAGGTTCATTTCCTGCCTCTGGCATGGATGTGTGTGATGTCCTTAGGTTAGTTAGGTTTAAGTAGTTCTAAGCTCTATGGCACTGATGACCTCAGAAGTTAAGTCCCATAGTGCTCAGAGCCATTTGAACCATTTTTGAACTGTCGGCGGTCAACAGACGAGGTTGGCCTGGACGCTTTTGTGCTGTACGTGTTCCTTCACGTTTCCACTTCACTATCAAATCGGAAACAGTGGTCCTAGGGATGTTTAGGAGTGTGGAAATCTCGCGCAAAGACATATGACACAAGTGACACCCAATCACCTGACCACGTTCGAAGTCCGTGAGTTCCGCTGAGCGTCCCATTCAGCTCTCTCACAATGTCTAATGACTACTGAGGTCGCTGATGTGGATTACCTGGCAGCACAATGTACCTAATATGAAAAACGTGTGTTTTTGGAGATGTCCGGATACTTTTGATCACATAGTCCACGTGAAACCCCTCCAGCAACTAACCAAGTGTTAACACATGTATGTTCGTTAATAAAATCGAACTGACACTGAACTGTGTTTTATGGCAAATAGTGTATGCTAAGAATGATCTTTTCTTAATCTAACTAATAGCAAGTCTGAATAAAAAACAGTTCAGTGTAATAAATACATTGTTGTTTATCACGCACTTCAAAGGCAACGAAGTATTCAGAGTCCCGAAAGCAGTCTTCTTTGAGTAAATGCATTATTTTCGCGTTTGCTTTCAAAAAGGTGTTTGGAGCATTACTAAGGCTAATGACTTTGTATGTGAAAGCTGAACTCTCTTGCAAATTAAACTCAGAACCACAAGGTCTTCCTCTAGGGAGCGAACATGAATTTGTCTTATGGTTCCAATGTTCGATACCTTAGAACAGGAATTAGCACTGGAAGTCTTATTTTATATCTTTATGACATCCGCTTATTGTTTTTACAAGATGTCAGTACAAAAAGAAATTGTATGAATATAATGTTAGTTCCTAAACTATTATCAGAATTGACTGTGTTCATGGTATTCACTCTTCCGTGGTAAATTAGAAATCTTTTCCAGTCTTGAGTAGCTCAGGTTCCTCATTACTCACAGTTGTCAATCTTGCTGGTAGATATACCTTCCAGTTCTTTAAATAAATTAGCAGTGCTAATACAAATTACGTATTGTTGCGTCTTGCGCTCGTAATTATATACTTATATTCCTTCTTTAATGCTGATAGCCTTTCGGTCAATTTTGCGCTTCCCTTTTCACCCAGCTGACTGAGAATCTCCAAAATGAAAATAGGAGAATCCCTCTTTTCTTGAATTACAGCAAGTAATTGTTAGGGAAGCAGTAGTAGTTCTTGTTGTTGTTGTTTTTGTAGTGGTACGTAATACATGTTGGACTTACATTATGTAATTCGAAATCTGTTGATGACACGCGCAGGGGGTACAGGTAACTATGCCAGCAATATGAGTTGCTAGGAGGAGGAGATTCGTGTTTAACGTCCTGTCGACAACGAGGTCATTAGAGACGGAGCGCAAGCTCGGATTAGGGAAGGATGGGGAAGGAAGTCGGCCATGCCGTTTCAAAGGAACCATCCCGACAGTTGCCTCAAGCGATTTAAGGAAATCGTGATGGCCGGACGCGGGTTTGACCGTCGTTCTCCCGAATGCGAGTCCATTGTGCTAACTACTGTGCCTCCCTGCTCGGTTAAATGCCTTTCCACTACTACTGGCTGCTTGCGTTTAATACTTCACTTCCTGCTTTCTCAGCAAGTCAAGTCTCGTTGACGTCTACTCGTCCGCATTCGAGGAACTGTTAACGCAATCCCCAAGAATGTCATGTTTCATCGAGTCGACCGAAATGCACATGAGAGAAGCGTGTCTCATCGACCTATCTTCTCGCTTAGTCAGCAAGAACTCAGACAAGTCGAGAGACTTGTTGCTGTCTGCCTATGGGCATTCAAGCAATTCAAGACGCAATCTCCGAGTGTGATGTATGTCATCGAATCAATCTAAATGCATGTGCGTAAAGCATTTGACTTGTGAAATAGGTACAAAGATCGAACCGCAACTAGGTTTTGTCATCGAGCGCGCCTTAACGTGTAAGTTACACCGGTAGTGGCAATAAGTGAGCGACTTGTGTTTTGCACTGGTACGGGGCTAAGCTTTACATATTTTGACAAATAACACGGACAGTTTTGAGGTGGAAATAAAATTTTGACATTTAACTGCATGCAGACAACCGAGGACAGTATTAAGTGCTGTACGGCCCTAAACTTATAAAGTGTGGGCCGGAAGGCCCATATTATATCATACTCATGTCATTGCAGATATTGGTTCAGTTATGATTAACTTTGTTGGTAATGCTGCGTTGTTTATTACGTTGTCGTATACCAGAGTGCTGTTGTCATTGTCTCCTTATTTTGAGAGAAATTAGGAAAAGTGTCTTTTATTTAATAGGACGGCAAAAAAAGAAATGTAAAAAATTAAATGCAGTTTATAGTTTTGCGGCCAAGTTCATAAATGAATTGAGACGAGGCGATGTTTGAAACAAGGTTGTCAGTAATACATCAGAAAGCTTGAAGGTTAACTGAATTCAAGGGAGCTTAGTGAGAGTAGAGATCCAAATCGTGTGGACACAAGAAATATCTGAGAAAACTGAAGGATAATGCAGTTGTTTGTGATGTTAAAAATGGACACAAACCATATAGAAGCACAGTGGAATAAAAAATTGATGAACATAGAAATGTGAGAGGATTATATCAAAGATTTAAAAGATTTCTGGAGAGAAACTGATGGAAAGTTCGATCAAAAGAAGAAACTACCACAAGAACTGGCAGATTATGCACTTTGTAATTTAACATGGAGAATAACAGAAATAATGGGAAGTCAACGCGACTTGGCTACTGTAAAGAGAGCAGAAGCCGGTGAACGAAGTGTGAGTGAGATTCTGATAAAAATCCTTTACAGTGCAAGTTAATTTGAGGACACTTCTGCACAAACATGATCACAGAAATAAAACTAGATAATATCATTCTAATAAATGATAACGTTGTGACTGAAAGTAGGAGTAGTTCTGAAAGAGAGAGAGGCTATGACTCGTGCCAGCTTTGCAGCACGTCAACATACGTGCACTTGCGCTCGCGGGAGACCAGTTAACCTAGAGAGAGATTAAAATCATCTTCATATAACTACGGAATATATATTCTTTCTCTGTGACAAACATGTTGACATTCTTCAATTTGTGATGTTATTTCGTTATCTGCATAACTTTGTATACAAATTACTCCCTCAAAGAAAAAACGGAAAGAGACAATGATGAAAAAAAGAATGGCTCTGAGCACTATGGGACTTAACTCCTGAGGTCATCAGTCCCCTAGAACTTAGAACTACTTAAACCTAACTAACCTAAGGACGTCACACACATCAATGCCCGAGGCAGGATTCGAACCTGCGACCGTAGCGGTCGCGCGGTTCCAGACTGTAGCGCCCAGAACCGCTCGGCCACTCCGGCCGGCCAGACAATGATGAAAACATCCCTTATGTACTGGGGAGCAGTACCCCGTAATCTGATATCTGATTATGGGAGAAGTTACTATTTCCATATATACTATTTCCATACATAGTTCCATATATAGTTCTTAGAGCCATTTGAAGTGAAGGGAGTCGTCAATTTCCTGTTTTTCAACGTAATTCCCGACACCAGGCATACTGAGCAGGAGACTACTATTGTTTTTGTCAAAGCACGTAAAGACAGCAGAGGAACTGGCTAGATCTATATTTGCTCTGTCATTACAATTACTACGAATTTTAACAGAGATATTTGAGACTGACTCGTCCTTTCCATGTGATATTTCTGTTGTAACTTCCTTTGCACGCCTTGTGGTTCTTTACTGGATACAGGAGCGAGGAACATAACATGTTTGAACATAAATATACCCACCGCTGGAGCTCCGGAGAGGAGATATTTGTATACGCGGCGGCGTACGTGTTTTAAAGTACGGCCGACTGGATGGCGTCCGATACCGCACCCTTCCCCGCCCAACTTTTATGGTACGGGGGGAGGACTGTGCCGTGGAAAGTGATGAGGCTGTTTTCTTGGGGCAGAGATGACCAATCCGCGTCCCGACATTGCGTCTTGCGAGCTGAGGAAAACTGCCCCGGAAAACCAGACGCAGGACGCATCCGAGGGCACAGGCAGGAGCATTAAGGGTGTCGCAGAGGGTGCCGGCGGCTAGACGACAGTAATGCCGTCGATGTCCATGAGCTGGACGACGTGCGGCGTTGATGGCAACTGCGCCGCAGGTGAGTAGACGTCGACTCCCACAGGTGAGGCGGCCGCGGGGAGGCACCCCCTCGGTAAGCTGCGCTTGTGTTGCGGCGGCCGGACGTTGGGCAGTGAATAAATCTGAAACAGTTTGATTTACGGCAGGATCACTGAATTCACGGAGCCGTAGCTGATTTTGGTGGCGCTGGTGTGTGTCTGCGCTGTCGCGAATTGTATACTACTCTCTGGCAGCTTATCTTAGAACAACGCTCGTTGTGCCTTTGATATTGAACTCTGACATTTGGATCAAACTTCATGGTGAAGTCTGAAGCAGAGCGGTAAGGACGAAACAAATACAGCAAGGTCCGATGGTGTCTTTCATGCAAATGTTCTCCCGGCGAAATGTCAGGAGCGGGTAAAGTACGATGTGAACTCAAAAACATAAGTAAGGCATCTTTACATGTGTGTGAAGCTCGAAGTTTTGATATTTTCGGTTTGAATGTTCGAACGATGCGTTCAGCCTCGCTGTTAGATTGTGGCGAGAATGGTGCTGTCCTGACATGTCGTATTCCATTTCGTTTACAAAATTATGCAAATTCTTCAAAGAAAAAGGAAGGCCATTCTCAGAAACAATTGTCTTTGTCGAGCTTACGAGAGAAAATACAGAAGCGAACGCCTTATCCGCGCATGGGCAACAGTGTGCCGTCACACGTTCTATTTGCTTATCCAAACCAGGCTACGTATAATGTTGGCGCGCCAGCTGCTTATTGCGAACCGTTCCCCAGTGACCTCCATGTAGAACACACCTGCTGTTGCAACAAGGTGGGAATTAGCGCTCTTGCCTGTTCCTTAGGCGTGCGAAACAGAATCACATCATTCAGAAGACATAAACTGTTGTGGTGCACAAAATACCGTCGCACCAACCTATCGGGAAAACATTTCTGAGAGCGCGGCCAACCTCTGCGAATGTAACCTTTTTGCAATATTAGCGATTTGTCATGCTCCGTGGTTTGTACGATCCACCGTGAGTAAATAGGAAAAGAATCCAGCGCTTGCGAATCAGAAGAATCAATACGTAAACAAGATCTTCCGATGTGTCGAATCCTGCATCTGTGCCGAAAGGTAAACGAGACAGTGTGTGGCGTTTGCGTGTTGCGCCGTCGGGCGATACAGAATTTCATACTGATAACTAGACAATAATAGTGAACAACACCGAAGGTTTTGCACAGTGTTATCGGGGACTTGTTTCGACAAATGAAGCAATGCAGTCAGTGGCTTATGGACCGTACCAGAAGAAATTTTCTGTCATACAGGTAATGATGGAATTTAGTGACACCATATACTATAGTCAGGGCTTCCTTCTTCGGCTGGCTACAATTAGTCTGAGCACTGTTCAACGTTTTGGAAGCAAATACGATGGGGCTTTCTGTGTTGCCAATTTTCCTGGGATAAAACCGACGCGACGCCATGGGGCGAGGCATCTACAGCAAGCACAAGTGGTTTGAGCGGACCGTAGTGCATAAGGCAAGGTTGACAAAGCAATGAATTGTTCAGTCTCTGAAAAGCTTTGATGCAGTCTGTTGTCCATTGGAACGGAATATTTTCACGCCTGAGACGTTTCAGAGGCGCGGCAATTTGCGCCGCATTAGAAATAAACTTTATGCAGTAAGTCAATTTTCCGAGAACAGCTTGCAGTTCACGAAAAATTCTTAGTAGATGGTAATTTCTGAATGGCTTGCAAATGTTTTGTCGAAGGACGAGCCTCACTGGCGTCGATGACATGTCCTAAGTATTCAATCGTAGTCTTGAAAAAAGAACATTTCTGCAAATTATATTTGAGGCAGGCCTCAGTAAGATCTTGAAAAAGACAGTTCCAATTTTGAAGGTGTTTTTTCGGTGCCTGCCCGGAGACGAAATGTCGTCAAGATAATTAAAACAAGTAGACATCTTGGACATCGCTTGTTGGAGAAATCTTTGAAACCACGCAGGCGTGGGAGGACTTCCGAAAGGCAGCCGTTGATATTGAAACTAGCCGACATGAGTATTCACAACAAAATTTTTCTTTGTCTCTTCGTCCATTGGTAATTGAAGATAGACGTCTGCAAGATCGGTTTTTAGAAGAACTGTCCTCCCGCTAGGCGACGCAAAATTTCCTCAATACGTGATAGCAGGTAGTAATCAATGACTGTCGCGCAATGCATGCGGCACAGGGCGTGCGCGGCAAAATTTGGGTTACACATTAGCTTTCAACATAATGGGGGCGTGAAAATCTGTTTGTGCATCCCAGAGTACCGTCGAACAAACGTCGATACTTGTCACAGAGTTGTTGAATTGCGGCATAGGAAACGTTTGTGTCAATGGCATGCACATTGTCCTGTACATCTAATTCGAAAGAATTAAACGCATTCACGCCGAAAATATTTAGACTAGCGCGTGATCGAACTACAGTGAAATGTACACCCTTAGTCGTGTTTTTGTGTTTTGCTGTTAAGTGGCACATTCCAAGCACTACAATGCCGCCGCCGTTGCAGGCGTTAAGATGCAGACTTGATGTTTGCAAAGGTGGTTGGTCAAGTTTTCCACATGTATCTACGTTAAGCAATGTGACAGAAGCTCCGGTATCTAGTTGAAAACTCACTGACTGGTTACAAAAAAAAAAAAAAAAAAAAAAAAAAAAATGGCTCTGAGCACTATGGGACTTAACTGCTGTGGTCATCAGTCCCCTAGAACTTAGAACTACTTAAACCTAACTAACCTAAGGACATCACACACATCCATGGCCGAGGCAGGATTCGAACCTGCGACCGTAGCGGTCACGCGGTTACAAACTGAAGCGCCTAGAGCCGCACGGTCACACCGGCCGGCTGTGTGGTATTCGCTTTGAACGCATATGTGTGCGTTTTCTGCTTCTTCGCTTGTCTGAGTTTTGAGCAGGAGGAGGAACAGAATCTGAACATGAAATGACACATATTTCCATCTGTTCCTGCTTTGCATAATTCCCGCGTGAAACAGACGATGGCTTTCTAGTCTTTTGTGGGCAGACCGGTTTGGTATGTCTCGTGCGATGACAAAAATTGCATTCAGCTTGTTTGAACAAGCAATTCTTCCGATCATGGGTGACGTATCTTTCCACACCTGACTTCGATTTGCGCAGAACTGAAGCACTGGAATTAGCGTTGCACCGCCGCGGCAAATGCTGTTTGTAGTTGTGTGGCCGGCCTTGTTTACGAGGTGCTGATTTGCGAGTGCTCGGGCCATGGCTGTGGCTGGGGCACGGGTCGTTTGTCTCAAGTGCAGCGATAACTGGTCGACAGAAATATTACTCGGCTAAATCTCGAACTTCACGTGCATCTTTATTTTTACGTACTTCATTGAGGCTAGGGCTGTGATGCCTTAATTTCTCCCTCAGTCTGTGATCTGATAAATTTTGAATAACAGCATCGCGAAGCATTTCGTCCTGATAAGAGATGGACCACAGACACAATTGAATTTACAGTCTGTAGTCACGCCCTGCAATTCCGCAGCCCATTCATTATAGGATTGGTGACTACGAATTTGCGTGTGGAAAAATGTATATCGTGCAGCAGCAACGTGTAATAGCGTCTCAAAATATTCGTGTAATCTTTCAATTAGGACCTCGTAGGGCTGGGTTTGGCTCGTAGTACGGGGAAACAATTCCACTAACAGCCGGTGCGTGTGCGCTCCTACACATGAAAATACAATTGTACGACGTGATTCACCTGTGATTTTGTAGGCGTCGAAGTGTTTATACAGCTGTAGTACGTACTCTTTCCATGTTTCTTCTCATCGAAGCCGGCTTCGGTGGCCGAGCGGTTCTAGGCGTTTCAGTCCGGAACCGCGCGACTGCTACGGTCGCAGGTTCGAATCCTGCCTCGGCCATGGATGTGTGTGATGTCCTTAGGTTCAAGCAGTTCTAACTTATAGGGGACTGATGACCTCAGATGTTAAGTCCCATAGTGCTCATAGCCATTTGAACCATTTCTCATCGAACTGTTGGAAGGGCGGAAGCGGCAGCTAAGCTCCGTCTTTAGCTTCTGACGCCTTTTGCTGCTGGGCTGCTTGCGGTTGTACGAGGCAAGAAACTGCTGACAGCAGTTCTGTTATTTGTTGACTGAAACTGAATGTCGCTTAGATTGAAAGTAGTTCCAATGACGACAACGTCTTACTTCTAACGTCAAGTATCGAGCAGCGTCCACACGTTAAAAATAAATACTCGTAAAGCAAATGAAAATAAATATAACACAATATGCTACTTTGAAGAAGCCAACACTGCCGTGAAGGAATGTCGCCGTGGATATCCTCCCCAGTGGGATCACATAAACTTGTCGTAGTTTCGTCACTCATAAGGAAACATTCCCAAATATAAATAAACGATCTTTATGAAACTTGGCGGGTGCGCAGAGGGGGCGAAATAGTGTAGTACGTATTTGTTTGTTTATGCCCAGTTTCATTTTTAAGGACTGAAACTCGCTCCAAAACGTAATTTGGCATGTTAGGTTAAGAGGGAGTATTTTCGA
This sequence comes from Schistocerca nitens, assembly GCF_023898315.1. Taxonomy (NCBI): domain Eukaryota; kingdom Metazoa; phylum Arthropoda; class Insecta; order Orthoptera; family Acrididae; genus Schistocerca; species Schistocerca nitens. The sequence continues at coordinate 591,781,008 of NC_064616.1, read as the reverse complement.
AACAATGACATATAAGAAACGTTTTTCATAAAAAATTGATATGTAAGAAATGTTCTGGATAAACTATATAATCAACTTTTGTAATAATTTGAAATTTTGCTAAGTACCCCACCATCATTAATTAATTTTGAAAAATGAAAACTTTTTTTATAACATCAATTAAAGAAACTTTCAAACCATATACATCCATGTGTAATGAAGATGGTTTCAGAAATACAATTTTTGAAAAATAAGCTGAGTGTTAATCTAATTTTACTTACGTTTGGTTTATGTCTTAAATTGGTATTTTACGTTTCACATTTATGCTTTTTGTTTCTTCATTTATCGTTTCATTTAGGTGTGTTTTGTTAACTGAAAACAGTAAGTATCTCATTATTATGATACAAAATCATTACAGTAGTGATAATATGCAAATAAATGCTTAAAACAAAACGTTTTTTACGCCATGTAAATAAAATGAGCGCAATTTTTTCATATAGTATGCACTACAGAGAACAAAAAATAAACCAAAATTCAGCAGGATTTCAAATTCTCACAGGTGATCATCTAAATATCCTTATTCAGGCATATTATTCAGGCACATTTGAGTACACTGATAAGGCTTGGCGAAGAGAATTGATTGTGTACTAGCGATTGCAGCTTGATTACATTGTTTCTCAAGTGGAGATTGAGATCATAATCATTCAACAGAACTAGATCTGAAAATCTTCTCACAAAGTTATTCCAACATCGAAAGCTGTATTCGTCTCATGGCTGTACCTGTGCCATTGAGCCCTTAGCGATCTTCAGATGAACAAGTTTCTTGTCCTCGGGTACAACGCTCAAAACGGTTTTTTACTCTGACCACCCGTCTTTTCGTAGTTTTAAAAGAAACTAATGCTGAGTTAGGGCGGAGAATTCGAGAATCTCTTTTTGAAGCCCCAAATGTCTTTATGACAGCTTCGAAATTTGGTAAAGAAACGTCTGACGAGGTCAAAAGATATTTGAAAGACGTTTTCTTTCCCATTGAAGGAGAAAAATCTGTATTATCATTAGATTCTTAGTGTGGTGAATGTGAAAGTACAAGAAGCAACTGGTTCGTCTGGTGATCCCAAAGAGCTCGACAGCACAGTTACTGCCGTGGGACATACACGGCTTTCGGTGTTGAAAGAACTTTATGAGAAGACTTTCAGATCTAGTTTTGTTGAATGATTATGATCTCAATCTCCACTCGAGAAACAATATAATCAACCTGCAGTCACTAGTACATAATCAATTCTCTTCGAAAAGACTTACCAATGTACTCAAGTATGCCTGATACAAAGTAGGATATATAGAGGATCACACATGAGAATTTGAAATTCTGCTGAATTTTGTTTCATATTGTGTTCTCTGTCGTGAATATTATGTGAAGAAATTTCGTTTATTTTATGTGCATGGTCCAAAAAAACATTATGTTTTAAGAACTTCTTTACAGAATGACATTATAACGATTTTGTATCATAATACCGAGTTATTATTTTTAATAAATAAAGGACAAGAATTTGAAACGTAAAATAACAAAATAAAACAAATATAAGTAAAACAAATAATTAGAATGATAATGCTTTTTATATTTTTTGATGAAGTATGTTGAAAATACTCTGACAGCACACTGTGTACAGCTTGTTTTCCAAAAAATGGTATTTCAGAAATCAATTTTATCCCATTGGATGTATGAGACTTGGAAGCTTCTGTAATTTATGTTGTAACAAAATTTTTCATTTTTCAAAATCAATTAAAGTTGGTGGGGTATTTTGCAATATTTAAAATTATTAAAGAAGTTGATTATACAGTTTTCAAGAACGATAATTACATATCAACTTTTATATGAAAAACATTTCTTAATGTCATTATTTCGAAGATATTCCTTCTAAACTCAGTATGCCAAATTACGTTTTGGGGTGTGTTTCACTCATTGAAAGTAAAACTGGGTACAAAAAAGTACTTATTACATTATTTTGCCCCCTCTACCCACCTGCGAATTTTAATGAAGATCGTTCATTTGCACTTTGGAATGTTCCTTTGTCAGTTGATTGGCAGCTTCATTTTATTTTATTAATGCTTTTTAATAATGACCAGAGTTTGGTGACATGTAATCTTTCTTTCCTTATAAGGTATGCATTATTCACAAGCACTAAAGTCCTGTACATTCTGCCTATAGAAATGTAAATTTAATTTTACAATTTTTGTCATATATGTATAATACTTTGTTTAATATTTCAAGGACGATGTAAAATTGTACTCCGTTTTTTACATGTCTGTGGTTAACGTCCATTTATAGCACAGCAAAACATTCTATTAACGTTGAAAAGAACGAAGAGTGCACGTGCCTCTAGGAAAAACACAACAATGTTGCTCAGGAAATTATTTGTGCAAGTTAAAAATAAATTGATGGTTCATGTGATTATTGTCTATGTCGTGTCACTTAGTGTTAACTTGTAGTAGGTACAGGGGTGTACAGAAATATGGAAGTACTAAAAACAAACACATTATCAAGTGTACGGTGTGGGAAAACCGTTCGCATTCAAAACAGACTCCGGTCGTCTCCGAATGCATGAATACAGGTCATGTATGGTTTTCAAGAGAATGTTATTCCATTCTTCCTGCAAATTAGTAACAAGTTCAGGTGATGATGATGGTGGTGATTAGCGATCACTCACTCTGCTCTCCAAAGTAGACCACAAACTCTCAATAATGGTGAGGTCTGATGACTGTGAAGGCCAGGTTCATCTTCGTACTCACATAATCAGTCCTGGACGATACGAACTGTGTGAATTGGGGCCCGTAGTTGGAACACAGTATCACCATTGGGCCACAAACATTGTACTATGGAATGGACATGATCAGCCAGAGTAGTCACATAACCCTTGGCAGTAACGCTACCTTAGAAGTTACCGTGGGGCCCACCACTATATCCCTCCCCACGTTTCACTCTTTGGACGTAATCTCACCTAGTGGTTGGAAACAATGTGAAACAAAACTCATTCGACCAACTGACTTTCTCTCATTGCACTATAGTAGTTTTATGACTTTGGCACCAGGTTCTCCTGTTACGAGCATTTGCATCGTTAATGAGAGGTTTTGGAATTCCATTTCGCACTTCAATTTCCGTCTTATGAAGATCACTTCGAGTTGCTTTGGTACTGACAGGGTTCGCGAGTGTGACATTCAGTTCTGCAGTGACTTTTACTGCTGTTATCCACTTTTGTCTTGTCACAATCCTCTTCAACGTCTGTCACCATCACTCAACACACACTTTCGTCCGCATTATCACTTAGCGGATGATGTTTTTCCGCTTTCCACATGTGCGGTATAAATCTTCGATATAGTGCCTCTGGCAAAACCTAACACTTCGCCTACATTGGTTACGGCAGCACACACGATACGACCACCAAGAATCCGACATAATGCACTCCCAACTACATGGAATACTGTTCTGACCACAACAGACACTTGCAAGTTTGCAAAGGGGCCTTTCATGGTCCAATACAACAACTGAACCTACAGGCTTGGCTGTCATCTACATTTATGTTTAGGCATACATTTCTCGCGGTGTTTTCATATTTTTGTCCGACCTCTGTATGGGTATTAAAGTAAAAATATCGATATTGTACCAAACGTGATGTGCATTTCTCAAATATTGATATTCGTTTGTCGTTTTTTTAGATTCGTTCGAGAAACTATAGGAAAGCACCAAATACAGATTCCAGTTGTTTCAGAAACTACTGAAGGATATTCTCACTACAAGTACGTGTTTTCGGACAACGGATGTTTCGTCTTCTTCGAGAATTTCTGCGTGTTGACTGTCATACATTGCACTATATATAAAATGGCTACACAACAATTTTCGCGAATCTTTAAACAATGAGGTTTCTTAAAGAAAATTATAGCGATTTTAAATTAATTGTCTTTTTTGTAATCGCAGTTCCAACCTCCCATAAAGAGTTTCGTTACTCTAGAGTTCATTTTGTAACTCATTTTACACAATATGTTTTACATAATTTTTATCTCATTTTATCAGTGTTTTTCACATGACTTCTGATAATTTTCCAGGTATTTTACATCATAAAAATCCTGGTCCTGAAATCACAGGCCCTTTTTGATATTCGTAAACTAAATTAATTCTCTTTATGTTCCACAGGGCCTGCAGCGTGGTATGAGTCAGCAAGTGACATAAGGAGTGTCCAGACTGACTGCTGTGTGATATTAATGTAAATACTTTGTAAAAATGTGGCATCGTAGCTCAGAAACTGTCAAATTACTGTCATAAAAAATTAAGTACTACCTCAATTCGACAGCCGGCCGCTGTGACAGAGCGGTTCTAGGCACTTCAGTTCGGAACCGCGCTGCTGCTACGGTCGCAGGTTCGAATCCTGCCTCGGGCATGGATGTGTGTCATGTCCTTAGCTTTAAGTAGTTCTAGGGGACTGATGACCTCAGATGTTAAGTCCCATAGTGCTTGGAGCCATTTTTTTTAATTCGACAAATACAGAACGACAGTCAAAATACACTCCTGGAAATTGAAATAAGAACACCGTGAATTCATTGTCCCAGGAAGGGGAAACTTTATTGACACATTCCTGGGGTCAGATACATCACATGATCACACTGACAGAACCACAGGCACATAGACACAGGCAACAGAGCATGCACAATGTCGGCACTAGTACAGTGTATATCCACCTTTCGCAGCAATGCAGGCTGCTATTCTCCCATGGAGACGATCGTAGAGATGCTGGATGTAGTCCTGTGGAACGGCTTGCCATGCCATTTCCACCTGGCGCCTCAGTTGGACCAGCGTTCGTGCTGGACGTGCAGACCGCGTGAGACGACGCTTCATCCAGTCCCAAACATGCTCAATGGGGGACAGATCCGGAGATCTTGCTGGCCAGGGTAGTTGACTTACACCTTCTACAGCACGTTGGGTGGCACGGGATACATGCGGACGTGCGTTGTCCTGGTGGAACAGCAAGTTCCCTTGCCGGTCTAGGAATGGTAGAACGATGGGTTCGATGACGGTTTGGATGTACCGTGCACTATTCAGTGTCCCCTCGACGATCACCAGTGGTGTACGGCCAGTGTAGGAGATCGCTCCCCACACCATGATGCCGGGTGTTGGCCCTGTGTGCCTCGGTCGTATGCAGTCCTGATTGTGGCGCTCACCTGCACGGCGCCAAACACGCATACGACCATCATTGGCACCAAGGCAGAAGCGACTCTCATCGCTGAAGACGACACGTCTCCATTCGTCCCTCCATTCACGCCTGTCGCGACACCACTGGAGGCGGGCTGCACGATGTTGGGGCGTGAGCGGAAGACGGCCTAACGGTGTGCGGGACCGTAGCCCAGCTTCATGGAGACGGTTGCGAATGGTCCTCGCCGATACCCCAGGAGCAACAGTGTCCCTAATTTGCTGGGAAGTGGCGGTGCGGTCCCCTACGGCACTGCGTAGGATCCTACGGTCTTGGCGTGCATCCGTGCGTCGCTGCGGTCCGGTCCCAGGTCGACGGGCACGTGCACCTTCCGCCGACCACTGGCGACAACATCGATGTACTGTGGAGACCTCACGCCCCACGTGTTGAGCAATTCGGCGATACGTCCACCCGGCCTCCCGCATGCCCACTATACGCCCTCGCTCAAAGTCCGTCAACTGCACATACGGTTCACGTCCACGCTGTCGCGGCATGCTACCAGTGTTAAAGACTGCGATGGAGCTCCGTATGCCACGGCAAACTGGCTGACACTGACGGCGGCGGTGCACAAATGCTGCGCAGCTAGCGCCATTCGACGGCCAACACCGCGGTTCCTGGTGTGTCCGCTGTGCCGTGCGTGTGATCATTGCTTGTACAGCCCTCTCGCAGTGTCCGGAGCAAGTATGGTGGGTCTGACACACCGGTGTCAATGTGTTCTTTTTTCCATTTCCAGGAGTGTACATTTGCCAGCAATTTTATATTTAGGCCTATGTCGATAAATGTAGTCAAAATAATACGTAAGTAGCAATCCAGGCTCAGTGTTCTAACGTACATAAATATGAATAATGAAAATAATGTCACCCACACTGCATCGCAGGTCACTCGATAATGGTAATGTTAGCCGAAACGGATCCGTAGTGACAGTGAAAGAAATAGATATTTATCTCACACAGCACTGAGTCTGGACACTGCTTACAAGTAAATGAGTTCTCTCTAGGGGCAACTTCCCATGCAAATGAAACTGTAAAGGCGGATTGAAAGTGGTTCGACAACTACTGTCTAAACCCCATTCTGTTGTTGTTGTTGTTGTTGTTGTGGTCTTCAGTCCTGAGACTGGTTTGATGCAGCTCTCCATGCTACTCTATCCTGTGCAAGCTTCTTCATCTCCCAGTACCTACTGCAACCTACATCCTTCTGAATCTGCTTGGTGTATTCATCTCTTGGTCTCCCTCTACGATTTTTAACCTCCACGCTGCCCTCCAATACTAAATTGGTGATCCCTTGATGCCTCAGAACATGTCCTACCAACCGATCCCTTCTTCTAGTCAAGTTGTACCACAATCTTCTCTTCTCCCCAATCCTATTCAACACCTCCTCATTAGTTATGTGATCTACCCATCTAATCTTCAGCATTCTTCTGTAGCACCACATTTCGAAAGCTTCTATTCTCTTCTTGTCTAAACTATTTATCGTCCATGTTTTACTTCCATACATGGCTACACTCCATACAAATACTTTCAGAAACGACTTCCTGACACTTAAATCTATACTCGATGTTAACAAATTTCTCTTCTTCAGAAACGCTTTCTTTCCCATTGCCAGTCTACATTTTATATCCTCTCTACTTCGACCATCATCAGTTATTTTGCTCCCCAAATAGCAAAACTCCTTTACTGCTTTAAGTGTCTCATTTCCTAATCTAATACCCTCGACATCACCCGACTTAATTCGACTACATTCCATTATCCTCGTTTTGCTTTTGTTGATGTTCATCTTATATCCTCCTTTCAACACACTATCCATTCCGTTCAACTGCTCTTCCAAGTCCTTTCCTGTCTCTGACAGAATTACAATGCCATCGGCGAACCACAAAGTTTTTATTTCTTCTCCACGGATTTTAATACCTACTCCGAATTTTTCTTTTGTTTCCTTCACTACTTGCTGAATATACAGATTGAATAACATCGGGGAGAGGCTACAATCCTGTCTCACTCCCTTCCCAACCACCTCTTCCCTTTCATGCCCCTCAACTCTTATAACTGCCATTTGGTTTCTATACAAATTGTAAATAGCCTTTCGCTCCCTATATTTTACCCCTGCCACCTTCAGAATTTGAAAGAGAATATTCCAGTCAACATTGTCAAAAGCTTTCTCTAAGTCTACAAATGCTAGAAACGTAGGTTTGCCTGTCCTTAATCTAGCTTCTAAGATAAGCCGTAGGGTCAGTATTGCCTCACGTGTTCCAATATTTCTACGGAATCCAAACCGATCTTCCCCAATGTCGGCTTCTACTAGTTTTTCCATTCGTCTGTAAAGAATTCGTGTTGGTATTTTGCAGCCGTGACTTATTAAACTGATAGTTCGGTATTTTTCACATCCGTCAACACCAGCTTTCTTTGGGATTGGAATTTTTATATTCTTCTTGGAGTCAGAGGGTATTTCGCCTGTCTCATACATCTTGCTCACCAGATGGTAGAGTTTTGTCAGGACTGGCTCTCCCAAGGCCGTCAGTAGTTCTAATGGAATGTTGTCTACTCCCGGGGCCTTGTTTCGACTCAGGTCTTTCAGTGCTCTGTCAAACTCTTCACGCAGTATCATATCTCCCATTTCATCTTCATCTACATCCTCTTCCATTTCCATAATATTGTCCTCAAGTACATCGCCCTTGTATAGGCCCTCTATATACTCCTTCCACCTTTCTGCTTTCCCTTCTTTGCTTAGAACTGGGTTGCCATCTGAGCTCTTGATATTCATACAAGTGGATTCTTTTCTCCAAAGGTCTCTTTAATTTTCCTGTAGGCAGTATCTATCTTACCCCTAGTGAGATAAGCCTCTACATCCTCACATTTATCGTCTAGCCATCCCTGCTTAGCCATTTTGCACTTCCTGTCGATCTCATTTTTGAGACGTTTGTATTCCTTTCTGCCTGCTTCATTTACTGCATTTATATATTTTCTCCTTTCATCAATTCAATTCAATATTTCTTCTGTTACCCAAGGATTTCTACTAGCCCTCGTCTTTTTACCTACTTGATCGTCTGCTGCCTTCACTACTTCATCCCTCAAAGCTACCCATTCTTCTTCTACTGTATTTCTTTCCCCCATTCCTGCCATTTGTTCCCTAACGCTCTCTCTGAAACTCTCTAAAACCTCTGGTTCTTTCAGTTTATCCAGGTCCCATCCTTAAATTCTCACCTTTTTGCAGTTTCTTCAGTTTCAATCTACAGTTCATAACCAACAGATTGTGGTCAGAGTCCACATCTGCCCCTGGAAATGTCTTACAATTTAAAACCTGGTTCCTAAATCTCTGTCTTACCATTATATAATCTATCTGAAATCTGCCAGTATCTCCAGGCTTCTTCCATGTATACAACCTTCTTTTATGATTCTTGAACTAAGTGTTAGCTATGATAAAGTTGTGCTCTGTGCAAAATTCTATCAGGCGGCTTCCTCTTTCATTTCTTACCCCCAATCCATATTCACCTACTACGTTTCCTTCTCTCCCTTTTCCTACTATTCCAGTCACCCATGACTATTAAATTTTCGTCTCCCTTCACTATCTGAATAGTTTCTTTTATTTCATCATACATTTCTTCAGTTTCTTCGTCATCTGCAGAACTAGTTGGCATATAAACTTGTACTACTGTAGTAGGCGTGGGATTCGTGTCTATCTTGGCCACAATAATGCGTTCACTGTGCTGTTTGTAGTAGCTTACCCGCATTCCTATTTTTTTATTCATTATTAAACCTACTCCTGCATTACCCCTATTTGACTTTGTATTTATAACCCTGTATTCGCCTGACCAAAAGTCTTGTTCCTTCTGCCACCGAATTTCACTAATTCCCACTATATCTAACTTTAACCTATCCATTTCCCTTTTTAAATTTTCTAACCTACGCCAGTTTTCTTTCTCCTGATAACGACGTCCTCTTGAGTAGTCCCCGCCCGGAGATCCGAGTGGGGGACTATTTTACCTCCGGAATATTTTACCCAAGAGGACGCCATCATCATTAACCATGCAGTAAAGCTGCATGCCCTCGGGAAAGATTACGGCTGTAGTTTCCCGCCGGCCGAAGTGGCCATGCGGTTAAAGGCGCTGCAGTCTGGAACCGTAAGACCACTACGGTCGCAGGTTCGAATGCTGCCTCGGGCATGGATGTTTGTGATGTCCTTAGGTTAGTTAGGTTTAACTAGTTCTAAGTTCTAGGGGACTAATGACCTCAGCAGTTGAGTCCCATAGTGCTCAGAGCCATTTTGTAGTTTCCCCTTGCTTTCAACCGTTCGCAGTACCAGCACAGCATGGCCGTTTTGGTTAGTGTTACAAGGCCAGATCAGTCAATCATCCAGACTGTTGCCCCTGCAACTACTGAAAAGGCTGCTGCCCCCCTTCAGGAACCACGCGTTTGTTTGGCCTCTCAACAGATACCCCTCCGTTGTGGTTGCACCTACGGTACGGCTATCTGTATCGCTGAGGCACGCAAGCCTCCCCACCAACGGCAAGGTCCATGTTTCATGTATAGAAATTGACGAGTGGTGTGGAATCATTTCGTCTTCCATTGTCAGTTTTTTGTTTCTCCTCCAACAGAATATGGAGGAAGATATCTGGAAGTTTAGTTCTGTGTGGCCAACAATTTCTTCCTTAGGCGTCTCTTTACGATTTCTATTTATGCAAGATGACATACAGCCGCACTTCGCAGTGCAAACTTCAGCTGTTGTGTGATCTGCTCGCAGGAATTACATGCAGTGGAGTGAAAAGTATGTTGAAAAGCTGCGAGAAAAAACTGGAAGTGTTTAATGTAACGGAAAATCTCAATAAAATCGATCAAAATGTAAACGAACTACTGTCAACCATTATTAAGGAGTGACGTCTCAAACGTCTTGTAATTACATCAACGTCGCTGCAGTCCGCGAGTCATACATCAGTATTGTAGAGATTCCATGATGGCAACTTCCTCGTGTTGTATAGGGTCTAGAATATTTTCGTCTGCTGTGACTTTCCGTCGTACTAGATAACTCGTCGTCTTTTTTACAGTGATGTCAAAGCTGTCACGTTTTCTTCTTTCCGCACGTATTAGTTCCCTAGGAGGGTGTCATGCGTGCGTCCGTTATCTGCTGCCTCCTCCAAGAGATAGTTTCCTTTGGAATGTGTGTGCCTCGAAGACGAGCATCGGGTAGTCAACTGCTTCACTCTCATTAAAGAGACAAGTAAAGAAATGCACTAATCCCTTTGAACTTGTGAATTTTTGTACATTTGTTACCTCAGTGGCATGCCCATATGGACAATAGGGGTAAAGAACCACCGATTTCGATGAGTTCCGACGTGCTGCTCGAGGGCCACAGTATGAAGGGGTTAAGGTCAGTACCTTTGCAATCCCGAAAAATTGGTAGCCAAAGATCATAGTGCAAGATCCTTTCCGGACCAAGTGGAATCATTTGAACACTCGAAAAGAAGAAAATTTCATTGTTACATATCCGTCCTGCCATGTAAATGTTTTCGAGAAATAGAAAAAAAAATTGAGATTTGCAGATGTAAGAGGAGGATAATTGTATTTAACGTAAATGCATATCTTATAATCAAGCGTCTTTTAAAAAGGAAAACACAATCGCGACGATATTAAACGTCCTCTTTCCACGAAAATAGGTGCAGTTCATTTTATTTTAGTTTATAAGCGAAATCAGTATAGTTTTTACGTACAACTGTAGGATACAATTCGCATCTCAGTATTTTGCGACATGCAACGAAGTGTACCACCGCAAATTACACGTCCACCGTGAATAAAATTGGGAAAAAAGACTTCTACTATTTTGTTACGAAAACTACCGATCACCATAGAATGCCCTCGTTAGTTCGAAACCGTCATCAAGGTAAAGAAAAAGCGAGAATTTAAACTCCCAAGGAAAAACATCTATGTTAAACAATTTCTTTCAGCTTGGTGGACAAGTTACACGACCTGAGAGGTTCTCTTGTATACAAATCAGTGTGAGTAAATAAACTGCCATGTAGGTGTGTATTACAAACATTTCAGAAGTGTGAAATAACATTAAAGAATACAATCTTTCACCCCATTGGTTCACATGCCGGAAAAAGTACAATCGTTTTACATTCGACAACAACAAGAAGCTATAATTCAAAGAGGACGTTGCTGTTTTCTACACTGGGGCAAGACCCAGTGAAGCTATATCACACCTGCGTTACAAAACAAATCTTGAGAGCCTGTCTTATAATAGAACCTCCTATATTTTACTACGTCTCTCTCTCTCTCTTCTATTACATCGAATCCAGTTGACATCTGCGTGCTTACAGTTGACATTTTTGCTCCATAATTCCACTCTACCGGCATGTCCGTAAAGTTTCTAATCATACTGCAGAGTCTCGTGTACTAGTTTAGTATGTAATTTGATCATCATAGCCTGTTTCACATGTCGGAAAAAAACACTGTCATTTATAGGTTCCACAACGAGCTACAATTCAAGTGCCGCCTACTTTATATTTAGAGGCTATGAAGTAATACAGGCCTTTCGGTAACAACTGTTTTTTAAACATGCAATCGTAACGATAATAATAAAACAGTCCTGATTCCACGAGAATAGAGCCATCTGATTTCTGTTAGCTTTATGAACAAAATCGGTGTAGTTTTGAGAGAACTAGCTGCATCCAAACTTTTACCAGCTATACCACTCCTTGTAATAGAACCTCCTATGAGATTTTACAGCATCTCTCTCTTTCGATCTATCGAGAAAAGAAATACCGTTGACACAGAGCCTATTACGTATACACATATCGCCCCACAGGAGCACCTGGACAATGTTCGATGTCGCTTGCACAGATCAGCATAAAGTTATGTCGACTTTTAATGAAATTACATTAAAAAAATAATCAGTTACCTTTTTTAAATTTTGTTTTTAGTTAATTTGCCTTTCTTTCCTTCTGTACGTACGAACTTTGTTGTAGAACCTCTTATTTACGTGTGGTAATAAAAATTCATTTACACAGAATTAACTACATTTAAAATTACGTGAATTCATATTAACTGATTAAGAATATTTAGTTGAGAATTAAATCCTTTACATAATTCGGCCTTGGCACACATTTTCTAAATGCAGTGGTTTTTTTTTTAATATTTACTGAATTCTTTCCCGGCGTTAGCTATGGAACACAAGACTGTCTCTATTAGCAGAAAATGGTTAAATATTGCCAAGCCGACGTTTAATTATCATTGATAAAACACACTTCACTATACATTTAAGTTATTTGAAAGAACCAAAATTGTTAAATTTCAACGTTAACTATCCGCCTATGAATGAATGAATGAATGAATGAATGAATGAAATTTTATTGTCGTTTAGCTATTACAGCAATTGACAAAGTCAAGTTACACATATACAAGTTATACAGCATATATACATGGGTTAAAGATCAATATGTGACATAAGTTTTACATAAAATACAATATTTAAAATGAAATAATATGAAAACATTGCATCATAACTGATTCAGTTAAAGAAATTATGCTACACTCTCCAAATCGGTACCACTATGATATTTTACAGTCGTAAAATTCCTGAAGTGAGTAGTATGGGTTTGCAGCTAACCAACTGAACAATTTGTCTTTAAATACATCAAATGGAGCTTCTACCCATTCTAGTGGCAAATTATTAAACATCTTCATACCCACCACTTCGTAGCTGTTCAATGACTTGGATAATCTGTAGTAAGGTATGTCAAGATTGCTACTATTCCTGGTTCCATGAAAGTGTACATCTCTTCTACGCTGGTATTCTGATAAGTTGCTCTTTATATGCAGTAGGGCAGTGTAAATATACATGTTTATCACAGTTAATATTTTTAAGTTGATAAACAGTGGTTTGCAATGGGCCAGTTTATCACTGTTTGTGATAATTCGAATTACTTTCTTCTGAAGTACCAGAATGTCCTGAAGGTGTGAGCTATTGCCCCATATTAAAAGCCCATAAGATATAATACTTTGAAAAAAAGCAAAGTAGGCTGATCTTACATAGGCCGCAGGTACATGGTTTATTAAATTCTTTAACAAATACACCACTCTAGCCAGCCTTGCACTAATGTATTTAATATGTGGCTCCCAAGTCAGTTTAGTATCTATAACAATACCTAAGAACTTAACACTATTCTTGAAGTCTTCTGCTGGTGGATCTCTCAAACTAAATACAATCTTTTGAGTTTTACTTTCATTAAGCAGGAACCCATTAGCTCGGAACCAGACTGATGCCTGTGATATTGTGTCATTTGCCACAGTTTGGAGCATATCAATGTCTGAGCTGATATTGAAAAAAGTGGTATCATCTGCATAGAGAATGGAGTGAGTATTTATGTAGGATGGTAGATCATTTGTCATTAGGATAAATAGCAGAGGTCCTAATACTGAGCCTTGTGGCACACCGCACTTAACTTCAGCTAGCTGTGATCTCTGTTTACCAATACAAACAATTTGTCTACGGTTGCTGAGGAAAGATTCAAAAATGTTGTCGACTTCACTGTTTGTGATTCCGTAATAAACTAGTTTGTTGAGGAGTGAAATATGCTCCACAGAATCGAAGGCTTTGCTCAGATCACAAAATGTAGCCTGAGCAAAATTTTTTCTTTCATAAGCATTAAGCACTTTTTTAATCAGGGAGTCAATGGCATGGACTGTGGATTTGCCCTTCCTAAAGCCAAATTGTACCGGAGTAATAATGTTATTACATGTCAGATAATCACACAACTGGGAGTAGATGATGGATTCCAAAACTTTAGATAAAATAGGTGTCAGGGATATTGGGCGATAGCTAGATGGGCAATTTTTGTCTCCTTTCTTGTAAATGGGCACGACCCTGGATAATTTTAATGCTTCTGGGAATACTCCTTCAATTAGACATCTATTTATACATTTAGTAAGAGGATATACTATGTAGCCAATTATCTTTTTTAACATATTACAAGAAATACCATATATATCTTCACTATCAGAGGGTCTAAAGTTATTTACAAGAGTTAAAACAACATCTGGTGTGACCTCTGTTAAAAGGAATTTATCGTTCAGGGTGTAGTCTACATTATGGTATTTAATGAGATCAACAACAGTCTCTTGTGGCCTCACAATGCTTTCCCTAATTTGGTTAACAGATTTTATACAGTAGTTATTAAATTCGTCTGCTGAAATTACTACCTCAACTTTCTGCTTGCTTTTGGCCACTGAATTTATTATAGTCCATGCTTTTCTGCATTTATTTTTTGATGACTCAATGCTGACTAGGTTATGTTGTTTTTTGGCCTCATTTAAAGCATACTTATATTCTTTTTGTGCTCTTGAGTACCTTTGTTTAGCCATATCAGTTTTCTTAAGTCTGTAAGAATCTCTATACAACAACAACCTTCTTTTCATATTGGCTAGTTGAGCGGTATACCATGGACTCTTATCCCTATGTCTATTACTGTTACTTTTAGGGTTAACTTTACATTTGTATTGAGGGCAGTTAGTCTCGAATATATTTAAGAAATAATGAAAAAATCTATCAAACAATGTATTGGCAGAGTCCTGAGCATTATTGTTAAACAGATGTGACCAGTCATAATTACTGAGTGAGACCATAAAATTAGACAATTTTTCTTGCGTTATTGGTCTTGTGATGACTACTTTAGGCTCTTTAAACTCCTTATACTCCATGTTAGGCCTATCTGTACCTATTTTTACCCAAACTGAGTCATGGTCCGAGAAATCGAAGACAGCTACATCTGAAGACAGTAACTCTCTATCAACATTTGTAAGTATGTTGTCGAGACAAGCGGACTGTCTTGTGGGTTTGCAGTTCGTAAAAATGAAGTTGAATTGTCGTAACAGGTTTTTAAATTCATTTACAGTGTGCACATCTTTGTTTACATCAAATGCGGCATTGATGTCACCACCAATCACGATACTATATTTCTTCCACTGAGGACTAAGAAAGAAGTTTAGTAAAGTCTCAAGTTTTTCTAAAAATATTAATGGACTTCCATCTGGTGATCTATAAAGAGATACAATAGCAATTTTTAAATGATCCAGATATACGCCTGTGGCTTCAAAATGTATCTCACTGCACAAAAATCCTAGATCTAGTTCATTACTACAATTTATTAATCCCTTCTTAATGTAAATTGATACACCCCCATGAATATGTTGCTCTCTGCTAAAACTGTTTGCTAAGTGAAAATCATCTAGTACATGAAAAGATATTTCATTTCCTTTACACCAGTGCTCACTTAAGCATAATGCATCAAATAAGTTCTCATTTGCAAATTCATTTAAAATTATGTGTTTTCCACTTATACTTTCAATATTGAGATAACCTATCTTGAAAGACAAAGTTGGTGAGTGGTTTTTGTTAATGTCACAGGAGGGGAGGAGTACAGTATTATGGGACAATGGAGAACATTTAATTGTTTTTTCAGCCCTGGAATCTACGTTAGGTGGCGGTTGGACTTCCTTGGGATAAACCATAAAAAATCTTCATTTCTCTTTGGTAATTTTTTGGGTCTGTTTGAAACACGGTTGGAAGTTTGTTTCACTTTACTGTCCACAAGTTTTATAGGAACATGTTTTCCCAAATCATTTGGTATCACTTCATCATGAGACAAAGGTGATACTTTACTTACTGTGACTGGTCTATTCTTTTCTGCTACTCTTGAAGGTGATGGAGGAGGAGCTGGTGATGTTTCTGCTGTTGGTGAAGTTGGTTTAGTTGCTGCTGGTGGAGGAGTTGTTTCTGCTATTACTGGTAAAGGAGTTGGTTCTGCTACTGCTGGTGTGGGAGATGGTGCTGCTGCTATAGGAACTGGTTCTACTGCTGGAGGAGTTGCTTCTGCTGTTGCTGATGGTGTTTCTTCTGCTATTGCTGGTGAAGTAGTTTGTGCTGCTACTGCTGGTGAGGGAGATGGTGTTACTGCTGTAGGAGCTGGTTCTAATGCTGGAGGAGTTACTTCTGCTGCTACTGAATGTGGTTCTTCTGATGCTGCTGTTGATTCTACTTCTGTTAGTATTGCTTCTTTAGGTACTTCTGCTGCATTTTCTGCTACTGTATCTGATTCTGCATTAGTCACTCCTAGAGATACTTTCTGTGATGATGATACAGGTACCACTGATGATGTTGTTGGTAAGTATTGCAGTCTCTGAATAGTTTCCATTAGCTTTAATGTAACAAGTTGCTTTCCAAGGCCATTTAGGTGCAGCCCATGAGTAGTGTGGAATCTGCGTCCAATGGTATTAATATTAACAACAGAAACATTTCTATATTGTTTGCATATACCGGAAAAAAGTTCATTGGCGGCACTAATTTCCTTGTTGACACACGACCAGGACATCAAGTCGTACCTTTGTGGTATATTTACGAGGATAACGTTTGTATGACTTAGTTCAGATAAACACTTGTTTAATTCGCAACAGGCTTTAGATGTATCATTTTGATAAATGTCATTAGATCCACCAAAGAGGACAACAAAATCTTTCGAAGACAGCTTTTTTATTTCTTCAGAAAAAACTAGTTTTCTTATTTCTGAGAGGGGCGCCCCAGGCTTTACAAAGCTCATCGATTTCACATTTGAAGCTTTATTTATGCGTGAGACAATACCGCGGCTGTGGCTATCGCCTAAAATGTAAAGTTTTGGAATATGGTCGGGAGTTTTAGACTGATGTTTTCTTTCGCACTCGCAACAGGTTTCACCACTGTTTGTGTTTTTCCCGCACTTTCTACAAACATAAATAACAGAACTGTTATTAACAAAAGTTACAGTATCTTGAGGTAAAACGCTAAGCCTCTTTGCTTCTTTTTCATACTGTTCGTGTTCGTGATGATTTATAACTGAAAACTCTTCCAGTAGAGCACTGATAACTTCGTCTTTGGTGTTTCTCACATTAGGTTTTTGGCCTAAGTCGCCTTTGAAACAGCTATTGCAGAACCATAGTTTCCTTTTAGGACTGACATTAACACACGAATAATGAAAAACCGTTTTACAATTTAAGCACATTATACCTTTTACAACACGTTTCTTGCAATGGCATGTTGTATCAGAGTTCACCATTTCACACGAATGAGTCGAAGTACTTGCTGGATGAGATGCCTGATTATAACATTTTCCTGTTACCAGGTTTTTTTTTGCGTCTACTTTTGCGATAATATAACATGGCATACATGCACTGTCATAATACACACAGAATTTGTTGCATATCGAACACTTTTCTTTGTTATTTTTTGACTTTTGTACGGAGCTAACATACTCCCTATCTACACTAGGCGCCATCTTGCCATCCATGAATGCACAAATGTGAAACTAGTAATAAATTCCGTCAGTCTCAGGATCGCTGTAAAAGAAAAACATTTTCTTAATTCACTGCTAATTTTTATCTGCTCCCGATTTACGGGTTTGGTTAATTTTTCTTAGCGGAACAATTTTTTAAATGTGCCGCCGCTGCAAATCGTTCGGTCGCGGCACAGCCCAGCAACACCGCTAAAAATGCTGAAAATTCTTTAAAGAAATATTATAGATGACATGGGCAAGCTAATTTACATT
Organism: Schistocerca nitens; assembly: GCF_023898315.1. Classification (NCBI taxonomy): domain Eukaryota; kingdom Metazoa; phylum Arthropoda; class Insecta; order Orthoptera; family Acrididae; genus Schistocerca; species Schistocerca nitens. Next base: position 591,763,236 of record NC_064616.1, on the reverse strand, counting down.
AGTAATATACACTTTTGTTAAATTATAATGTATTTAGACCACAACAATAATTCAACTTACATTAGTTTGTAATTTCTCCTCTAATGGCGGCTAAATCTAGATACATAAGATGCTACGTCACAGCTTCCTCTCACTCTCAGCTCTCGAGGAAGACGACAAAGAATACACATTACGTGGTGCTTTTTATACTACTGCTGACCATTAACATCTCTTTGTAATCTTACAACATTATTTTCCTCTGTGGCTGAATTTTACATTTTTGTTATCGCAGATATTGACACATTTCGCAATTCCATTATGAGTATAGAAATATTACAATCATAAATACATTGAGAATATTACTACAGAAAACATTACAATAATAACGAATGTCCTTTACACAAAATTAAATAATATTGTTTGTTAAATAATTACAGTATATACAAATTGCTTCATAGCGGCGTATATAGTACAGTTAAATTTTAGTTTATTAATAGTGTGAGTGTTGCCAGGGAACGTTACAGACTGTACTGGAGGAATAACATATCTAACAGACTTTCAGTCACAAGAGAGGGTTCCTTCATTGGTCATTCATAACCAGTTTAATACATTGTTTATTCCTCTGCAACACACCCCAGCAGTATACACCGAAATACGCATTGTTTTTCTACCATGACTTCGAGGTCCTTGTAGCTGGTAAACCGACATTAATACGTTTTCATCCTTTGGCTCTCATAGAACGCTGAGCACCGCATGGTGTAATCTATGCAGATTCCACAACACACAGGTTGGTAGAAATAAAACACGGAGGCGAAGCTTCCATTTGAAAAAAAAAATGTGTAAAACATCGCAACATATGGAAACTGGAAGAGTTGACGGTATTGTAGAGCGCTTCCGAGAGCTATCCAAAGGTGATGACGTATACAGTCAATTTCATCTTGACAGCGACAGCGTAGCGGATATCTCGGCGTTTCGTTTCGAAATGCATTGTTTCTACATTTTGCAGTCATGTATATGATTACTGTTCCGGTGTCGATCGTCGCCGGAAAGTGCCGTCCACAAAATGAGGGATTAAAAAGATGTGCTGTTTTCTTATTGGCGAAAAAAAATAAAAGAAGTAAAAACATGTGGAGGGCATCGCAGCATATGGAAATAGAACGAGTCTGCAGCATTTAGAAACGCTTCCAAACATATGTCTGAAGTTGATAACCTCTATATTTAATCCCATGCCCCACAGTGCAAGTTGCAGATATCGAGTATTACGCCAAGGCTCCCTATATCTCAACCAAGTGGTGTCAGTCAATCATTACTCGGTAGTCAAAAGCGCATCCAGTGGACGGTTGGGATAGAAAAGACACTGCTAATATGAGGCGATGTACGGTAATACACACCACAGTTGATAGCGCGATCAATTTTAGCTATTTTACCAGCTGTTGCGTAGTTTCAGCACCAGCCAGTGACAGCAGAATACTTCCCAATTTCTGCATCATCGCTAAATCACCCGTCCACTACTGGGCAAGTACCCTATACTATGACTGTGCAGTACCTCCATTCGACCATATACACCAAAGTATAACAGACAGCGCCCTATATCGATGCGCCGGCCAGGGTGGCCGAGCGGTTCTAGGCGCTACAGTTTGGAACCGCGCCACCGCTACGGTCGCAGGTTCGAATCCTGCCTCGGGCATGGATGTGTGTGATGTCCTTAGGTTAGTTAGGTTTAAGTAGTTCTAAGTTCTAGGGGACTGATGACCTCAGATGTTAAGTCCCATAGTGCTCAGAGCCATTTGAATCTATATCGATGCAATTAGGGTATCCAAATATTTCCAGCGGATCGATCGTAGTGCAGGATTTACGATTACAACTGGCCATCTTTCCCTGTGTGGATGGGCGTCACAGAGTGTTATCGCATACGTAGGATAAAGTCGGAGATTCACAGATCCTCCCACATTACCTATGACCAATTGTCCCCGCAACACCAATCTACCCACAGCACTCATCTAAAAGCATAATATCTCTCCAGATGCGTGGTTATCGTCGAGGATAGCACTTCTTATCGGTGTGTAGTGGATATGAGAGTGTTGCAGTGATATAACAAACGGTAAGGAAAAAGTGTGGTTTATACATGAAGGAGCCCCAGAAGGATGGAGTTGGAAACATTTCACGCAAATCAGCCGTGCTATCAATTCGAAGCGCCATTCCACTGTCTGGAGTCGGTACCAGGAAGATACCGACATGAGAGAAAGGATCGTAGATCATAAACACACACTCCGACGGTTACGCGGTTCTGCACCTAAAAATGGTATCTTGTCAAAGCGATACGGTTTGGGACTTAACATCTGAGGTCATCAGTCTCCTAGAACTTAGAACTTCTTAAACCTAACTAACCCAAGGACATCACACACATCCACGCCCGAGGCAGGATTCGAACCTGCGACCGTAGCAGCAGCGCGGTTCCGGACTGAAGCGGCAGAGAGAGAGAGAGAGAGAGAGACGCGGTAAAATCTTGTAGGAGGTTCTATTACAAGGTAGCCTCTCAGAATTTGTTTCGTAAACGCAGGTGTCCTATAACTTCGCATTCGTAAAACGGGACTTGCCCCAGTGTAGAAAACAGCAACGTCCTCTTTGAATTACAGCTTCTTGTTGTGGAATGTAAAACGATTGTGTTATTTCCGACATTTGAGGAAATGGCAGGAAAGATTGTACTCTCAGATGTTATTTCACACGTCTGAAATGTTTGTAATACACATTTGCATGACAGTTCTTTTACAGACACTGATCTGAACGCGAAAGACTCCCTCAGGTCCCATAATTTGTTCATGAAGCTGAAAGAAATTATTTAACATAGAAGGTTTTTCTTCAGATTTTAAATTCATGCTTTTTCTTTACTTCGATGACGGTTTTTACATAATGTGGACGTTCTGTGGTGGTCGGAAGTTTTCGCAGCAAAATAGTGGAAGTCTTTTCTCCCAATTTTACGCAGGGTGGACTTGTATAGGTTGTGTATAGCCTCATCATTTGTATTTGGCGCTGGTACACTTCGTTGCATGCCCCAAAATACTGATATGCGAATCGTATCCTACAGTCGACTGTAAAACTATACTGATTTTGCTCACATACTAAAAAAAAAAAAAAAAAGAAAAATTGTCTGCACATATTTTTGTGGGAAGGGAACGTTTATCTTCACTGCGATTGTTTTGCGTTTTAGATGCGTTGAGTTAAATACAATTGTTTCTATCGCAGAATTGCGACTGCATGCAGTGAGGCGGTGTGAAGGACGGTCCAGTGTGTGTGCGATCACTAACGCAGCTGCGTGATGCGTGACCGAGGGGGGGGGGGGGAGGGGGGGGAGGGAGAGCAGTGTGTGGCGTCGGGGCTGTATCACTATGCTATATTTTAGACGGGAAACTTACGCTTGAGTCGTTCCTTACTTGACTATAAATACTTTTTTGTTGGCGAAGCTCCGTCGCCTCAAGGTGGTCAGTGACCGTGGGAAGCTGATGGAACGCCCACTCGTCTGCCGACGAGGCTGCAGAATACTGTGAGGTGCTCTGTTGTAGCAGCCAGCCCTTCGGAAAAGCGATGTGGAGTGTTCCCCGCAATTTCCTTGTAGTTCCAGGGTGGTCCAAACTTCCAGAGAAATACGTTTAATGTATAGCAAGAAGCGTTCTCTTCTTGCCATTTGTCTATCTGTGACTGATTTCCACAGACTGGAGACAGTATATCCATGTCACCAGAAGGTTTTCTTTGTGGACCACCAGCAGCAAGATAGATCAGGCCTCCATTCCTACTATGGTGAGGTGAGGCAGGGTGGGAGACATCATGAGGGGTAGAACGGGGGGGGGGGGGCTAAGACTACCTCCAGGTAGGTTAGTTCATGAGCGCCTGTTGAGGAGGACACAGCTGCAAGTGCAGCCCCTCTGCAATCTTCTGGCGTCGGTTTGTGCAGTAGTTTTGTTATTATGATGAGTTTTCCCAGTACATGTGTTGCATTGTGACCTGTTCATTACGAGGGCTGGTTTTTTTCATGACAATTCCGATGTGTAATAAGAACAGTGGTGCATTTTTTCCATCAGTTGTGGTAGTGTGTATTGGCTTCGATTACATGGGCTGCAGGGGGATTGTCAAGCAGGCGTCTGTAGCAAATTCTGACATCAAACAGTGATAGATACAGTCCTCAGCTGCAGGCTTACAGATAATACACTTATTAAACTCCTCTGTCTCCAACAACAGCATCTCGTCAGTTGAATGTATTTCCCACCAAAAAGAATAAAGATAGTACCTTATACCCCAGCCTTTTTCGTGCCAGCTTGTAGGTGTAGGGTAGAGTTTGAGGTCCCCCCCCCCCCCCCCTCCCGCTAGATTCGAGTCGTATTATGAAATTTTTTCCCAGCAGGTTAACACCAGGTGTATGGCGTCGTCAATTTTCGAGCTGTGTGCGTTTTTGGGCAGTCCTTGTGTAGCGCTATGCGTATAGTTGTGTAATTAGGCCAAATATTTATGACTAATTACGTATTAGGACTGATATTTTCTTCAGTTTGCCATTCAAAATAAACAAAGTACACTAACCTGACCTTCCTCTCCTGTGTCTGGGCAGTGTCCATGTGTTTGGGGTGCACTTGGGGTTTCCATACAGAGTGACTGGATTTCGAGTTCCACAAAGGGAATTTTTTCCCAGCAGGTTAACACCAGGTGTATGGCGTCGTCAATTTTCGAGCTGTGTGCGTTTTTGGGCAGTCCTTGTGTAGCGCTATGCGTATAGTTGTGTAATTAGGGGTGAGAGAGGGAGGGGTCGGGGAGGGGAGAGTTTGAGGAGAGCAAAGTGCAGGCTGAGAAAAACTCATGACGTCATTTGGGGGTGAGGATGAGCATGATTGTAGGGCGTGATAAATTGATTAATTTAATTAATTTGCATATCAATTTGATATCAAAATTGCACCTGGAGGCCCAGTACCCTACTACTGGCGTCCATCACTCTCCTAAGCACAGTGGAGCTGTGTGTATGTAGCAGTTGATTTTATGAAATCCACGCACTTATTTAATTTCCACAAATTCGCCGGTGGCAGTGGGAGTGATACTTCGGCATAGTCATGGAACAAATAAATTCCAACCAAAATTGCGAATTCCCGCCAAAATTCTAAATTCCTGCTAAAATTCGAAATTTCCACCAAAATTCGAAATTCCCGCCAATGGGGTAGGTGGTGGGGGGTGAGAGAGGGAGGGGTCGGGGAGGGGAGAGTTTGAGGAGAGCAAAGTGCAGGCTGAGAAAAACTCATGACGTCATTTGGGGGTGAGGATGAGCATGATTGTAGGGCGTGATAAATTGATTAATTTAATTAATTTGCATATCAATTTGATATCAAAATTGCACCTGGAGGCCCAGTACCCTACTACTGGCGTCCATCACTCTCCTAAGCACAGTGGAGCTGTGTGTATGTAGCAGTTGATTTTATGAAATCCACGCACTAAGATGGGTCGACATGGAGACGTGGCGGAATGACAGAATGAAGTTTGGACGTGCTCATGACCACGCCGTGAATGAAGTTGTCTGATCAGTTGGCTTATCAATGTGGATTGTCCGAAGTGTCTACAAGGAACGGTGTACCACTCGCAGCCATGTAAAAGAGCGATTGCGGTGCAACTACAGTTACGTAGTACAAACAGGTCCGCGCGTTCCGAGCCGCCTGCTCGATTTCCAATGACTCTCCCTGATGTCACAGTTTGCGGTACAGGGAAGAAATACATTTTTATTAGTTTCGCGCTGTAATATTCGAACGCACATAAGGTGATGCCATATCCGTTTTAAGGCTTAGTTTTTAACTGTGTTTTATTTTTCTCGACAAAAAATGGCTACTTTTCATTTCGTGTGAGTTTTTAGTTCCGTAACGTTCCTCAATCGATTTTCAAGAAAGTATTTCATTTAAAAATCTGAATTTTTACCCATAGTAGATTAAATTCATTGATTTATAATAAATTCCTTATTTTACCATTATTAGTAATCGTCAGTGTGAAATGACGCTATTTGTTTAGCATATATACTTAATTTCAAAGTTTTGTATTAAAATACACTGATGAGCCAAAGCATTATGACCATCTACATAATGGCTGTTGGTCCACCTCTGGAACGCAATTCAGCAGTGATTCTGGGTGCTATGGATTCGACAAGCACTTGTAGGTTTCCAGAGGTTTGTGGCGCCAGATGCCTTCTCGCAGGTCACACACATCACGGGCGATTGTGTGCGGAGCTGACGCCTGATAGCGTCTCAATTGGGTCTCCTCGAATTCAGATAAGCCGAATTTGATTGCCCAGACAGCAAAGTGAGTTCACTATCATGCTCCTCAAACAACTGCAGCACGATTCTGGCCTTGTGACACAGACAGTTATCCTGCTGGAAGATGCTATCGCTGTTGGGGAAGATATCAAGCATAAGGGGTTAGAGGTGGTCCCTAATAATGATCACCTAGTCCACAGCTGCTATGGTTCCCTCGATTACTACCGCAAATCTCATCGAAGCCCACGTGAATGTCCTCCATAACATACTGCTCCCACCAACCTGTGTCCATGTCGCTTTGCATGTTTTGAGTAGCCATTCGCCTGGATGACGGCGTATCTGGATACGACCAATTCGCAGTCCAATCTTGATGATCACGTGCCCAATGTAATCATAATTGACAATGTTGTTGGGTCAACATGGGAACAAGTAGGGGTCCTCTGCTGTGGAACACCATGTTCAACACCGTGTGCTGAGCCATGTTCTCCGAAACACTTGTGCCTGCGCCACCACTGAACTCTCTCATCAGATATGCCACAGATCGCCTCATTTCCTGCCTTAGAGAGCGGACAAGCCTCACGTCCCTATGTTCTCTGATGAGGTATGGACGTCCAACTTGTTGTCGCTTACTCGTGGCTTCAGTATTCTTCAACCACTTCCCGTAGATGCTCAAGACAGTAGCATACGAACAGCAGACCAGTTTCGCCGTCTCCGATATGCTCGATCCCAAGCACTGGGCCACAACAACCTGGCTTTTGTCAAAGTTTCCTAAATCGGCCGATTTCCGCATCTGTGCCACTTGTCTTCGCTAGAATGATTCCTCATTCGTCTCTGCTCCGCTCATATATTTCTCTTACCGCGTCACTTGCCCTCAGCACCAGGCAGCATGCAACCCCGCAAAGGAGCTGCACCCTCGTATGATTATAATAATACATGAACAGTAGACTCCAAATGTGTAGGAATTTTTTCGCCAATAGTTAAAACTGAGCAATCGTCTACTATGGATTTATACTAGCTCACACTTAACATAATAAAAAGCGAGCACTTAATTATTGCTCATATTTTACAATGAATTGAAATGTACATTTTGTATTTTGAAACCAACTGAGAACAATATTCCATTGATAAATTAATTGAAGATGATGCAATGTTGTGGATGGACTATAATAAAATTTTCTGGTGCTCAACTTAACTGTTTTCGAGTTGAAGGCGAGCAAAGGGAGGTACCAAAAATACAGACGCATTTATAAATGTTTATTCATCTTAAGTGACTAATACGTTGAATGTTTATTTTTGAAATTTTCGCTTTAGTAATTTAAATAACACTATTATAAATAATGACATGTTTTAGATCGAACCTATCTCCTTACTCAGAAAATTTGACATACATCTTCAGAATAATTTTTTTTTTAAGTAAAGCTCATGATGAAACGAAGGAAAAGTGGAACTCTGTTCCAATGGAATTTTTCCTGGATCAGCGGATCGGAACTCTGTCTCCAAAGTGTTTCCATTTTACTATTTTAACTAAAAGAATAATGAAAGGATTTATGAAAATCTGGCTCTTTAGTTCTCCAATTATGATGACTAACGAAAGTAGATAGAGTAAGTAAAAGACTGGAAAAAGCTTTCGACGACACCACGTTTGTGTATAAATCTACCAATATACCATTTCACAGGTATCTGCCTACTGATATTTTCTACCATACACTAGCATCATCATTCCGAGTACGAGTGCAGAGGCCGGCCGGAGTGTCCGTGCGGTTCTAGGCGCTACAGTCTGGAACCGCGCGACCGCTACGGTCGCAGGTTCGAATCCTGCCTCGGGCATGGATGTGTGTGATGTCCTTAGGTTAGTTAGGTTTAAGTAGTTCTAAGTTCTAGGGGACTGATGACCTCAGAAGTTAAGTCCCATAGTGCTCAGAGCCATTTGAACCATTTGAACCATTTGAACGAGTGTAGACATTATCGTCACCCAAATGAAATGGGGTTATGCAGACTTCAAGGACTGCATAGATGTAAGGAATACTGGTAGCATGTTATAAAATAACTAGCAGTATTAGTCAATTGTAATCCATACAGTTCGCGATGTAAACTCTACATTTGTAGCCATAGATGTTGACAGTAGATAGCAGGGAGAGAACGAGGCCAGGGCAAGAGGGATAGCCAATCCGTACGTCTGGTGATATGATTACGCTGCAACTAATAAGCAATAAGTTATTAGTATGGGTTCTGGACGAGATAACGATCTTATCACAAGGTCACTGATAAGGACTTCCAGTGTCATGTTACACACATATGCGGGTTATATTCAAAGTCACCCCCAGGACCAATGTGAGTGCGTTAAAATGGCGGGAAGCCATCCCCTCCCCCATGGACCAATAACGTTCAAGCTCCCCTCCCCATTATCTTTTTTTTTTTACACTGCACAACATAATTAAAGGATCACTCTTTCGAACCTCGTAATTGTCTCCCACCCTGACGCATAACTTTGAAATTTGGTTCAAAGGTGCTTACAACGTTTCACTGTAATGATGCATAAGCATGGAGCACTGCAACTTCACCCTCGGGCTCGGCGACGGCACAAGTAGCAAGGCGTCGACACATGCAAAAAAAAGTTCACGTGAGCTGTAAGGTGGGTTAATAATGTCCCATTGGTACCAGATTTCATCACAATTCTTTCTAACGCCATCGTGGTCGTGTTACACCATGGGAAGGTCGTCTCATCCCTTCTTAGGCACATTCACATTTTACCCCTTCTTTTGGCATCTCCGTGATGGAGGTCAGAACTGCGACACCCCGCATTGAAATCACGGTGTTTTCTATAGGTGGCTGAGGAAGATATTTCAGACACACCGCCGCTCAGGATAGACACGGAAGGGCTTCAGGGGTGGCATAAAGGACGTGAAAGAAACAACCCCTTCCCTTGAGGCGTTGACTACAGCATATTTCGCGGTAGAAAAGGACAGTTCACAATGCGGTGAGCAACAGGACGACATTGTTGATAAAGTTCGAAACTATGCCACCCCCGGGGCGTTTCAACCCTTCTCTAAAGACATCATGGGGCTGCAGCCGCACTGAATGTAATCTGACCCCTTTGGAGTGGAGTGCGGCCGCAATTTTTGCTCCGATATAAAGGGTAGAAGCAATTGGGACCGTTCAAACCCATTGGACGAGATCCAAACACGATCCTGTTTCGCGCCATCCTGTTGCGTGATTACGTGAGAGTGAACGTTAACATGTGCGCGAATAAAGTGGCAAAGGGTCCCTATAAGACCCTTCCTCCCCTATTCGGGAACATCCTATGTGCCACCTACGAGCTGCTGTTGAGCAAATTACAAATGTATCTTTCAGAAACTTCTAGAAGCGTTTAGCCTTGCGGCTGCTCTAGTCCTGAGGATTAGCATCGCCTTTGAGATCCCAGTTGAGGTTTGCCAACCTTCAGGCGCTAGGTTAGCCGCAGGCCTGAATGCGTGTCGAAGTTTTGTCAGGTACATCTGTAACAGGCTCAACAATGGTGCGTGGGTGGCAACGACAGTATTGTCAAACTGATGGCGTCTTAGAGGACTAGTTTACCGTCATTTTATTAATGCACACGTTAACATTGCACCACACCTGCCCTCTCCCCCCTCCCCCCTCCATAATCACAGTCGAATGGTTCTGAATGGCCCCTAGTGGTTTCACCCTGTATACGAGAGCAAAAATTGTGGTCGCACTACCCTCCAAAGGGGCCAGATCACGTTCAGTGACGTCGCATCCCCACAATGACCTTAGAGTAAGGTTGAAACGACCAGAGGGTGGCAACAGTGTCGAAAGTTGTCAAGAGCGTCGTGTTGTTGCTCATCGCACTGCGAACTGTCCTTTTTGACGGAAAAATGTGTGGGAATCAACACCCCAAGGGAAGGGGTTGTTTCATTGACGTCTTTTATACCACCGCTGAACCCTTTTCCTGACGATTCTGAGCAGTGGTCTGTCTGACATGTCTTCCTCGGCCACCCATAAGAAAACAGCGTGAATTCAAAGCGGAGTGTCGCAGTTCTGACTTCCATGACATAGATGCCAATAGATGGAAAGAAATGTGCGTAAGAGAGGTTGTAACGACTTTCCCATGATGTAACACGACCACGGTGGTGTGTATGTGTATGTGTGTGTGTGTGTGTGTGTGTGTGTATGTGTGTGTGTTGCCTATATATACTTGAGAGGGTGTAACGACTTTCCCATGATTTGACACGACCACGGTGGTTTTATATATATGTGTGTGTTGCCAGCCTATATATACTTGAATATTTCTGGTATCTCAACTGCAGATTTTTCAGCGCTCATTTAACTTTAGGACTCTGTATCTCAGAATGAACAAAAATGGGCTTGTACCACTATTGGAATATGCTCTTCATATATCAAGTTCCATTAATATCCGACTGCGTCTTCTAAGTCTTCATGCTTTTGTCATGCTGCATGGTTTTACACCGTTGGCAATTGAGTAATGATGATGAAAATTGCTTCTCTTATCACAATTCGAATAAACTACCGCCTAGTCTACAGTCATTACCTTCAGCGTAACTTCGCTAATCAGAAAATATCGGAATATTCGATAAATTTGCCGTCATCTATCAATTCCCAACGTTCTTAAACCAGTGTATTCGGCAAATTGTTAATATCAGAATTTTCTCAGATTCGATTGGATATAGAATGGATGAGCTCAGCGACAGTAATTATTAAAACTGAGGAACGAACAGCAATCAGTCTCTAATAATCTATTTATTGCAAAACTAGCTACATATAAAACAATGTGTGGCTATCATCAGTGTTTATAACATACACTCTTAGGCAAAAAAAAAAAAAAAAAAAAAAAAGAACCACGCACCACGAAGTTATGCAAACTAGTCAAAATTGATATTCGTACAGGTATCGACGAAGAACGAAAATTGTAAACTTTAGCTGCCCATGGATGAATGTGTGTCGCTGCAGGGCAATTTCTCCTCGCGACTAGCAAGGAATTAAACAGGGGACTTATCCGTAACTGGGCATAAAATCTTTACGAATTTCATTCCGCGTATTTAGATGGACAGTAACTATCCATCGCGGACTGGCTCGTGAACAGTATACAGAGATGTCATCATTTGAGAGAGGGCGTGTAGTTGACCTCAAAGAAGCCGGTTACAGTAATCGGCAAATCGCTCGACATTTGAATGTGAGAGATGCGACTATTCGATTATTTTGGCAGGAATGGGTGTACCATGGCCGAGCAGAGCGCCAAGAAGGAAGGGCGACATAGAGAGACGACAGAACGAAAGGACCGTGTAATTGTCAGAGAGGCACTCAGAGCTCCGGTTTGACCATTATCATCGATCCGACGTGCAAATGGTGCGTCAGTGACCACAGCGACCATTAATTAATATGCAGCTTACAGAAAGGGGGCTGAGATGACGGTGTCCCTTGCGTCGATTACCAATGACCTCTGTGCATCAACAAGCCTCTTTGTAATGATGTTGGGCACATTCGTCCTGGAATCTTATTGACTGAAGTAGAATTATCTTCAGTGATGAGTTGCCCCTGATAGCGGTGGAATACCAACCTGATTGTCGCCCGCCATACGGCTTGACAGCTAGGAGTGATGCTGTGGGGCGCCATTTTATTTCATAGCAGGGCCTCTTTGGTTGTCATCTGTGACACCCTTGTAGCACAACGTTACGTCCGCGATATTCTACGTCCCGTTTTGTTTCCCTTCGTGGCGAGCCATCCTGTGCTTACATTTCAACAAGATGACGCCCGCCTGCACACGGAGAGAGTTTCTACTGCTTGTCTTTGTGCTTGCCAAACCCTTCCTTGGGCAGCAAGGACGCCGGATATCTCCGCAGTTGAGAACGTTTCGAGCATTATTGTCAGGGTCCTCCAACCACCTCGAGATTCTGACGATCTAACGCCGTGCCAATTAGACAGAATTTGGCACGATGCCACTCATGAAGATATCCTACAACACTTTCAATCAATGCTAAGCCGAATAACAGCTTGC